>NC_080865.1:28822391-29431610 GCF_030435755.1 Ochotona princeps | reverse complement strand
GCAGTGAGAGAGAACATGTATGTGTTGATTCACTCTTCAAATATTTGTGACAGCTGGGACTGAGACTGGCTAAAGTCTGTAGAATTCAATCCTGGCCCTCTAACTGGGTGGCAGGAACCCAATTGCTTGAGTCAGGATGCTGCTGCCTCCCATGGCACCCATCAGCAGGAAGCTGAAATTGGGAGCAGAGCCAGAATGGAATCCCTGTATTCCAATAAATGAAGTAGGCATCCCAAGTCATGTCTTAACCTGCATGCTGAATGCTAGGCTTATTTTCACAGACTTTTTGAAGGACCATTGTATGCTGACTCACAGAAAGCTGTAAATAAAGTAGATCATCATTGAACTATAGGGGAAAGGATTCACCTCAGGCCACGTAACCTTCCAGCCCCGTATAAGAAACTCATGCTAGGTTTTACGACCCAGAACTAGATGTAGACCTTAAAGGACTTGGCCACATACTAGTAGGCAGATGGTATCTTCTGATTCTGTGTTTGAGTTCCTTAGCACATGAACTTCTCAGCACAGACACCCCTTCTACGGAGACAGGACAGCTCTTCGCCATCGCTTGAAGCTCTCATCCCACTGTGTCCCTGCTCAGCTAAGGCGAATGCTAAATGGAGTGTGTTCCAGGCCTGCCAGTGCTGGCAGTTGCCACGCAGGCTAATGAGAGTGTCCTCATGGGGATTAGTAAAGCTTAGAACTAAAGAGCAGGACAGATGTGTGCTGCAGCAGTGGGAAACCAAGGATACTGCTGCGCTTGGAATCTTCTGGACCACAGAACAGAGCCTTTGCTCATTTCTGGTATTAGCATATAGAGCTAATGTGTCAGTTCATGAAATGATTTTGCTTGTTCTTGCAGGCAGTTGAGAATCAAACTTGAAGTTTGGCAAAATGCTGTCTACAGATCTGTATTAAGTTGTTTTCTGATGAGGTGTTGTGAGTTGTTCTAAGTAATTGCTGATTTTTATTAAAATCATTCCTACAATAGAAGCTCAGCAGAGAGAGCACTTTTGGAACGAGATGACTTGTACCAGTAGAAAAGGAGAAAGTTTGTTTTCCTGGCCCTTGCCTAACCCTCCCCATCATTTTTACTGATTCATACGTTAATAATTGGAGTATCTCACACACACCCCTAATCAAAAATAAGTAAGCCTCATCCTAAGATGATTCTAATGAATAGCCAAATTTGTGAAGTGTAGCAGTTTCTCTGATTTCAAGTACACAACCATCTCCCAGGGACCTGGCAAAATGCTGATTCACGTTGAGTTTGAAGTAGAGCCTGAAATTTTGCTTTTCTTACAAACTCCAAAGTGAGACGGATACTATGGACTGTGGCTGACATTTTGTATAGCTTAAAGATAGAACCAGCAAGGTTTTTATATGTGTACCAGATGATAAATATCTTGGGTTCTGTAAGCCGTAAGTTGCTCAAATCTGTGTAGCACCAAAGAAGTCATAGGCTGTATGTGAACCCATAGCCATGGTAGTGTACTGATAAAACTTTATTTATAAAACCAGAAGGCAGCTTGATTTTGGTGTTCAGGCCTTAGTGTCTAAAGTTTTCCTTGACTTAACCTGCTACCGCAGAGTTTGCTTCTGTCCTTTCTGGTTCAGCTGAATCTTGGGAATGAATTAAGGTGTTGTAATGAAAGATTACTCAGTGGCTTTGCTGAATGATAAATACTTGATAATGACATTTAGTGTGCTGTTTATAAACAGCCCTCATTGTCCCCTGACTGTGACTCCTTGCTTTGCCTTGTGTATAGGTGGCCTCCTTAGGCTTCCTTTTCAGAGGTGGATGAAAACAGAGCTAACATTTGTTCCAGAATATGGCTCATGGGCATCTCTGAATAAATAATGAGGTCTGAACTGTGGAGGCAGAGGGTGGCTTCAGGTGGCACTTGTTTGCTGTGTATTCTGCTACTTGCCTCCAAGGACTTGTCTTGGCGCTGGACGTCAGTGTTCTGGCTGTCTGAGAAAGAGAGCATCATTGCCTCTGAGTATACACAATTCATATTGAGACGTGTCATACCCTAGTTCTGGTGATTATGGTATCAGAGTTAAATGATGCGGCAAATAAATTTTTATAAGCAGATCACACAGGACCAAGTAGTCAGAGATTCAGGGGAGCCAAATTTAGAACTAAGAACCCACAGCTCTGAAGGGCCACATTGCATCTTGTGGGCCTCTGAAAGACAGCCCAAACTTCTTGTCTGCTCTTCGTGGTGTGTTCCTGAATTCCAAACTTCAAAGCTACTTGGGAAGTGGCTTTCAGTGTGGGAATACTTTGAGTTGTGTTGGTTCTCAGCTTAAAAGGACTCTCATTTGTCCTTATGACAGTCCTGGAATTCCTAAGGGTACATTGTTAATACTTTTGAAATGACAGGATGAAGGTGAATCTTTGGACTGGGGCTGTTCTATTCCTGCGAGACTCCATTGCTCAGGGTTGTTTCGGCCAATGGATTTCTCCTCCATGAGATTCAGAGCCTTTCCTCCACGGGGCCCCATTTCCTCAGTACCGCTTTCCCCTTGTTGGAGGAACCTGGCTGACCACAGTGCCTTGAGTGATTGTGCAAATGAATATCTATTAATTTCAGATTGAAAATAGCCTGGCCTCTCTTTCTCATTCCTTTGTTATTCTTGTATTTTGACTTCCCTTTTGTTTTGGTCTTCTCTCCTAGCCAAGTCCTGATCTGCCAGGGACTGTCAGTCACAGTTCAGATCTACTGGTGTCCAGGATCAAAAGCTAAATGGATTGCATTTTAGAGAGGAATGGGCAACTCCTAGCAAGAATGCTTATACCTAGAAATCTTTGTGCGTGTGTCCTGAAGTTTTTTACAGATGAGAATAAATGTTTTGGCTTGTTGGATGTAGTTACTGATGTAAAGGTGACCCATGCTAATATTATTCAGTTCATTTGAGTTAATAAAAATCAATTATATAATACAGTATTTTAATTTCTCAAAAGGCAGTATGTATTGGGGAAACATGGAATTTGAATCCTGATGAATCTGGATGTGATAATGATCTTAGTCCTTATTGCCTCTGTGACTTAGGGCAAGTTATGTCCCTTCTCTGAGTCTCTGCTTATCAGCTGTGAAATGGGAATGATGTATTCTGAGCTAACAGGGAACATAATTTCATTTAGTAGTATGTTATAGGGGTTCTACAAAGAGTATTATTGTGTTATTGTTAAAACTCAGTCAAGATTCTTTCATTGCCAGAGTATACCAAGCATAGAGGATAGGAATGTAGTTTATTTAACAGCATCTCTGCTCCTGGTACATGTAACACAGAGAGCTTCATAGATGTGCTGTCAAGTGAAAGAAGTCAACTACAAAAGAGCATATACTTTTTATGAAATTTGGGAACAGGCAACACGAATCTGTGAAGATGTTAAAGTAGTGGTGATCTTGAGGGTCAAGGGTTATTGACTGGGAAGTTACTCAAGGCATCATTCTGGGTGTCACGAATGTTTCAAATATTCACTCAACCCTGTCAACACAGATGTGTATGTGTTTTAAAACTCTTCGATTTTTATACTTAATATTTATCTCCTTGGTGTATGTTATGACTTGAAAAGATTTAGAAACATTTTTCATAGTATACAGTGCTGATTTGGGGTCCTTAGTTTGGCATTCAGTAAAATGTTGAGTATTGAATGTTGGTAAGGATGAAGCAGCTGGTGGATTGTAATCACTGTATGACTATGACCAAATTTTAGAGAAGATATAACAAACACAATGGGTATAATTCATAATTTATAGTAAGAGTTCACACTGTTATTCTCAACACTGCTTTTGTCTTTACCCAACTGTTTCAGAAAACATAGTCAACCAGAGTGGGAGGACTCATTATCTGGGACTGTTTGTGCAGGTAGTACGGCAAGGAATATGAAAGAGAGAGAGTGAGAGAGAGTGAGCGAGAGCACGCTCAAGCAAGACTTGCCAGATTTGGCAAGGAATATGAGAGAGAAAGAGAGAGAGATAGCGAGCGAGACCTGCCAGATTTGTGGAAAACCTTATTTTAAAAAATTGAGTCTGCGCTTCCATTCCCTTCTTTGTTATCTTCCCTTTGTCCTTTCATCAATTCTATTTTGGAATGAAATCTGAAACCCTAATAGATGCTACTGACACTTGTGCAGCAATTCTACCAGATGGTATTTGAATCTTGGGTGTTGTATGAAAAATGAAAAGACCAAAGCACATGCTCAAATAAATGAAGGTTGAATTAATGTTTATAATTAAATGGAATATTACCGTACTATGACTGATGTCCGCTTTCAAACTAGATTGCATACTAATTTTTCAGAGTACTGTAATTGTATTAACAACACTAAAAAGATGCCTGAGAGTATTAAAAAAATTTTGCCAAGTTATTGTAGTAGAAGTTATTTGAACTTTAGTTCTGGACATTTTTGAGATTGTGAGGTATGTTTGTATCATGATCTGCAATTGGAAAGCATTTTTAATTCTTTGTCCCTCATGATCTTGGCATTTACATAGCATTGGCTGCAAACTGGATTGACTTGTAAGTGACTGGGACACATTTTAAAACTGGTGACAGGCAGTATTTCCTCCATAAAGTGCTCCTGATCGCATAACTGTAGTGACTATTAGGGAAATCTGAAGAAATATTCTAGAAGTGAATGAATGTCTTCCTTATCAATGGGTAACATAGTGTCGGGGGTTCTCAGAAATAGGCCCAGAAGCCTTGGCAAGTACCCTAGCCTAGAACAGAGAACATGTCAAATTTGAGCATGCACAAGAATCTACTGCAGTGGTTCTCAACCCATGGCAGTATGAAACTACCAGTGCCCATTTGACAATGTTGGGAGATTCCCTCAGGGGAAATACTGGGGTTGAATGAATATCAGGAACGCTTAGTGGATAGAGGCCAAGGCTGATGCTCAACATACTGTTATGCACATCATGGCATTCACCAATATGAATGAGTTGGCCCCTATGCCACTAGTGCCCAAGTGGAGAAACCCTTCCTTATGATAAGGTCTGCTATAATGCAGATATCTGGGTCTCAGTCCAGAGACATTTTGACTGAGTACATCTAGGCTGGTCCCATGAATTTGCCTTTTTCAAGAAGTTTTGCAAAGATGCCGTGCTGCTGGTCCAAAGACCAAGCTCTGACATGCCCTGAACTAGAGGATGCCAGTATAAAAGGAATGAGCATTGTACATGCAACTGGCCCTATGACATCCCTCTCTTTTTTTTTTAAAGGTTGATTTTTATTACAAAGTCAGATATACAGAGAGAGGAGGAGAGACAGAGAGGAAGATCTTCCGTCCAATGATTCACTCCCGAAGTGAGCCGCAATGGGCTGATGCGCGCCGATCTGCGCTGATCCAAAGCCAGGAACTAGGAACCTCTTCTAGGTCTCCCATGCGGGTGCAGGGTCCCAATGCTCTGGGCCGTCCTCGACTGCTTTCCCAGGCCACAAGCAGGGAGCTGGATGGGAAGTGGAGCTGCTGGGATTAGAACCGGCGCCCATATGGGATCCCGGGGCGTTCAAGGCGAGGACTTTAGCCGCTAGGCCATGATGCCGGGCCCCGACATCCCTCTCTTTTGTGGAATCTCTAAGGCAATTAAAATCCACCTAATTTAATATTTCCCCAGATTTATCTCATTTGACCTGTCCCTCTACTTCGTACGGGAAATTGTTTTCAGAAGCTTTTTTTTTTTAGGTAGTATAATCTTGCTCAGCTCTGAGCTAAACTGTAATGAGAAGAATGACGACAATTCCCATTCAACTGAACTGTTGATAGGAGAAGGGGATGTGTTTATTTAAGTTAAGCTCCAACATGTCTCCTGTTCAAATAAGTTACTTAACAATTGGAGGAGGATTAAATAACTGATTAAATTTCTCTGTGAAATGTTAGGTGTTAGACCTAGATATTGCAGGTGCATTCCTAAGTCCTTAGAAACTTGACATTTGAAAATGATTTTTAATGATTTGTGCATTATTTCCTTTTCTATAAAAAGTGCATTAATGCATCCATGATATTTACTTCAAGTTTCATTTTTGGTTAATATTTGTATATTGGTTCTAGTTTTTTTGCATTGGTTCTATTTTTTCTTTTTTTATTATATTTTTGACAATCTTTGCATAGTTAATTAGGGTAAAAGAAGGTTCAAGGCTATAGGGAAGTGAGTAAGACTATTATTTCCATATTGTTTCCTTCATGTTTAAAGGGGGCTATTAAGGGAGAAGGCCCACCCAATTTCCCACCCTCCCCAGGTCCTAGATGTAGAGCATGATCCGAGATTCTTGCTCAAGTGGTTTTGATGGTTCACCAATTATGAATCCCTGCCAATCTTGCCACTCCAAGCACGATGAGGTCTTTGAAGAATCCACTGATTGACATAGTCCATCATAGAGTCTCCGTTTGCCCCATATTTCACTGCCAACATAGCTGAGATGGTTGATTGACCTGTTCTGTCTTCTGTCTTTTCTTGGTTAGGGTTCTGAGTCCAGCATTTCCATTGGGGAGATCTCCAAAGAAACTTTGAGGTGTTCTCAGACCAGATTCTTGTATGTACTAGCAAGTACAGGGCCCGGCGCCCTGATCAGCTGGTGGTTGCAATCGCTGGGTTGGTTCTGTTTTCAGCCCCGACTTCCACTGGAATGCATTGGTTCTATTTTAAAGGCCAGATATTTAGCTTGGCAAAATATGAATAATTATTAACACTAATCATATAATCATTGAAATAATTATTGTTTAATCATGTGTTTATATCTTGATGAAATTTCCTTAAAAAATAACCTTTGTACCTTACAAAAATTATCAGAGGGATTGGCAAGCTTTTTCTGTAAAGAACCAAATAGTAGACATTTTCAGGCTTTGTACGTTTTGTATAACCCATGTTGAAGCTACTCAACTCTACCATTGTAGGTTGAATTTGGCCATAGACAATACATAATCGAATATGGCTGTTGTCAAGAAGAAGAAAGATTTCCCCTCTATTCTCTTTGGTTTGATTTTGTGGGACCCTTGAATTAAACTGACAGAGGCAGATTAACAAGAGGAAGACAAAATTTATTCACAACTTATTGGAGAGTTTACAGAAAATGCTGCCTTCTAGGGCTTATATATCATCTTAGGAAGCAGGCATTTAGCCTGGCATTTAAGGTGTTTGTGTTCCACATTTTGGAACTTGGGTTTGATTCCCAGCTCTAGCTCCTAATTCTAGCTTCCCACTAGTGCAGACCTTGGGAAACAACAATGTTGGCTCAGTAACTGGGTTCTTGCCACCTATAGGGTTGGATTACTACACTGAGTTCTTGTCTCCCAGTTTTAGTTCCAGCTGACAGAAGTATGTTGGGTGTCTCTCTGTCACCCAAATGAATGAGTAGCTGAATGAAGAGGGCTAGAATTTGTATTTCAAGGGACAGTAAGTGGCGAGAAACAGATGGAGGGACTTCATGGAAGATGATATTTGTTGTAGTATGGTCTGCTTACACACATTTTCCTTCTAAACTTCTCATCTGTGATGACAGAAGCCCACACTTCCATATAGTAAGGCTGCCTTAACAGGGGATTTATGGCAATTGAATTCTCTTGGAAAGTTCTGTATTTAGCCAAATAAGAGGTGTACAGAGCAAGCCTTTCCCTTGCTCCTGTTGATTCTCAGATGCCTTCAACTCAAAATAATCCTTTGCCACAGTACCGTACTCTGAACCAGTAAACTATTTACAAAAATAGGTGGTAGGCTGCTTTGGGCCTATAGACTGTAGTTTACTGACCCAAATATAGAGGCATGTGAGATGAAGAAAAACATAAAACCCTAACAATGACATAAGCTTATTCTGGTGTTTATCATTTTGACTATGTCTGGACAAATGGGTTTAGCTCATTGAAGCTTAAGATATTTTTTTTTAATTATTTATTATTTAACTTCAGTAATTACATTGTATTATGTGACACAGTTACATAGATACTTGGGTTCTCCCACCCCTCCCCAAACCCTCCCACCATGGTGGATTCCTCCACCTTGTTGCATAACCACAGCTCAAGTTCAGTTGAGATTTCCCCATTGCAAGCGTATACCAAACATAGAGTCCAGCATCTTATTGTCCCGTCAAGTTCAACGGCTTCTTAGGTATACCCTCTCAGCAGATCTGATAGCTGTCCTATTTGCAGAAACTTTGGGAGCAGTTTGCTACATGTAATTAAAGCTAATGAAAAATGTTGATTTCAAAAATGATATGATCTGTGCACATTCCAGTTTTAAAGGAAATAAATGAGGATTGCCTCTATTTTTAAGGAATATTGTTATTATTTCCTTATTTCGAGGGGACAAAGATGTTAAGTTTGCTAATTGTCATAGGGTGGTGTTGGTTTCTGAATTCTATTGCTACTTTGTGCTCCATCTTCTTACTAAGAAGACTCAAATGTTTGTTTCATTAACTCTTAAGAGGATACAGGGCTTACTCAAGTAAAAGGAAGGTCATAAAGACGCTACTGCCAGTTGACTAGATTAGGATTTACCTGTGCCTGACTAACTTCCTTCCGAAGATTGGAAAACTCCAAGATTCATGGAGTTTCTGTTTCTAGGAGAGAGCAATGAATAGTACAGTTTTTTTTTTAATTTGGAGCTTTCCAGAATGTTGTGCATTTTGGAGTGTAATGAAGTTTGGCTGCTCTACTGAGTCATTACTCACAGGGGTTAAGGATGGACAACCAAAAAGCTGGGCATTTTTATCTTTCAGTTCTCAAGTTCTGATTAAATCAGAATTGTGATTTGCACTTATAAAGTCCTTTTATTCATGGGAGTGCTTATCTATCTTTTACCTTGCCTGCTAAATGTGGCAGCTTGAGAACCACACCTAAAAGCAATTTGCAGAATTTACATTTTTTAGAACTCATAATAAATCAGTGCTTTCTCATTAAGAGGATAAAATTTGATTTATCAGATAGCCATACTGTTATTACTTGTGGAATCTTGATAGCCCCAAAGGATATTAAAACCTGTTCCGCAGGCTAATTTTCATCACTTCTATTAATTCTGCTTAGAGAAATATCTTAACCAAGGCATCTATACAAGTCAATCATTTGTTTGGCATTATGTAAATTGCCATTGTTTTGAAGGATTGCGTGATTCATGTATAGTCTCCTGAAGTTCTGGGTGCTTAAAGCTCAGAATTTTGATTGATATTTAATAGTCCTTGTAGAACTCACTAGAGAAAATGAGGCCTTCGTGCAGTTAAGCCTGAGTGAAGCTTTCAAAGCCATGACAAGCTGAGGAAAGTTACTGTTTGTAAAAGAGTAGTGATCAGTTTGTTCCATATCTTGGGTAAGTGAATAAAAAATGAAAAAAAAAATATGCTAAGAGACTTTACCAGGTAGACCAAACAGAAAGCTGTTCAATGGAATGACTTAAAGTCATTCCCTACATGTAAGACATTTGAAAATTTACCTGGCTTTTATAAATAGTTGGGTCAGTAGAGATGAAAACAAATGAGTTTTCTATCTTGTTTCTTGTAGATCATCTTAATTCTATGATGCTTTGAAAATGCATGAGTTACACAGCCAAACTAACCGATCTTGGAATCAGTTGGGTCATCTCTGCAAAAATTGTATGCTATTTCAGAGTTCATAGCTCACAGGAGTAAAACAGAATTTGATTCTGTTCCCACTCCCTGCTACTTCTTTGCAGCATTATCAAGATACAGTATACCTTGGGCCCGGCGGCGTGGCCTAGCTGCTAAAGTCCTCGCCTTGAAAGCCCCGGGATCCCATATGGGCGCCGGTTCTGGTCCCGGCAGCTCCACTTCCCATCCAGCTCCCTGCTTGTGGCCTGGGAAAGCAGTCGAGGACGGCCCAATGCTTTGGGGCCCTGCACCCGCATGGGAGACCCGGAGGAGGTTCCTGGTTCCCGGCATCGGATCGGTGCAGCACCGGCCTGTTGCGGCTCACTTGGGGAGTGAATCATTGGACCGAAGATATTCCTTTCTGTCTCTCCTCCTCTCTGTATATCTGACTTTGTAATAAAATAAATAAATCTTTAAAAAAAGGAGAGTGATAATGGGTATCACAAATGAATTCAGAAACCCACGAACACTGACAAATTAAAAAAAAAAAGATACAGTATACCTTGTGGAAAATTCTGGAAAAGTAGGAGTAATTGAGAATTTAAATCATCTTGTATATTAATTTCCATCCAATGATTCACTCCCCAAGTGAGCCGCAACAGGCCGGTGCTGCACCGATCCGATGCCGGGAACCAGGAAACTCCTCCGGGTCTCCCACGTGGGTGCAGGGCCCCAAAGCATTGGGCCGTCCTCGACTGCTTTCCCAGGCCACAAGCAGGGAGCTGGATGGGAAGTGGAGCTGCTGGGATTAGAACCGGCGCCCATATGGGATCCTGGGGCTTTCAAGGCGAGGACCTTAGCTGCTAGGCCATGATGCCGGGCCCAGCCATTATCACTCTCTTAAAGTCATAAGCTTCTTTTTATGAACTCTTATGTTGCTGCCATGGCAAATAAGTGAGAAATTTAAAATTCCAGTAGTGAAATTTAAGAATAAACTCCAAAGCAATGAAGATTTTTCTAAGTACAAGGGAGTGGCAACAAAAAGCAAAATAGAAATGAATGAAAAGCTTAATGGCTGAGCCCTTCATGCACAAGTGCATGCAAAGCACATGAACCATTGAACATGGGTCGATTTGCTCAAGCATGGTTCAACTCTGGCCCTGTGCCACAAATTGAGGCAGCTCAATGAACATTATACCCTTTATGAATTATCCATGCTGGTCCATGTATTGCCCATTTTTGTATGACACACCAGTAAAGAATGGATTTTAACATTTTAAATATTTTTAAAAAATTCAAGGAATTTGGGCCCGGAGGCGTGGCCTAGCAGCTAAAGTCCTCACCTTGAGCGCCTCGGGATCCCATATGGGCGCCGGTTCTGGTCCCGGCAGCTCCACTTCCCATCCAGCTCCCTGCTTGTGGCCTGGGAAAGCAGTCTTGGACGGCCCAAAGCTTTGGGACCCTGCACCCACGTGGGAGACCAGGAGGAGGTTCCTGGTTCCTGGCATCGGATTGGCGCAAACCGGCCCGTTGCGGCTCACTTGGGGAGTGAGACATCGGATGGAGGATCTTCTCTGTCTCTCCTCCTCTCTGTATATCCGGCTTTCCAATAACAATAAAATCTTAAAAAAAAATTCAAGGAATTTGATGCATGTGAGTTGTATGAGATTCAAATTTAAGTGCCAATAAATCAAGGTTGATTGTGACACAACCGTAGTCATTCACTTATATGTTTTGAAGTGTTGCGTTGCTTTCCCAGGAACAGTGGCAGAATTGAGTAGTTATAATAGAGACCATATAGTATGCAAAACCTAAAATATTGTCTCTTTGGTCCTTTACAAGAAAAAAAATGCTAACTGTAGTCTTGGTAATGCAATCTTCCTAATTCCTTTGTTATCGAAATATGATTTTTAATTCTGAATTTTACTTTGTTGGTGTTAGAACTATATTAATCAGCTTTTTTGGGCCCAGTGTGGTAGTCTAGTAGCTAAAGTCCTTGCCTTGATTGTGCCCTGGGATCCCATATGGGTGCCATTTTGTATCCTGGCTGCTCCCCTTCCCATCCAGCTCTCTGCTTGTGGCCTGGGAAAGCAGAAGAGGATGGCCCAAAGCCTTGGGACCCTGCACCTGTGTGGGAGAGTAGAAAGAAGTTCCAGGCTCCTATCAGCTTAGCTCCGGCTGTTGCGGCCACTTGGGGAGTGAACCAGCAGATCAAAGATCTTTCTGTAAATCTGACTTTCCAATAAAAATACATATTAAAAAAACCCCAATCTTATAAAAAGAAGAATATTAGAGTTATTACTGAAAATACCCAAGACAAGCTGCTTCAGAAAGGAGATTTGTCTTTGAACTTCACAGTCTAAGATTGAATGGTCTTGTGCCTTGGTAATGACATTGTCACTGGAGGAGTGTTGGTGGTACAGAATATCACATGGCAGGCGGAGTATGTGCAGGGGGAGAGGAACTAGGCCTGCTCAGCTTTTCTGCAACTCCATTTGAGAACTCTGTTCCAAGAATAAGTCTTCAGTTATCTAAAGGCCTCCAACTGATGGTCTCAGCCCGTAAACACTATGACTGGATAAAATCTGTGGCCTCTTACTATTATTCCCTTAGAATTTTCATGTTTGGATATCTGCCTGAGTTTTGGAGCCAAATCTTGTTGAAACCATAGCAACAAGTAAATATATGTGCATAATATAGATAAGGAAACTGAGAAAGAGAGATGTTGAAAATTAAGGCGCTGCTGCTATTTTGTAGTAGCAGTAGTGACAGGTTGTCATAAGATGTTTTCTCTCTGTTTTGCTAATAAAAATTCAGTGAGACTGTGAACATAGTACACTTGCTTGTTCCCTTATCACTAAAAAGAGTTTTGAGCCTAAAATACATGCTCCCTAAGTATTTGATTGAAATAGTTTACAGTATTCCCCCATTATCTTCAGGATGTATATTACAAGCCCACCCAATTGGATGTCTGAAAACTGTGGATAGGATTCAACCCTATATATACTGTTTTTTCTCTCATGCAAATATGATAAAGTTTAATTTATAAATTAGGCACAGGAAGACATTAACAGCAGTGATTAACAGTGGGACAGAGCGCATTAAAATACACTACACTAAAACTGATGTGAATGTGGTTTTTGTCTCAGAGTATCTCATTGTATTCATCTTTCTGCTTGTGATGATTTGAGATGATAAACCCTTGAGATGAGATCAAATGAGACAAATGGTATGGACAAGGTGATATAGCAGTACTGCAGCATAAACACTCTGATACCTTGACAGCTGATCTGATAACAACTAAGTGACTAATGGACAGGTTGCATATATAGCATGGATATATTGAGTAAAGTAAGATTCATGTTCCACAAGAGATGTAATGGAATAGTGGGAGAGTACCTTCATCCTACTCAGAATAGTGCACAATTAAAAAATCTCACTTATTTTTTTTAAAGATTTATTTATTTTTATTGCAAAGTTAGATATACAGAGAGAAGAGAGACAGAGAAAGATCTTCCATCCAATGATTCACTCCCCAAGTGAACGCAACAGCCGGTACTGTGCCGATCCGAAGCCGGAAGCCAGGAGCTCTTCCGGGTCTCCCACGTGGGTGCAGGGTCCCAAAGCTTTGGGCCGTCCTCGACTGCTTTCCCAGGCCACAAGCAGGGAGCTGGATGGGAAGTGGAGCTGCCGGGATTAGAACTGGCGCCCATATGGGATCCCGGCATGTTCAAGACGAGGACTTTAGCTGCTAGGCCATGATGCCGGGCCCAAAATCTGTTATTGAATGTAAAAGCTTTAGTATTAAGTGTAAAATTTTTGAAATTTTAAAGCTTAATACTTAGGATTGTAGTTGACCATAAAGCAGCTAAACCACAGAAAACAAACCAGTGGACAAGGGGTGCCATGGTTCGGATGTAGTTTGTTATTCAGTGGTTTGTATGTTGGAGACTTGGTGTGCTAGTATGGCCAGATGTGAGGATGATTTAGATGAGGATGCTGTCATGGGGAGTAATGTTGACTCTCAGAATAAATTAGTTCTCATTAGCATACATTGATTTTAAAAAAATGAAGATTTGCCTTTCCCTATTCTCTGGCTTCCTGTGCTGCCATGTACCCTACCCCCATTTCCTCCCACCTCCCATTGTGATACTATCCATCATGGGATCCTCAGCAGAGCCAAACAGGTGCCAGGGCCATGCTCTTAGATCTGCAGAACTATGAGCTGAACAATCTCTTCCGTTTATGTGTTACTAAGCTCCATTAATTTTATTATAGTTGTAGAAAGCTCAAATAAGGTGTGACTACTATACATTTTAAAATGAATTTATTCTTCATTGAAAATTAATTATAATGAATTTTATACCTTGCTCTGTTTCTGAGAAGGTTGTGTAGAAGTTTCTGTCTTTTTTGTTTTTCCTAAAGATTTATTTACTTTTATTGGAATGATATACAGAGAGGAGGAGGGAGGAAGATCTTCCTTCTTCTGGTTCACTCCCCAAGTGGCCGCAATGGCCAGAGCTGAGCTGATTTGAAGCCAGGAACCAGGAGCTTCTTCTGGGTCTTCCACATGGGTGTAAGGTTCCAAGGCTTTGAGCTCTGCTCCACCGCTTTCCCAGGCCACAAGCAGGGAGCTGGATGGGAAGTGGAGCTGCCAGGAATGTGAAACAGCACCCACATGGGATCCTGGTGCATACAAATTGAGGACCTTAGCCAATAGGCTACCATGCTGGGCCTGATTTCTGTCTTTCAATTTTTCTTCTCCTGTAGCAAGATCACTTAGTATAGGAATGCATCTTGATTTTTGTGTCATTAAATGATGTTCTTGATTTATAAAAATGATTTTTTCTATTTTCTGGTGCTATTTTTGACATTTACCAGAGTGGATTTATCAACTAAATGGCTCATTATATGAGTCAGTACTTATTTGTGTAATGATCTTTTTCCGTGTCTCTAGCATTGTGTTCTATGTGGGCAATGCAATGGTGATTGAGTAGAGTAGGCCACTGGTATAATGTGAAGAGTGTCACAAAGAGGTTATCCAAGCCTCAAAGCCTTCTTTATAATTGAATTTATCCCTTTGGCTAATGAACTGTTCTTTCAAATGCAGATATTTCTCCAGGGTTAATACATTTTAGATTGCTATTTGTCATTCACATTTCATTATAAATTAGTTTGAAATCCTAATGGCAGGTAATGGATTAGCTACTCTGGAGGAATAATAGTTTTGATGAATGAGGAGGGAAGCCAAAGATGATTCTAGAGCACAGTCTATTACCAAGGAAAGTCCAATTTAGGTCTAGTAGGAGAGCAAGTGTTATGAACACACAGGGACCAAGGTATTCAAAGGAATAGAACAGCAAAGAGAAAGGGAGAAAGGCAGAAACCAAGATGGGTAATGGGAAAAATATTTTTTTTTATATTTCCTAAACTTAGATTTTATAGCTTTTCTTTTGCAGAGATGAGCAAATATTGGCCTTTAAGAGTCCTCTTTTTTTTTCCCCTGTGAAACTCAAATAACATGAGTTCTGGCTTGTGCCCAGGACTGGCTTTGTTAGAGAAATCCACCATTTTAAGCATGCTTGTGTGTACAGGTTTTTCCACACTGGTTATACTTTAAACTTTTCTTTCTCAATATATATATTTTTTTCTCATCACTTTGTCTTTCAGCAGAAGTGTAACCTCTTGAAACTGGACTTATGACTAACAAAAGTGACATTATTTTTCCACAACTTCAAATATTAGGTTAAGGATGTAATCTGGCCTGGACTTTTGGAAAAGACCAGCAAAGAGGCACATTATTATTATGCCAAAGCCTTGCCAGAAGACATTGTTTCTACTTTCTCTGTATAATCTACAACCAACATTTATTCAAGTACTCTAGATCAAGGGATAGAAAATGTGTTTTACATGCAGTGGCATCCTGAACTCCAGCTTGGTGTTGTGTGCAGCAGGTTCAAGTGACACCTATGATTTTGGTATACCATATCAGACTATTCTTGACAGTTCTACTTCTGATCCAGCTCCTGGCTAATACTCCTGGGAAAGCAGCAGAAGGTGGTTTGAGAACTTGGATCCCTGCCACCTATATGAGACACCCAAAAGGAGTTCCTGGCTTTAACTTGGCCCAATTCTGGCCACTGTGGTCATTTGAGGGCATGAACCTTTCGATGGAAAACCTCTCTTTCTCTATGTGTGTACACATGCAACTCTGCATTTCATACAACAATGAAAAAGACACTACTGTGAAGTGGGCATCAAGTTTTTTCCTTAAACTACATCCTATGGAAAAGAGAGCAAGTTAGGGTTAGTTTTAGCTACAGCTAATGGAAAACATGACACATAATGCTTAAAACAAGGAAAATTTCCCCATATTATACATAGAAGGGAAGGAGAGGTAGTGTGGGCATCAAAAATTTCATGGGAAATGTGTGTCATGAAAAACTGTATGGATTAAAAAAAAATGGCAGCAAAGTTAACTTGTTTTGAAATTGTTTTTCCACAAACTTTTGAAAGGATCTGTACATAGTGGGCTCCAGATGCTATCAGCTTTGTAGCCTGCTATACTTAGCTGGCAGATTTCATCCTCATATTTATTCTTTATTGTGACAAGATGGTTATTCTATACTTCTGGGTTTGTTTCATGAGCTCCAGAAAGGAAGAGGAGGAAGGGCTTAGGCAGCAATTCTCAACTGTGGGTGATTTTGCCTCCATGGAATGTTTGGGATCATTATTTGTCTTAGAATTCTTTCGGTAATATAGACGTTCTTTTATGTGTGTCAAGCAAGAGAACAATATAATACAGGGAACTGGAGTCTTAGGCATCCATGTTGACAGCTAAGGGGTGAAGGGCAAAAGCTTCCAATGTTCTCTGCTGGTATTACACTCAAATGGTATTCTGAGGAAGGATGCCTAAAAGGTGCCAGTAAAGTGTTGCTTCTACTCTGTGTAGATGCCCATGCCTACCTTATGATTAGCAGCACTAAAGAACTAATGTGTGCTTCCAGCTTTCCAGTCTCCCATGGTTCTTTCTCCTAAGAGGTCTAGCAAGGCCATGTACCATGGGAGTTCAGGAGATGAAGTTCGAAAAGTTTCTTTAGGAAGAACGTAGAACAGTGGAGGATAGGAGGGCTTATGTGGGATTGACAACAGACCCTGAAGGAGCATTTGAGTGGGAACAGAGGTATAGGCACACAGCACATTTTGGAAAGAAGAGCACTTTATTCAGATGTTGGCTATATTGCGTGTAGTTCTGATTCCTCATTCTAACTCTCAGTATCTTTGGGAGGTAAATAGAGACTCTTCAGATCACAATTTTGATTCTCTTGAAGTCACGGTGATGCCACGTAAGTGACAAAAAAAGGATTTAGTGACCTGCACATAGAACGTAGAGGCAATAAATTGTGTAAGGCTCTATAGTGCAGTGGGAGGGGGGGGCGTCCCACAGGGTAAGCTTTGTAGAACAGTGTTTAATTCATTGGCATGCTCTGGAAACTTCAGTGTTCAGAATGCAATTTTGAATGACTCAGCTTAAACACTTCTTGTTTTTGGGGGGGAGGCTATTTGGAGCTTCTTATCCGCTACCGTTACACATTTGACTTGTGGTGAGCTGATAAAATACAATGAGAAATTAAATACAGTGACAGAAATAATAGGGAAGTCCCTGAAGGTAGCTTATGGGCATGACGTGTTTTTCCATGTAGGGGAATGAGTTGTAACTTCCAGTTATCTGCTATCTGGGTCACATTAGGTTTTTAGTATGTGCAAGTCACAGGGTTTGGAGGCAGAACTTGATCTGTGTTATGTTTGAGTCTCTGGAACAGCAAAACCCATTATGACTGTGTCTTACAGCATTTGTGAAATCTTCTCTGAGTCTTGAATTGCAGGGTTCTGCTGATATTTAAGGAAGACAAGGAAAATGTACTATCTCATTATTTTTATTTCTTGAGTGAGAAAACTGAAAAAGACTAAACAGAGAAAGGCAACCAGAGCAGTATGCAAAGGTGTTACTTTGTTGGAATAAAAGCAACATGTTTGAGGTTCTCTAGGTCTTACTTTGTGCCTTCCACAGGCAAATCTGGGGAGGAAGATTTGTGCATAAATGAGTTAATGAAACAGATTCTCCCAAGAGAAACTAACAAAGGAATGGGAGATGCAGGAATATCTCTGAACTTGTTTGACCTGTGGAGAAATCTGGAAAAACAGGTTGTACTGCCTTGGGGAAAGGAGTTGGGCTTTCACACTCCCGGTGTTGTCAGTCTTTCCTTAAGGGCTGCCTGGGTAGAGGAAGGGTGGAGGTAGTGGATGGAAGGCAAAACCTGAAAGTAACTCTTCTAAGCTAGTATTTGATAGCCTTAGCGGAGGCCTTTGAAGATGTTCAGGTGCTGGCTTTTAGAAAGAAAAGAACCCAGGGGCTGGGAAGGAATGTCAGACATGGTAAAAGGGACCCCAGGGAATCTTGGAAGACCCCTGACAATGTGACTTTAAGCTATGCTTTTGATATAAAAGTGTATTAATTAGCTTTTTATTACCACAAATAAAAAACTTAAGAGGTGATGATTTATAAGGAAACAGGTGTATCTTACAGTTTTGGATATTCGCAGTTCAAGATCAGGTGGCTTTGTCAGTTTGGCTTCTCATAAGGGCAGTGGAGGATGGAACTGTACAGAGGGAGGATCATGTGCAAACCAAGAGGCAAGAGAGACAGGGAGTATGTTAAACCCTCATGGTTTTGTGTTTCTCTGTTTATAAACCTACCATGATTCAGAGTGCCCTGCTCCAACAACTTAATCCATCTAATTACTTTCCAAAGACCCCACCTTCACGTGTCACAATTGGATTAAGTCTCTGCCCTTAATCCATTAACAGTATTCTATTAACCATTAACATAAGACTTTGAACCCTAAGCCTCTAAGCACATAGGCCTTTTGGGGAAACAAAGAAGCCTGTACCCCAACTCCAGCAATAAAGGTGTTTCAAAAAGTTGGCAGAGAAATAAAATTAAAAGATAAGGTTATTTTGATAACAAAAATATTGGAAATCCACATGTAGCTTTTATCATATTGTTCATTTTGAAGACTCTACATGTGCATATGTTGTAGAATGGCTAAATCAAGCTAATTAGCTTATATAAATCTACACATACCATTTTATAGTAACTTTTAAAATCTCTCATCAATTTTCAAGTATGCACCACATTGCAATTTACAATCATTCTGTACAGTACCTCTCTTGAACATATTCCCCTTGGCTAACTGAAGTTTTGTGTTCTTTAATCATGATCTCCCCAGCTCTATCGTGCAGCCCCTGGTGATCACCTTCCTCCTTTCTGCTTTTATGAATTTTACTTCTTTCAATTTTGAGTATAAGTGACATCATGTATGATTTGTCTTTATGCGTCTGGCTTATTTTACTTATCCCTTTAGTTCTTCCACATTTTCACAAATTACAGTATTTCTTTCTTTTTAAAGGTAGCATAGTATTCCAAGGTGTGTATACATGTTATTGTGGTTATTCACTCATCCATTCATGGGTACTTAGGTTCACTTTATATCTTAGCTATTGTGAATAACACAAGAGTGAATGTGGGAGTGTGGTTGCTTTTTAACATACCTAATTCAGTTCCTTTTACTATATACACAGAAGTAGAATTGCTGTAGTGCCTAGTAGTTGCATTATTTATTTTTAGAACAGTTTCCACAGTGTTTCCCAGAGACTGCACTAATTGACATTGCCACCCACTGTGTATAATTCTCTTTCTTTCATATCCTTGTCAACATTTGTCTTGACCTGTTTTGATCATAGCTATTCAGATAGAGATAAATGAATAGATTATTATAGCTTCCATATGTGTTTCTCAGATGATTTAGTGGTGTTGAACTTTTTTTTCATATATTCAACAGGCCATTTATGTTATGTTTTCAGAAGCATTCTTACTCAATTTTTAAATATTTATTTAATTTTTTTTATATTTAACAGTTTTATTAGGAGTCCATTTTTGATCTGAAAGTAGAGATGCATACTGCATTGTATTCTGACATTTGGATATGATAGTATCTATTAGGCAATTACTATACATCTCCTTAATTGAAAAGCCACACAACAAAGTCAACAACAGGAAGAAAAATAGGAATTAACAAAGCCATGAAGTTAAATAACATGCTGCTGAATGACTAATCTGTTGTTGAACAAATGAAAAAAGACAATCAAGAACCTTCCTAAAGAAAATGACCTATGAGTCCATGAAGAATTTAATATGAGAAAAAAAACTGTTTTGAAGAAATGAAAATGAAAATAAAATCATCAGAATCTATAATCCATGAGATACAGTTTCTGCTGATCTTTGTGGGTGAGATGTGTCTCCTGTAGGCAACAGATAGATGATTTTTTTTTAATCCAGTTTACTAATCTATGGGTTAATATGAATGGGTGGTAATTTGGTCCTGTCATTTGAGCAATAGGTTGTTCATTGTTTGATTTAGTCTTTTGTTGTCTATTACTGGAATGTTCTTCACATTTGCCTTTTGTTTGATGGGTACTATTCCTGTTTTCTGTCAAGAGAACATCTTTAAGTTTCATTTGTACGGCAGGTCTGTATTCTTTGAGCTTTTCTGTGGAAGAATTTTATTTCATTTTCAAAGACAAAGGAAAACTATGTTGGGTACGTTATTCTGGAGGATAGGAGAAAGATCTTCCACCTGCTGGCTCACCCCCGAAGTGGCTGCGACAGATAGAGCTGAGCTGATCTGAAGCCAGGAGTGTTTTCCGCGTCTCCCACATGGGTTCAGGGTCCCTAGGCTTTGGACCATCCTGTACTGCTTTCCCAGGCCACAAGCAGGAAGCTGGAAGGGAAGAGGAGCAACTGGGACATAAACTGGTGTGGAATCCCAGTGGATGCAGGGCAAGGACTTTAGCCAATAGGTTTTGCACCAGGCTCCTTACTCATTTTAGAAATCCAGTTATTTGTTTTCTTGCAACTGAGTTGTATTTCTTATATGTTTAGACATTAACTGCTTAACAGATGGGGTTCACAGATATCTTCTCTTCCTTGTATTTTCCCTTCTTGTTTCTGCTCCAGAAATGCCCTTCTTCTCAACTCTGCATTTTGCAATATTAGTCTTTTTCCATGAGTACATTTGATCCTCTTTTCCATTAAGTATTTTCCTTTTGAGGAAATGATCTCTGTTGCAGTCTTTGGTAGCACATCATCTGCTTCTTTTAAGTTCTGCATTGGATTTTTATACAAGATAGTTATTTGCTACGTTCCCTGAATGTTTTTAGTATATTGAGGGCAGGGACTAATTTCATTTTGTTTCTGTTTTTCTGCTTTTCACAGTGCTTGCGTATAATAGATATTTAGTAAATGGAGCTCCAGATGAAGATTACATTCCTACATCCTGTGATTATTAATGATTTAAGTGCTGAAACTCTGACATCATTTTCTTTTCTCTTTTCTTTATAGGCGAGAGCTGTTTTGGCCAAAGTTGGCTATCCTGAATTTATAATGAATGATACTCATATTAATGAAGACCTCAAGGCAGTAAGTGCTAAATTTACTGTACTTTTTTTCTGGCAAGTTTTACTGGCCTTGTGCCCTTCAACTAACCCAAGTCTAAGCAATTCAACCTGGTGGTGCCAGAAAGCACCAACTTTTGATTAATTTTCTGGCTAGATATGAGCTTTAATATGCCAGGCATATCACAAGATTAAGCACAAATTCAAAATAAAGGATGTGTCAGAAAGAATGCATAACTGAGTAGGTACTATAAAGTGAATGGACTTGGATTTGGCTTAAGTTAATCACAAATGAAATAATTAAGCAAATTGAGTGTCTTACAATTAGTGAGCATGTTCTAATGGTGAATGCATTATGTTTGTTGTTAAATACTTTTTATTCACTTCACTCATAGTAAATGAATGGTAATAAATCTGCCTGCTGTGCATTCATTTTGTTAAACTTTATGAGCATTTTGGTGAGCTAAGTGCATGTACATATGATGCTGTAATTTATTTCCAGTTTGACTATACGTTCACAGCAAGTTACTGATAAGCAGTAATATTATTTTTTTCTGGTATCCTGGGACATGTTTTTCTAACAAGTATATTCATTGCAGGGCTTTTTAAAATAACATATTTATATAAAATGAACAAATTTCACAGCACCAGTTTAGAATAGTGACTCTTCCCAGTCTAACCCCTCCTGCCTGCATTCCCCATCAGATTTCTCCTTCCTTCCTTCTTTTAAAAAATTCAGAATGACATATTTTCATCTCATTTTGCAGTTACAGTCTTAAAAATCTATTAGGTAAAGATTTCAGCACATAGTAAGTAGAAAGAAACCTCAAGAGAATGGACAAAGTCTGTAAACAGTAATAAAATCCCAGAATATCATTCTCATATCTATTACCTTTCTTATACTTGTGTATCAGATGCCACAGATCAGAGAAAATGCTTATTTTTTTTTGAACTGGTTTATTTCACTGAGCATAATTGTTTCTAGTTACATCTATTTTGTTGTAAAAGACAAGACTGCCTTCTTTTTTATGGCTGATAGTATTTCCTGGTGTATACATATCACATTTTCTTTATCCAGTCATCCACTGATGGACATCTGGGTTGATTCCATGTCTTCACTCTTGTAAATTGCAGGGATATACAAATAACTCTCTCTTATACTTATTAATTTTGTTTAGGTAAATTCCCAGGAGTGGGATAACTGGGTCATAATGGTAGCTCTATTTTCAGATCTCTGAGAAATCTCTAAACCATCCTGCATAATGGTTGTATTAGTTTCCATTCCCACCAGTGGCAGATTAGGGCACATTTTGCCAACAGTTATGTATGTATGTATGTATGTATGTATGTATGTATTTTTAAAGTTCTTGGATGGTCACCACTCTAACTGGGGGATGGTGGAACGTCATTGTGGTTGTTACTTACATTTTCCTGATGTCTAGTGGTCCCACACAGGCCTTTCTAATCATATCCACTGTTCTTTCCCTTCCTACAGATGAATCTGCTAAAAGAGTTTAAGCTCCTTAAACACCCACCTCCCCCCCCAAAAAACCCAACTCTTTACCATTCACTATACCTTTTTCAAATAATCTTTTGAAATTTTTTAAGTGATTACGGTTCTGAGGTTTAGCTCTTTCCTTGCAACCATGGTCCTATAAGTGTAAGTCTATGAGCAGTCTTAGTTTTGTGGGTGAACTTCAGAGTTTTAGAAGACCTTTCAGAAATGAGATCAGGCTTCAGTTTGGAACTTTCTTCATTGGCTCGGAGATAGGAGCTTCCAAAGTATTGATCCAATTGCTCTGGAAGAAAATATACTTCACAGCAGCTGGAAGCTTGATTAGCCCAAATGCCTCTATGCTGTTTTTGTGATACTGAAGATTCCATTATTCTTATTATGGTAATTAAAGACCCTAAAGTACTTGTCACATTTGTGTAGCTTCTTTTTGAATGCTCATGGTGATCTTGCGAGGCAGATGGCACCTGTCTCCAACTCCCAGAAAAGGATGTGGAGACTTGCAGAGCTCCACTGATCCCCCTGGTGGCCTAGGCAATGATGAAGTATAGGCTCAGAAAGCTCTGCTCTGCACTGGATGGCGCTTGGGCAGCTACGCTAGAGAAAGCAGCACTGGGGTGGAGACTTGCTGGCAGCTGCTTCTTCAGAGCAGAGGGGATATTATATTGTGTGGTGGGAAGAGTGGAAACTTTGGCCATGGACTGGCTTTGAATGGTACCTTTTCTACTTCCTGGTGGTTTGATCTTCTGTGGGTCACTAAGCTTCGATTTATCTTCTTGCTTTTCTGGATACTGATGGTAATAACAAAGGTTTGGTATTTTGGGGGAAGAACTGATAAACTTACACAAATGTCAGAACACCTGGAACCTAGTAACCTTCCTAGAATGGTAGCGTTATGGGACAGGACAAGAACTATTGTGACAGAAGAGCAGCACCAAGGCACAAAATATGTTAGCACAAACTGGATAATAACAATGTGTGGTTGGTGAGTGTTCCAACTTGGGTTGTGAAAGAGAAGGCTTGAGAGGTAGTTTGCTGTTGTGGTTGTGAACATAGACCAAAGTGTCTGAATGCCAGTCCCAGTCCCAGTCTTCCACTTAACACCCGTGTGACCTAGAGGAAGATATGTGTCCACACAGTGCCTCAGTTTCATCATCTGCAAAATGGAGATGGTAACACGATTTAAGATACTTTTTGCACCAAGATAAACATATCTCTTGGAAGTATCTTCGTAGAACCACTATGAGGCTCTAATAACAGAATTCAAGTCTTTTGGGATTTTAGGATTGACTGTAGCACACAGAAACACAAAATCAGTGTTACATATGGCATCCTCAATGTGCATTTATGAAAGATTATTTTAGTTTGGAAAAGTCACTATGAATTAACTCAGGCAGGATCCAGGTCCCTCAAATTGATTTAAAAGGCTGGACAGATGGAACAGTCCCAAACTTTAATCAAATAAGGCAGTATTCCCAGCTCAGGATACTTAGTTGATCAAGTTTTGTTGGCAGCCTGTGACTGCCTAACTTGAGAGCCCTAAATCTAAGGAGTCCCTGAAGGCAGTGTCTTTGGTGAAAGGAAACCAGATGCCAAACAGAATGCGATATTGATCTTTATATTTTTTTTCCCTTCAAGGCTTGAGCTGAGGCCACTAGATACCATGACTTTTAAGGCGTGCTCTCTCTCTCTCTCTCTCTCTCTCTCTCTCTCTCTCTCTTTAAGTGAACAAATAATTTTCATCTGACTCCTTGCCAAAACAGACACAGGATTTCCTGATGCTTTACAAAACCATTTGTGGGGAAAATACACATAGAGGGAATAAAAAAGGCACTGGTATTCAGAAACTGATAGCGAAGAAAAAAAAATAAAACCCTGTTTGAAACTAGGTAAGGATGATGTGATGGATTATAACGGTACCACTGAGGTTAACAGCAAAAGGACCAAAATATCGTCGCTATACAATGGCACTGTGTTTTCAGTTTTAAGAAACAGGGTAGATAAGGACTATTATAGGGCTACGGAAAAATTTCTGGCAATGCAAGCTATGTGCGTGAGAGGCTGTTACAAATGAAAAACAGCCTGCTACATTTGACACAGGTGAAGATATGATTCATCAGGTATGAATCAACAGTAAAGAGGAGGATACTCTGGTTTCTCTTCAGATCATATAAATCTTTTGCCTTTCACTAAAGAGGAGAGAGACTAGGTGATGGATCCAATGGAGGTCAAGGAGAATGGCTGTTAACTGAAGTTAGGCTCATGTAGTGATAAGAGCAAGTGAAAACAAATTGAGAAGCAAATGTGAGAAGGAATCAGCTCGCTCTTCCCCCCTCTGAAATGGATGAAGTAAACTGACATCCTCTGCAAAGCATTTTGGAGCAGCAATCCTGTGTTCTTTAAAGACAGCCAGAAGGATGTAAATGCCTGTGTATGAACTGGCAACAGCAGGCAGGAAAGCATTCCATTTGCAGATTAGCGTCGTAAAGGTGTACTCCATTTCATTGATCTTTAATGGAAGCAGTCTCAAACTAAGTTTATACTAATTTTGGAAAGATTACTTTATCATTCAGAAAAGCAAAAAGCACACTGGATATTCCAATCAAGAATTTAATATATGAAATAGACCACAAGGCAAAAAGGGGAAGGTGAGGTAAACTAGTTATTAATAGCTTCAGAAAGCAATGTCAGTCCTGAGCCCAGGAGCACAGAAGGGAAGAGGTGATGAAACTGTGACCTGGAAGAACGGAGGAGGATTGGCCACTTCAGAGCTGGGCTGTGGGGGGCCAGTTGGAAATTCCACCAGAGTCTTTGTCAGAAGGGTAAGGAGGGGGCTGGGGAGAGGGATGAAGGGAAGACAGCGGTAATAGGGTCAGCCTTTCTCCTGTTGTTAGCTGCAGGAAGCCTGTTGGTTAAGGAGCTTGGGGAGCAGTTTCAGAGTCCTTAACACTGTAAAGCAGAGAGGAGAGGGCCACGTAGCTGAGAGACCAAAGGGCAACATTATCAGGCATTTCACTCCTTTTTGTGAAAAACAATGGGTAGTCTTCATGCCCTGCCTGCTCCACTTCCCATCCAGCTCCCTGATTGTGGCCTGGGAAAGCAGTGGAGGATGGCCCAAGGCCTTGGAACCCTGCACCTGCATGAAAGACCTAGAAAAAACTCCTGGCTGCTGCCTTTGGATAGGCTCAGCTTCAGCCATTGCAGCCACTTGAGGAGTGAACCAGCAGATGGAAGATCTCTTTGTAAATCTGCCTTTCAAATCAAGATAAAATATTTTCAAAAAGATAGTTCTTTACATTTTAGTAAGAAACAAAAAGCAGTTGCTTTCATCTCTCTCAAGTGAGCCTTGACTACTGTGGCTCTGAAGCTGAGTAGTCATGCATGCCCTGGTGTCCACCAGGCTTCAAGCTAGACCCCCAGAATGCTCTGACATTGGCTTTCATCCACTCTCCTCAGCTGCTAGGGCAGACTAAGGCCACTCCTGCCTCCACTGCTAGACACCCCAGCATGGGGGTAGGACACTGCTTTCCTATGCTGCTGTGCTTCTGCCTGGCACTCCTTCAGACTCAGCTTCTTATAGCTGCTGTGACAACTGCATCTTGTACCACATACCATTGAAAATTCTGAAAATCACTCCTATGTATAGATATGTCTATACACATGTTACATATGGGCAAAGCTATCTAAATGCACCCACTTCATGTATTGCTCTGCTGATTAAATAAGGGAAAACTGTAAACAAAAGATTTGAATTCCATTAAGCATCCAATAAATTCTTAGGATGCCCAGAAAACTTTTGTTTGTTTTGTTTTTACATTTTGTTTCTCTGTGTTCTACCTCATTGGTTTCTCTCTTGTATTCTTGAGATTTTTTTTAAAGATAATTTTTATTGGAAAGGTGGATTTACAGAGAGAAGGAGAAACAAACAGAAAGATCTTCTGTTCATTGGTTCACTTCCCAAGTGGCCGCAACAGCCAGAGCTGAGCCGATCTAAAGCCAGGAGCTTCTTCCCAGTCTCCTATGCAGGTGCAGGGTCCCAAGGCTTTGGGGCATCCTCTTCTGTTTCCCCAAGCCACAAGCAAGGGAGCTGGAAGGGAAGTGGAGCAGCCAGGATACGAACTGGGCCCATATAGGATCCTGTTGGATGCAAGGCAAGGATTTAGCCACTGAGCCATTGCACCAGCCTCTAAAAACTTTTTTTTATAGATATTGTGAAATATTTCTGAGTATCTTCAAACAGATTGAAGGTAAAGGGGAGGTGACCTAGAATCCATACTCTCACTGCTGTATATAGTGTCTTACAAACATGTGCTTACTCAATCTACAGGCAAGCTGAACACATTTCCTAGATCTAGTCCTACTTTGATGTTGGGTTGCATAATAACTTTATTTTTCCATTTAGTGTGTGCTGTTGGATGCCTGACATCTGGAATAGGATTTCTAACAAAGGAAATCCAGTTTCTCTTGAATTTTGTAATTTGGACAGCTGTTCCCAGAAAGTGACACAAGAGCCCCAATTTCTTCGCTAAAGGTCACTTAATTGAAAAGTCAAGAGGTAGAATTGATTCAAAATCATTTCGACTTGACCTAAATTTTCTCCAGTAACTGAAAAGACAAGAGGCTTTTGAGTCAATTATTGTCTCTTGCAAAGTTGAGGGTTTTTATTTATTTATTTATTTTTGTCAGATTACAAGTACTTTCAAAATATTCAGGTGCACTGATTCTTGTCGAAATGTCTACAACAAACAGAACTTGCCGAATGGTTTTCTGGCTTTTGAATTTTTTCTCTCTCAAGGACCTTTTGAAATATTTGATATTGTCAAAGTATTATCACACTTCAGAAAATTTTAGAAACAGAAAAAGAAGATGAAAAAGTACCAATAATATTGATACTTGAATACAAGAATATGTACTTCTGTTGGGTTGGGTTATTTTTATTTGTGCTAGCTGTGGTTAATGTTTACATATAATTAATTTTGTCTTCAGACCCTTTGAGATTATAAGAATGTTTTGTTACTGTCTTCTGTAGCCTTTTTACCATTACTGTTGTTGCTTTATACTATTTCAGAAAGCAAGCTGTCCCATGATTCACTTCAGTACTTGTGGTTACTTCAGTCTGCAGTTCTTCCCTTCTCCCCCTGCTTGATTGTACTCTTCCTACTGAATTGTTAGTTTGCTACTTCGGGCCATTGTAAGGGAGCATTGGAACTAAATAGTTTGTAGTCTGTGGCTTTGCTCAATTCTCTGTCTCCTGCCCTGTTTCCCTTCTATTACAGGAGAATGACATTGACTGGCTCCACTCTGTTGCCTAACATTTAACCTATCTCAGTGGGGGGACAAGTTGCTTCCATCCCTGATTCATGCAAACTGGGAGGTGTGCTAATCAAACTGGGAGGATGCCCCGTATTCCAGCCTGGCTCCTGCACTTGCCAGTGAGCTAAGGTTGGCCTGGCCCTGCCCACTCCACCCACTTCCAAAACCACCCCACATGCGTGCAGACAGGTGGAGCTACCCTGCCTGATCTGACCAATACCCAGGCCTGAATCATATGCTCATGGTTTCCTACTTAATATCTGTGGACCAAGCTATCATCTCCCCAGTATGGAACAAGAAACTCATAATTAGCAAACTTTTCTAATACTACTGATATTAGTCAAGCAAATTAGCATTTTTGAAGAAAATTCCTTAGAGAATCTTTCACGAAGTGTTGTATACCTAAAAGCATATCTGAATTTGTATCAGTCATTCTAAAGTTTCTGGTGGAGCTGTCTTGGGAGAAAAAAGCTGGAAAACCAGCCAGTCGTTGAGCACTGGACATACTTTTTAACACTGTGATCTGGGAATGCCAGATGCATACTTTACTTCTGAGACTAGGAGGAAACTGCTATCTTAGAATAAAATCAATGATAATATTTATTTTTATAATGAAGCTTTTCAAATATTGCATCAATATGTAAAACAATATTTTGGAATATCACTGTTTTTAATGAATGTTCTATGCATTGCTGTGTTGGCTTGATACATGAACACATGCATTTTAAATGGGTAAAGCAGATTTATTTTAAATTATATGTTGTCCTGCTTCATCTAAACTGCTTTCTGTGCTTCTTTCTTCCTCCCTGGATAAAAACTCTATCTTGAAATCAGTCTTATCATTGCTATGCACTCTTTTATGCTTTTCGAAATAGACATTTTGTTTTGCAAGTTTTAAAGCTTTAAATTCTCTTATACATACAACTTGCCTTTTCACTTGGCATTGCTTTTGAGATTATTTCATGTCCATGCATACAGAATGTTCCTTTAAACTACCGTATTGTTTTCTATTATGTGATTATACTATGATTTATTTATCAGTCTCTGTCCCTGCCCAAGCAGTTTGAGGAAGGGACAATTGAAAGTCATAGCCTTATAATGTGTTGGCCAAGCAGAACACCCGGGATGCCAGGAATCAATACTTTAATTTCTGCCTTTCTCCATGTGTCTTTACTGCTTTTACTCCTTTCTCTACATTTTGGCCTGGTCTCCTGCAGACAGTTGTTAACATGACTCATTAACAGAAGGTTCTCCATAAAGATAATAGATCTGTTCCACTCTAGGTATGGAAAGAGCTATAAGGGAGCTAGATATTGACAAAATGTCAAATCTATAGCCATCAAATTGTATGTATACATTTTATTTATGATGTTATGTCAATGTTGTTTTAAAGATTTATTTATTTATGGAGTTATGGAGACAGAGAGAGAGATTGATTGATTGATTGATGTTCTATCCGCTAGTTCACTCTCCTAATGGTCACCATGGCCAGAACTGGGTTGATCTGAAGCCAGAAGCCAGGGGCTTCTTCCAGGTGCAGGGGCCCAAAACTTGGGCCATATTCCATTGCTTTCCCAGGCTGTAAGTGGAACAGCCAGGACTTGAACCAGCACTCATATGGTATGGTGACACTGCAATTGGAGGATTAGCATGACATATGACTATGTCAGCCCTTGCCTGTAGGTATTTTTTGAAAAGATTTATTTATTTTGGAAAAGCAGATTTACAGAGAGAAAAAGAGATAAAAAATCTATCTGCTGGTTCGCTCCCCAAATGTGCACGACAGCCAGAGCTGAGCTGATCCAAAGCTGTGAGCCAGGAGCTTCGTCTGGGTCTCCCATTAGGATACAGGGTCCCAAGGTTTGGGGCTGTCCTCTACTGCTTTCCTAGGCTATAAGCGGGGAGCTGGATGGGAAATGGAACAACTGGAACACGAAACAGCATCCATGTTTGATCCTGGTGCTTGAAGATGGAGGATTAGCCAGTTGATCATTGCACCAGCTCTGTGCTTATAGTTTTTTTTTTTTTTAAAAAAACATTTATTTATTGCTTTGAGATTAGAATTGTGGCATGGGGAAAAGAAGAAGATGAAAGAGAGGGAGAGTGAGCGAGAAAGCTTTTCCATATAGTGGTTGTATCTGCAAATGACCACAACAGCCATGGCTAAACTAGAGTGAAGCTGGGATCCAGCACCTCCATTAAGGTGGTTGGCAGGGCTCAACCACTGGGATCATTTTCTGATGGCCTTCCAGGGGCAGTAGGAGGCAACTGATCAGAAGTAACCAAGGCATGGGCCTGCACTCCAGTGGGAAATGCAGGGATATGAATATTCCAAGTGAACTCTTAACTCATACCACGATGCCCATCTCACCTGTTTGTACTATTTATGTGCATGCATTTGCTATGCTTAATTTTTTGCTTATGAAAGACTGTGGTTTAGATTTACCAACAACTGCAGCTAAGAAGTTGTTCATTCTTAGTTATTTACTCATTCAATGTGTATTTTCTTATTTGACACAGTAATATACTTTAAAAACGGAAGCATTAGAGATTACGGAAAATCATTGCTTTTATTGTTGCACAAATATTATTAATACTATCCTGGATAAATATTGCTAATTTTATACATGGATTACCTATAGAATTGAAACTCTCCACCATTCTTCCACAAATAAAACTAAAGGAAAAAAGACAAAGGATCTCAATTATCAATTATTTGTTTTTGGATTTTGATGTACATTACGGTTGTGAACTATCAGCTTCTTATATTCCTGCATAAGCTATAATCTATGGCTTGCCTCTGTAATTTTATTAATTTTAGTGACTAGAGGCTTTTGTGTTAATAGATGTTTTGTTAACAATTAAATTATTCTGGTTACTTTATTGTGCTTAGGGTGGAAAATAAGTCTCTGAATTGCTTTCACTTTTTTTCTTTATGAACACATGCCGATTACAGTAAATTGGATTTTAACATTTGACTAAATCTTCATCTATAAGCTAAATGAGGTTTCAGCTGATTTAACTGAATGGTATTAGGAGAAGCTTATGTGGCAAATAAATAAAATATGCATTTTAGAAAAGACTAAGGGCTCCTGGGCCACAAAATTTCAAACCTGAGATAATAGGTTCCATAAAGGTCGAAGTAGATTTTTCAATTATAAAGTAAATGAAGCGCGTTGTACCTGTCCATAACTTCTATTGCCTTTTTTTTGTTACTGTGATCTAGAAATGGCCACATTGATTTTCAGAACTTGTGTGTTAGAAGAAAATCACTGAGATTAGATTTTATGGCTTTGTCACTGCCAGGTGAAGCAGCAAGGATGGGGAGATGGTGTGAGGGCCCCAGCTTCTCGGCTTGCTGCTGCTCCTTCATGCAGAGATGTCTTGTTTCAGAACCGTCTCTGATCTTCACTTACAGCAATGGTGTTGTGCTTTGTTTCACCCAGGTCAAGTTTTCAGAATCTGACTACTTTGGCAACGTCCTGCAGACCCGCAAGTATTTAGCACAGTCTGATTTCTTCTGGCTAAGAAAAGTGGTTCCAAAAACAGAGTGAGTACTTTCTAAACAAATAAAAAGTGACCTAGAGAAATGAGTTGGTGAGAAGTGGAGTCTTGGGATTTTGAGTTTCCCTGAAGTCAGAGTATCTGGCTTGCCAGTTCTCTTACTTGATCTAAATCTATGTTGTCTTTGCCAACTCTTATTTCTAATATTATAGGGTTTGGTTCCTCAGTCTCATTATGGATTCCCTACTCAGCCTCAAATCATACTAAAACTAAGGCTTATTAGGATGCAAACAGTATAGTTATTTCTAGATCTAATTGTGAACACACACATATATATATGCACACATATGAACACACATAGAACATTTTTTTTCTGGATTTTCACTCTACCAGTAACTTTTGAATAATACTTTCAATGAAATCTTGATTAGAAATACAGAAGTAATTGTATAGTTATGAAGCAATAAGAAGATATTTGTTGAGATAATATGTACAAACTAACAGACACATTATTTCCAACCAATAGTGCTTTTGATTTATTGGTCTGCTTAGCTACCTGTTGGAACTTTCCCTACAGGTAAGGAACTTTCTTTAGGACCTTTTGTACATAAAACCAGTGAACCAGGTGCAATTTCCTCCTCTAGCAAATTGTTGGTAATGATGACGATAAATACAGTTATTCTGTGTTTACAGTATTCCAGGAAGTGCTTTATAAAATTTTAATTCATTTTATCCTCCTGCCAATTTTGTGTGGTGTAGATAGTAACATCCCTGTTTTAGAAGTGAATAAAATGCGTATGATGGAGACATTCTTCAGCTCAAGGTTCCATTCTTTTTGTTCTGTCTGCTACTGATTTGACTGGCTGGGATCATGCCCCGTTTTGCTATGGCCTACTTCTCCATTGCTTATTTTCTGTGTTCCCCAGACTGGATAATTTCTTGATCTATTGTCAATTTTGTAATTTCCATTTGTGTAGTTTTTATGTTTTTATTTCTCTGTTGTGATAATTTATTTTTTGAATCATTGTCATCCTATTTCCTATGAATTATTTGAATAGGGTTTCTTATAGTTATTTCAGCGTATTTATTTATTTATTTTAATTTTACTTATTTTTATTATTATCATTTTATTTTGCATTATGTGACACAGTTTCATAGGCTCTGGGATTCCCCCAACCCCTCCCCATACCTTCCCCCCATGGTAGATTCCTCCACCTTGTTGCAGTATTACAGATCAAATTCAGTTGAGATTCTTTCATTGCAAGCATATACCAAGCAAAGAGTCCAGCATCTTATTGTCCAGATACATTCAGCGGTTTCTTGGGAAGATCATCTCTGGTCTGAAGGTAGAGTATCATCCTGATCAATTAAAAGCCCCGACATAACATCAATAACAATTTACAGCATTATGTAATTAATTGTCATGGTATTGAGTGACCAATATGCTACAAGATGCAAGTTCTTAACCACATCCTGTGACTACTTCATTGACATTTTAATTTTAGTTCATATACAACCAGCTTCTATACACCTTAAAATGGCTACAGGGTACTATTCAGCTATCTCGTGTCTATCCTCATTTTAGTATTTAGCAGTCTATAGGGTTGAAACATGATTCTACTGAACTTGGCAGATTTTAGGATACTCTAAACTGGCTTGCAACTCTAGCAAGGCATATGTCAACAGTTGAGATGTAGAACAGTTTTAGGATGGGTGTGCAGAGAAATCTTCCATTCCCCAGTGAGGAGTACCTAATCTCTGTGTTCTACCTACCTAGTAAGGTATATGTAAATCCACGCTGACCGTTTCCTGTCTGGTTCTAAGCTTTCCTTGTTGTCCTCTACCTATTCTAATTTTGTTTGTTAGTTTTTTTGGAGGGGGGCTCTGGAGCGACCCTGATGGTCATTGCAGGAGAGGGTGGGGATCCAAAGTTGGAACTAAGTAAGGACCAGAGAAAGCTCCTCTCCCAAGTCCCGAAGGGAGTTTACTGTTCTTCTGTTTCTGCAGACCACTCAGGGCTCCTGGCTGTTGTTCCGATGACCTTCGGTCCTGCATAGAAGGATTTGGGCTTCTTCCATCCCACGTGGGAGATCCCAACGGGGGTGGGTGACCTCAGAGTTCTCGGCCTCTGAAGGCACTATGAGTACCATTCTTATTGTGAGAAGTTGGTATCACTGAGAATAGAGTACAAATTATTCTGTTTAAACGTGTCCTTACCCTATTCCACCATCTTGATTCTCCCTTTCAGCTTATTTATAATGGGCTACTTGAAGTATTTGCTACACCTGATATCTGGGCACAGTTAGAGTCAGTTTCATACTTTTTGTTGTTGAAAAGGTATTTCAGAAGATATATGATACTTCTAGATTGGATTATTTTGTTCTGAGGCATCTTTTAAAAAGATTCTTGCAGTTACACTGCACTGTGCAACTACAGCTATCTCTAATGAGCATTTTAATTCTTGCCTTCATTATTGAGCCCCACTTTGGGAATTTTCCCCCGTCTGTATAGTTTAACACTTAGCTGATGCCCATCAGCAGAGGATTGGATAAGAAAGCTATGGTTCATCTACTCCATGGAATACTACTCAGCTATTAAAAAAAAACAAAATGCAGTTCTTTGTGGCCAAATGGGCCAAACTGGAAACCATAATGCTAAGGGAAATGAGCCAATCCCAAAAGGTTAAATACCACATGTTCGCCTTAATTTAAGATGATATGATGTTATGTATAACATGTTATGTTACGTATGTTATATGTTGTGTATAAACTAAAATTGAAATGTCAATGAGGTGGTCACAGAAGGTAAAGAACTAGCATTTATTTTTAACATATTGGCTACTCATTACTATGTCAATTAATTCCATAATGATGTAAATTTTTACTGATGGTATGTTGGAGCTTTTAATTGATCGGGATGATACTCTGCTGGCTCTGTCTTCAAACCAGAGAGGGTCTACCTAAGAAGCCATTGAACTTGACTGGACAATAAGATGCTGGACTCTATGTTTGGTATATGCTTGCAATGAGGGACTCTCAACTGAACTTGAGCTGTGGTTATGCAACAAGGTGGAGGAATCCACCATGGTGGGAGGGTTTGGGGAGGGGTGGGGAGAATCCCAGTACCTATGAAACTGTTACACATAATACAATGTAATTAATGAATAAAAAAAAACCTTAGAAACCTTGACTAAAATAAAAAAAAAAAACACTTAGCGAGTGTTTAAGGTGAAGCCTCTACTGAAACACTTTGTAGGGCTTCTGCCTTCTGCGGATTGCTCTGTGTTAGGATTTAGAATGCCTGCATCTCCACAGCTAGGGCTCAGTCTACTTTGGATTTGACCTTCCTGCTGGGATGTATCTGCTCTGCCCTGCACAAACACTGGGTTTCCTAGGCAGTCAGGGGTATGGGGAGTGCTTGCTTGAAGACTTCAGGGACTTGGTTTTAGGATCTCTCTTTTAACTCTCTGAATGGCTTTTCCTTATGTGTTTTTCTACTGTATTGGTCACTTTTAGTTGATAAAGCTTTAGGTTTTTATTCCTATTTCCAGTTGAGTTTACCTCTTGTGGTAGTAAAGTTGCTAATTTTTTTAATCAGCTAGATCTTGATCAGATTTATATGTTACTGAGCTTGGAGGGACAGGAATGTCCTAAGCAGGAAGACCACACATCTGTTATACTTAGTCCCAAGCACGAGTATTTTTTTTAAAGATAGAACCTTTAAAAATGTAGTAGTTGCCTCTTGTTATTTCCCAGTGTGCTCAAGCAGCTGATGACATTCCTGTCCACCTGTGTACTTTACTTAGACAGGAACCGTTACACTGTTTTGTGCCATCACACCTGGAAGTCTGGCTTCTGTGGTCCACTTTTCTTTTTTTCTTTTTTTAAAAAGGTTTATTTTATTCTTATTGGAAAGTTAGATTTATAGAGAGAAGAAGAGACAGTTAAAGATCTTCTGTCAGCAGGCTTACCCCACAAGTGACTGTAACAGCCAAAGCTGTGTCCACCCAAAGCCTGGAGCCAGTAGCCAGGAGCCTCTTCCGGGTCTCCCACATGGATGCAGGGTCCCAAGGCTTTGGGCCATTCTCCACTGCTTTCCCAGGCCACAAGCAGGGAGCTGGATGGGAAGTGGAGCAGCCAGGACATGAACCAGCACCCTATGGGATTCCAATGAATGCAAGGCAAATATTTAATCACTGGGCTAATGTGTTGGGCCCTCTGTGGTCGAATTTTCAAATGTGGCTGATATTCTGGTTTTCATATCCTTGACAAGGTCTTGTTATTCTTAATTCTCTTGTTATTCTCTTTCTCAATTTCCTGTTCTGTCTTGGTTTCTGCAAACTCTAAGCTCTTATACTTTTCCTTGGCTTAAGATATAACTACTGGACTGGTGCAGTAACCTAGCAGCTGAAGTCCTCGCCTTACATGTGCTAGGATCCCATATGGGTACTAGTTAGTGTCCCAGTGGCCCTGCCTGGAGGAAGCTCCTGACCCCTGGCTTTGGATCGGCTCTGCTCTGGACATTGCAGCCACTTGGGGCGTGAATCTTCTCACGGAAGACCTTCCTATTGGTCTCTCTCTCTCTCTCTTCCTGTATATCTGACTTTCCATTAAAATAAATAAATCTTTTAAAAAATGTAACTATCACTTCCTCTCACCCCTCCTCTGCTGTTCAATTTTTTTTTCATGACACACATCTACAAATTGACTTGTTAGCTACTGACTTTAAGGAGTAAGCTTAACATTGATCCACTAGCCTACCTGTGCGGGATTCAAATTAAAAACAAAAATGTAGCAGAAAGGCTTTAGCATTTGTTTTGAAAAGACATATCTATTTTTTTGATTTGAAATGCAGAGTTACAAAGAGAGGTCCTCCATCCATTGACTTACTCTCCAAATGATCACAATGGCCAGATCTGAGCTAGACTGGAGCCAGGAGGCAGGAACTTCTTCCGGTTGTCCCATATGGGTGCATGGGCCCAAGGACTTGAGCCATCCTCTGCTGTTTCCCCAGGCCATTAGCAGGGAGCTGAATTGGAAATGGAGCAGCCAGGACTTCAACATACTCCCATATGGGATGCCAGCATCAGAAGGATTGGCTTTATCCACTATGCCACAATGCTAGCCCCAGCTAAAAATGTTGTATCCTTCACAACTAGCTTTCAAAATGAAAGCATAAAAGACCCAGCTAAACACATTAATCAGTTGTCTTGGTAACTTATCTAACTTACAAGAAACTCTAAAGAAATGTCTTTAAACTGAAAGTAACTAACTCTAAATAGAATTCAAATACAACAGTGCCATTTTGTATGTGGCTAAGACACCACTTGCATGTTTACTTCATGTATCAGAATTCCACCAGCTTGCTGAAATACAGGCTGGGAAGCAGCAGTGTTGCCTCAAGTCATTTGGTCCCTGCTGCAGTGAGACAAGGGAGAAGCCAACTGAATTCCTGGCTCCTGGGTTGGGCCTACTCTAGCCCTTGCCACTGTGGGCAGCAAAGAGCATGAAACAGTAGAGGTTGTTGTCTCTCTGTCCCCTTCTTTGTCTTCCCCCTCTATCTCTCTGCATCTAAAATAAATAGGGAAATAAAAATGAAAGAAAAATAATAACAGAAATGTACATTTCTTAGTTGGTTTTAAGTAACAATGTATAAAGCCATATAAATAATGTATTGATGGCTCTATTATATAAAGAAATATGTTGTATATATCTGTAGTGAAAACTATATTGACCTAAGAATGAATTCCATTTTGTAATGAAAATTCATATTAATGAAGAAAATAAGGAATGATTAGAAATAAAGTTATTGCAGTAGACGATATATATTCCTTTTCTCTCTTACATTGTTTAGAAGACAGGTGATTATAAAAGGTAGTATTATGATAATCTATTGGTATATTTATAATATTGATAATGTATCTAACAATAGTACTGTAAAGCCATGTTCATTAGATTGTGAAACTGATTGTGGTGTGTTAAGATGTGTCTGGTATTAGAGTAATCCACATGAAACAAGTCAAAATATTCATAAATTTAAGATATTACAGTAGGTAACACGTAATGCAAAAAAGTAAAAAATGGATCATGGGATAAATAAGATGAGAAATACAGAAAAGATGTAAAACATCAGATTTCAATTCAACTGTACCAATAATGTTATTAATTTTGAATGGATTAAATAATCCAAACAAAAGGCAAATATTATCAGGCTTGGAAAAAAGTACAATATTCATTATGATTGCTTCTATGGGAGATTCAATACAAAGTCAAGCATACAAATATTTTAAAAGTAAAAGGATGGGAGAAAATATGTCATACAAACATCAAATAAGAAATCTGGAGTATCAGTACCACATAGACTATAAAATATTATATTACACGTAAAATATGCATATTACATACTAAATGATACAGGTATTTCATGCTAATGTAAGTTTTAAAATTTGTTTGACAGGTAATGGTTTTAAGTCATCTGCTCCACTGACACATGTTATCACATTATCTCTCGGTTCACCTATAGTGTTTCATTCTCAATCTGTTGGTTGCCTCTTCACTTTGTTGATCATTTCCTTTGCTATACAGAAGCTTTTTAGTTTGATATAGTTTCATTTGTTAATTTTGGCTTTGACTGCATGTGCCTTTGGTGACTTTCCTAAGAAGTATTTCCCAATTCTTATCTCTTGGAGAGTGCTTCCTATGTTTTCTTCTAATAGTTTGATGGTTTCTGGGTGCAAATTTAGTCCCTTGATCAATTTAGAGCTGATTTTTGAATAAGGTAACAGGTACGGGTCTTGCTTCTTACCTCTGCTGGGTGCTATTCAGTTGTCTCAACAGCATTTGTTGAAGAGACTTTTCCCTTAGCTTATTTTCAATTCTCTTGTCAAAGATTAATTGACTGTACCTGTGTAGGCTCCCTTCTTGGGTTTCTATTCTGTTCCATTGAAGTCTGTTTCTGTACCAATACCAGACTGTTTTGCTGATCGCTGCTCTGTAGTATGACTTGAGGTCTGGAATTGTGATTCCCCCTGCCTGATTTTTATTCTTAAGGATAGCTTTGGCGATTCATGGTCACTTATGATTCCTTATGAACTTTTGGATCATCTTTTCTATTTTTGAGAAGAATGTTGTTGGGATTTTGATAAGGATCATGTTGAATTTGTATATTAATTTTGGCAATATGGGCATTTTAATGATGTTGATTCTGTTGATACAGGAACCTGGTAAGTTTCTTCTTCTTTTAATGTCTTCTACTGTTTCTTTTTAAAATATTTTGTAATTTTCATTAGGGAGATCTTCCACATCTTTGGTTAGGTTAATCCCAAGATATTTGAGATTCCTCTCCACTATTTTAAATAGGACTGTACTTGAAATTTCTTTCTCAGCTGTGGAATTATATGTATATACAAGTGCCATAGAATTATGTTCATTAATTTTGTGTTCTGCTACCCTGCCAAATTCTTATGAGTTCCAATAGTCTCTTGATTGATTCTTTTGATTCTTCTATGTAGTGAATCATGTCATCTGTAAAATTTCAATTCCTCAGTTCCAATTTGAATTCCTTTAATTTGCTTTTCTTGTATAATAGCTCTAGCAAGGACTTCCAATACTATGCTGAATAGCAGTGGTGAAAGTGGACAAACTTGTCTAGTTCCAGATCTTAGTGAAAAAGTTTGCAGTCTTTTCCCATTTAGTATGGTGTTGGCATTAGATTTTTCATGAGAGACAAAAAAGGAAATACAATAACAGATGTCTTGGCAATACATAGAATTATTAGGAACTATTACAAGCAATTATATGCCAACACATCAGAAGACCTAGGAGAAATGAATGGATTTTTGGACAAATGCAATTTATCAAAACTGAATCAGAAGTAAATTAATAATTTAAATTAATTTTATAGATTTATATCAAGGACTGAGATTGAATCAGTAATGAAATCCCTCCCAACCAAGAAAATCCCTGGATCAGATGACTTCACTGCTGAATTCTAGCAAATGTTCCAAGAAGAACATGCCCTAAACCTTCTCAAACTATTCCAAATAATAGAAAGGAGACAATCCTTCTAAACTGTTTCTATGAAGTCAGTATCACCTTAATACCAAAATCAGAGAAACAACAGAAAGAGAGAACTACAGACTGATGTCCCTGATGAACAGAGATGCAAAAATCCTCAACAAAATACTAGCCAACAGGATCCAACAGTACATCAGGCAGATCATTCCCCCAGACCAGGTGGGATGCATCCCAGGCATGCTTGGATGATTCAACATTGGCAAATTAATAAATGTGATTCACCACAGCAACAAATTGAAAAAATAAAAACCATGTGATCATCCCAATAGATGCAGAGAACGCATTTGATAAAATTCCAAACCACTTCATGCTAAAAACTTTAAGATTGGCATAGAAGGAACATTCTGTAATGCAACTAATGATTTTTAATTTCTCACTGGCAATGGTGCTTCATAAAGCTTGTGGAAAATATAATTAAAATATGTTTATTTTGATACAAAATTGTTGAAATTCATGCATAATTTTTTATGGTGCGTGTTTTCATGAAATTTTAGAGCCCCGCTCACAGCAAGGTCATTGGAGATCTATGAAAATAATCCCACCTTTTATTGTATGATTGCTGTCCAAACCTGTGAAACATTTTAGAGCTTTTCTGCTGTTTTTGTGGATTTTCAGGATCTTTCTAGAAATTCCATCATATTGGAGATGCTACCAGTTTGTTGATTTTTAAAATTTATTATTCATGCGGATATGTAGCAAGACCTGGGTTTCTAATTCAAAAGCTCTTCAATGTGTCATCTTTAACATCACCCGAAGATACTGACAGCTTATTGGGTTAAAATGATCTTGACTTTTTAATTTTTGATCCGTGCTTTAGACAAGCACTAGCTTACTTTGTAGTTTTAGGCAAATTGATTCTTTGTAGTCTTCTGTCAGCAGACCACAAATAACTGTTTCAACAGGCTTTAAAGTCATTACTAATTGGGGAAAATTCTTCATTATTGGAAATTAGTACATCTTTTTGTAATTCTTGTTTCCTCAAATTGTGTATTTATTTTAGGAAAACACCATTGAGAAATTTAAGGTCATTTTTGCATGACATAAGTTATATCATGATCAGTCTTATGCAAATATCTCACTGGTGCTTTTCAGTAATTGTAGGCAGTTGTAATTTCCTGATACCTGTCTAACTGACATCTTTGGAGTTTGAGAGTTCATGGGTTAATCAAGTGGGAATAATTCTGGAGTAGCTCTACTACACTAGTTCACTTTGAGCAGCACATTATGGTTATTTTTGTGCAAAGCCCTAAAGTGGTATTTTGTTTCTTTGTGGGTTTAGGAGATAAATATCCTTTATCTTGCATTCTTGTGGAATCCAGTTTAGTTGCACTAATGTTCCTTAAGAAGTTTCAAAGGCAATGGGAAATGCCAGCAAAAATGAAATGAATTGGGTGGTCATCCCTGAAGGTACATATTTGGGGGTTGGTTCTCAGAATTGTCACTTCATCAGCTTGCTTAAAAATAGAGGATTTACTTTACTGGTTGGCTTGAGTCAAAAGTAATTTCTTTTCCTCAGGACTGCTTTCTTTGACAGAAATGATTTTAAGCCAGCTTCCCTATTAACTTGTTCTCACTCTGCTGTGACCAAACATGTCTGGATTCTCTTTATCTTTTGAAAAATATGCAAAAAATACATGAAATGTCTATGGCCCTTCCAATAATATTTGCTTGCAAAAGGATTAAATGAGTAATATAGCCTGTAGGGTATTAGTAAGATATCAAGAAATACTGTATGAGTTGTCCATTCCATATTTCCTAGACTATCTTTAAGAGTTGCTAAGTAAAATATGAAAGTTTAGCCTAAGGTATTCCTATTTTATACAGCCCAAAGAAATAAGGGTACCAGTATTTTTGCCTTCAGATTATTGTTTGCAGTGCTCCATTCTTTTTATGTGTCCCATTGTGTGGTGTAACTCCAGCCACACGTATGTGGGGCTTGAAATTTATAGGAGACTGCTCCCTGCCTTGTGAACTAAATCTTCCCTCAGACACAGATAGCATGGATACCATAAAGACATAATAAGAAAAACGTAAAGCACATGAATGTTACTATTTAAGTAGATACATACTTGCACATAGGAATAAATTGATTTTTTTTAAAGATTTATTTTATTTTTATTACAAAGTCAGATATACTGAGAGGAGGAGAGATAGAGAGGAAGTGGAGCTGCCGGGATTAGAACCAGCGGCCATATGGGATCAAGGCGAGGACCTTAGCCACTAGGCCATGCTGCCAAGCCCGGAATAAATTGATTTTAATAGATTTAGTGCTTCGCACATACTATTTGGAAAATAGCATTAGCCTGTAAGGACCAGAAAATCTTCTTGAGAATTAAACTGTGGAAAATGTGATGTTTCCATGTCCCAGTCATCTAAAAAATGGGTATACTAGGCAGGTATCAATGATAGAAGATCGGTGCACAATGTGGAAAACACTTCACTAAAGGAATTGCAATTTATTAATTTTTGTAGACAGTTGTTTTGAGCAAACACAACAGTTTTCTGGGGGTAAATTCAGAGTGCTGGATAGGATTTAGTCTGGACAGCCAGCTTTTTCAGGAGGTATACAGTTATTCATCACTGCATGACAATGGGGGGGCTCTCGTTTAGAGAATAAAGCAGCAGTAATCCTTTATCTCTTATGGTTTCCAGGGTTGTGTGGTTCTTGCAGGTGTTTTTTCATGCATGTTACAGACAGATGGAGGCTGGGGCTCGAGTTGTGATAAAGGCTGCCTTTCTCATGTGTGTGGTAGGGTAGGGGGCTTGTACTGTAATACCTGCCTCCATATGGCCTCTCCAAGAAAGCAGAGCTTCTGTAGGCAGTTCTAATTGCTGGCGAAATGTTAAACAGTAAATTGCTTGAGAAAGAGGGAGGGGGAAGGAAGAAGGCGTTTGTGTATACCCAGGGAAGGTTGTGCCTCCTTTAGTTGTGTAACCTTGAAAGTCACACATTTCTATTGCATTTTATTTTTTAGAGGAAGTCACTAAGGATAGTCCATAATTAAGAGGGGGAGGAATTTAGGCTGTCTGTCTGTCTGTCTTTCATTCATTCATTCATTCATTCATTGACAGGCAGGATGTGAGAGATGGGGGAAGGAGAGAAAGAGATTGATCTTCTATTTGTGGATTCATTTTCCAAATGACTGCAGTGGATAGGAGTGGGCCAGGCTGAGGGTAGGAGCCTGGAGCTTCATTCAGGTCTCCCATGTGGGAACAGGGACCCAAGCACCTTTTCGACAATCTGCTGCTTTTCCCTGGTCAAAGTGGAGCAGTGGAATGTGAACTGGTGTCCAACACTGGCCTTGACATTTCATATCTGTCTTCTCTCTCTCTGTTTCCCTCTCTCTCTTTTTTCCCTCTGTCAGATTTATTTATTCATTTTAAAGTCAGAGTTACAAAGTTACGGAGAGACAGGGCTAGAGAGAGAGGAACTGAAAGACATCTTCCATCCATTGGCTCCCTCCCTCCCCAGATAGCCCCAGTACTCAGTATGTGACTGGTCTGAAGCCAGGAGTTAGGAGTTCCCTCCTGGTTTCCCACTTGGTGCAGGGACCCAAGCACCTGGACCATAATTTGTTGCTTTCCCCAGGCAGTTAGCAGCAATTAGATTGGAACCAGAGCAGCTGGAACATAAGCTGATATCCACTGTGGGATGCTGGCATTGAAGGCTGCAGCTTAACTTGCTGAACCAGAGCCATAATGGTAGCCCCAAGACTCTATTTTCCTTCCTTCCTTCCTTCTTTTATCTTTCTCTCCTATTCTCTTTTTCTTTTCTTTTCTTTTCTTTTTTCTTTTCTTTTCTTTTCCTTTCTTTTCCTTTCTTTTCTCTTCTCTTCTTTCAAAAAATTTTTAATTGGAAAAGCAGATTTACAGACAAGAGACAGAAAAATCTTCCATCTAAGATGGAGTAGATCAATCAACCACCTCAGCTATATGCTTGCAGTGGAAAACTGGACAAGGGGAAACTCTAAGATAGACTATGTCAATCAGTGGACTCTGCACCAGCCTCATCGTACCTGGACTGTTGCTGATGATATGTTGGAGCTTCTAGTTGATCGAGGTGACGCTCTGCTGGCTCTGCCCTCAAACCTGAGAGGGCCTCTAGAGGCCGTTGAACTTGAACTGGACAGTGGGATGCTGGACTCTGTATGGTGTGAGCTTGTAATTAGGGAATCCCAACGGAACTTGAGCTGTGGTTATGCATCAAGGTGAAGGAATTCACCATGGGGGAAGGGTTTGGGGTGAAGGGGGGAGAATCCCAGTACCTATGAAATTGTGTCATGTAATACAATGTAATTAATGAATAAAAAAAATAATTAATGAAAAAAAAATCTTCCATCTACTGGTTCAGTCTCCAAGTGGCTGCAGTGGTTGGAACTGAGCTCGCTGATCCAGAACCAGTAGCCAGGAGCTTCTTCTGGGTGTTCTGCGTGGGCATAGGGTCCTAAGGCTTTGGCCCATTATCTACTACTTTCCTGGGCCACAAGTAGGGAGCTGGGAAGTGGAACAGCCAGGACATGGACCAGTGCCCGCACATGCAAAATGAGGATTTAGCCACTAAACCATCACATTGGGCCCAGGACTCCATTTTGTAATGAGAAAAATGGAAAACACTTTGCTAACACATTAAGATGAGCAAAGGTAGCCTCATCTTAGAGGATAATAAAACTAAATATATGTAAAGTTGGTTATAATTACATGTACAAAGTGCTTAACAGCTGGTTTGTAATGGGCACTAAACAGACAGAAGAAATCAAAGCATTGACAACAGGCAAGATGTACTGGGACAGCTGCTGAATACCAGCTCTGGGCGTAATCCAGGCTCCAAATGTGTCCTAGCAGTAGATGGTCTGGGAAATCAGGAATGGTGCAGTTACAAGTCTAAAATCAGGTGTGTCAGCTTCAAAAACGGCATTGGATCTAGTTCAGTGAGTTACTTGTTTGATTCCTCTGTTGTGTTCTCATTTGTCTGTCAGCATTGTCCCTGGATTACTCCTACCCTAGCACTGTAGAAGTTTATCCTGTGCCAAAGGGAGGGACATTGAGAGCGATGGGACAAGGTTTGAGAATGGATGCTGTCTTGTTTGTGTATTACTATGGAGCGCAATGTTATTTAGAAGCAACATTAAGATGTACGGTAATTCTTCCTTCTTGACCTACAAATGGTTAGGTTCTGTAGCTAGAGTATCAGTTGCCTATTGTTCGAGTAACATCGCTGCAACCACAGAAACTGAAAAGCACAAACTCCTTAACTCCTTGTCTCTGCTTTGGGGGGGGTGGGTTCACAGGGTGAAATTGAGGCATCAGTTGGTTGGGCTTTTGCAGGCATGGTAGCTCTGGAAAAAATTCTCCACCAATCTGATTCAGTTGTTTGGCCAATTCCAGTTCCTTGTGTCGTAGAACTGGGTCCTTACTTCCTTGGCTGACTGACTGTCCCAGGAAGCGGGTCTTTGTCACCAGGAGCCTTTCTTTGATCCTTGTATGTGGATAACCCTCATATCTTACAGCCAGCAGCTGTGTCCTGCATCCTTTGTACCCTTGGAATTTCTCTGACTGCTTGGTGTTGCAGTATTTCTTTTCATCTCTTTCTCTGCTATACATCTCCAATTGTAGCTACAGAACAAAGTTGCATGCTTTTAAGGGCTCATGTGATTAGATTGGGACTACCAGGATAACCAAGGATGGTGTCCCTATTTAATATTCCCATCTTTCCTTTTGCTATGTGATGCGACATTTTCATAACATGCAGACGTGAGTGAGTGGCCATAGTTCTGTCTATTGTAAATAGCAGTATTAGACCAATAGAGGTATGTTCCCTTCTACTCACTTCCTCAGGAAACTAGATCGCCCACTGAATTTGTGTGAAGCACTTGGGCTTAATTACAATACTGACCCTACATGTAAAGGAAAGGAATATGCATTTTATGGAAATAAATCTTGGTTTCAGTGTTGACAAGAGATGAGTTTTCTTTCTTGATATCCAATGCTTTCTTGGACAGAATATAGAGAATTTGAAGTCAGACTAGACCTTGTACAAGTAAGTTATACTCATAATCTCATTATCCTCATCTTTAAAATGGTCTCATAATTCCTATAGCTGCCATGTGGCAAAGTCTGTTAAAGTACTTGGGAATCAGTGCTTAATGAGTGTTATGTAAAGATGGTAATAATAATAATTCAGTGGCATGAGAGTACTTCAAAAAGTTCATGGAAAACAACTATGCATGGATTTAAACTTGCTATGCACCAAGATAAGCTTATTTTTAAACTCCATTTTTTCCACAAACTTTTTGAAGTGTGCTCATTTTCATATTTCGTTTATAGGTATGGAAAATGCATAAAAGGACCTACTAGAATCAGTGGTTGAGTTTCCTACGCAGTCTCATATTGGCTTTATAAATTGATTTATTAGTCTGATAGAATTATTTTATTAGACATGTGAGTAAAATGATAGCTCTGAAAAAGTTTTTTTTAGCAGTTTAGCTTAAGATAAATTACTTGCTTTTAATCATAAAATGTGTATTGACTGAAACTCACAACCATTTAAGATGAAGCGTGGCAAAATATAGCCTTTTAAATCTTGTGTACAGCCTGTTTTTGTAAGCCTGTAAGCTAAGACTAATTTCTCTACTTTTTAAAAGATTTATTTATTTTTATTGCAAAGTCAGATATATAGAGAGAGGAGGAGAGACAGAGAGGAAGATCTTCTGTCCAGTGATTCACTCCCCAAGTGACCACAACGGCTGGTGCTGTGCCGATCCAAAGCCAGGATCCAGGAACTTCCTCCGGGTCTCCCACACAGGTGCAGGGTCCCAAGGCTTTGGGCTGTCCTCAACTGTTTTCCCAGGCCACAGGCAGGGAGCTGGATGGGAAGTGGAATTGCCGGGATTAGAACCAGCGCCCATATGGGATCCCAGTGCGTTCAAGGCGAGGACTTTAGCCACTAGGCCACTGTGCCAGGCCCAAGACTAATTTCTAAAGACAGATGTTTGAGGCTGATTTGATGGTTGGAAACACAATTTTAAATCTTTTTAAAATGATTTATGTATTTTTATCTGAAAGGCAGAATTTACAGGGAGAGAAGGCAAGACAGAGAGGTCCTCTACCTGCTGGTCCACTTCCCAAATGGCCACTCTGACCAGAGCTGAGCTGATCCAAAGCCAGCACCCAGAATTCTTCCTCAGGTGTCTCACATGAGTGCAGAGCCCTAAGGCTTTGGGCCATCCTCTACTGCTTTTCCAGGCCACAGGCAGAGAGCTGGATGGGAAGTGGAGCAGTCAGTACATGAACTGGCGCCCATATGGGGTCCTGCCACCACTATGCTGGCTCCTGATTTTGAATCTTAATTAAATAAAATGTTCTTCTACCCCATTCTTCCCATTCCCTTGTCTTTCTTATAATTATTGTGCTTGATTATTATTATTATTTCAATATCAATACAATTTGTCAGAAATTTTTTTCTCATATACCCACATAGTACTGACTTTGCTTTTTTGCCTATCTAGCCTAAAATGTTTGCCATCTGATGCCACATAAATTTTTAAAATAATTCCTGATCTAAGTCACTTATTCAGTGTTTAACGTGAATGTGTAGGGATGGGCATTGTGGCACCACAGGTTAAGTTACTACCTACAATGATTGTATCTCGTAGGAGTGCTGGTTTGAGTCCTGGCTGCTCCACTTTCTATCCAGCTCCCTTCTAATATGCCTGAGCAAACAGTGGAGAATAGCCTAAGTGCTTGGACTCCTGCCACTCATGTGGGGGAGCCTGATGGAATCCCACATTTCTGGCCTCTGCATGCCCAGCTCTGACTTTTGCAGCCAATGTGGGGAGTAAACCAATAGATGGAAGGTCTCCCTCTCTCTCTGGCTCTGCATCTCTCTAACTGTGTCTTTTAAATAAATAAATACATCTTTAAAAAAAAAATGTGAATTTATAGGCACTTCATAATTGCAAGGTTCCTCCAATATCTAATGTAATATCTTAGGTTTAAGTTAGAAATTAGCCTTAGGAAGTTTCTAACTCAACTGAGCTAGTGAAGAAGGCAGGACCAGCTATTCAGGCTCATGACACTTAAATCAACTGGCACTTTGTATTGGAACAAATGGAACCCCCATGTAGCATTGTTACATTGTATTCATCTTTTGTTAGTTTACCTTTATGTTGTCAACAATCCAAAACTTTTGGGAGTAGGGATAACATATCATTGGTGGTGCAGATTAGAGACACAACTCTCTATTGATGCTTGCACAGGTTCTGGCAAACTTCATCCTGTTGCTGTATTCTCATCTCTGGGGAGAGCCCTTTAGATTCTACAATTTTCTCTTGCAAGTTTTTTTCAGAAGCACTGTTGATGACTTTTCCTCTTAGGTCAGTGGTGGTCAACAATCATGATTAGCTGCTAATAAATCCACTCACGTCATGTTTGTCTTTGCTCCCTCTAACCTGGATAATGATGATCATTGTGTGGTATTTGTTTTTTTCCTATAGGTGGTTTACAAATCCAACAACAGTCAATGCATTCTACAGTGCCTCTACCAACCAGATCCGTGAGTACTGACTTCTTTCCCTGACTCTGAGGAACAGTATGACATTCTTTATACCCGCCCTCCCAAAGGGACCAAGAGTGTTAGTGAAGGCAGTATGCTTTCCCGTCCATAGACCTGTTTTCCTCATCGCATTAGTTTTTTTTTTTAATGCTCTATGTCACCACCAATTGATAATAAATGCAATCATAATGAAGCTTACCGTGAAAAGGAGCCAGCTTCCACTCTGATTCCATAATAGCCTTTCTGATTCTGTCCATACCATTTTGAGATCCCCAGGATTAATGGAAAAACTATAGAAAACTGAGCAGATTATATGAGAGTTTTCCAAGAATTGTATGGAGAAATGAAATAAGATAAGTTTGGTGAAAAAAATTGAAATCTTCATAATTTTTTTTAAACAATATGAATTTCTATGAATTTTTTGAAGGCTCATTATATCTGAAAGTCATTTTTTTCACCATGATAAACACTGTTGCATTCCCTTTTATATAAACTTTTAAATATGTCTTTGTAGAATCTGAGACTGTCAGTAGATAAGAAAGAAGTTCAGACGTGTTCTCACTCACCATGGGTTACAGTGTCTTGAGTTGTTTTTTTCCATTACATATCTGTGTACATGCAGCTATTAATGCTGTGGTAAAATTTTAAAATTTTTATTGCTGATGACTTGGCATAAATAAAATTCTGACAGTACCCAGCATTGGTGATGAGAATGTGTGCACACTGCTGGTGGAAATATAAACGGGGCTGCCCAACTTGCAAGGCCGTTTGACACTATCTGGAGAAGTTGAAGAGGGTACTCATACTGTTGACCATCATTTACATGCCTTGGATTTGTCTCAGTGCTGGGATGGTGATGTGGTTCTTAGATGAGCAGGAATAGCATCATAGAGAAACTAGGAAAAACAAGGTCAAATGTATAGGGAAAGAGAAGAAAATAGTGGTTAGCAGGGTACATGTGGGTAGATAGGGAGAGGAAGCTGGGAGACTGTAGGTCAAATGATATGAAGTAGCAGAAATGTAAGATGAACAAGTTCAGAGATCTAATGTAGAATATAAAAACTATAGCTATCGTATCAGGATGTGGCCCTTCTCTCGGCTCCCTGACTCCAGCTTTCTGCTAATGCAGATTCTAGAAGGCAGCAGGTGATGGCTCAAGTAGTTGTGTGCCTGCCACCTATGTAGGACAGCTAGATTGGGCTCCTGGCTTCTGGCTTTGACCTAGCCCTGCTTACGAATGTGGGCATTTGGGGAGTGAATTAGCAGATTAGAATTCTGTCTATCCTTCAGTCTCCATCTGACTCTCAAATAATAATAAGCATTAGTGTGTCATGTTCAGGCTTTCTTTTGATAAGATTTTTATTTCTTTATTTGAAAGAGTTAGAGAGATGGAGAGGTAGAGACAAAGAGATCTTTCATATGCTGATTGACTCCCTAAATGGCTACAAAAGCCAATCCTGGGCCAGGCCAAAGCTGGGAGCTTCATCTGGGTCTTCCACATGAGTGCAAAGGCCTAAGTACTTGGGACCTCTTCTGCTGCTTTTCCTAGGTATTCTGAGAGGGAGCTGAATTGGAATTGGAGCATCTGAGATATGAACTGCCACTCTATGGGATGTAGGCATCAGAGTTAATGGCTTTATTCACTACTTCACAGTGCTGTTTCCAGGACATTTTTCTGAATGAGAAGAATGTAGCTACTTTTTTTTTTTTTAAAGATTTATTCATTTTATTACAGCCAGATATACACAGAGGAGGAGAGACAGAGAGGAAGATCTTCCGTCCGATGATTTCTCTTTCATCATCATCACCCTCTCCTCCCCGACTTTTGCCACAGGTCGGGGAGGAGAGGGTGATGATGATGAAAGAGAAATGACAAATGTGTGAAATGGTAGATATATTAATTTATCTCACTATGGTAACATTTTACTTTATTTTTTTAAAACATTTTACGTTATATGTATATTATAACACCATGTAGTGTACCTTAAATACAATAGAATTTAATAGCAGAACAGAGACAAGAAGAAAAGGAAATGAAAAATCCTGAGTCCTCCAAAATGTATTGAAGAGAGTGAGAGAGATCTTTCATTCCCACATTGCACTGACCAGGGCTGGGCCAGGCTGTAGCCAGAGTCAGGAGTTTCATTTAGGTCTCCCATGTGGGTGCAGGGGTCCAAGCATTTGGGCCATCTTCCACTGATTTTCCAGGTGAGTTAGCAGAGAAATGCATTGGAGATGAAACAGCTGGACACAGATCACTGCCCATACGGGATGCCAGCACTGCAGGTAGAAGCTTTCCTGCTACACCACAACACTGGCCTCCTCAAGGACTATTACATGTGGCATAAGGAGGTTAATATGTTCAAAGCAATATTAGTAACTACAGGATATTAATATTAATAACTACAGGATAAAGGGACTAATCTACATTCCCTGTGCAGGAAAATGAACCAAATCGGAAATATTAGCACAAAAGAATGCTATGGAACAGTGAAAACAAGTGTTCTAGAAGGATATTTGTTCACATTGATGGATTTCACAAACACTGAGTTGCATGGAACAAGACAACTTGGTAAACTACACCAAGTATGATACCAAATACATCAAGTTCAGAATTCTACAGAGCAATTCTATTGTTAGAATCAGCAAACACTGTGTACAGACTCAGACCTTGCCTGGCTACAGCTCATCTTTTAATGATGGCATGCTCCAAGGGTCTGTTTTGTGTCTCTTCTCCATTTTTACTCTCAAGTGATACCATCTAATTTCCTGCTTTCCATCCTATTCTTTCACTGTTGAGGACAGGAAATGGAGTCCCCAGACCTCAGTGTCACAGACCGCCATTTCCCACCTGAACTATGGTGGTAGGCTCATTCCAGACCTCCTTGCATCTGTTCTCATTCCCAGTTAGTTTATTCTTAGTATAATACTGCAGCCTGTTTCAGGTGTGTAGAAGTAAGGATATGGCATCCCTTTGCTCAGAACCTTTTCTGTAAAGGTTTATTTTTTATTTGAAAGAGAGAAAGATGGAGAGCGAGGTCTTCCATTCAGTGATTGACACCCACCCCCCCATGGCTGCAGTCAGGGGATGGGCCTTGCCAAAGCCAGAAGCCAGGAGCTTCTTCCAAGTGTCCCATGTGGGTACAAGGACCCAAGAACTTGAGACATTCTCCTTTGCTTTCCCAGGCCATTAGCATGGAACTTGATTGGAAGTGCAACAGCTAAAACTCCAACTGTAGCCCATGTGGGATGCCAGCACTGAAGGCAGTGGCTTTACCCATTGTGCCACAACACTGTCCCCTGCTCATAACTTTTGATCAGTATTCCATGTCAGTCATAGTAAGAGGCAAACTCATAGACTGGCCTGGTGGCATGTTTTCTGCTTTTGCCTCTTGTTATTCTCCCAGTCCTTTCCTCTGTACCAGATACCTTCATGTTCTTAGAGCACATGTAATGTAGTCTTCCTATATGGTGCTGATGCTTGGCGTTCCCTTGGCCTTGGAAAACCTCCCCAGGCTATCTGTGTGTCTCACACAACCATGGCCTTCACATCTTTATGGGAAAGTTGTCTTCTCAGTGAGGCATTCTGCTGGCCTTCTGACCAGTCAGCCAGGCAGTCATAGGTTCTTTGTGCTAGTCTCACAGGGCAATCCTTGGCTAATGGGGACAGCTTAATTCTTGGCTAGACTGGGCAGCCACAAGACTCTGGCTGCTCACTCTCAAAGGCTACAGCCCCCCATAATCTCTCTCTGTGGCCACTAGTGGCGAAGAAGTCTCTGTAGTACTGACCTGAGAACCCTGGATGGAAGAAATTTCAGCTGCTGGGCCCGGCGCAATAGCATACTGGTTAAAGTCCTTGCCTTGCACTCCCCAGGATCCCAAATGGGCACCAGTTCTAATCCCGGCGGCCCCGCTTCCCATCCAGCTCTTTGCTTATGGGCTGGGAAACCAGTGGAGGACGGCCCAAAGCCTAGGGAACCTGCACTTGTATGGGAGACCTGGAAGAGCTCCTGGCTCCGGGCTTCAGATTGGCTCAGCTCCAGCCGTTGCAACCGCTTGGGGAGTTAACCATTGGATGGAAGAGCTTCCTCTCTGTCTCTCCTCCTCTCTGTATATCTGACTTTGTAATAAAAATAAATAAATCTTAAAAAAAAGTAATTTCAGCTGCTTTATTAAGGACCTAAGCTCCAAACTGAGTGAGTACTAAGCTGCATATATTTTGTGCAAATTTAGGGTACTTGCTATACTATGACTAGCATTAATAATATTTATATTTGATTATATTAATAATATTTAGGATATTATTTGGATAACTAATTTTCAAAGAAAATTCTTTATTGTGTAATATTTGGTATTACTTCATGCAATTGAGTATGTAACATGCCAATGCACATTTAACCTTAGAGGTTAATATATTTTAGAAGTATGTGAAAACATAGTACAGCCATTAGACATCTAGAAAATTTATGTAGCTATACCTAAATAGTATGCTATTTGGTTTTTTTTTAAAAGCATAATAAAACTGCTATCATACTGAATGCAATTTTAACAACTGAGATTTTTCTTTCCATATGTTGTTAAGATTTGCCACATAGCATGTGGCAGTAGGTTTCGTTTTCACTGCTGTATAATATTCTACTGCTTCATTCCAGATTATTTATCTGTTTGACTATTGACACACTATGTGTCTCTCACTTCAGTTATTTTCTCTTATCAACAAGGTTGCCCTGAATCTTCTTGTGTGTATCCCCTGAAACAAGTATCTGGCTATATATTCCTAGGACTGGCATCTCTGGCTGATAGGGTGTGCAAAGACTGAACCTTATCAGATAATGCCAGATGTTTTCCGGAGGGAGTTCTCTGAAGTGCAGAAATTCTCATCAACCCTTGGCATGGAAGATTTCATTTTCACTCATCTTTCAGGTGTCCAGTGTCATCTCTTAGGCAAGAGATACATGCTTCTTTGGCAGTGCTTCCATACTCACTTTTATTTTAATTTTTAAATGAGTTTATTCTTATTTGAAAGGCAGAGTTACAGAGGGAAGGACACACACAAACACACACACACACATACTTTTTTTTAATCTGCTACTTCATTCCCTAAAAGGCTGCAACAGCCAGAGCTGAGCTGATCTGAAACCAGGGGTAATGAACTTCCTCTGGGTCTCCCATGGTACAGGGCCCAAGGACATGAGCCCACCTCTACTGCTCTCCCAGATCATAAGCAGGTAGCTGGATGAGAAGTAGATCAGCAGGGACTCGAACATAGTGTCCATAGGGAATGCTGGCACCTTAGGTGGAAGTTTAGGGTACTATGCCATTGTGGAGGTTCCTAAATGTCACATTCTAATGTCTGTGAAGCTTCACTGTTCCTATGAAGAGTCAAGTGTCTCTAACAACAGTTCTGCCTGCAGGGTTCTCCACTGTCTTCAGAGTTCTTGGCCTGGGAAGGGTTGATCCTGGCAAGAGAGGCTTACTGTGAGAGATGCCGTGGTAGTGAGAGATGCAGTGGTTCCTTGAAAGCCCGTGCGTGGAGGAATTTTCAAATGAACAATTTGAAGCAGTATTTTAATTAAGATATTCAAGCTGTTTCTATTTTCCTGATGACCACTGCTTGCTCTCATTGTAAATTACATTCTGAGGCAAGATGACAAACAGTCCTCTGGGTGGCTTCTTCCCTCTTCGCCCCTTTCTGATTTTCTGGACTGCAAATTACGGCAGGTGGAGTTTCTTCTTAGACATTTCCCCACCGGGTTTCCTGGGAATCCTCTCACCCCCAGCTGCCTGCCTTTTGCTTCACTGAGGAAGTGAAAAATGGAGGTGATTTTCTAAAATGAACATCTTTATTGATTAGGGGCTGATTCTGACAGCATGTGGCCATCTGTTTAATTAGGTTTCACATCTAAGATGTAACTATACTTAGTAACGTGATTTATGAGAATTTCATTAGGTTCTCATTATCATGTTCTGATTTATGCCACTTTAAGTCCGCTTCTCGATGAAGCAGAGTTTGAGTAGGAGACAGAAAATCCTAAGTTTTTTTTTTATTTGCCCAACCCCTCCCTGTACCCTCCCCTCTTGGTGGACCACCCCACCCCGTTGCCATATTACATTTTTTTTTATTACATTGCATTATGTGTCATGGTTCTATAGGCCCTGAGATTCTCCCCCACCACCATAATGTATTCCTCCACCTTGTTGCACCACCACGGATCAAATTCAGCTGGGATTCCCCCACTGCGCGCATCCACTAGGCAAGAAGTCCTGCATCCCACTGTCCAAAAAAGTCCATCAGTTTCTTGGGGAGACCATCTCTGGTCCAAAGGCAGAGCCGGCAAAGTGGTTTTGATAGTTCTACAGAACTGTATTATTGCTAGTCTCACCACTCCAGGCACGATGCAGTCGTTGGAGAATCCACTGATTGACGTTGTCCATCATATAGTCTCCAGTTGCCCAATTTTTTTCATTGTCAACACACAGCTGAGGTGGTCGATTGACTTGTTCTGTCCTCTGTCATTTGATGTTTATCTTCCAGAGACCGAAAGCTCGATTGCGGGGATCCTAAAAGAAACTACGAAGGAGGTGCCCACTATCTCCCTACTAGGCCTCTCGAGCTTCTGGGTCCTGGTTTGTTTGGTGGATCAGTCTGGCTCTAATAGTTCTTATGGGTGCTCTCATTCAAACCTTCAGGTCTCTGTCCCACTCTCTGTTTTTTTTTTTTCCTTCTAAATCCAGACCCTAGGATTTGTGGCCATCTTTTGGTGTTAGATTTTTGTAGCATGGTTCTGGATTTTTTTTTTTTTCTGCTTGTGAAGCTGGGTGGCCATGTCTGCAGACACAGACTGCCGCTTCCCTAACTTCATGATGACTGTGAACCTAGCTTTCCTGCCTTCCAGAAGGAAAGAAAATGTGAACCTTGTTGAGAGACCTTTTGAGTGCCACAGGTCTTGTTACATCACCATGGACAAGATGCTTGTACCCCCTGATGCTGGTTGTCTTGTTGACTGCATATAGAGGTTACGTAGCCCATGGAGTTTTGGGTGGAGGCTTTTAGGAGATGAGATGATGAAGTATCAGCCACTGCCAAAGTCAGGACATCACAAGGGGTCTTCAAAAAGTTCACGGGCTGTGTATCTATGCAAAAGTCTACATGGGCTGCAAAGTTGTTTTGCTCCAAAATGAACTTGTCTTTTTCTTAAAGATTTAGTTTTATTTGACATCGAGAGAGAGAGAGAGAGAGAGAGAGAGAATGAATGAGAGAGAAAGAGAATGAGAGAGAGAGGTCCTCCATTCATTGGTTCACTCCCCAAATGGTCACAATGGCTGGAGCTGAGTTGATCTGAAGCCAGGAGTCAAGTACTTCTTCCAGGTCTCCCATGTGGGTGCAGGAATCCAAGAAATTGGGCCATCCTCTGCTGCTTTCCCAAATCATTAGCAGGGCGCTGGCTCAAAAGTGGAATGTCTGCAACTGAAACCAGTGCCCACCTGGGGTGCTGATGCTGCAGGTGGTAGTTTAGCACACTGAGCCATGGTGTCAGCCCCTAAACAACATTTTTCTATAGTAAAAAGTAAAAAGTACAACAAATGTGGGAAAGTGTTTGTTGATATATCCCATTACCTCAGTTTTGACTCTTGGTAGGTAGATTCTTTTGTCCACCAAAAGACACGTACAGGAATGTTCATAGCAGCTTCATTCATAGCAGGAAAAACCTGGAAAGAAATTGATGTTCATCGACGGAAAAAAAAGGTACGTAAGTTGGGTATATCCACACAGTTGCCTAACAAACAACATGGAAAAAAAAAAAAAACCCCAGTGTACTGATCCAGGCTACAACCTGTATCAGTGCCTCGGATTTAATACTCAGTGAAAGAAGGCAGGTGCCAGAGCAAATGTTGTTCAAGTGCATGTGCAGCTCTGGAGCAGGCCAGCAAATTGACACAGTTGCAGTTACAATAAAGGCTCCCTGTATTGGGAGTTTTGGTTGGGAGGAGGCAGGGAAAATGTTCTCTGTCTTAATCTGAGAGATGATACACACGTAAAAACTCAACTGTGTTCTGATGTTACAAGCTTGCTTTTGCCAAGATAAATAGGAACCATTCAACCTACCCAATACAAACTTTTATGATAGTATTTAGTATGCACAGACATTTTGATCTCATAACAGGGTTTTTGAGGCCAAGTCTTTGGCATTGTATAACAAGGAGTGACATGCTTTTTTTTTCTGTAAATATCCAGATAGTAAATATTTCTGACTTTGAACTTGGCAAGGCACATGGTCTCAACTGGCACAATTTTTCTCTTTTTGTTGCCATATACAATGCATGCAATAAGCAGCCATGTTCCAGTAACCTTATTTCTGGTGGGGTTGGCCCCTGGGCTGGAGTTTGCCTAGCTGTAGAGTGAAGCCCTGAGAGAGGGTGGGTTCCAGGGAGCCATTGAGGAGTGTTGTGATCCAGTTTCCCTAGATCTGTGGATCTGATCAGGTGCTAGTAACCATAGGAAGAGTGGAAGTCACATTTGATTTCTGCTTGTAACATGGATTGGTCTTCAAAATGGAATTTGCTTCCTGCATTCAGTATCAATGTGTGCTTTCAAATGCCTCCTTTCAGTATCCAGTTTTTATCATTGTACATCTCAAATTATATTACAAAACGGTTATAAGCAAATATATTCTTGGCTTGAAAACAACCATGGCTTAAAGGCTAAAACCAATGATTTTATTATCGTCGTCATTCTACACAAGGGATTTGGTTTCCCCAGTTTAATCCCAGATATTCTGTTGAAGATAAGCCCTTGTGCAGGCTGGGCTGTGCTGGCATCCAAACGATATAATTAATCCTGAAATCAAACAGAGATTGGTTCAACTGTTAAGGGATCAATTGTGTTTTAAACTAGCAGAGTTTCTCATAATTCATTGGCTCTGCCCGAAACCATGAAGTGGACGCCACAGTAACAAAACTCCTATGTCCTCTACCGGAATTTGATACAATTAAATCTTTGAAGCCACTTCATTGTCCATTTGCAGGAATGGGGAAATAAAGCTCACAGCTAGAATTTCTGGGTACTGTTCTATTGTTTGGGAGCTAGAGGAAACTCTAACTCATCTCCTAACCCACATTTCTCAGTGCTTAAAAGGGATTCTACTGTCAGCAGTTTTTCATATAATTTTTTTTTCCATTTATCCCCTTAGCATTTGGAGAGGACCCAATGGTTCTCACTTACCTGTATCCATAGGCCTGTCCGGTCTCCTCCCACACTTACCAAAGCTTACCTGTCTAACAAACACTGGGCTGCACAGTTGACACAGTAGCACCAAGGAGCAGTCCTTCATGGGGAGACACCCAGCAAATGCACTGCGAGTGCATTCACGTGGCTTGTGGGGAGGCTCACTGGTGGAGGACTACAGGCCTCTCCCCAGCTCCCAGCACTGTGAGAGGACCCTGGCTGCAGAGTAGAGCCTCCACTGCAGCTGAGCTTTCAGCTGACTGCCTGCACTGCCGTCATGAGAGACCTTGACACAGCGCTACCCAAATAAGCTGTTTCTGAAATCCTGACCCCGAGACTTGGTGAGATCAGGCCTGTTTATTGTTTTAAGTAGATATCTACTGTTTGGGAATGATTTGTAGCACAGCAAGAGAGAACTAATACAGGCATTACAGCATTCCAAATCCCACCGGAGGTTGACACTAAGGCATATAACATGATACAAGCGTAGTGCTTAAAGGTATGGGCTCTGAAGTGAAATGGTTTGATTTTGAATCCTGGTTTAGCCACTAATATGTTATAGTATTGGCTAAGTTATTTAACATCTTTAATCCTTAGTTTAGTTACCTGTAAAAGGGTGATATCAGCAATAATGATCTCATAGGGTTGCTGTGAAAATTAAGTGAGATAACATATACAGAATGCTTGGAATTGAATCTGGTCCATAGTAGGTTTTCAATGAATCTTTGCTGATAGCTGTCCTTTCCTTTGCTGACTTGGGCAAGAGACATTCGTTCCTGAATCATTTAGAAGACATCATGATGGGAGTGCAGCAGAAGGATGTGCAGTGCATTCTGGGAGCCTCTGCAGAGGGCTAATTAGGTCTGGGAGAGTCAAGATGGGATTCCTGGTGAGAGTGACATTGAGAGTTCTAAAAAGAACAACAACAACAAAAACCCAGTTCTGTATAGAGGAGGAAGTTGTGGATGCAGTGGCACAGACATGGCAGAGCATGGCGTGGGACTGGACTGGGAGATGTTTATAAATGCTGAGGGCATGGGCTGATTTAGGGGAGGATCAGTAAATGGGTTGTGCGAGTCATAGATGAAGGCCTTCTAATGTACCCTGAGGAACATGACCACAGGAATTAGTCGAGATTCTCTTGGAAAGTTCAAGATTTAGGTTTCAGTTCCTTAGTCTTTGTGTTTTGAACCTAGCTTCAAGAGAGAACAGATTGAGATCATTTAGAATAGATAGTTTTGCAGATAATTTTGGATAGCAATTGTGAAAATTACATCCGTTGATTTATGTGACAACAATCTAAAAAGCTCAGCAGCATGATGTGTTACGAAAATCGTTTTTATTTCATGGCATCACCCATGTTGTAGTTTCACCAGTGGTGGATTGCTTGTGTTTTGGCATTGGAAATCAAGCAGTGTAGGGTATGGGCACAGCCAGGACTTGAGAGCCGGAGGATTGGGTGGTATCCAGGCTGTGCTATTCTGTGTTCAAAAGGTCTGTGGGTTTGGACAGCTCATTATGTCTCTTCTAAGCATTGCTTGTTGTAAACCCTTTTGCTGAGCCAATGGTCTCCTCAGCTCTTCAGCTGGGGAGTGGAGAAGCAATTATTTGAGTTTTTATAACCTACTTTGAAAAGAATTCTGGATACTCTCCAAAAATTCTTTACTTCACAAAATTTGTAAGCAATTTCAAAGCTTTTATTAAATGAGCTGAAGCTAAGTCATGAATTAACTTCAAACACGTTGAGATGTTCTTGTGTAATATGGTTGGGAAACCTGCAGCTCCTGATGCAGCCTCCTTCCTGCTATTCTCTGAGGTCTGACCAAGGGAGGTACCTATAAACAGTGTTTTGGGTTGGGTCACAAGGGAAAATAAAATATACCATCAACTGGATACCCTGCTGTGTCATGGGAGTCCTGTAACTGTGACAAGGCTTGGTGCCAATGCCTATTGTGACAAAGTTGGGTCCCTGAAGGGCACTTCGGAGTGCTGTTTTCAGTCACAGAGTGCTGGAGGGGCTTGCTCCAGAGCTGCTGGTGGAAAGATTGCCATGTTCATCAGGGTTGTGCTGATTCAAGACTCCAGGTATGAGTGGGGCACTCACAGGCAACTACCTGGATGTCAAAGTGAGCTGACTATTGGGAACCTGGAACACAGCCATGGTCATGGGAGACAGGAAGTCAGGGACCGATTTTGCTAATTCACCTCAAATGTCACATTATCACTTGTCCTCAATTTGAAAAGTCAATTGCCTTTTACCCTATGACCAAAGTAGTCTATAATTAATATGGAAAATGTGAAATTTTTTTGAGCTAAAAATTTCAAATGGTATCTTTTATAAAGATAGTCACAGTTAATAATTTTGTTGAATACCACTCATATTGTTTCACCATAAATATCTTAGACTTTAAATTCAATATGTACTAACTCAAGAAGAATATTTTTCCACTGAACATTGTAACGTGAATATTTCCCCATGTTCTACAGATTCTTGTATGTCATAATGTGTAATATTGTGCCAAATAAAAGCACTTTAACTTCTTTAACTGCTTCCTAATGATCATCTAGTCTGTTTCCATAAAGGTGGAAAGAACTTTGTGGTGATATATTTTAGTTTTGTGGCTAAGTCTTTGTCTAAATCTGAAGTTATTTTTTCAGAAGTTATTTTTTCAGAAGTGCAAGAGTTGCTGTATTAGTAGCATTCCCTGTCGAAGGATTTTAAAATACACCTTGTTCATGTTGAGGTGTACATTCTTGGCTTGCAAAGGGATACCAATTTAGAGAAAAGGGATACCAGTTTATTTTTCCACTAATGAAAGATGTTTTGTCTAATTGATATGAGGAAAATGTTAATGACCTTTTCATTCTTAAGAGCATTATTCTTTCCCAATGGAATATTTAAATATACCTTTACGATATGGTATTAGATTTTCTGCCATTGCCTATAATTAAAATGTCATGAAACACTTAAATAGCAGACAATTAATCTTGTAACTGGGAAAACAGGAATGGAACAAAAGGAGGAGAAAGGAGGAATTTCTATTTGTACAAACTGTATCATGGAGAAATAATAAAAAATAAATAATGAATAGTATTCTATACCCAGGTACAGCTCAGTGAACTCAACGCAAGTTTTCTTGAGCATCTAATATGTTCCCAGGCATGAGCTGAATGTCACTGCTGCTAGTGTTAGTTCGAAGCCTCATAGTCAGAGGAATTGGTGTCTCTCTGCCAGGTGTTGAACCACCTCGGTGGGTGTGGTCCCTGGGCTGTCAACATCGGTATTGCTTAAGATAAATAGGCGTTATTTGGCTCCACTTACTGACTCAGAAGCCCTGATGTTTGGGCTTAGAAATTTGTTTGAAAAAGGTTTTAGCTGTCAAGCTTCTCCCAGAGGCTAAAGTTTCATATTCACTGAGCTACAAAAGAGCAAAAGAGGTCCAACTTAGTTGGACAAAGGTAAGTGACTAATTTCTTCTGGTTTGCCTGGCTCATCTCCGTGCCTGGGTGCCTTGAAAATACTGCACCCAGGAGCCTTTCTAGGCCCGGGCAAGCAGGGGTGGTTGGTTACCCTGGGAAAAAAAAGAGAGAGAGAGAGAGAATATGTATGTATGTGTGTGTGTGTGTGTGTGTGTGTGTGTGTGTGTGTCTGTGCATGCGCACGTGTGCATACGTGCTGAGGCAAGGGTTTCTGTTTGTTGGAGCTGAAAGATAGTTATGGCAGGAAAAGGCTAGAAGAGCCGGCAGAGAAGGTTTCAAGATGGAGGGCCGATTTCCGAAGCTGCTTTCTGCGTCTCTGCGCGCGGCTGATGGATGTGGCCGCAGGAGGTTACCTGTGGGAAGCTGGCAGATGGCTTGGGCATCTTGCTGAATCCCTTGACAGCAGGAGTCACAACTGTTAGAACTCGATGCTTTCTGGAAAGGAGACGGTTGGCATTCACCAAACTGCTGCGAGAATCCAGTTTGAAAGAAGAAGCCACTATTAATCTTAGCAGTGAAGACAATGGAATTGCATTACAAAAAACATTAACTAAAAGGACTTTGTAATTGCAGCAATTTCTGTGTCCCAACTAATGGCTCTCTGCTTTCTGGCAGAATGGTGTCCAGCTTATCAGATCTCAGGAACTCATGTGGTGCTCATTCTCTCTTAGGGTGAGCATTTACCTGGATTTTCTAAGGTGGTTGGAAGTACAACTATTTATGTCCTTCATGACAACCATAATTTATAGGCCATGTAAGGTTCAGATTTGAAAATGTAGTCTGTACCATTTCAGTGGAACTGTTGCCTGTTGTGTGTGTGTGTGTGTGTGTGTGTGTGTGTGCGCAGGGGTGGGGCAGAGTATTTGGGGGGGAAAGACATGAGGGCTATTCTATAGCTCAGTTTGTTACATGGAAGCAGTTCCTTATTTTTCATATATCAGGGGTTCTGACCTGTTTGCATATTTGAGTTACCCAGGAAGCTTTTAAAAAGCATCCTGTGTTCAGGGCTGCATCCCACAAACCATGAAGTGATAGGTCAAGCAGGGATTTGGACATAGATATTATTTTATGAAAGCTGCCCAAAGGTCCCTTATGTGTTTTGGTGGTTCGGTAAACGGAATAAACCAGTGAGTTTCAGTTTTGGAGTCACTGAAACAACCTGGAGGGCTGGCTGAAAACTCTGGTGTCCACCACAAGCTGTCCTGCTTCCCCAGGCCTGCAGTGGGGCCCAAGAATTTGTACCTAACTAATACCCACATGCTGCTGATACTATTGGGCTGTAGACTGCACTTTGAGAACCCCAACTTTTTTTTTTAAGAAATCCTGTCATTATCCATGAGTATAGCCTACCAAATGTAACAAACTGAGCTATAGAGCAGCCCTCATGTCTTCCCCCCCATCCATGAATAAACCTACCAAAACACCACTGCACCCGTGTTCCCACCCACCTAGTATTTCTTCTCTGTATTTAGTTTAAAACTCATTTCATTGTGAAGGTGCATCTGAAAGAGTTTGACAGTTTCACCTTCTGTAAGTCTTGTAAAATAGACTTTCTGCTTCACTAAACTGTCAGTTCTTTGAGGACATTTGTTCAATGTTTATCAAAGTGGCTTGGAACATTATAAATGTTAATGGACATTGTTTATAAAAAAGTGCATCATCATCAAACCCAATTATTTCCAACTTACATATACTAAGATCTCTAAAATTAGGATAACATATTCACTTACTGAACTGTGTCACCTGAAACTATTGCATATGAGAAATAAGATAATCAAATAATAAGCGAAAGAGAATGGCAAATCAATGTCACCATGAAGTATGGTGTTACTATAAAACAGTGTATCAGCAATAGTTCTAGAGCATGGGTTGATACATAAAAGTAGTTCAGTAAGGTGAATATACACCTAAGGCTTTTGAAAATAACTATCATAATACACGCTAGAATAAAGCCACATAAGCACATGAAGTAATTGATGCACATGACCAGATATACTGTTACAGTACAATAGACTGCGATGTCATTGTTAGTTCGTTATGACAAGCAGCTGTACTGAAAGGAACACAAGCAGGTACACACTCAGTGGAAAATCCAAGTTTATCTTTTGGAAGGCAGCTTTAGAAAATATAGTAACATTTCATTTTATTTATTTATTTAGTTAGTTAGTTAGTTTTATTGGAAAGTCAGACACACACACAGAGGAGGAGAGACGGAGAGGAAGATCTTCCATCCATTGGTTCACTCCCCAAGTGGCCAAAATGGCCGAAGCTGTGCCAATGCAAAGCCAGGAGCCTATTCTGGGTCTCCCATGTGGGTGCAGGGTCTCAAGGCTCTGGGTCGTCTTTGACTGCTTTCCCTGGCCACAAGCAGGGCCGCTAGGATTAGAACTGGCATGTGGAAGGCAAGGACTTTAGCCACTAGGCTACCGCACAGGGCCCACAAACTTAAATTCATAACCGATTGATACATGTGCTGGTCCACACATCTGTTGCCCATTGGATTCCTTTTTGGGATTCCCCTCTGTCACCTTTGGACTGGAATTTGTCATTTGTTCTGTCACTTCGTCCTAATGACTGCTGGAATGATTCCAACTGAACACATCTCTTAATGCCAATTCCTTCAAAGGAATCAAAAGAGAGACTGAATTTATGAATGAAATGCTCCTGAATTTAGATGAGTTCAAGTCGCCTTGTATTGTGTTAGTAAATTCATAGAAATTTGCTAGAGAGAGAGAGAGAAGCAACACTCTAGGGTTAAATACTGACAATGAAGGTGGGAGCTCTCCAGTTCTGTTTAATCTGACCAAACATGGAAACAACAAAAACAATGGATGAGTCTAACTCAGAGTTGTCTTAAATCATCAGGATTTGTAAGTCTCCCCGTCCCCCCCACAAAAACTCATATAAATAACACAAAATATTGGAAGGTTAATTTTTAAAAAATATTTACTGTGAGATAAGTTTCCGTACAATAACATTTGTACCATACAATAACACACGTACCATACAATAACAGATATGGAACTTAAATTTTATAGTTTTTCACTTAATATGAATGCAACAAAGAATATAGGGAAGAGAAATTGAGTTCAATGCTCTCAGAGCCAAAAGCATTTGATGTAATTCAGTGTTTGGCCAAGTTTTTCCTTGCATACGCCACAAGCATGGAAGTGGATAGGGAGGGCTAGGAAGATACTAGAGTAAGGGAACTTGCATGAAGTTGGGTATGCTGTTTCAGTTTGTTAATATCTTCATTCCAATGAAAGTTTATTTGAAAATATTATACTGACCTCAAAATTAACGCTACTTCTGCCATGATAGCAAGAAAGTGGAACTGACAAAGACCCTCTTCTTGAAGTAAAGGAAAATCAGAACTTGAATAATGAAACATACCCCATATCTGGTATTGAAGATGGGAATTTCAGGAAGTAATACTTTAGTACTATTACTGTTGTCATGTGATGTTTTTAAACTTAGGCTAACAAATGTACTCATACAAAATGCTCCAATTCCTTTGAGTTGCACAAGGTACAGATTTCATTCATGTAGCAGATGTGTTTGAGTGCTTACCACGTTCCAGGTATTACAGCCCCTCAGATACCACAATGGAGGAATAGTAAAATTAACTAAAATAAAACTCTTTTATTATGGAGTTTGCATTCTAGTTGGGAAAAGACAATTTTGCAAAATTAGCAAAATGCAGAATATCATACTTGGTGGTAATATTATGAATGACAAAACAACAAAATGCACATGATAATACTCTACCCCCTTAAAAAAGTATTATGGGCAGCCCTTCTGAAAAGGAGACATTAAGTAAATAGCTGAAGCAAGCTGTGCAGGTACTGATGGAAAGGAAGTTCTACGGTGGGGAGATATGTGTGAAGAGAAAGAGAAGCTATCAGTCCTCTCTCTTTTCAAAATATCTCCATATGTATGGAGAGAAAAGGAAGTTATTACTCCTCTCTTTTAAATACCTCCATACCATATGACTTTGCTAGCCCTGGGTGTATTTGTTTCCTTTCTTGAGGTCTGAACTGTGGATTAGTGGCTCATTTTGTTTTTTTCTCTATGCTTTCCTGAGCTAAAGATTTAATTGATACAATTTCACAATAGCAAAATGGATACTGGAGCCCAGACATAATGAAGCATTTAACTTTCCCTGAAAAGCTGTTGCTGAACTCAGGACATGGTTTAATGACTTGGAAAGTCAAATAGTTGAACCTGGGGTAATAACCTACTGAATGCAATCAGTTCTTTGGCATTCGCGTCCGTAACAAAAACACTCAGACAATATGTACCAATAGGAGAGTTATAATGAGAAATTCCAGTAAAATAGAAAGGCTGACCCAAGTGGAAAATCAGAAGCAGGACCTAGTGATTTTCCTAGGTGCAGATTTTAAAAAATTATTAATAGTAAATAATGATGCTACAGCATATAGATGCTAATATTTTGTCAGAATTTTAGCCATTTTTTAGATTATGGAAGCATAATCATCTATTGTTTTCTTTAAAATAGAATTTGCCAGTCTTGACAAATGTAAGCGAAATAATGCTGTATAATCTTTGTTAACAGTGTTTAGATCGCCTTTAGAAGAGTTTTCTGTAACACATACACACACATAGAAGTGCATTTATTTCTAATCTTAATCAAATAAGTTGATTATCTTTGAGAAATTAAAACTTGGCCTTACAGTTATGTCCAAATCACTTTTGATCCTCCATCACCCAATATTCTAAATCCCTAAATTTTCCCATACTATAGTCACTCTGATATTTTACAGACCTTTTCTATGTATGTATATATGCATATATAAGTACATGCACACACACACACATGTAGACTGATAAGATAGTTATTTAGAAGGATTCTATGCACTGAATTGTATCTTTTCCACTTTTTGTTTAATATCTTAGTGTTTTCCTCCTTAATTTTGCTCATGTTTTTAAAATATTTAAACTTGCAAAAATGTGTGCTCCTAGCCAGTATACTTCCTATATGCTGGCCAATATTAGCTATCATTAAATTTGTTACATTTTTTGGCCAGCTAAATCAATATCCCTCTTTCCTTCCTCTACTTCCCTCTCTTCTCTCTCATGTGTGTGTGTGTGTGGGGGGGGCGTAGGGGGAGGGGTGTGTGTCCATAGTTGCATTTAAGGAATGCCTCTCGTAAATATCCTAATAGCAAAAGCAGCTTTATAAATGTGAAACAGATAGTGGAGTGGTGCTTAAATAGGGAAAAAGAGAAATGAACATGCAAGAAAACAGAAGAAAAACCTTTTTAAAAGGGTGAGAAGAACTCCTTTCCCACTTATTTTGTACTTGCATCTTTGCTAAGCACAACTTATCCATTTTATGAGATAAGATATTGAGTTGATTTTGTTGGGATTTCATCTTTCAGCGTAGGTAGTCACATCTCCAAAAATGTGGCTTACACGTTTAATCCATTCAGTTCAGCAGAACAAGCCTGAGGGCATCAGATTCTTATGTTTATCAGAATGAATTCCATGGCCTAATAAACAGAACAGATTCAGCTGATTAACATATTGTGATGGGTTTTAGCACCTGATTCTGGTTCCCCCCCAACACCAAGACAATTATAGAGGCTCATGAAGGTGCCAGATTTTTTTCCTGTAAGGATATAACTTTCTAACTGGCATATTACAAGATAGGAAAGCCATAACAATTTACTAATTAAATCACACCGTTTCTGATCATTGATCTTAGTAGAAAATGTCATTAATTTTTCGCTGATTTATTGTAAGATATCAGATTTTCATATAAACTCTGATTTGCATTTATATATATTTGCATATTTATATAATCTATATCTCCAAATCAGAATAACTAAATGTAATAACCAAAAAAAAGGATGGAATGTTGGTACTAAAATTTTGATCTAACAGTGTTGAAAAAAATGAAGAAATGAAAATTGGTATGACTTTGTCCTTTCAAATTCAGTCATTTTAGATGCCTTTTCCTTTATGTGAAAACAGGAGGAAGAGAAACTGCTGGCTCAGTGCATCTCTGTTTTTCAATTAGGTTTTGCACCTTAACATCTGAAGCTATAATAATATTACTGAGATGTAAAGAATTTACATGAGTTTGGTAGAATCAGTATTTCACTTCTAAATTAAGAAATTTATTTCCTGCCCTCGTTTCTCCGGTTAGTGCCCTGGCCTGGAGGGGAGGTAGAAAAAAATTTGGGAGAGAACCGGAGGAGGAATACTAAAATTGCAAAAGAACTTGAAGTCTTCTGGAGGCTAGAACTGTTGTTCTGGACCAGGCGAGGACATTGTCTCTTGCTCTCCCTCTGGCTCTTGCTCTCTTGGTTCCTTTTCTTTCTATTCCCAATTGTGATTAATCAAAAGTGCAGCTCCAAGGGTATAAAATTCAGTAGTGAGTTGCAACAGAAAAAGTGTTTCTCCTACCCACCAAATTCCCATGAGCAGCTACATAAATTCAGGACTGTGGTTCAGAAGGCAGGAACAACATGCCACTGGATGTGTTCAACCAGCAAGAGGAGTACTGCCTTCCTGGTGACACTTTCAGTTTGTCCTAAGCATTTTTATTTGCCATTTATTTTTTGCTCATTTTATTTGAAAGAAAAGGGGAAGCGATAACCTATCTGCTGGTTCATCGCTTAAAAGCCAGCAGCAATATAATGGGCTGGGCCAAGTCAAAGTGAATAACTGGAAGTCATTCTAGATCTCCCATATGGTGGAAGGGGATCAAAACCTTGAGCCATTCCTTGATGCCTCCCAAGAGGGCCATTAACAGGAAGCAGGTAGCAGTGAAGAGTGGAGCCAGGTCTCCAGCCAGGCACTTTCCTATGGGCTGCAGGTATCCTGAGTAACATTTAACTGCTACATAAAATGTTCCCTCCTTTACTTGCTTTTTAGTGCTATTACAAGATAAGCTAACATTTTAAAACATTAGCACATATTGTAGCCTTCATGTTTATATTGCACAATGCTTTTTTTAAAATGCAAACAGAGCATTTTAACTAGTATGTGGAATCACTGAAATGACACTATCGATATTTTATAGTTTGTACCACCGTATGTGTTTAGTGCATCCAAAAACTCATGGACAAATGAAATTCTAAGAAGCTTTTATTTTAGTTCAAAAAATTTTGCAAACTATACCTACTAGATATATTTAAAAGCTCATGCAAAACACATATTGAAAAACAATGCATAGGTTTCAAAATTTGGTGAGTAACCAAAAGAATCTGATTTTTTAATTTCATTTTCCATGAACTTTTATTTTATTTTTTTATAAAGATATATTTTTATTACAAAGTCAGAGGAGGAGAGACAGAGAGGAAGATCTTCCATCCGATGTTTCACTCCCCAAGTGAGCCGCAACGGGCTGGTGTGCGCCGATCCGAAGCCGGGAACCTGGAACCTCTTCCGGGTCTCCCACGCGGGTGCAGTGCCCAATGCATTGGGCCGTCCTTGACTGCTTTCCCAGGCTGGGAGCTGGATGGGAAGTAGAGCAGTCAGTACATGAACTGGCGCCTATATGGGATCCCGGGGTGTTCAAGGCGAGGACCTTAGCCACTAGGCCACGCCGCCAGGCCCTCCATGAACTTTTAGAAGTCCCTACATATTTTGTTCTTACCAGTGCTTTTTGATACATACCCATTCTACTGATACTTATATACCTCTGATCACTGATGAGTAAAGGAAGGAAGGAAGGACAAGTAAGTGTGGATCCCCTCTCTTTCCCTCGTTTCTTCCATGGCTTTGTCCTTTTCAGTCTAAGTGGTTGGCTAATACAGAGAAATAACAGGAGAAAGAATGAAAGTGCCTGGATACCTTGTTCATGCTGTTGTCAGAAAGCTATTAGTTTGTTATGTGTGATCAGAGCCATTGCTGGTTCAAGTGTGAAGTGTGGCATCTTTGGGCTAACAGTCCTGCTTATACTCAGTTCTGGATGGAATAAGCATCCTATCTTTGGTTTGAAGTTTTCTGAACTCCCCCACTTGTGTGGGTTGGCCAGAATCCTGTGCACCTAGGACCCTGTGAATGCTGGGTGAGAGTGGGGGTAAAGAAGATCCTCACATACTGACTCTGTATGACTCCCCCACTCAAATGATGCTTTGCTGTCCCCACAAGCTCCATTTATAAACCACAAGTTCAAAGAAAAAATTATTAGGAATTTCTAGATGGTGATGGCAGAGCATTAAACTAAGGGCAAGACCCTTCTTTGCACAGGTCCCCTGTGGCTGCGCAAGGTCATAATCCCACATACCCGTCCTGTTTTGTGTCAGGAAAAAGTGTTGGATTGCCAGAAGCAGGATGCTCACGCTGCTCCAGAAGGAACCCAGATCACAGCAGAGCAAATCCTGTCAATAGTGCATCTGTGCAGAATGGTTTCCTTGAAATGGTTTCATGCACTAAATTGCAAATCCACTCAAGTAATATCCTTGGGACAGTGGGCTCCCTCAGAAGGTACCTGCTCCACAAGGGGTACCTTTCCGGTGTGCGTTTGAAGCCTCCAGGCTGTCCCTGGGAGCCAGGTCCTCATGGCTGAATCAACTTTCAATTCTTCCTTAATGTGGTGTTGTTTGTGTTTCTCCCAGGGTTTCCAGCAGGGGAGCTTCAGAAGCCTTTCTTTTGGGGAACAGAATATCCTCGGTGAGTAAATCAGTAAAGAAACCAGTTATTGACAAGGTAGGAGGGCAGAACACTTTGCTTTGGTAGAGAACACAATGCAAAGTCAAATAAACAAATTTTTTTTTTTTTTTAAAGAAAGGGCATGGAAGCTGGCTGTCACTGAATGTTCCCACCCTCACCATTTTAATATTTATTGTGTCAACCTCCTTGCCAGGGCATATGACTGGGCAGGAAGGCTAACTTAAACATAGACCATTTTCCTTTCTAGGCATTTATATTACTAGTTGATTCATTCCCTGAATATTTAGATCTTGAAGGAATTGTTGAGATTTGAGTTGATAGTGATAGGTTGAAAACTTTCTCAGTTGGAAAAAAAAAACAAGAGAAAGGAAAGGAAAAGTGTTTATAGAATGACAGAGTCTAATTTGGCCTAAATGGTAGAGCATGTAGCAGAAATCTGTTGAAAGAATGAGGTTTGAAATTGGAGGGCTTTGAATGCCATGTAAGGAGCCTGAAAGATAATAGGAAATTGAAAACACTGAAGATTTTGAAGAAGGTGATTGATTTGTCTTTAGGAATATAACCTGTAAAGAGGTAAAATGGGATAAAATTGGCAGTATATGATCTCAGGGATACAAATGTAAAGGTCCCTAATAGCTACAGATTATAGACTCATATGAGATTTCTTCAAAAAGCTCATGGAAAATACATAATGTGAAAATACACTACATGAATTTCAAAAAGCTCTGCCCCAAAATAAAGTGAACCTTCAATTCCATTTTACAGGAACTTTTAAAAGTGCCCTTGTATAATTAATAATTTCTGTATGTAGTGGGGATTTTGATAATATTCATTATCAGTAATGTTACTACTTTTTAAAACATTGATTTATCCATTTTAAAGTCATAGTGACTGAGAAAGAGGGAGAGGGAGAGAGAGAAGGGGATATTCCATCTACTGGTTCATTCCCCAGATGGCTGCAATGGCCAAGGCTGGGCCAGGCTGAAATGGGGAGCCAGGGGTCAAGTATTTGGGACATTTCCCACTGCTTTTCCTAGGCCATTAGCAGGGAGCTAGCTTGGAGGTGGAGCATCTGGGCCATGAACGGGGATGCCTACATGATACTGGCATTGTAGGTGGTGGCTTAACCTGTTATGCCACTAGTCCTGCCCAGTAATGTCACTGCTTTGATTGTGTATATCTTTGTGTACTCTGCTGCATTCATGCATGGGAAATTTGCTCTTCACTTTCGAAGTTGAACCATTTCTATTGCTTGAATAATATTTCTATCATGTAGGTGAAAAATATATGATGCCGGGCTCGGCAGCGTGGCCTAGTGGCTAAGGTCCTCACCTTGATCCCATGTGGCCGCTGATTCTAATCCCGGCAGCTCCACTTCCTCTCTATCTCTCCTCCTCTCAGTATATCTGACTTTGTAATAAAAATAAAATAAATCTTTAAAAAAATATATGATGCCATGCACATATATATGTAAGAGAAATACAGTGACATGATTTTGATTTGGACTTCTCCAGAAACAGTTCCCACGAGAAGGATTCAAGTTCAGGCAGTTCTTCTGCCACGTGATACCAGTAGGAGAGTGTGGAAATGACACACAGAGGACAAGACGCCGATGAACTGTATTCTTAAAATCTTCTATGGCTTCTAAAATAAAATACAAACATATATTGGATTAAAATAGCATAAATGTATCAGCATATAGTTTTCAGTATTCAATCCCAGTTGGGTTTCACTGTGGTGAAGTTCAGCTGTCAGAGGGCTTGCATTCCTTTCTGGGAGCTACAGGAGGACTGTTCCCTGGCCTTTCCAGTTTCTGGAGAATGCCCACATTCCTGGTGTCCTGCCCTCCCTGACCCCACCGTCAAAGTTCTGCATTGTGTCTCCCTCTGAGACTCATTTTCTGCTTTTCTGCTTTTAAAGACTGCTGAGATTTGCCCTCGCCCCCGGATCATCTGCCTTATTATCAAATCAGTTGGTTAAGAAACTTAATTCCATTTCCAACCTTCATTCCCCTTTGCTATGTAACACCATATTCACAGGCTTCAGTGATTACCACATGGACATGTTTGGGAGGCAGCTATTCCTACCACAAAGTATTAGAACATCAGTTACCACCAAGGGCAGATGGCTGGGAGACTATAGAACATATTTCAGAGTGATCCCACCTCTAGGGCAATGGAGATATTGTATTTGTCCTCCAAATCAACTCCATCATTGGTTGAGGGCCGCTACTGACTGTATTAGCTCCATGGGGGTGCCCACCCTAGGCCGAGAGTGTCATTTGCAAGTACTCTCAGTGGCTTACAGTTGGAAGCTGTCAGATTGGTGTGATTCCAAATGTAAGTGAAGAGGGGACATTGGCAGGCATCAGTAAAGCCTATTGCAGTGAATTATCCATTATCAGAAATAAGTGAAAAATTCTAGAATTGTATTTAACCAAATTCATTAATAACATCCTAGGCCTCACATGCATAAATTTTCTTGGTTTTCACATTGGAATTGATTTTCCTTATTTGTAGGATTAGAAATATATATATGCTTCTGTAAAATTAAAGGATTATGGTTGGCATTGTGGTACAGTGGGTTAAGCCAATGCCTGCAGTTCCAACATCCAATATGGGCTTTGGTTTGAGTGCCAGCTGCCCCACTTCCAATCCAGCTCCCTGCTAATATGCCTAGGAAAGCAGTGACAAATGGCCCAAGGGCTTGGGCTCCTGTACCCACATGGGAAGCCCAAATGAAGCTTCTGACTTTGACCTGGCCCAGCTTGGACCACTGTGGTCATTTGGGGAATGAATCAATGGATGGGAGATCTCTTTTTCTCTCATTCTTTCTCTCTGTGTGTCTCTGTAATCTGCCTTTCAAATAAATCTTTAAAAACAATTGAAAGATTACGCTAAATATTCTCTAAACTCTCTTTAGACCGAAAGAAAACAAAGGATTCTTAGATTCTGCTTATGATTATCAATGTAACTGAACTTCTTGTAGTTATGCAGCCTGAAACATGGATGCAGTCTGGTGAGATTTTGAAGTTATTGATTCAGTGTATTTATTAAGTCCATGATCATGATTTTCTGTCATAAAAGCCAAAATCGTAAAACTTAAGAATTGTTAGTATACAATTTATGTAAGATGAGCCACAGTTGATAAACTTGAATGGAGAGAGGTGTGTGTGTGTGTTTTTTTTTAAATCAGAATTCTGTGTCCTCACCAAAGCCATGCAACCTTTACTAAGATATGCATTCAATGAATAGCTGTTATCGTTTGGTACTTGGCGTTGGGAATATAGGGATGCTGGAGACATGAGAATCCAGCTCTATTAGGATCTCTTCCCACCCATTCATTTCTATTAATTGATGGGTAGCCCCCACAGCCAGGGGACTCTTTCTGCTCACACTCATCATCTTAGCCCCCACCTGAGTGTTGGGTCTAATTTTGGAGACTTGAACCTGCTGAATTGTTTCCAGAGGAGAGAATGAGGATTGGAAACAGGCAAAGACAACCTTGCCCCAAGTGCATGTTTTGTGAAGTAGTAACAGACATAAATCATTCTTCTTGCCTCTGTGTTTTAGAGTACTTGTCAGACTCCCTGTACCCAAGAAGTTCTGTTGGAAAGAAACCCATTCATGTGCAATGCAGAGATGACTGAATTCCTAGTTTCCTTCTGTTTTGGGACATGCTTGTCTAGAGTTTGTAACTGAAGAATAAATGGGAGGAACTTGGGAATTTTGCAGAGGGAGTTTCATGACTGCTGTCATATTTTTGAGGGAAAGTTGAGGTGGCAGGATGATTTACTATTTTCCAGGAGCAGAAGCTGCTCGACTAGCGAATGCACTCAGCCAATAGATTGGAGACTCCGAGAAGCAATTTCAGATTCACATTAGGCAAAGAGAGAAAGGGCTCCCTCAGACAGAGCTGAACTGCAGAGCTCATTGCAAATAACCAAGCAGCAGTCTCAGGACCATTTAAGTGGGTTCTGATAAAGGATACACAAGCTACTAGTGAGGACTGGAACTAGGTGACTTTAAAGCAACTTACAACACTTAGATCCCTTGGAGCTTAAGATTCAAGATTAGGGTAGTCTGTGTTTGATAACAGTGTGAGATCATGGTTAGGCCAGACTGAGCAAGAGTTGTCTACTTGCTGACAATGACTCCTGTGAATAGGTTAAACCCTGCTGATAGTCATAACAAAAGAGAAAATGAGTATGTAGTATGATGATCACCCTTTATTTTTAGAAGGTTAAATCTTCAATGTAGGAAGCCTTCCAGCTTCTCACCAGCCTGTTGAATTGTACACTTGATCTTAACCAAAAGGCCAAGAAGCGATCAGCCTATTGAATTTTAAAAGTCACACAAGTTTATTTTCTTTAAATGGCATGCTAATTTAAGGAATGTCCATCGATCAGATGGAGAATGAGAATATTATGAAACATTATCAATCTAAGACTTAGTCATATGAAATTACTTTGTCTCTCATCCAAAAGATTGTGATTATGTAACTGAGAATTGAAACTTACAAGGATTCAGTCACTTCCTGAGCTCTCTATTACCATTTTGCAAATAGGAAGCTTGTTGGAGCAGTTCCTCTGAGGGCACATTTATTGCAGAGTGGTTTCTATAAGCATTCATCCATTGTTCATCCTAAAATTCATCCAGTCAACAGCCTTGCCTGAGGATTGTAGAGGACTTAGTGTTTATTCTCAGGACTGAGAGTTGGAAAATCTCAATGTTTCAGGCTGTACAATGAGAGCTACTGCTGCAAAAATTAGCACTATGTAAAATTACAAGTTTGTTCCACACTGCTATGATAGTTCTATGATTGAAATACATAATTTTACTTTTTTAATGAAGGTTTGCAATGATGGAAAAACAGTGGGAAGCATTTTTTCAAATGCAAATTACCTTGCAGGAAAGAAATAACAAAGGAAAGAATTGCCACCAAGGGGAAAAATTAAATCTTACAGCACTTCCTTGGGTAGAGTTGAGACAAACAATTAGCATGTTAAGGATCATTATGTCCTGTAATAACATGTTGCTTCAAAAATTTCCGTTCCTTCCAGTTGTGGGTTTATCCATTTGCTGAGTGACTTTGATGTTGCATATCAGAACCAACTGGGAAGTATTTTTGGAATAATTGCAGGTCTCAAGAATCCTCCTAAAAAGGACTTTAGGGTTGTGAGCCTTATCCACGGGTTAAATGAGTTGCAAGTAGAACTGTCACTTACATGAAATGGTAAAGGTAATTAATCCATTAATACCTGTGTACCACGCACAGAGGATTCTGCCATGAATGTATGCATATGGCTTTGGCCTTTATGGAACTTAGTAGTTGAGGGGGGAAATCCCAGAATACACAAATGCAAGTCCCACTATTGATTTCTTCATATTAATAGGTTTTGTTTCAATTGTCTTTTGCTACCTAATGAAACACCACCAAACAACAAACAACCATTTATTGACTCCTCAATCTGCCACTCAGGCAGGATGGAGCTGATATATGCTTGTCTTGGCTTAGTTTGGAGTTGGTCAGAGCAGCTCCACTAGGGCTGGAGAATCTTTGAATTCAATGATTAGGTTGGCTTTCATGAATGAAGTCTGGCAGGGCCCCTCGCTTCCTTCAGAGTTCCTCAACTTTTGGGATCTCTCACTAACTTTACATGGCCTCTTTCCTTCCATCTTGGGTAGTCAAACTACTTGCATTACAGCTGATTTCCAAGAAGGTAGGAAATGGAAGCTATCCAGTCTGTTATAGACTAGAACCAGGAGTCACATTCAACCACTCACAGCCTGTCCCAAGGCCAGCACAGGTTTAAGAGCAAGGACTATATATTGCCTTTTGCTGGGAGAAGGGTGCATGTGCATTCAAAGCTGGGTGGAATTGTTGGTGGGCTCCTCAGTAGATAATCTGCCACACGCTTCTTCAGAGGTGAAGAGAAATAATATAACACCTTTGCAAATCTGATTAAGGCTTCAGAGCCTTTGCTATTCAGTTGTCAGCTTGTCTGTGCAGATATGGGAGAATGTGACTACCTTTGGAACCAGAGTGGTCCCTTTTTAATCTCTGCCCCATGCCTTGTTTATGACTACATTTTGCAAACGACTTAACTTCTAAGATTAGAGCGACTTTTCACCAAGTTTTCAGATAAAAAATAAATGACAGATTTACAGACAGGTTCCTTTCAAGCCATACTTTAGGTGTTCATAACATAAAATATAGCTAGAACAGATACAGAATCATACTAATCTGAGCATTGGAAGGGACCTCAGAAATCATTTCTTTCACAACTCCAGTTACACAGGGTAGGACGTGGTAATAATGACACTGTTAGAATGTTAGAATTTATATTTTCTTTGTCCATATCAGTTAGAAGGGTATGTTTAGAGTAGTTTTTCTACTTTTATGAGTCTAGATATGAGATTGTTACTACTATGGCCACTAGAAAACAAATTAACTTGCCTTTTCACTAAAAAAATAGATTTTGCATTGATATTCATGCTTGTAATTTTCTCCCAATTATGTGCTTACACCACAGATCTCTGAGTTATGGTGCTATAGGAGTAATTGTTGGACATGAATTTACGCATGGATTTGATAATAATGGTAAGTATTAGCTCATTTTGTTTGCTGCTTTTATAATAATGCTGATTATATAGCCGTTAATTGTTATTATCTGTTTATAGCGACATCATCATAGAGTGAAGATTATACAAGGCAATATGATTGCTGATTGAAAACTTTCCCCAGTGTCTTCCTGTGATAGTTTGCAATCAATGAACAATTGAATGGAGTAGAATGAAAAACGTCCTGTCATTGTGTTGCAATTTTCTATGCGTGTAGATGGGGACTGCTGTGGCTGCCACAGCAGTTGCAGGAATTAGTCTACAGCTCCCCCTTTGTCATTGTTTCACTCATCATCTTGAGATGTTCTCCCAGGATATGTGAACTCTGCCCCCATGATGATTGGATGCACTGAACTGCCAAGTCAGGCTGCTGGCACCTGGGTGAATGGCTCCTTTACACAATCTTACCAATTATGCAATACTTAACCTCCATTTTCCTTTATACTGGCATATATTCAAAATGTTTTTAAAGGCTATGCTTTCTTAATAATGCATAATGAAGAATACATGGTACATCTTGATAACATTTAAGGAAAAGGAAAGAGGAGATCATGGCATAAAGAAATTATTACCTTTGAGAGGGCATATCATCGGGAACAAATGAATTAAACGTTTAGTTAAAAATTCTATGTACTCATCCTTTTTAATCAGCACTGTTTTCTCCCTTAACTTTGGAACACTATTGGAAAGCCACAAGAAATCTCAGAAACTTCACAATTAGCAGAAAATTACTGTTATTTACAAACACACAGTGATTGACAGGCAGATTCAGGAACCCAGAGGGCCGAAGGCAACACGGTGTAAAAGGTAACCTTTTGCTTGCCTGCCTACCTGCAGTGCCTCCCACATCTTTTCTGGGATGCTTACTCAAGGCCCAGAGAGCCTCTCTCTGGATGATTCTTCCTGAGCTCCCATCAGCCCTTCTTTAAACACCTGTGTATTTTGTGTCTTTGGCTTCCCCTTCCCTGTTGAAATGTAGCTGCCTTGTAGTAGAGCTTGACTTTATACCTTTGGCTATTTGGTGCATCAGAGGGGAGAGTCTTAGCAAAATAACACAAGCTGGTGGTGGTGGCCTTATGACTCTGGGATTTTCTTCCTGGGAAATTTAAGTTCAATTCTCTCCCAATACAATTTGGAAAACTTTTGGATTTCCTGTTAAAGGATGGAATCTAATGATGGCAATTTCACCCTGTAACCAGTATCTAGAAGACTACATTGCACCTGTAAGTAGGTGCCCAGTGACCAAGTAACGATTGTTCCTGGTAGAAAAGAGTGATTCCATATTTTCCCAAAGGGTGGTGACAGTAGCAGGCAGCTTTGCTAAGCCTTTAGGGGTTTCAGTTATTGCCTTTGCTTAGGAGATTTTCTTTCCTTTTTTTCTTTGAGATTTATTTCTTTTTATTGGAAAGGCAGATTTACACACACACACACACACACACACACACACACATCTTCCAATAATTGGCTCACTTCCCAAATGGCCACAATGGCTGGAGCTGAGCTGATTTGGAGCCAGGAGCCTCTTCCAGGTCTCCCACACGGGTGCAGGGTCCCAAGCCCTTGAGCCATGCTCTACTGCCACAAGCAGGGAGCTGGATGGGAAGTGGAGCAACTGGGACACAAACTGGCTCTTAGAAGATTTTTCTTATCAGCTCAATAATGAGTTCTGCATAATTAAATATAAATTGCTTTTTGACTCGAGTAAGAAATTTGAACACAGAAACTAGATAAATGCAAATTCTGTTGTGAAGGGTATAGAGAATCTTTGTGGCAAGGAGGTGTGTATTACTAAATGTTTTTCCTTTACGTTTTGGAGATTTCCATTCTTGTTTTAAGTTCTCTTTCTGAGCCATCTTCCTTGACTAAGCAGGACAGATGGGTCTTCATCCACATCGAGGGCTGTGGAATGATTCATAACAGAAGTTTTATGTATTCCTCAGTTCCTGGCAACTTGGAAGAAACAGATTCCTATCGGGCTGAGTCAGGGTCTGTGGTCGCACTGTGTGGATGACTCACCAGGGCTATTCCTTTGGATCATTTGGAATTTCACTGATAGTGTTGCTGTCACTCCCTCCAAGGACTTTCTGAATGAAAGCCATTTTATTTCACAAACGAGAGAACACTTGGGGTCAGATCAGGAGAAAACCCAAGGTTAGATAGGATTAGTGCATGCCATAAATGGATGAATTTCATTTCAAAAATGTTTTGTTCCTTAGAAGGAAAGAACTGCTTCAACCTTTCTCCTTTCTTCCCTTTGTGCAATTAACCTGTGACAATGCAGAGAATACAGGAGCTGGATTTAGGAAGAGGTTTCTCGCTGTTGTGACTGCTTTTTGAAGGCTTGTCAAGGTGAAGGGAAGGAAAGATGAAGACTTTAGTTTTCAAATAACACAAATATCTTTTAACTTTCTTGTCTTGCTAGGGAGAAAGTATGATAAAAATGGAAACCTAGATCCTTGGTGGTCTGTGGACTCAGAAGAAAAGTTCAAAGAAAAAACAAAGTGCATGATTAACCAATATAGCAACTATTATTGGAAGAAAGCTGGTTTGAATGTGAGTACAACCGGGTAAAGGAATATCTTTTGGGTCATTTTTCTTCATTTGGGCTATTTTTCTTCGTTTGAGCATTAGCTTGCTTTAAACCATTGGTTTCCAAAGTGTCCCCCTGAAATCAACAGTATCTGCCTTCCCAGGGAACTTGCTAGAAATGCAAATTGTAATTTATCTCTATTGTATCAACATACTGTAGTTATACATATTGGTAAAATACAATGTGATAGTTTAGCCCATGCATACAGCATGTACTGATTAAAACAAAGTAATTAATATTTCCATTTCTTTGCCATATCTTTATCTTTGGAGATTTTTAGCCCTTTGCTAGCTGTTCATTAAACATATGGAATGTTCTTGTGAGCTGTAGTCACCATATTGTGCTGTGGAACATTAGGAATTATTCCTTGTATCCAAGCATTTTTTACCCATTATGCAGCCTTTCTCTATTTCCCACTTTCCCGTCTCTCCCAGTTTCTAGTATTCACTATTTTACATTAAGATTGACTTAATTTTATGTTCCAGATAAAGCAAAGAAAATGCTATATTTTTCTTTCTCCGTATGACTGACTTCTCTCAACATAATATCCTCCGGTTTCATTAATTTTGCTATAAACTGATTTAATTCTGTTTTATGGATGAATATTCCATTGTGTACATATACCACATTATCTGTTCAATTCTTGATACACATCTAGATATATTTCGTATCTTGGCTATTGAGAATAGTGCTTTAGTGAGCATGGAGGCGAAGATCTCTCTTTCACAGGCTGATATTATTTCCTTCAAAAATACACAGATGCTGGGTCATATGGTAGATTGATTGATTGATTTTTTGAGAAACCTCTGTATTGTTCTCTAAGATGGCTGTACTAATTTACATTCCTCCCAGTTCCTATATAGTTCCCTTTTCTCTGTTTTCTCACCAGCATTTGTTATTTCTTTTTAAAAATTATTTGAAAGTCAGACTTACAGAGAGAGATATATTCTATGATCTGGTTCAGTCCACAGATGGCCACAAGTGTGGGGGTTGGCCTGATCTGAAACCAGGAACCAGAAGCTTCTTCCACATGCATGCACGGGCCCACTAGCTTTGGGTATCTTCTACTGCTTTCCCAGGCCACAAGCAGGGAGCTGGATGGGAAGCAGGGCTGCCAGAATTAGAACCAGCACCCATCTGGGATCCTGGCACATGCAAAGTGATGACTTTTAGCCACTAGGCTACTGTACCGGGCCCAACAAGTTTTTATACATAATGATTGACTATTTGTATTTTTTTAATTTTTATTTTGAATTTTTGAATTTTATGGTACAATTTCAGAGAGAGTGTGATTCCCTCCCCCTACCAAACTCTATTTGTATTTTTTGAGAATTATTTACTCAGATCTTTTGCTTACTTTAAACCTGAATTATTGGGATTGGCATTGTGGAGATAAAGCTTCTGCTTGTGGCATGTGATGCCAGCATTCAATGGGGGACCCATTATGGTCTCATCTGCTCCACTTTCAATCCAGCTCCCTGCTAATGAGTCTAGGGAAAGCAGCAAAAACACTGGGGTCTCTACTACCCACGTGGGAGACCTGGAAGAGGCTCCTGGCTTTGGCCTGGCCTAGTCCTGACTTTTGGGCCATCTGGGGAGTGAATCAGGTATATTTTCTCTCTCTTTCTCTCTCCCTTTCTGTAACTCTTTCAAAATAAGTACATCTAAAAAATGAATCATTACTTTTTCATTGAAAAATTTAAATTCAATTTAAATTCTGGACAACAATCCTTTGCCTGGGGTAGGAAAACATCCTACTCCTTGCTTTGCCTCGGGTCTGTTATACATGGTGTTTGTTTCCCTATTTTATGAGGCTTTAGGTAAAAATCAACCGGTGTTTTTTAAAGGGAATGGTTATAAATGCTGCCTTGGTTCTTCTGGTTCCTACACATAGCTCATCCAAGTGGAGTAGCATGAGTCCCTGTCCTTGAATGCTGTCTCTAACTCCCGAAAGGTGCTCTGCAAAAACAATTTTCTACCCATGTATTTTAAAATATCTCCAGTGGTGACATGAGCAAACCCAACATGGACCTTTTGTGAATTCCCTTTTCTGTGAATCAGTATTGAGTTTATGGATTGTTACACTGAAAAATGCCAATTATGAAAAATAGTACGGATTTTAAACATCTTTGCACCATGATCAGGTTATCTTTTAACGTCATTTTCTCACAAGCTTTTAAATGATTTTATTTATTTGAGAGAGAGGCCATATGAGCAAGTGAGAACGTACGTGGGAGTGTGGACTCACCCAGACACTGCTTTACTCCTTCTACGCTTGTGATTGCTGGAGCTGGCTGGGGCTGAAGCCAGAAGCTGCGGACACAATCCTGGCCTGCCCTATGGAGGGCAGGAAACCAATTGCTTGAGCCTTCACTTCTGCCTCTCAGAATATGCTCTGGTGGAAAGCTGGTGATGGCAGGCTAAGCTGGGACTTAAACCCAGACATTCTGATACGGTGTATAGGTTTCTTAACTGCTAGGCCAAATGCTCACCCCTCTATAAACTTGTTGAAGTACTCTCATATGTTGCTTCACATAAAGTCTAGTAGAAGGGTTCTAGTGTCGGTGGGTTCACCTTGTTGGAACTAGGAAATGATACTTAAGGTTCCTAGGTTTCAGCATCTTCTTCAGTGAAATATGTCAATATTTCTGAACCTGTTAGTTTGAGTAAGAATGCACTGAAGTAAAGTGAAGCACTGGCCTGATGCCTGTCATACACAGAAAGGCTTGATAAAAAGCTCCTAATATTCTAGATCCTTTGTGACATACTCACAAGGACCCTCACCTCAGTAAAAACTGAACCATAGACTGCGGGGCTGTACATGTTTGTAGGGTCTCATTGTTTATGTATTTCTCTTTCTTCATGTGCCTGTAAGCCAGTAACTTAATTACAAAGAGTAGAAATTTTCCTCGTGTACACATATATTTACTTTTTAAGTTTGTCCAAACTCATCAAAATCAGGGCTCAGGTTGGCATTTGCACATGTCTGAGGTGGCTGCATAATGGGGCACATAGAATATAATTAAACCTTAAATAAATACATTATTCACTTCTCATGGCTAGTATGGAAGAAGCATCCATGATTTTCTAACAACCTGAAGGATATAGGTTTATGAAAACAAGTATGGATCTGTTTTAGCAATGGTCTCTGACAAGAAGTTCAGTAACATGGTATTGTTCTCACAAAGACACTGAAAAAATGTTCTAGGGGTTTTTGTAATCCTCTTAATTTTACTCAACGATTTGTTGGTTTGAATTTTATAGGGTTTTGAATATTGAATCGTAGCATTTGATTACTGAATCTAGAAGTGATTCCATTCTACTATCTCTGTTTTATTAATGGAGAAATGGACCTTCAGCAATATGGTGACAGAGGAAATTTAATGGACAGAGTTGGCTGGGAAGTTTCCTTCTCTACTCCCCAGCACGATAGTTCTCAGACTTGGAGAGGCTTCAGTGTCGCAGGGCTGAGCAGAACAAACAGAAGGGATGCTTTAGAAGGCACTGGACATAGGCAGGCAAATCTGTGATGACCCTATCTCCTCACTCAGGAGGTACTATGCTAGCCTGAATCTTGCTGTCAAGAGAGGGGAACTTAGCCATGACGTCCCACAAGTGGACTGTTAGTGCTAGTCACGTCCCCAGAGATCCAGCCTAGACCCCCTCACTCCACTGAGACCATTCACAGTATGAGGAACCAAGGAGGTTCAGAGTGTCTCATTTAGATAGAAAGCTTTGTGTAAGAGGAAGGAGAATCAGTTCCAGCAGGAGCAGATCGAAGTGTAAGCATCCGGAGGGCTGCCACTTGAGAGGGTAACTCACTAGAGAGCCAAGGCTCTGGCACCGGAAGACTGCTGAGGTGGGAATCCTGGTGCAAGAAGCGCAGGATTTGTGTTAGGTTTGCTAGATGCAGAGCCCCCAAAGGGATTACCAACACCAGTCCCTTACTGAGGAAGTAGTTTTAGAAGCATTCTGTAAGAGTGAGGGAAACTTGTGGTTTCAGGAGGACCTAGAAGGAAGGTAGGGTGTGACCTCCCATTAGCGTCTGCCTGAGGGGACTCCTGTATGTTGAGCTGGGAGAATCTGCAGCAATGGATCCATAGTTATAGATAGAAAAAGGGTTCTAGCAGGGTGCCAGTGACATCTTACATTCTGAGCTTTAGATCTTTCTTTGCTCAAGAAAGATGGTGCTAATTCCACTTAGCTCATAGGACTGTAGTAAGAGAATACATGTAAAATAGGAATGGCAACTGAAGGGACCTCCGTGATTAGATGAAAAATGTTTTCCAGACATTTGTGTGCTTTTTTCCATTGGTATCAGTGGATAACTGGGTGTTTTGGAGTGTTTCAAGGTAAAGAATCCACAGAATCTACGGTTTGAAAATTCACAAAACACTGTATTAAGTTTCCTGTTGTTATAGCAAATTACCACAAACGTAGTGGCTAGAAGATACACTTCTTTGTTACCATGCATTCTGTGTGTGAGAAGTTTGACAGAGGTTGAGTGGCTCCTAAGCAAAGCATCAGCAGAGCTGTGTACCTTTCAGCAGGCTCTGGTAGGAGGACTTGTACTTCCATGACTTTTCCAGCTTTTAGAGGCTGCCTGGATTCCTTGGCTGGTGGTCCCTTCTGCAACATCAGCAGTAGCTGATGGAGTCTCCTCTCATTGCATTGTTCTCCTGTTTGCCTTTTTCTCTTTTAAAGGGTCCTTGTAATCACATTGGGACTATGTCGATAAAATCTGGGGTAAAGTTCCCCTTGACACTGTAAAGATAGGCGCAAATTTCATGGATAATAGATATCTTTGGGAAGCTGTTATTCTGCCCACTACACAGGGGTCAGCTTACTTTACTGTAAAGGGGCAAAGAGTAAATGATTCAGGCTTTGTGAGGTATATGTTCTCTGTTGCAACTTTCAACTCTGCCTGAGCAGCAGGACAGTAGCCACAGACAATATGCATAGGATGAGCCTGGCAGTGTGCCAATAAAACATGATTTATCAGTGCTAAAATTTAAGTTTTATGCAATTTTCACATGCCACAAAGTATTATGCTTTGGATTTTTGCCCTGGTCATTTAAAAACGTAAAATAGAATCCTACCTTGCAGTTTATACAGAATCAAGCAGCAGCTTGGATTTGGCTTGTGGACTGTATTGATTTAGAATATTTTTGCCCTAACTCATTTAAGATCGTAAGAAAGAGTTTTCAAGTGTTGGGAAGACTTTCTTCGCTATGCTTGGCTGGTTGTCATACATATTGCAAACCTTGACCTTGCAGTCTGCATTTCTTTGATTTGATTTTTGTTTCCCTGGAGAACTCTTCTCGTTTTAATTTTTCATGGAAATTGCTGAAGGTAGAATGATGATGATTAGTCCAAAAATCTTATTCCTGTGTGGATGCTACATTTTTTGGAAGCACAGGCAAAATGAGAATACTCAAATAATGTCAGGAAATTTGAGAAAGTATTGTATGTATTGATGTTTCTGTTTTTTTTTTTTTTGCTGTTAAACCAGAGCCACTCAAAATATTGTTAACATTTTTATTGGAGATGGCTAAGTTGATGAGAATAAAGAGGTAGGTGAGAAAGACATGCGTAGCATAATAAAATGGAAACTGTGATATTCAGAAACACCTTCCTTGGGTTAGTTTGCGATCTCGTAATATATATGACTCCCTCCAATTTACTGAATGTAATTTTCTCCTTAGAATATGGCATTTTTGCTTTCTATATTATTTATGTCTCTTAGTGAATGATAGTTGACCGTGAAGCACTTTTTTCTTCTTTTTGATAGGTGAAAGGGAAGAGGACCCTGGGAGAAAATATTGCTGACAATGGAGGCCTACGGGAAGCATTTAGGGTGTGTATACTGTGTCTGCTGTATGGCCTTACAGTGTAGGCATACTCTTGAGGAGTTAGCTATTATGGCATTTCTGTAAATAGAGTTGTATCTTTATGTTGTCTCTATTATATGACTAGAGGTACACTGTTTTTCTTTTAGGAGGGTGGTGCAAAGCCATCCTAAAAATAATATTTCTTATTAAGAATCATATATTTAAAGAATGGATTTCAGAAATAGCTTCACAAGTATATCCAATTATGCTACAGAAATCTCCTGAGGGTTACATTCATATGAGTTTTCTTTGAGTACAGCACTCTCTAAACTGGACCTAATTTTCTTTTCAAATGCCAAGGTTCTCATACACTGGGGAGAGGAGTTCATGATAGTGTTTGTATCATCCACTGGCACATGGTTAAATGAGAAAGATAAAGATAATATGAAAAGTTGTTTTAATATAAAGCTACATGCATTCAGTGTAAAGACCTGACTGTTATTCTCAGGCCATATCTTTGCTATAGTTCAGCTGAAATATGTTTTATTTTATGAAATGATAATGATAGAATATGATAGGATTTCTTCTTACTTGGTAAAGTCGAAACTTGATAATATATTGGCACCAAAATATATTGCCATAGGGGTGTTACCACTGTGTTAGATTTACTTGTCCCCTGGTAGTAGTAAGAACAGCGTTTAAAATGTAGCAGTTATTTAACATCTGAACACCCCATCCCATCTGCTTTGTTATCCATTGAATGTAAGGTATTTTATTTTTTTGCAGATGTACCTGCCTCACAGTTAAGCAATAGGATGTGTATTTCTAGATGCTGCTTTCTTTCTTTCTTTTTTCTCCTTTTAGTATTCTTTATTTCAGAGGCAGGAGGTATAAACAGAAGAGGGAGGGAGAGAGCGAGAGGGAGGGAGGGAGAGAGAGAGAGAGAGAGAGAGAGAGAGAAAGAAAATGAATGACTTCCCCCATCTGCCAGCATGCTCCCCAAGTGCCAGCACTAGTCCCTTCTTGGGGCTGGAGTTGGGAGCCAGGAACTCTTATCTGGGTCTTCCACATGGATGGCAGTGGCTCAATTACTGGAGCATCAGCAGGAGCAGCAGGCTGGAATCTAACCCTGGCACTCTGCTATGGGGTGTGTGCATCTCAAGAGCTGGCCCAAATGCCTGCCCACAGGTGGTGTTTTCCTCAGAGCAAAGTTGATATAATGCATTTCCCACATGACACGGTGATCTGTTTCATAGCTGTGCACTAGATGAGGGGAGAGAAGAAAGCATCATGGTGGGGACTTATCTATTCTACTTCTCTCACTAGGCTTACAGGAAATGGATAAACGACAAAAGGCAGGGAGTTGAGGAGCCTCTCCTCCCTGGTATCACATTCACCAACAACCAACTTTTCTTCCTGAGCTATGCCCATGTAAGTATGCAGAGGGAGAGGGAGGACTATCAGGGAGGAAATCTATTGCTCGCCTGTTCCTTTAATCAAAGGTCTAGAACCAAAGCTTACTGGCATGCCTTTTATTTTAGCTAACAGTTTAGTTTGCTGTTTATTTTCAGGATAAAAATTTTTCTTTTTTATGTTCTATTGGAGATAACTAACTTATTGAATTAATTTTTGACAGTTTTTTTGTTAAATGGGTTCATAATTCACTTGCCAACAATTCAACTACCAGTTCTTCATTTTATGTTGATGTTTTAAAAAGATTTATCTTATTTTTATTTGAAAGGCAGAGTTACAGAGACAAGGAGAGACACACAGAGAGGATTTCCATCTGCTGATTCACTCCCCAAATAGCCACAACAGCCAGAGATGGGCAGGTTCAAAGCCAGGAACAAGGAACTTTTTCCAGGTCTCTGGTGTGGGTGCAGGAACCCTAAGCCTTGGGCCATCCTCCACTGCTTTCCCAAGCCATAAGAAGGGAGCTGGATGAGAAGTGGAGCAGTCAGGACATGAACCAGCATCCATATAGTATACCAGTACTGCATGTGGAAGCTGCCTTTATCTTGACTTCTTAATGAATGCATTGTTATTTATAATCATTTTTAGTAACTCGTTATTTGATTTTCATGCCTTTGAACTTTTCTTTTTCTTTCTCCTTTGCTGACTATCCCACCACCCTCTATGTGTATGTTCCCAGCTGGCCTGTGAAGTTGCCATGGCTTCTAGAGTTAAAATAACAACAAAGCAAGCAGAGTGGAGCCACACTTCTGTGAAATCAGTGCATTCTTAGAGCAGAGACTGAAAGGAAGATGTGCACCAAATAAGGCACAATTCTGAGTCTAGATGGCTAATGAGGCAAAGTCCAGTCATTAATTACTGATTACTGCACTGATTGGCATCACAAACATACAGGCAACATTTTAAAGAATGGGCCAGTGAAAGTTCTAGTTCTAGTGTATGGGGCCTCACAGTGGCTGTGTGTGTGTCTGTGTGTCTGTGTGTCTGTGTGTATGCCCAAAGATGGAGAAAAGTTTTCATCATTGCCATATTTTGTTCCTAAAGTTGTGCATTCATTCTGCTATAAGCTCATATGTATCCAACTCTTCTACTGAACATTCAGGTCAAAAGATTCTCACCTCTATGAGGTCTTCTATTTCATAAAGCTGGTAGGATAATTCTAAGGAAATGGACATAGATTAACCTGATGCCCTCCCACAAAGCTGTAGGCATCAACAAAACGACTTTCCTTTTCAGTTTTTGCATTTCTGTCAATACAGCCGAATTCTCTGGGTATTCCTGGTTTGAAAGTTGAGATTTTTTAGGAAATATTTTATGTACCCATCCTAGATGCTTCATCCTCTTAAAAGCTTTCCTGATCCAACCTTTCTCCCCTGTTTTAGGTGTTTTGGATCACTGTAACAACAATACTATCTACTGGGGGGGTTGGAAACAGTATAAATGCATTTATCATAGTTCTTTAGGCTGGAAGCCTAAGAACAGAGTTACAGTGGTATCAGATTCTCATCCAGATTGCAAATTGCTGAGTTTTTTTCACTGGGTTCTCAGGTGGCAGAAAGCTAGGTAGCTCTCTGTCTTCTTCCTGTAAGAGTGCAAGTCCCTATGACAATGTAGTTACCTTTCAAAGGACTCAACTCCAAAGATGATGCGATTTTGATTTTAACATGAATTTGGGAAGCGGGGTGGGGGAATGCAAATATGCTTTCCACAGCATCCCCATTATGCTATCTAATCACCTATAGGCTGAACCTTGATATCTTCTTCTCTGGATTGCCCCAACTATCCTGATGTTTTCCTGACTTTAGCCTGTCTCACCACTGTTTTACATGCTGTAGAAATAACACTTCTATTTTATTACTGGTCTGATAAAATAATTCCAGTGTCTCCCCAATGCCTACCCCATTGAGGCTGGCCATCTCCGTCTGCTTACCAAAATATTTAGTCCTATCCACCTCCAGCCAACCTGTTTTTATTTCTCACAGCTCTATTAGTTGAGAAAAACTGCCTTAGGCAAGAAGCTATGCCATAGTGCCAAGCCCAGTACAGTTTATGTGGCTTTACTTCAGATTTTCCTTCAATACCGTGATTGCCTCCCTGCTCTTCCCCAGCAAGTAATTCAATTCCAGCTTCATCCTTAGATCCATGTCGAATTTCACCTCCTCTGCATCTTTGGTAAACTCTTCCCCAAGGACTCTAGTCCTCATTATTTTCTTTTATATCCAAATCCTTTTACACTTACTTTCTTTTTTTTAAAAAAAGATTTATTCATTTTATTACAGCCAGATATACAGAGAGGAGGAGAGACAGAGAGGAAGATCTTCCGTCCGATGATTCACTCCCCAAGTGAGCCGCAACGGGCCAGTGCACGCCGATCCGATGCCGGGAACCAGGAACCTCTTCCGGGTCTCCCACGCGGGTGCAGGGTCCCAATGCATTGGGCCGTCCTCGACTGCTTTCCCAGGCCACAAGCAGGGAGCTGGATGGGAAGTGGAGCTGCCGGGATTAGAACTGGCGCCCATATGGGATCCCGGGGCTTTCAAGGCAAGGACTTTTAGCCGCTAGGCCATGCCGCCGGGCCCTACACTTACTTTCATTACTCTGCAGCTGAGTACTTAATTGCTCTCAAAATGTACGAGATTTTTAGTTTTATCTCTATGGCTGATCATTTGGATTGTTACCTTGACTGTATCTCCATAGCACCCAGCAAAGATGGTCTGGTATATTAAATACACTTGATAATTTTAGTTCAGTTGCTCAAAATAGAGAAGACTAACACAATTCGGCAAGAAGGCCTCCTTTTTGGTCCATACTGGGTCAGCTATTTAAGATAAGCAAACTATAATAATAGTAAGATCTAGAGTCAGGGTTGGCAAACCTGGTCTGCTGCCTGTTTTTATAAATAGTGTCTTCTTTTAAACCAGCAATGTTCTTTCATTTATTCCAGTGTTTGTAGTTGCTTTCATGCTACAGTAACAAAATGAAATAGTTCAAAGGGGGGAATTTACCAGTCTTCAAAGCCTTTATTTCTTACAATGATGTTTCCAGAAAAGTTTGCTGACCCTGCTATAGAGTACAGAGTACAAGAATCCATCAGTTCCTGCTTACATCCTAGTACACACTATTTCTTTTAGATAAAGTAAGCTAATTGATAGTGATGTTATAATTTTAATATGTTTCCAAATATAATGCCAAACCATATCTGATTTAATTTTAAGCTATAGACATCTAAGGAAAAAAGTGGAAAGGCATTTTATGTCATTCATGAGAAATTTATCTTGGAGCTTTTCTGACTGACATACTAAGGAGATTTTTAGTCTTCCATATGAAAGATTAAGACTGCATCTAGGAAGTAAATTTATTTTCTCATCTGGGATGTTACTAGAAAAACAGTAATAACCATAATGTATTTTCAGAAATCTCTTAATCGATATATGCAACAAAGACAATATAATTTAAGAAGAAATGAGGTAAGATTGAATGCAAGAAGCAACTTTACATTAGCTAGCTCCCGAAGAAATGAAGGAATCACATTACAAAAACATCTTCAAAGTCAAATTAAGAACCATGATGACTGATGGTTTACCTTCATCTAAAGCAGTAGATGCTTCCTGTGTCCCTATTGTTGCCTCTATCTGTCAACTTTCTCTGCAACTTTTCTCCTCTTCATTCTGTTACTTTTTTTTTACTTTTTTTCATATAATATATTTATTGTGATTCATAGAGCCAAAGTCATTCTTTGAAGTATACATAGCTTTTAGTGTATTCACAGATATAATATATCCATAGCATATTCAAAATATTGCAATTGTTTTTAACATATTGGTTACTCAATACTATAACTATCAGTTACACAACAAAGTTAATTGTTGCTGAGGGTATGTTGGAGCCTTTAATTGATCGGGTTGATAAACATTCTGTTACTTTTTATTTCCATTTATACTTATTTAGTGGACATTCACTGAGCACCTTCTTAGGGGCTTATAAATAATCTTCTATCTCATCTGTAATTTCCTCTTTAAACTATATAACTTTGCCAGACAAGTCATTTTAAAATATGGATTTTATCTTCCTGCTCAAGAACAATGTCTAGTTTAGGCACTTGGCCTGTTGTTGAATACTTCATAAAGCAGGTGTCCACCTCTCCCTTCTGATTGCTCGCTGCTGCCCAAGCACACCAAGCATTCCAGCCAAATTGAATGTCTTAGCTTTGCTCCCTTGTAAACAAACATGTCTGCCCCTGCTTTCTTCTCCACCTAGAATTTGCCGTTATATTCATATGTCCTAGTTCTGCTCAGACTTCAAGATTAAGCAGATTAGGCTGTAGAAGTAACACATGGAAAGTTTATCTGTTCATGCTGTGTGGTGGAACTTCAGTTTTGGAGGTCTTCACTTGACACATACTTCCATGTTCGCCATAGATGCAGGAAAGAAATATGAGAACATGTGCCCCCACCCTGAAGGTAGTACCTTAAATTGTTCTTAAGGCTCTGAAAACTTCTTTCCGGTTTTTAATGCTTCTGCCAGAAAGTGACATGTATCACTTCTGCTCACATTTCAGTGGCCGAAGCAAGTTACATGACTGTGCTGAACTTCAGAGAAGCTGGAGATGTGAACCTCCCAGGCTGGATTAGGGCACAGCAAGCAGTGCATCCAGCAGGCAAAATGCTAACTTTTCATGACCATACCCAATTATGGGTGGCTGATTCATTTCATTGACTTGAATGAGTCTGACTAAATTTGATAAGGGCTATTTCAAGCATTAAATTAATTGGATGAATACATTGGTCGATTCATGCCCGGGCACATATGCAATTCTGTTGATTTAAAGCACTTATCTGGAAACATTCCTAATTTACTAAAATTGTAAAATTATTCATATTGATAAAACATTCTACTCCAGGAATTAGAACAATAGATGTTGCTTCTAATGAAGGTTTTATCTGATCTACTAAAACTATTTGTTATCCATTGATTCTGAAATTATTCTTCTGGGTAATTTGGAGCAGTTAAGACAGTTGAAAGTATGTTATTGGAATGGGAGCATATTTATTGAAATGCTTTTCTTCTTCTAGGTGAGGTGCAATTCCTACAGGCCAGAGGCTGCCAGGGAACAAATCCAAATTGGTGCTCACAGCCCACCTCAGTTTAGGTAAATTGGTGACATTTATTTTTCACCTTATATGTCATGTCCTCTCTTCCTCCCAGATTCGCCATTCCTGTATACTACTAGGTATGTGATCTGAACGAAATCCTGTATTGTGACTCTATCTCCAGTATCAGGAAAAAAAATCTGGCTAATCAGAAATAATGCATCTTTTTTTTTCTTTAATAGTAGTAGTAAGCTTATTTAGTAAGTGTCCTCCCAACTCAACCTCTGCTAATGGGTACTTGTATATACCTCTAGTATAGTGCGATATCAAGAAATCCAGGAGACTATACTGGACAGTAAAGCTCATTTGGAATCCAAATCACACTTTTAATAATGGATACCACTTACTAATTTCCAGTTTTTGAGAGAGCAATTTATGAGTGCCAGAGCCACTGCAGGTATTCAGTAAACTATGTATTCACTTTATTCAACCACTTCTATTTTTGCCTAGAACATAAACCAGTTTTTATTGTGGCTTGTTTTGTGTTAAAGAGTATGTTGTTTAGTGCATTTCTTTCTTGTGTAATCAACCAACATGAATAGATGCCTACTTTCTGGAATTGCTTCAAAAACAAAGGAAGCTATATGGTTTTATTTAGCACTTCTAACTCATTTTTAGAATCAGTCACTATAGTTTAGCTTTTAGAATGAGATAGTTGCTTATATAAGTGGAGAAAGTTATTAATTAGTCTCATTTCATTATCACAACACATAAAACATTAAGTAAAAATAAAGCTAAAGTTAATATTAGTCTGTGCTAGGTCTGCAGTTTGAGAGAAACTGTCTATAGTTGAGGACATTTAAGTATATTGCTAAGTTGAAGAAACCATAACAATTTGTAGTCTTTCTTTTCCCAAAACATATTATATTACCTGCATATCCTTAATATTTGAACAAACCATTAGCACATTTCAGGAAAGGCATCTATGATTTTTCGTATGTGAGCATTTAAAAATCTTATTCCAAAACCTTGCCTTAGAAGTGCTTCTGAAATTGACTATAAATTACCCACCAGTACAAAAATCTAATCACTGTGTTGGAAATTCTCCCCCACTGGGCTCAACTGTCATGAAATCTGACAGTCTCTAATGGACTAAAATGTGCTGCCACTGACAATTGGTATGGATGAAGCCACAGAATGGATTAATTGCTCAACAGATAAGTTTTTAGTGTCAAATTTCCTCTTACTAACTAGTTGCCTATAATGTTGAAGTTTAGCGGAAAATTGACAGAATATATTTACTAATTATCAGCTATATCCTATCTTTACCACTTGCCTAGGGTGAATCTCAATATGAAATATGCATCCCTAGTTGTACATCTCAGTTAAAACACAAGAGGTTAGGAAGATTCTTTTGGGTGGCAAGATTGTTACATTTATTCTATGCCCATAGGTAACAAAGTCATTAGGGAGGAACACCAGATTGTTGGACCTAATTCCAGTGAAGGATTACTCATTTGTGGCACGTAGATAGCATTCATTAGCTATTTGTGCTAGCCAATTCCCAGTTAAACATGAGTCTCCAAAGCCAATAGGAATTTGGAGAAAATGTTTTTGCAGATTGAAGGAATTCTGGTTTTTAAAAAAGATTTATTTATTTTTATTGCAAAGTCACAGAGGAAGAGAGACAGAGAGAAAGATTTTCCATCCATTGTTTCACTCCCCAAGTGACCACAACGGCCGGTACTGCATTGATCTGAAGCCAGGAGCCAGGAACTTCCTCCAGTTCTTCCATGCAGGTGCAGGGTTCCAAGGCTTTGGGCCGTCCTCGACTGCTTTCCCAGGCTACAGGCAGGAAGCTGGATGGAAAGTGGAGCTGCCGGGATTAGAACCGGTGCCCATATGGGATCCTGGCGCGTTCAAGGCGAGGACTTGAGCCAGTAGGCCACCACACTGGACCCTGCTTTTTTATTTCTTTAATTTTTTTGCAATTATTATTTTTTCTACCTGCCATTGCGTTTTTATTGATACCAAATGGAGCTTATATATTAACTTGAAAATAGCAAATAGAAATGCAACAACATAGGTGACATTTTATGAAGAAAGTCAAAGATGAAAGAGTGCACATCACAGTTTCCAGATAGAGGCCAGAGTACTGGTGATCTGGAGGTGCTATTGGTAGTGCACAGAAGAAACCTTTCTGGAAACATCCATGTCTCTGTCTAGCTGGAGTAACATGGCTCTACAGACACATGACAAAAAGTGATGTCTACATTTAAGATTGGTGTGTTTTGTGCCAGTTATACTTCTCATAAATGTTTATGAAATTAAACAAAATATTGGCAATGATACCATTTTATAGGGATTTGAAGAGTGTTGAAATGCAGTAGACATTTATTTGCCTGGGACTGGGTAGATGTTGGTTCAAGTCTCAGCGTTGTTCATTTCTTCGGAAATCTACCATGTGGGTTTTTTATGAATCTCTTTGGTAAGCAGCTTGAATGACCCAAAATGACCCTTCTAGAAATATACTGCTACAGTTTTATCCAGAGCCTGTTGATGTAGAAGAATTCAATGACATGCGCTCTGCTCTATCTTTTTTTTTTTTCAGGGTTAATGGTGCAATTAGTAACTTTGAAGAATTCCAGAAAGCTTTTAACTGTCCACCCAATTCCACGATGAACAGAGGCATGGACTCCTGCCGGCTCTGGTAGCGGCGATGCTGGTTTCTGGCACTCTAAGAGAGCCATCGCACAGTGGCAGCAGAAGTGGTGCTGGACACTCATCATCCACGGCTTTAGGCCTATGTTCCCCTAAGGACTTTCATTTTAATGCATTTTCGCTATTTGGTTAGATCTGTTCAAAGTTGTAGGGCTTAAAAAATGGAATAGATGAAATAAACCATGTTTGTTTCTTTAGAAAACCAAAGCAACAAAAATAAATCCCTAGACAACTTTTGTTCAAATGCTACCTGCTGGGTTGTTCACTGTAGTATGTTAGTCACAGCTAAGTGGTCCATATCATTTCAATCCATAGTTTTGCAGAAGTCCTAAGTAGAGTGTATCTATGTAAATTCACTCTGTTAAACTTGTAACTCTCAGTGATGAAGATGTGTGCACAGATACCTGGGAGATCTTGCTTCTTTGTGGAAAGTAGTGGGAGATTTTAGAGATAATTATTACACAGCATTTCTTTCTCTTTTTTAAGGATTTATTTTTATTTGAAAGGCAGGGTTACAAAGAGGAGAGACAGAGAGTGAGGTCTTTCATCCACTGGTTCACTCCCCAAATAGTCAAAATAGCTGTAGCTGAGCCAATCTGAAGTCAGGTGCTTCCTCCAGATCTTCCATGTGGGTGCAGGTGCCCAAGGACTTGAGCCATCCTCCTCTGCTTTCCCAGGCAATAAACAGGGAGCTGCATTAGAAAGGAGTAGCCCTGACTTGAACCAGTGTCCAAATGGGATGCCAGCACCATATGTAAAAGCTTAGCCTAGTACTCTGTGATACCAGCCCCACAGCATTTAGCAATTCTAAGGTATTAAATGGGGAATATGCTGGATCTATAACTTGAAATATTTGCTGAAGTTCTTGCCTTTGTATTTGGAGTTGATTGAAATGAAAAGGTGCCTCACAACTTGAGTCTGAAGTAGCTGATTGCCCTGTTCAAGTCAGCATGTGGAAATCTAGTGGAAGGATTGCTAGGCAGAGGGCTTGAGTATATAAATAGAAGAGGACTATATTGTCCATCCTCAGCAGCAGGAAAAGCTCCTGATCATACAACAGGGAAAGTAGGAGACATAACCTTTACAATTGTTATCCAAGTCTGTGAACCCCTGTGGTTGTCTGCTAAACATTTTTCTGTATCTTAATTCCATTTTGTTTCACTACTTGCACATTTGTGCATGCCCCTGATTCGGAAGTGAACAGGCCTGAAGAAGAGAACTTTAGAACAGTTTTATTCTCCACTAGGGACATATAGCTTTCATTTCCCTTTAGTGCGAAGAACAAATAAAACATTGAGGAGGAAACCAAATTCTGTTTCTACTTTTTTCTTAGGTAATGTAAACTTTCTTATTAAAGCTTTTGTGAAAAGCTTTTTGATTAATGATATTTTAGGATATTGTTTTATTTGTAAGTTCCCTGCATAGGCCAAAGGAACATAATTTTCACTCTTCAAGTTTTCTGAAAAGCTTGCAAGAAGAGAGTAGTACCATGTCTTTGGCCCTTAGAGCTTCACCATTTGAAGTGATCTCCTCTATCTCTTTATGTGGATGTATACATGACAAAATGATAATGGCATTAAAGCAGTTACCTGTTACTTAAAATAGGCATTCCTCCAACGTCTGGGTTAAGTGGTCTAGTTCAGTGTCTCAAGAGCAAAATGACAAATTTATTTTGTAACCACAAGAGGTTAGTTGGCATCCCTGTCTCCTGTCATCTTTCTAATTTTTAAAAACATAAGTGTGTGCCGTGTCCTTCTGTAACCATGGGAACTTGTGAAGGGAGAAAAATGGAGGGGCACCATCATGAGAACAATTACACTGCATTAGATAGAGGAGAGTGATTTTCTCCTTGACTTCCTCCTCTTCAAATGGATAAACTTCTGAAGGGCAGTTACCTTTCCTCCTCTTAACTATGGCTTAATGTGACCTTAGTTTATATTTCTAAAAACAAGCAGTGTTAGGTTAGGGGTGCAGGAAATGTAAGTGCTTTTTCTCTGGAGTGAGCCTTTTGATTTGGTTTAGACATGTGAAGATATTCTTGGTTTTATGTCTGTACTTGGGCATTTAAAAATCAGCAGAGGTTTGTTGTGTCTCTATGAATAGTGCTTTCCTCTTCAAGCTCCACATAAACACACTCCTGCAGGTCAGAGAAAGTGTTCAATAAAAGCATAGAAGCACAACTTTGGAAATGGGAATCACTAAGTCACTTTTTGGTTTAGGAAAAGTGGTTGGATCCCTCACATTTTCTAGGTAATAGTTCATTCTGTTCACTTTATTTAATGTAACTGTGCTATACCAAAAGTTGTAAATAGGGTGACGTTTCTTAAAGCAAACCAAAAGCAGCATACCAAATCATCAATACTGGTAAGAACAATTTTCTGGAAAAATTGGATTCCCTAATTTATGCTGTGTTTAACTCTGCAGATTACCGTCCCATTGTCTCTTCAATACAGATTGCTATATAAGAAACAGACACTGATTAAGTGACTCTAAAATGCAACTGGAAAGGAAGAGAAAGCAGGCAGGAGAAGCTGGCCTACGGATATGGCTCTGAAGAGAAAGCAGGGCTCTGGCAGTCTTTGCTAAGCAGATTGACTGGAGTAGACCCATGAATTTTTACAAAAACAATTAAGGTGAATTAAAAAAGAAATTAGATATTGGATCTCAGACTGGAATTGCAAAACATTACCTCTCTGTTTCATATATCAGATGGTCTGCCAATGGGGCAGTGGAACAAGTTAGGTTTCTTGGGAGAATCTGCCGGGTAAGTCGGGGATTCTATGCATATTGTGGAATGAGTGATGTGTTGTTATCACCATTGCCCAAAGTTTGTTGAGCTTTTCACCAAGCATTCAGCCTTAACATCCTATTTCCATTTATTTCCTTTTATAAAATGGACCTAGGCATGACTAATGCAAGCTCAGGATTCATAAATTATCCCAAAGTTTATTTAGTGGCTTGCCTCAATGGAGCTTAAAGCATAGCACATAAATTTTTATCTTATTTAGCCCTGGAGCATCACAGAGAAGCAACTAGGAACTGTAGCTTGCCAGACAGATTGTGCTTGTGCCAGAGAAGCAGAGAGACCTGAAATTGCTTGTCAAGTACCCCAGTTCCAGGAAAGAAACACTGACCTGTGCTTTGGGCTACAGGCCTTTGGATTAGCCTTCACTCCTTAGATTACCCCATTTCTAAATGCATTTATTCACTTAGTAGTTTCTATAATCACTTAACAGTTGATAGACTTCTTCCTTGATATTTTTAATGTAATGCTTCAGTTGCATATTAAATTGTGCAAGTATATCTGATGGTTTTGTATAATAGCATTCTCATTGCCAGTGGCCAGTGCACCACTGGTTTGAAGAAAAATGTTCATAGATCATTTGTTTTCTAACTAAATAGGCATTGTACAACAGTTTGATTTTTCTTTTCTCTACTTGTGATACAATGTCAACAACAATTTTAAGGACAATAAAACATTGGTTGAAGATTTTCTGTTTTTCTCCTTTCTTCTTCTTCTTCTTCTTCTTCTTCTTCTTTTTTTTTTTTAATGAAATTGGGACCTGCATTGTGGCATAGCAGAAAAAGCTATTGCCTGCAGTGCTGGCATTCCATATGGGTGCTGGTTTGTGTGTCTTCTTTTCCACTTCCAGTCCAGCTCCCTTTGAATGGACTGGGAAAACCAGTAGAAGATGGACCTAGTGTTTGGATGCATGCTACACTCACCTGGGAGTCCTGAAGAAGATGCTGACTGTTACTTTCATCCTGGTTCAACCAGGACAGTTCCAGCCACTTGGGAGGTAAGATCTCTGTCTCTCCCTTTCTCTGTGTAACTCTGATTTTCAAATAAATAAATAAATAAATCTTTAAAATAACCAACAAAATAAAATTGATTGCATTTATCAACAGATTCAGTTCTGCTTTAGATAATAATACTGTGTTTGCCAAAACTATTGCAAAGCACTGTAGTGCACAAGTTTTCTTGGTTTAGGAAAATGGGATTTGAATGTAGCAACTTTCTGTGAAGACAGGTGGCCATACTTTCTTCCCAGATGTGACTCAGCAGATGTGGTTGTCTTTGATGTGATATTCCTTTTGAGGAAAAGACATGCCTCAGAAAATTATCAACCATAATAGATTTTGTCTTGGAAAAGTGTCAGTGACGATGACAGTTACTAGTGAGATAAAGGATCTCTGCTGACACCATTCTGTAACAGTCCTGTCAGTGTGTACATACGTAGTTATCACATAGTAATTGAACATAATTTATTATAAATCCCTGACTCAGCTATATTAGATGGATTGTATACAATCTCTGAGCTTCAGTGAATACATTCTGGTCTAATGTGGATATGGTGATTTTTCTAATTATCCCACTGACTGATATGTGGTGATATGTAAACTTAGGTTGTATTTGACACTCCTCTTAAGAATACTGTTGATGTTTTGTCTGTCCAAATACAAGGAAAATCCTTTTTACTAGGTTCCCTATCCTCCTCTGCTGTGTATTTTCATTTCAGAGTGGCTGCACTTCTCTAGGATGGCTGCCTTCATACTTCTGGAGCTCTTTGCCCAACGCCCCATCAGAGAACCACAGCTTCCGAGTTGCCTAAGAACCACAAGTGCTGGTTGCTCTGAAAGCCTGTCTTGCCTGCATCCAGACACATTCCTGTGAGAGCCATGAAATTCCTGCTAACTTTTCTATGGAGCATTTGGGGTTATGCTGGTGGTGTGAGTAGAATCTTCTGTTGATTGTTTTGGATGCTTCTGGAATTGATGTTTTAAGATTTGGTAAAGTACTGGTCTGTATGATACAAAGCCAATTTATATGTGTAGTAGGAGGTTGTGCAAGAAATAGACATCAGATGATGGAGTTAATGGATACTAAGTGGCTACAAGTGGCCAGTTGGTGCCCTTTTTGAAGAGTTAGGAATTGAGGTGATCCATGAAATAAGAGCAGACAGTGTTTCTGGACGATCTCTGGGTTATGGAGAGGAAGGAGAGTTTTTTTTTTTTTATTTTGGTTGGGGGGAGGAGAGGGCAAGAAATCTTAAAGTTCTCATGCTGTGATCCATGTGATTGATTTTGTGAAAATTCAGAGGTATTGAGTTGGTGTGTATTTTTAGATACAAGTCTAAGTTCCAGTTAGGCTTAATGTGTTTATATGCTCCTCAAATTCACTTTCTTTATTGTTGGAGTTCACAGTAGCTATAGAAATAGACCATCTCAATGGCTTCCATACATAGTAGGCCTTAGTGATCAGTGAATTTCTCATTTCCAACTGTTAATTTGAGGACTCAGACTCTTTCCATGTTGTAACTCTTGTTTTCAACACATGGTTGACTATATGCTCAATTGCATGAAACTGACAGATATTGACCAGAGGGTTTGAGCTAGTTTTGAAAACCGTATTACATCACTTCTGTCTGTGTTTCATGTGGACAAACCTAGCTGCTTTCAGGGTGAAACAGGTAGCCAGACCGTCCTCCAAAGGAAAGTGGGTGTCATTCTCAACTAGCATCCCTTGCCATGCCTTCCAAAGTGAAGTCTAGGGTAGTAACTTGGAGCCCTTCTGAATTTAGAAAATTACTTTTGAGCATAGCACTCTGAAATTGAAAATGCCATTGGTAGCCTGCAGTTTATTCTGCAGGAGTCTTTTTAATTAGCAGCTTAATTGGATAATTTAATCCCCTTCAGAATTGGAGATATGAAAATGAAAATGCAATGCTCTCTGTGATCTGACAAAAGCAGGCTTTAATAAACACACCAAAGTGAGCCTGGAAATGAGCAGCACAAAAGCATTACAATAATTTGTGATCAGTGAAAGAAAACTGGATCTATAATTTTAATTATTCCTAAATGGTCTACATAAATTTTCATTTGAATGTGCATTTTGCTTATTGGCTCAGTTAAGAAGGTCAGTGAGTATAAGAACCTGTGACTAAGCCACGGTTTTATAATATGTTTTAAACTTTAAAAATATATGCCATTTGAGAAAATAAATAATACCATTTGAAATATTGTTGAAAGAAAGGACAATATATTGCAGTGATTTTAGAGGCTTTATATAAAGGTTGTTTTTATATTTCCATTGATGATGAAATGAAAAATGCTACTCACCATATTCTAGTTTGTTTTCTTGACTGAGAAGTTGAAGCTCAGAGTCTAAGATAGGACAATGAGTGTCCATGTACAGCTGCAGAAGTAGTATTCTAATTCATTCTGGCTTTGAAACTGTACAGGGAAAGAATGGAATGATTACATTAAAATCCTCAAAGTAAAAACCACCTAAAATATTGAGTATCATGCAAATCTCCAGTTTGGCTGAAATGTCTGCAAAATGTCCTAGACAAGAAAAGACAAATATAACTTAGCATTTGGAAGTATGTTGTATTCATGTTCAATCTGATGTCACAGTCAGTGCACATAGTACCTGAGTGACACTGCAACAACCCTCCCACCCTAGGGGCATTTTATAAATGGCAAGAATAGCCTAGAATGTGTTTATTGAAAAATTGACCAGGCTTTCAATTACTGTTTGTGAATTTTTTTTGCCTAGTACTGATCATGATAAAAATTGCTTACATTTGTTGACGTATATCTACTATGTCCTACACACTCTCCTAGGGCCTTGTTCTAGTAATCTTGCAAATGGTTCTTTCACTTCCCACTACACAGTGATGAATGCTTTCGTAACTTGCCAAGAACATGATAGTAATTGGTAGAGCCAGGAATATAGTCAATTTTGTCTCACTTCAGAGCTCATTCTCTATTGCTCTGCTGGGGATAAGTTACAATGTTCACAAACCTGATTTTTTTTAAAGATTTTATTATTATTGGAAAGCCGGGTATACAGACAGGAGGAGAGACAGAGAGGAAGATCTTCCATCCGATGTTTCACTCCCCAAGTGAGCCGCAATGGGCCAGTGCACGCCGATCCAATGCCGGGAACAGGAACCTCTTCTGGGTCTCCCACGCGGGTGCAGGGTCCCAAAGCTTTGGGCCGTCCTCGACTGCTTTCCCAGGCCACAAGCAGGGAGCTGGATGGGAAGTGGAGCTGCTGGGATTAGAACCGGTGCCCATATGGGATCCCGGGGCTTTCAAGGTGAGAACTTTTAGCCGCTAGGCCACACCGCCGTGCCCCACAAACCTGATTTTAACTTGTCACTACAGAATTAAGTTAAGGCTATGCTTCTGTAGTAATCTGTTAGTAAAAAACTTCAGTCCATTTGTGAAATTTACACTCCATGGCAGTTTAATCTTAAATTCATCAGAAAGGAATGTGGACTACACTTCCTTACTAATGCTTGTGACCACTTGTTGAACAAGTACCATGTGTCAGACAGATACTAAACACATTATTTACATTATCTAATTTAATCAGATTTTACCTGGTGGTGAAGCAATTCAAAGATGAAGTTGTTCAGCTGAAGCACAGATAAGAAGTTTTCAGCAATCCTCTGGTGGTGGGTTAACATGAACCTCTTGCATGTGTTCTCTTGCATACCTGCAGTGCTATACATGAACACACAACCACATAAACCCTCAGTTCACATCATGGATCAGCTAAGCCTGAACATAGCTTAAGAGCATTTATTTCACCTCAGCACAGTCATGGTAGAAAGCATGCTTGCTTGGCATCATTTGCCCATAGATTTTAACAGGCAGTTCACAGCCATCACAGAAATGATCTGGTGAATTATCCTTTTCATCTATGAGGCTTAGCTTTAAATTTCCCATGCCAAGGCAACCAGATTTTTTTCTTTTTTTTAAATAACTCACTTCTCTTACTGTTCTTCATATTCTTGTTCACGAGTGCACATCCATTCATAGTTTAGGGCATTTTAGACCCAGATTTGGTTTAGTTCACTTCCTTGGAAATGAGCCATCAAGGACGTACAGTCACTGATGATGCCAGTTGCTAGCAGCAGACGCACACCTTCTTCTGTGGTCCATTCATCAGTGCCCCCTGCAACCAGTGTTAGTTTAGAAGGGCTTGCTTCTCTTCACACCCATCCTGTGCCTACTCCAAAGGGGGAGTTTGGGTAGAAGAAGCTCAAACGTCACAGTTGGGATTGCCAAGGCAGAAAGGGAAAATGTTTAATCTTGGAAAGCGACTTTCGTGGGACCGTAGAGAGAGCTTCCAGCAAACCCCACATAGTGCTGCCTTCTAGAACTGACTGATTTTTCAGCTATTTCCTAAATACTTTCCTGCTGGAATACAACAGGATAATGAAGGTGTGTGTGTTCATGCATATAGGTAGATCCACAACACATTCTTCATAAATGATTTATTTAAAAATAATCATAGTTTATGATGTATTTAAAATCACCATGATGTAGAGGAAGGAGGAACTGAATTTACTTCATTAAGGAAGAATCATATAAAAAGTAGTGATAGAGTAGCTTCATGGAACTAGATACTTGCTATTTTTGACTTGACTTACAGAATGGTTACAGGTTGTTTTTGGCAACGTTGCTCCAGGTTTTATCTGCCTGTCAGTACCAACCAGGTGACAGAAAGAGCACCACACCATGCTTTCCTGACTCCACCTGCACTTACAGTGATGGCACCTGCGCACACTGAGAGGCATATCCTGAATGCGCAGTTTCCTTTCTGGCTATGTCAGCTGTCAGATTCCCTCTGAGTAAGACAGTACACACAAAAAAGTCACTGATCAATCCTGAAGAACACTACCCTGACAGACTGGGTAGTGTTTCAGAAGATAGATAGCAGGGCAGGAAATTAAGAGACTGAGTTAAGTGATTTGGGGGAAGGTCTTCCAAGCTCAGCATCTAACTGAAACAATGCAGGGATTCTGACTTTTTAGCTATAGGATAGTGCACACAGAGATGAAAATGTTACAATGACTTATGATGCGAAAGGGAAAGATGTTACTTGTGAGAAAGTTCCTCTGATTGGCTTACAATTTTATTCTTTAGGATGGCTATTTCCTGGAACAAGCAGCTAAATTTGCTTGTTTGCAGAGTTGGTTAACACAGGAAAACTATTCTCAGACTTATTGTTTTAGATAGCGACAGGGAATTAGGCTAGTTTTAAGTGCTCAGTTACTACAGAGAAGGTACTATTTTCCGTTACTCTGGCTCTAATATGCTGGGTTGTTGATTTCTGGAAACACTAGTGGTAAAAACAAAACAATACGCAGACAGCCACCAATGGTGTCAGTGCCCACCAATGCCCAAAGTCATTGCTACCCCAGCAAAGACACAATCCTTACTGAAGATGCTAGAGTCCAAGAAGACAAATGGACTTTTGTACCCTCTTCTATTTCACTCTATTACATGGTCTGCAAAGCACCTCAGATGTACACTCTCCAGTGCCTTCAAGAGGTTTTCTGGAAACTGTTCATTTAAGTTTTTATTTGTTCTTGATGATTGCTTGCCTGCCAAAGACTCAGGTGCTACAAGCTCATGGTCCCTGGTTTCAATTTAAGTGAACAATGCCACTTGCCTCTCCCCTGGCTCTTAAACTGTTTAGGTATCCCAGTAGTACTACCCTCATTAACTGACATGCAAACAAATGCTTTAAAGGCTCATCTCATGGAGCTTACAGGCAATATACCCTGTCTAACCACCGAGTCCAGTGCACCTTCCCCCCTCCCCCCCGGCCAACCAAGCCTGTCATTGCATAATGATTGAAGATTTTATCTATTTGCTTTTCAGAAGCAGGTTTTTTTTTGTTGTTGTTGTTGCATCCACTAATACGCCTTTTTAAATGGCTGCACCCCATTTTGGAATGCCTGCATGTGAGTCCTGGCTCCCCTCCTGATTCCAGTTTCCTGCTCATGGACACACTGGGAGGAGGCAGGTGATGATTCAAGCAGTTGGGGTCCTGTCAGCCACTGGGAGCTCTGGATTGACAATCAACAATTATTGACTGCACAACAAAGGAATACGAGCATGCACAATGCTAGGAAACAGGTTGCGACATCTCCATTTAAGCCACCTGCCATCTGGCCCAGAGGCAGTCATTCCACCAGAGTGACACCCAAGGTCAGCGAGAGCAAGAGCTGTATGTCCTGATGCCAGGCTATTGGATTTTATTTCTCATTTAAGGGAATCTGATCTGTCATTCCTCTGGCTCCTGTGGGCTTTCCATTCACATAATCAACATATCACTCCTGGTGACTTGGGAAGAGCTGAGGCAGTTTAAAGTTGAGTGGAGAATCAGCATGTTCCCATGCCAGATGCCTTCGGTTTTGCAAAGCAAGAAAATGTCCAGCTCCAAAAAGTAAGGGAAATTGCTCTGTGTAAAGGAGACATCGCCTTTTATCCCAAATGTGCCAGTAGCTGTATTTTCTGTCCTTGGAGGGCTGGCCCTCTGCAAAAGCTTAGAGCAGTGATTCTGCAAATGCAGTCCACAGTCCTCTTGAGACTCCCAAGGCCATACTTGAGGGTCCATGAGGTAAAAATGATTTCCATAGCAATACTAAGATGTTCGTTTCCTGTTTTCTTCTTTTACTGTTTGGCATTTGTGATAACAGTGCAAAAGCAATGGGCGGGGGGGGGGGGGGGTAGAGGTAAAATTGTTAGCACTTTAGCACGAATCAAGGCAGTGCTACCAAAACAAATTGGGTGGTTGCCTTTTTTTCATGCTGCCATGAAAAAAAAAGCCAGTTTGGTTTCACAATGCTCCTGATGAAGATCTAAAAGCTATTAATGTTATTAAACTTTGACCTCCAAGTATATATCATTTTCATATTCTGTGTGACAAAATGCAAAGTGCATTGAGGTACAATGGCTGTCCAAGAAAAGCATGGTTGCTATCTTGAGTTGGAAGGTGAACTCTATGCTTTTTTATTTGAAAAACTACTGATAGACTATGGCAATGCAAAGCTGAGTATTTGGCAGATATGTTATCAAAAAAACGTTAGGTAGCGTCTTCAAAGAAGACAGCTAATGGTATTTGTTGCAATAATAAAATGCAAGCTATTGAATGAAAATTGGAATTCTGAAAATCTTTCATCTTTCACACTGAGTGGGAAAGTTTGCCAGCCCTAAAGACTTAATAAGGTCAGTGGCAATAAGGAGCATGTTTTTTAAAGTCTTATAATGAAATTTGTAAGCATTCAAACACCTGCATAACTCAATAAATCAACATTTCCCAAGTATCTAAATTTGATACTACAAAAATGAGGAATGGTTAGATAACCAATTTAAGGACTAGATAGCAGGGCATTTTAGTATAAAGGAATACAAAAACTTCATCACTACATTTCAGATTTCAAACCACAACCAGCTTTTAAGTATCTCTTGTTCTGCTTTAGCTTGAAATATCAAGGACTATTTAAAGGCTATTCAAATAATGCTCCCACTTTCCAACAATGTATCTAAACAAACCTGAATTGTCTCCCTGAATTTTACCAAAAGCAAATGTCACAAGAGATTGAATGTCGAAGCAATACGATAACACAGCTGCCTTCTATTAAACAAAGTATTAAAAGGACTTGCAAAAGTATAAAACAATTCCACTACTCTTACCAGTTTGATTTCTTAAGGAAGATGTATATATATTTTTTCATTTTTCAAAAAGTGTTATTAACATACAATGGATTTGTTCATCTTTACTTTGCTTAGGTTTTACAAGATCTTTGAGTACTTCAACAATGTTTTAAGAGAATAGGGTAAATGAATCCTGGGAATCGAACTTGTGATACCAGCTGTCCTAGGTGGGGTTTATAAAGCTCTTTCACCTTCTGTGAGACGGCCATCTCTTCCCACATCCACTGCTCCAGAGCTCTGACTCTAATCCAAATTGCTCAGACGTTCCCAGCACTTCTCCATCTCCTGCATTATCTGATGGTAGCTAGTAGCTAGTCACTGAAATGCCAAGCACTGTGTCATGCACCCAAAGTATCTCATTTACTCACCACAACAGCCCATGAAGTAATGAGATGCACAACACATAAGCAGCTAACACAATTGCAAGGCCAAGGAAAAGCACACACTGCCCAAGGGCTCTGTAAAGCAAAGAAATGCAAACACTTGACAAATACAGCTCTGCTGATATTGAAACACATGTGGGTCATGGTATACTTCAATAAAATCTTGTTATGAAGTGTTTGCAAAGTCATAAAAGCCTCTGGTCACCATAGGTAGTTTTGCATTTTCAATGTCAGTGAGTCCACAACCCACCTGTGGGAGAAATAAACCATTTGGCAATGAGAAGGGAAGAAGAGTCTCCTCAAAAGAAGGTTCATATAAAGAAACAGTTGGGAAAGGTAGTTTAGGATGAAATCATCAGAAGGCTGGACAGACAGATGAGGGTTATAAGCTAGAGACAAATCAAAATAATCTGGTAAAGAAATAGAGTGTGGAGTAGAGATTAGCAAATTGGGGACAGGAATAGGAAAGTCCTATTAAGAAGCAATTTAGTGTTCAAAAGTAAGGTTGTTCCGGTCTGACTGGGGAGAACAGAAGACAGAATGAGCACGAGGGAGGCATTGGAAGGGTCACAGACTGGGGACTAAGGCAGTGGAGAGGAGGGAAAGCTGGAAGATTCCAACTTGTGGAACCCCAGGAGACCAGCAGGTTGGTCCAATTAGGGAGGAACAATTTGGCCTACAGCCAATCTGCTTACCCTACAGGCTCCCAGGTTGCTCCTGGCCCAGCACAAGCTCTGAGGCCTGCATCTGCTGCCCAACAGGCATTCTGAGAGTCTTACAAGGTAAGGCCATCCCGATGCCTACTGGGCTTCTGTCGCTCAGCGTGTCCCACCCTCCTCAGAGCAGTGAAAATAGGCTTCATTTATTTAGTTTTCTGGAAAATAAATTCAAGGGATAATTTCATTTGAATGGAAAAAAATTGAAATCCATGTGTAGAAAAGGTCTTCAAAATTTTGTGAAAAATGCTTTTTTTTTTGGCTTTTTAAAGTTCTAATTTTCCATTACATAGCTTTACAGGCACAGAGCTTCCCTCCTTCCCCCCTGCCTTCCCCTTCCTTTATCCCCTCCCCATCACCCCCTGTATTTTACAATATAGTCCTTCCACTGTAGTCTCAACCCCAAATTTCTGCTTTTTATGTGTGTCATGACATTGTAGGTATAATCAATGGTAGAGAGCCTAGTATTTTGTTGTCAAGGTATGTTCAACAGTTTTATTGAGGGGGTATTTTATTCCGGAGTAGAGATGCAAACAGGCTCTATTTAAAGACTCCAGCTGAATACTCACTACCCAACTTAGGTCTATTCTGTTCCTCTCAGAAATTCAGCTAGATTCTTCTAGGGCTTGTGGACTGTGAAAACTTTGGCCTTTATAGTCAACATCACCAAAATGTCTATACTGCTGAAAGGCATGTACAGATTCAGTGTGATCCCAGTCAAAATTCTGAGAACCTTCTTCACAGAGCTAGGAGTGTGTGAAAATAAAGTGAGAAGCAACCTATGTCACTATATTCATTGCAGCACAATTCACAACAGCAAAGACATGGACATAACCTAGATTTCCACTGAAAGAGGAGTGGATACAGAAACTGGTACATCTACTCGGTGGACTATTACTCAGCCATTAAAAAAGTGATATTCTACCATCCATAACAAATTGGTCCCATCTGCAGACCATTATGCTTAGTGAAATAAGCCAATCCCCAAAGAACAAATATCACATGTTCTCTCGGATATACAACAACTTTCATCCAAAATATAAAATGAGAAGATATAAAGGTAAACAAGCTACATTTGTAATCTCAGAAATGAACAATGTATTGGAGCCTAGAGTACCAGGAATCAGAGAACTGCAGTATGCATCTCCACTCCTGAATAGAAGTTAAGCTGTTAAATATCTAGACAACAAATACTGGACTCCCTATCACTGCTTATACCTTCAGTGTCATGACACATGTCAAGAGCAACACACTGCAGCAGGAACTACAGCTGAAGGACTAGATTGTAAAATATGGGAAACCGGGGAGGAGGGGAAGGGAGGAGAGGGAAGCCCTGCACCTGCAAAACTGTAAAATAGAAAACGAGAAGAAACTCTGTCTTTCTTTCTCTCTCTCTCTCTCTCTCTCTCTCTCTCTCTCTCTCTCTCTCTCTCTCGCGCGCGCGCGTTTATTTTTTAGGGATACTACCTCAGACTGGGGGAGGGCCTTGGTTTTTTACTCACATGTTGGCTTTCTGATATACAGTCCAATTTCAGTCACTTTAAAGCCATCAGCCAACACCTGCTTCTACTCTCCCCAATGCTCTTCCAGACCTGTTTGTTGCCATGTTGTCTCATCAAGGAAGAGCAGGATCACATGGGCTGATTGCGTAGAACTAGGCCCATTTGTGAGTAACAGGCAGGTTCAAAGGAAGGTAATTGTAGAGAGAAGAAGGAAAAAGCTAAAAGTGAAAACTTTCCATCTGGAGAGTGGGAGGGCTGGGGCATGATGATGAGATAATCGTCTTCAGGCGCAGAAAAGGCTCTGCTGGAGAGAAGGAGCTTGGCTGCCCTCCCATCCAGCCAAGGGCACAGCAAGGGCTTGGTTACAGCGTGGAGGATTTACGTAAGATAAAAGAATTTCTTGAACAAATGCGGAAATGGGTTTCAGAGGGGTTTTGTGTAATTGCCTTTGCAGGAGATGGCTAAGAATAGCTTAACTCCTCCAGCAGCCGGAAGGCAAAGAGGTGTTCTGTGGACAAGCAGAAGGTGAACTTTTCTTGTCACCCCTTCCAGAACTGCCACCCTCTTCTTTCACTGTCACAATAGAAAATTCCACACTGTTAGGACCCTGGGGAAGAGCTCTGAACCCTTTTCTAGAGCAAAGTCTCTTTGCCAGTTCCTCATATTTTTAAAATAAAATGAGCTAGTGAAGCTGTTGCCCCAGTGGCCAGCAGAGCACTGTAGTGGTGGTATTCCGAAAGCCACAGAAGCAGTCTATGGCTAAATAATATCCCAGGTAGACTCCAAATTGTTTCTCTAACTGCAGGATTTCATGATTGGTTTTTAATTAGAATGGATTAATACCATGTTCTCATTTATATAAAAGCAACAGTGAAAGAAAGGAAGAGCATTATGGTAATTAAAATGAGGATGTTATCCTCTGGCTTCTTTCCCACCCCAATATAACCTTATAAAAGAGAAAATGAAAGAAAAATGGGTGTTATGCTTTCTGTGCCTTGGTAATCTTGGTTTCTAAAATTGCAAAGGTATCATATAGTTGAATGAGCTTCGGTCTTGTGTGGGCGTGCTATGTATACCAACATATATTACTCATGTGTACATGCCTTTAAACCTATACAGCCATATAAAAACATACGTAAATTATTTTTGGTCATGAAAGTATTCATGGGTACCATTTTTTTTCTATTCCTAAAGTGCAGTTAACATGGAACAGTTTAGAAAAATAACGTTTTTCCTTGTAGCTGACTGATTTGGCAAAATCAAGAAGTTTCCACACTAATATGTAAGATCATCCTCCAATCGTGGGTTGGCATCATCCTCCATGGCAGAACTGTGAAATATGTCATTGAGTTTCCATTCCAAGGAGTAGTGAGCACTCTCTTGCTGGTCTTGGCAGCTTGCTTTGATAGATACACATGTAGAAAGGTCTTAAAGGGGGAAAGAAAGACAGGAAGAAGGGTAGAGTACCTTAGGGTTCTATCACATTTTTTTAACTAAAAGAAAAAATAGCGTTATGCCTATATTTTAATTACAAGCCCATCAGTGGCCAAGTCCAACAAAATAAATCAGTCTTGTCAAATTCTACTTCTGTCCCCAACATAGCATATCTCCCATAGCATGTCACAACATACCGTATCACTACTGTGATGGCCTCTTAACTGGTTCCCCAGTCTTATCCCTCTCTCGGTATTCACAACAGTCTTACTCTTCATTAAGTAGAAACCCATTCATACCATCATCTCACTATGAAGTGTTCAATGGTTCCCCGATGCCTATAGGGTCGAGTTCAAAATCTTTATCATGATGCTTCAAGACCGTTCTCTCGTCTCTGGCAAACTCTCTTTGCTTCTTATTAATTTCCCACCACCCCAAGCCAGCCCAGCCCAATCCTACCCCGACTGCTTTTTAAACACAAGCTCCACCAAACTGTGTGTAATACCTAGCAAGGATTTTTGCTGTTCCTGACATACCATAATGCTTTCCAGCAGCCTGGCCGCCTTACCTGAACTGTGTGCTTTCTACTGCCTTCTCCGTTTCCAGTGCTACAAAACTCAGGCCCTATTCCATCTCTTCCCAGCCAGAGTCCTGCATCTTTTGCCTACATTGCAGTGGTGAGTGCCAACCATAACAAGTGTTAGCAAAGGTGTGTGTGGGGGGAGATTTTAGAAAAGATTTGATGTTCAGAACCTCAAACTGCATTAAACTAGTTACCAGTTACCAGGAAGAATAAAACAGAACCTGGTTGGACGTTCTACGTTCTTGTATATATTTTGCTGGTAACTTTTAATGAAATATACACATATATAACTGCACACATATCATTAATGTAATAGATGAAGAAACTTAACATTACCATACTCTCAAAAGCTCCTCTGTGGGCCTTTAATTACAAACAACCTGATTTCCAACAGCATTAGGCTAGCTTTGTGTGTTTTGATACTTTATACAAGCAGAATCAAAGTATATTTTCCTTAGCTTTGTTGCTCAACACTGTGTTTCTGAATCGTTGCACATATTTCTACCTGGTTAACTCTTTTATGGGAAAATATTCAAAATTTTACTTGCTCTACTGTTGATGATCGTCTGGATAGTTTCTAGTTGTAGAATATTACAAATAGTGCTCCCTTGAACATTCTTCTACATTTTTGGGGGCAAATACATGTGTGCATTGCTGTTGGATGTACATTAAGTTGAACAATATGAAATTGCCAGTGTTCAACAGCTTTTAAGTGCCAAGATACACTGCTTGTAAGTGGAATTGGTGAATCATGAGATACAAGTACATTCAGCTTTGGAAGATGCTACTGAACAGGTTTCCAGAGTACCTAGGCCAATTTATACTCCTCCTAGCAATCAGAGGTTTTGCTGTTTTGTGTCCTATTTATTTTGGCCCTTCTCAGGGGGAAGGGGGAATAACTCAATCACAGGCTGGCATTAATGTGCATTTGCTTAATGACTAGTGAAGTTAAGCATATTTTTATATATTTGGTGGCAATTTAGATAGCTTTTTTTGTGAGCAAGATTAAGTCATCTGCTCAATTTTCCATTGAGTTCTCTGCCTTATTCATTTTTTATTGTTATTTTGATTTCACAGTTGAGTGCATTGTAATTCTTTCAATACTTAGCTCTATAAATATTTTTATCCAATTCTGTTCTCAAAGAACCCTGTGTTCACCACTATTCAATTATATATTACACTGTTGAAATTTTTATTTACATTTCCTTATGAATTAAGTCATTTTAAGCCATTAAATGATTACAAGGTGAACTGTTATTCATCATTGTATTCCCAACCCTAGAATAATACCTATCAAATAATTCAATAAATGTTTGTTCAGTTAAATGGTATACATTTAACATTGTATTCTTCCTAAATTTATGCTACAATTTTTTATATTCCTTTGTATAAAGTATATTCCAGCAAGGCTGACAGTGAAATAGAGTATTCTGTTCTACTTCAAATATTGTTCTGGCTGCAAATATACAATAATGAAGATCAGAGTGGTACAATGCTTTTCTTTTTAAATATCTGACTATAAAAAACAATAATATTTGTAATTAGTAAGAAAAGTCAAGATCATAGTAGTTTCTTGGGTGAAGATTATTGATATATAATTTACACCAATAGGTGAAAACCCAAAACTAAGTAGTAAAATAATCACATTCCTAAATATTTAGTAGATGCAAAATACTGAAGGTGAAATTAATAAAAGCTACAGCCAATCAGGTTTATAAATACAGCACCTTCTTATATTATTCTTCCGTATGTTTTATATTCTAGTAATTGGCTTACACATCTTTTGCCACTGTACTGTATTTTTTATGGGTAGAACACATTTCTGAGTCGGTTCTCTTGAGAAACTGGTACTTTCAGACATACAGCATTATTACAATGCAATGCATCAGCACATTTCAAAACTCACCAAAGTGTATGTCTGCCTCTTTTGATTCAGTGAATTCACTTAAGTATTGATTCTAAGGAATAAATTTAGGTGATATTTATCTGTATTATTTACAATAGCGAAAAAATGAAATCAGTAATAAATTTCTAATAACAAAGAAAAAATAGGCTAGGGCTGCATTGTGGTGCGGTGCAGTAAGCCACCACTTGGGATGCCAGCACCCCATGCCAGAGTGCAGGTTTGAGTACTGACTACTCTATTTCTGATCCTACTTCCTGGTAAAAACAACTAGGAAGGCAACAGAAAATCCAAGTACTTGGGCCCTTGACACCACATAGGAGACCAGCTTTGGGAAGTGAACCAGCAGATGAAGAGTCCTCTCTTTCTCCTCCTCCCTCTGGTCCTCCCCATCTATCTCCTCCTTCCCCCCTCCCCTTGCCTCTGCTTTCTCTCCTCCTTTCACTCTGTGTTCCATACTTAGCCCTTGCTCCTGACTCCAGCTTCCTGTTAATGTGGATCGCGATTGTGTCCCTAAATCTCTAAGGAGGCCTAGACTGTCGTCCTGACTCCCAGCTCTGGGACAGCCTAGCCAGACATTTGGAAAGCAAACCAGCTAATGAGAGTGCACCCTCGCTTGCGCGCGCGCGCGCGCTCTCTCTCTCTCTCTCTCTCTCTCTCTCTCTCTCTCTCTCTCACACACACACACACACACACACACACACACACACAAATCTTTAAAAATGATGCATTAAATCACAGAAACTGTAGAAAATACTATGTTTCTATTACTGTGGATAATTGTAATTGAATCTTTGGCACTCCTGTCATTTGCTCAGAACATATAGAATAGGTTATTGTGAACTAGTTGCCCCACTGTTGTGTGTAACACTGGGAGCTTGTTCCTTCTACGTAACTGATTTGGCACCTGTAATCCAACCTCCACTAGCTCACCTACCACTCTATGTCTCTGCTAATTGCTGCTCTGTTAGATACTGAAATGTCACATTGTACCCCATAAATATTTTCACTTATTACAAATCAAAAACTTTCCAAATGTTACTTAAAATATGTGAACTTATGGAGGAATCCACCATGGTGGGAGGGTTTGGGGAGGGGTGGGAGAACCCAAGTATCTATGTAACTGTGTCACATAATACAATGTAATTAATGAAGTTAAATAAAAAAAAAAAAAACAATAGGCTGGGGAATGAAGGTGAGTGAGGGGCTTGTTGAGCCAAGAAGTTGGGGAAGCTTCTGAAGGGAATGTGAGCCAAGACCAGAAGAGTGGGAAGGAGCCAAGCTTGCAAAGATCCAAGAGAAAACATGATTCCAGGAAGAGGAAATAGCAAGCACCAAGATCCAAATAGTTGAGCAAGCATGACAGTGCTTACTCTTGGTTTGAATGCAATGTATCTCCCCTGAAATTCACATTCAGATTGGCTTGCTATTGTGGTGATGTGGTAGTTGGGCCTAGTGGATGATGTTTGAATCACAGCAGAAGAGCCCTGGGAGTGAGTTCTTACGCTTCTGAGTATAGATTAGTTGCACAAGACTGGCTTCTTCAACTTTCTCTTGAGTCTTTTCAAACAGGCCCCCTTCTCTTCTGTTTTCCACCATGAGCTGAAGCAGCAGGAGGCCTTCACTAGAAGCTGAGCAGTTACAGCTGCCCAGCCTTGAACATCTCAGCCTCTGGAAGCATGAACGAAACAAACCTCCACTCTAGAAATCACTCAGGCTAGAATGAACCAACGAATGGAAGATCTCTCTCTCTCTTCCTTTCTCTCTCTGTAACTCTGCCTTTCAAATAACCAAATAAATATTCAACAATCAATCAAAAAAAAAATATGTGAACTTAGAAATAATTGAACAACATTTTAACTGAAAATAAAGAAGCAACTATGAATGCATGTCATTGTTGTTAAATATAAAAAGAATGCCAAATCAGATTATTCCCTGAGTCGCAGATTCATAGAAAAAGACAACTGTAAAAGAATTAACTGCAGATTTAAAGATAGTCACTCCTGCTCCTGCCTGGCAAGCTCTTTCCTCAGGTATGGCTTTTGCTGAAGTGTCTGCCTGAATATCCTATTTAAATTTGCAACAATCCTCCATATATTGTAGCCCCTCTCTCCTTTCTCAAGCACAACTGTCTGTCATCTTCTGTGTCTCCTGTGTCACTTTTTTTATTGTCTAATGTCCCTGTGGTTGTTTGGACTTCACCACAAATGTAATGGCAAGATCACTGAGGTGTCTTTAGGCAGAGGAATGATAAAGCTTTTATTAAAAAAAATTGCGAAGTTTGGTGCTAAAGTCACCCAAGTCCAAGATTAATCAAAATGCAGTATGGCTAGGCTGGTGCTGTGGCCCAGCAAGTAAAGCTATCCACGTGCAACACCAGCATGCCAGGTGAGTTCCAGTGAATCCTGGCTGGGCCACTTTCCGTCATGCTAATGACCTGGGGAAGCAGAGGAATATGGCCTGAACATTTGAGCCCCTACTATCCATATGGGAGTTCTGGATGAAGTTCCTGGCTCCTGGTTTCTGTCTGGCCCAACCCAGTCCAAACTTGGCTATTGCAGCCATTTGGAGAGTGAACCAGCAAATGGAAATGTCTATCCTTCTTGGTCTCTCCTCCTCCTTCTCTGTCACTCTGCCTTCCAAATAAATAAAATAAATACTTGAAAAATACACTAGGGCGCTGAACTAACATTCAGCCTCCTGTGTTGTAGGCAGACAGCAAATGAGAGTTGGTTTTCTTTCTCTTTATTTTACAGTGAACATCACTTCATTTATATCGCCAATGGACCTAGATGAAGGAGTACCTTTTTAAAATTTTGAGTAACATTCAGTCTTTGTATGTTTTATGGAGGTCAGTACACTATTTGAACACTATGTGCAGTGTCAACCAATTAAACCAAGCAACTGACTTTCCATTTCCTTATCTGTGTGTTTGGAATCTACCAGCTTCTCTTGTCCAGTTCCTTATACAGTACATGTTATTGTAAGCCATAATTTACCACACTGTGTTACAAACTACTAGATCCTGTTATTTCTATCTGACCTATGGTATTGTTTAATTTTCCTGTATCCATATTCCATCTCCTTGCCCTCTCATACTCACTTTTTAAAGTTCATATCTAGTTTTTTTTTTTTTAAGATTTATTTATTTGGGGCCCAGCGGCGTGGCCTAGCGGCTAAAGTCCTTGCCTTGAATGAATCGGGATCCCATATGGGCACCGGTTCTAATCCCAGCAGCTCCACTTCCCATCCAGCTCCCTGCTTGTGGCCTGGGAAAGCAGTTGAGGACGGCCCAATGCATTGGGACACTGTACCCGCGAGGGAGACCCGGAGGAGGTTCCAGGTTCCCGGCATTGGATTGGCGCGCATCGGCCCGTTGCGGCTCACTTGGGGAGTGAATTATTGGACGGAAGATCTTCCTCTCTGTCTCTCCTCCTCTCTGTATATCTGGCTGTAATAAAATGAATAAATCTTTTAAAAAAAAGATTTATTTATTTGAAAGACAGAGTGATGGGGAGAGCTTCCAACTACTGTTTCAGTCCCCAAGTGTCTGCAATGGCCAGAGTTGGGATAGGCTGAAGCCAGGGGATTCTTTTAGGTTTTCCACATGGTTGCCAGGGCCCAAGACTTGGACATTCTTTGCTGGTTTCTAAAGCCATTAGCAGGAGGCTTGATTGGAAGGGGAATAGCTGGAACATGATTTCAGCACATATGGGATACCAGTGAAGCAGGTGGAGGCTTAACTTACTATGCCGTAACACTGCCTTTGATCATGTTTTTAAAAATTCAAATATGAGAAAAAAATCGTGGCTTTTTTGGTGCCTGCTTATTTCACCTAACATAATGTCCTGCAAGCTCCTTTCATTTTGCTGCAAATAACAGGATTTTATTCTTATTTGTGGTTGAATAATACTCTATTGTGAGTTACCTGCAACATTCTTTGTACACTCATTTATACATATCATTATGTTGGTTAATCCTTTAGCAATGTGAATACTGTAATGAAAATGAGAGTGCAGGTATCTCTTTAATACACTGATGTGATTTACTTTTTACTTATACCCAGATGTTGGGTCCTGGGTAAATCTATTTTTAGGTATTTGAGGAACCTTCATATTGCTGTTTATATTGACTGTGATAATTTAAGTTCTCATTAATAGTGTATAATAATTCCCTTCTCATTTGCTATTATTTCTGATAAATTTACTTATTTGAGAGTGAGAGCAAGTGAGCCAGAGAGAGAATGAATAGCGATTCACCCCTCAAATGGCTGCAAACAGCCTGGGCCAGGAGGATTCTGGAATTCCACTGGATGTCTCATGTGGGGGCATGGTTCCAAGTACTTGGTCCATTTGATACTGCTTTCTTGGACACAGTATTAGGGAACTAGACTGGAGGCAGAGCAGCTGATATTCTAGTTGGTGCTCACATGGGATGGAGGCTTAACCTGTGGTGCTACAAGGCCGGCCTCATCAGTTCATTTTTGTTTTTAGCTATTCTATATGAAATAAAATGATATCTCATTGGGGTTTTGCCTTTTTTTTCCTGCATTGCTATACTGGGCATTGTATTTTCATGTAAGGTATTAGTCATTTGTATTTCTTCTGAGAAATGCCCGCTTGGATCCTCTGCCCAATTTGTAACTGAATTGTTTGGGTTCTGTTGCATTTTAAAAGTTTCTTGTGCATTCCAGATATTAATCCTTTATCAGAGGAGTAGTTTGCAAGCACTTTCTTCCACTTTGATCGTTGTCGCCACGCTCTGTGTTTCTTTTGTTGTATGGAACTATCTCACTTTTTTTAAAGATTTATTCATTTTATCATAGCCAGATATACACAGAGGAGTAGAGACAGAGAGGAAGACCCTCCGTCCAATGATTCACTCCCCAAGTGAGCCGCAACAGGCCGATGCGCGCCGATCTGATGCCGGGAACCTGGAACCTCCTCCGGGTCTCCCACACGGGTGCAGTGTCCCAATGCATTGGGCCGTCCTCAACTGCCCTCCCAGGCCACAAGCAGGGAGCTGGATGGGAAGTGGAGCTGCTGGGATCAGAACCGGTGCCCATATGGGATCCCGGGGCTTTCAAGGCGAGGACTTTAGCTGCTAGGTCACGCATCCGGACCCAGTATCTCACTTTTTTATAATCAACTTTGTCTTTCCTTGTTGCCTGTGTTTTACCGGTCTTGTCTGTAAAAGCAGTGTCTATGCCAAGTTTTTAAGCATTTTTTTAAAAACTGTAGTCTTCTAATAGTTTAATGATTTGATATACTAGTTAGATCTCGAACGAAGTTCAAGTTGATTTTTATAATGAGAGTATAGTCAAGTTTTAATATTCTATATATAGATATTTAGTTACCCCAAAGCTGGTATTGAAGATGTTGCATTTCTCCAGTATGTTTTGGCACTTCTGTCATACGTTAATTGATTGTAGATGTGTGAAATGATTTATGGGAACTCTTATGTGTTCTTCTGGGCTATGTACACGTCTGTTTTATGTTGGTAGTGTGCTGTTTCTTTTGCAGTAGCTCTATACTATTTTTTGAAATCTGGTATTGTAATGCCTCCAGCTTTGCTCTTTTTGTTAAAGATTTCTTTGGCTATTTAGGGATCCTCTGTGTGTCCATATGAATTTTTGTGTACTTTGTCTAGTCTATGAAAGATATCCTTGATATTTTGGAGATTATGTTGAAACATTCTTTAAATATTTATTTATTGTTGGGAAGACAGTTTAACATAGAGGAAAGACAGAAACATTTTCCATCTGCTGGCTCATTCCGTAAATGGCCCAACAGGTAGAATTGAGTCAGAAGCCTCCTCCTGGTCTCCCACATGGGTGCAGGGTCCCAAGGCTTTGGGCCATCCTCAACTGCTTTCCCAGGCAACAGGCAGGGAGCTGGATGAAAAGTGGAGCAGCGGGGACATGAACTGGCATACATATGGGATGCTGGCACTTGCAGGTGGAGATTAGTCAACTGAGCCATTACACTGGACCTCAAAGTTTGTGTTGACTCTAAATAATTTGACGAATGTGGCTATTTTAACATTATTTATTTTCCTAGCTTCTGAATATTGCAGGTCATTCCATTCTCTTCTGCTTTTTTTTTTTCAGTTTCTTCCATCATTGTGTAATTTTTTACAGAGGTATTTTTCATCTTTTGTTAAATTTATTCTGTAGTTATTATGGATGGGTTTCCCTTACAATTTTCAGTGAGCTGGATATCGACTTTTAAAATGCTACTGATTTTTGTGTGTTGATTCTGTAACTTTACTGAATTTGTTTATTCTGAAAGATTCTTGGTGGAAACTTCAAGTTTCTCCCTATGTAAAGCCACTTGGAAACATGGATAGTTTGACTTCTTCCTATCTTACTAGTTTTCCTTTGATTTCTTTCTCTTGTATAACAACTCTAGCTAAAACTTCCAACATTCCATTGAGTGAGAGTCTTGAGAGTGGACATCCTTGTCCAGTCCTAGATTTTGAAAGAAATGCTTCTGTTTTAGCCCATTTAGTGTGATGTTGACAGAGAATTCATCATCATATAGTCTTTATTATGTTGAGGGACATTCCTTGTATACTTAATTTGTTCAGAATTATTTTTTATCATAAGTGGATGTTGAATTTTATCAACGTATTTTCTACGTTTATTGATGGTTAAATACTTTTTGTTGTTCATTCTATTGATTCAATGCAATAGGTTTATTGATCGACATATATTCAACTGTAACTGATGCCAAGGACTAAATCCCACCTTTTGATTTTTAAAATGGCTCTACACCTTGATTTCAAATTGATTTTAAGTATTGTATTATAATGTGGACAGTTGACTCAGTCGCACACAGCTCTGTTAGCAGTTTTGTTCCTGTACTATAGGGAGTTGGCCTAATAGTGATTTTTGTGGTAAGAATTTTTTTTAAAAGATTTATTCATTTTTTTATTACAGCCAGATATACACAGAGGAGGAGAGACAGAGAGGAAGATCTTCCATCCGATGTTTCACTCCCCAAGTGAGCCGCAACGGGCTGGTGTGCACCGATCCGAAGCCAGGACCAGGAACCTTCTCCGGGTCTCCCTCGCGGGTGCAGTGTCCCAGTGCATTGGGCCATCCTCGACTGCTTTCCCAGGCCACAAGCAGGGAGCTGGATGGGAAGTGGAGCTGCCGGGATTAGAACCGGCGCCCATATGGGATCCCGGGGCTTTCAAGGCGAGGACTTTAGCCGCTAGGCCATGCCGCCGGGCCCTGTGGTAAGAATTTTTTAAAATAAATTTTCATTGTTGCATTTTCAACAGTGTTTTTGTGATACGATTTGTAAATCTGTGTAAAGTGACTAAATATCAATGTAGTTATAAGAAACTATTTTAGGTGAATTTGAGTTATTTATTTGTATTGAAAAGACAGATTTACAGAGAGAGAAGATACAGAAAGAAAGATCTGTCCACTGGTTCACTCCCCATGTGGCCACAATGGTCGGAGCTGAGTCAGTCTGAAGCAAGGAGCTTCTTCCAGGTCTCCCACACGGGTGCAGGGTCCCAAGGCTTTGGGCTGTCCTAGACTGCTTTCCCAGGCCACAAGCAGGGAGCTGGATGTTGAGTGGAGCAGCCAGGACACAAACTAGCACCCGTGTGGGATCCTGGTATGTGCAAGACGAGGATTTAGCCTCTGAGCCATCATGCTGGGTTCACTTGGTGTTTTTAAAAACCATGTTTTACCACTAATTTCCCAAAATACAGTAGAATTAGAGAAATGGAAATATGCTGGAAGGCATTTTAAGGCAGACAGCTGAATGGTAGAGAATTATTTCACATGTTTGGAATTGAAAATTAACAATAAAAAAAGTCTCTGATGCATTTCATGTGATTGCCTTTTCATTTTTTAGGCAACCCCAGAAGCAGCAAAATACATGAGAATTTGAGTACTATGATAGATTTATGTTTGTCATGCTAAAAAGGCATTACCAGGTCATTTGGAAAGATATGACCAAAGTAATTGACTCCATAGCATCCAAGCTCAGGATGTTAGTATTTTGTAGTGCTTCCTTACAGAAAACTTGGAACCACACCATGTACCACACTTACTACTCTTTAGTAACATTTCATAGTGCTCATCGGTTATGTGCTATCATTCAGATGAAGTTTGTCCTACTCTGTTGATTATTCATTGCTGAATATTTAACTTAGGGCAGATTTTAATGTAATTTTGATGCTGTTACATGGTGTCTTGTTTACAGATTTTAAACTACAATCTGAATACCATACAAGGATTTGGATAATGTATCAATGAGGCATTCTTGCAGCCACAGAGTAGCAGGGTTTTATTATTGTATCATAAGGATTTTCCCTCTAACTTGAAATTATAAACTATTCTTTCATATATCATTTATTGGTAAAAAGAAAAAAAAATAAACTGAGAACATTTTAGCATGAAGTTAATAGTGTAGACTATCTGATGACTTTATATTGGAAATGAAAAAATTAATAACTAAATTATAAGAATTTCACTGCACGATGAAATGTTATTAGAATCAGCTTTTACATTTTAAGGCATTACCACTTTTTGCTAAGATGACCACTTACGTACTTTAGACATAGAATTTATTTATGTGAGTTGTTGTTCTTAGGGTATTATGATATATCATTTGAATAAATCCTCATAAGGATTTTCCATTTTGCTGAATGGTACAAAAATTTAACAAGTGTGTCATCTGAATACTTTAAATATACCAGGCAATTATAGTACATAATTTAATACTTTTGTTTTCCAGAGGGTGAACTGATGGCTAATTTTCTCTTTTAGTGTTGTGTTGAGGCAAAACAAATTCTTATCTTGGGGCCCAGTGTGGCAGCCTAGTGGCTAAAGTCCTCACCTTGCATGCCTTTCTCATGCTCTTGTTGGCCATTTGACAGCTACGTTCTCGATTCCTTTTGTTCTTTTTGTTTTGAGGGTGCTAAAATAATACCATTAAAATACACTGCAGGTTTTCCATTTTCTGTTTTTTGATAGTACCATTTTCTGACATTTTTAATGTTTACTAGTGTTGAATGTGGCAGGAAACTATTTAGATCATCTATTACAAAATATTACAAAATTTCACATGGTAAAAGAAAGTACTTTTTATATGATTTAAGTTATATTTGAGAAACGTTATTTAGCAGAGCAGATATAAAGTTATAAGAGACGAACTTTAAATGGTATTGCATGTGAGTTTATGCAGTCATTTGAATGATGGAGATCATTAAAAAAAATCACAAGTTACAGTTAGTGTTTTTAACACAAAAAATAATGTAAAACTCTTCTTTATATCAAAGGCGCTGTATTACATTGCTCTGCAGGGTAATGAGGTTATACTTTTTAAAAACAATAAATGCTGCCATACATCTAAAAAAAGTCAATAAAATGGAAAATAAAGGTAGGATAGTATTGAAATTGAGCCAAGTAAATGTTGGAGGCAAAAAGTTTGAACTACTGAACCCTGTGCAGCTGCTGCTGATGGATGATAAGTGTTCACAGTGGAGAGGTAGAATAAAAGATGCACATCTCATGTGGTGAGTGTGGGAGTGGGGTAAGGTAGATACTGAGCAGAAGTTCTCTTGTGAGTGGTTATGCATGGTCATGGCATACGGGAGGATGGTGGTTCCCAATTCTGATTATAGGGAGACTCTCATCAGAGACCATTAAGGATGGAATCCTTTGCCTTTACTAACGCCTAGGGTTTGGAGTCAGAGGCTTGGCAGATGGATACAGTGCAGTCAGTCTGTTTTCTGAGGCTTCCTAGATGATGTAGACACAGCTGCCATACATATGTGGTCACAAATCCATCTCCGTTCTTTGCAGTCTCCCACTCATTCTGTACACAGCAACCAAGAGAATCATTGGACAATGGGATTTGACCCTCAAGTGGTTTTGCATTATGTTTCAAGTCCAGCTCTGCTTTCACAATCATGTATGATTGTATTCCTGGTGAATTTTCCAAAACAATCATCTATCATTTTCTTTCCATGCCCTCTATTTAAGCTGCATAAACTTTGACAAAATCCTAGGGTCGTCTGGCTGGGCCACCTTCCCACGGTGTTGCTAGGTCTGCTTCATGTCTCTCTCGAGGTGCTCTCCATGGTTACCCTTGGATGAAGCTACCTCTTCTCTCAGTTGTCTCTTAACCATGTTTTTCTTATTGCCCAATCACTGTCTTGTATTATATAACCGGCTATTTTCTTTTTCTTTCCAGCATCACAAAGTCATCTTCAAGAGAGGTGAGTCCGTACTGGTGCATCAATAATTTCCTGATGTTTTCATTTTATATTGTGCAAGGTAGAATTTGCGGACATCTGATGACTAACTTTCACATTCTTAAGTGAATGGAAAATTATATGGTTTAATAATTTAAATGTCTGGTCCAAGGTTAACAGTCAAAAAATCATGCCATTGCTTTAAGCATGAGGCTTTTCACTACTTTCCTAACTGTGGCTGATGGAAAGCCAGCACTTAGGAAGAATGTTGTGGAAATTTTCTTGCTTTACCTTTCAACATCTCACATATTTTCTGATTGAAGGCCCTGGTTCTGTAGCTCAGAATGTAAGAGAGTAGGAAAGGTCTTGCTTGATTGGTACGGCATAAAACTGGGCATTTTCTGGTCCTGAATGCAGAAGAATTGATGCTTTAATCAACACTTTTGTGGTTAATAAGAATTGCTCTTATTGATCTGAATCTCTCCCTTTAATTCCCTTGATGAAGATAAATGAATCTCTCTTCCAGTTAGTTCCTTTTTTGTTCCTAAGCTCCCGAGACTCTAGCAGTACCTATAGCTTCTCTCCATTAAGTGGCGCTTCTCCTCCTAGGTGGCCCTCTGGGATAGGATCTGAGATGACACTAACACTGGCCTCCTTTGAGGAGATGCAATGCTTAGCTCAGGAGAAATCTGTTCCTTGAAAAACTTGGGGTGTTTGGGCCAGTCTCAATGTTGCCAGCTTCCTTCCCCTCAGTCGTCAAAGAAATTAGCCATTCAATCACTAAATCTTAGATTTTCTAGACAACAATCTGGAGTGTCTGTGGTGCTCCAGAGAACACCTCTTTAGCCCTCTGAATGACCTCATTAAAATATCTCTCGCCTGGGCCCCAGCGCAGTGGCCTAGCAGCTAAAGTCTCGCCTTCAATGCGTCAGGATCCCAAATGGGTTCTAATCCCAGAGGCCCACTTCCTGTTCTCCCTGCTTGTGGCCTGGAAAAGCAGTTGAGGACGACCTAATGCCTTGGCAACCTGCACGCATGTGGGAGACCTAGAAGAGGCTCGAGGCTCCTGGCTCCTGGCTTTGCATCAGCTCAGCTCCAGCCATTGCGGTCACTTGGGGAGTGAATCATCGGACAGAAGATCGTCGTCCTTTCTGTCTCTCCTCTCTCTATATATCTGACTTTCCAATAAAAATAAATAAATATTTTAAAAAAATCTTTCCCCTGATGAAACTGATAGCATAGGAAAATCCAGTACTGGGCTGTGTTCAGAATTGTCAGGGGTCATTGTACACTGCTAAATATTGTTACTTGTGATGCAATTGTTATTGCTTTTTCAATGGCTCTCAAACCCCACTTGGGAAAATGCAATCCACTTGAGTTGTGTCTACAAAATAAAGGAGTGGGAAGGAGCTGAAGATTGTTTCACTCAGAGAAATGTTTCAGGTACTGGAGTTTTCTTGGCAAAGTTTTAGTATCTGAATCACTCTGAAAAGTATCAGAATTTGGCATACTTCATAACAGTTCCAAAAAAATTCTCAGTAAAACAATACATTTTTTCTTGAAAAAAGTAATCAATATATTTCATTTCCAATAAGAAGAACTCAGTCATATTTTAAATGCTTTTCAAGGTCAGAGCTAGCTAACAGTGTGGTATAGATAAATTTTCTATTTGGTTGGAATGACGTGAGAGTAAGTAACTTTTTATTCCCTGCTAAAATAAAAGCTAGTTTTTCCATGACATCATGACACAATAAGAGATGCTCTGGTAACTGATCACTGATTTATGTTTATCCCTTTCCCCTGTAATTTCACTTGGTTATTTTGTTTGGTTTCTGTGTATGGCATACTGATTAAACCACTGGCCTCAATTCTTCACCCCCTTGTAAAATGTCTTCTCAGACCCTCATATCAAGAGATGGATTCTATTTTCTTATCCCTTGGGGTATGAGCTGGTTTTGTGATTTGCTTTGGCCAGTTGTGGTAGTAGCATCAATGTACAGTTCTCAACCTCATGGGCATGTGACCTTTTATTCTCTTTGAGCCCTGAGACACCATAAGAGCAAATTTTCTCTACCTTGTACGATGACAGAATACATTGATCAGAGCTCATTTCTTCCCCACTGAAAATCATCCTAGACATTCTATATTGAGCCAACCCCAGAAGAAGTTAGATTTCCTAGCTAATACTGGCACAACTATCATGCCCAGGTTGACTGTAGTCCCAGATGGGAGCCCAGCTGTGAGCAGAGAACCACACCAATTACCAGTAGATTTGTAACCAGTAATAGGAATGCTTGTTGTTCTAAGTCAGCAAATTTTGGGATGGTGTGTTACACAGAAGCAACTAACTGATAAAAAGCTGTTTCTACTTTCAACTTTCCCCTGATAGCCATAGAGTTATATACTGTCCATTTTTACAGGTGAAATTTTCTCTGATATGAGGTGCTATCAGAATAAAAATTGCTAGTATTGAAGATCAGACATGAAAGGAGCTCAACTTTTTTGGTTATTATTTGAAAGGCAGAGTTACAGAGAGGTAGACACACACACACACATGCACACACAGAGAAAGAAAGAGAGAGAGAGAGAGAGAGAGAGAGAGATCTTTCATTTGTAGTGGACTCTTCAAATGGCTCAGCTGATCTGAAGCCAGAAGCCAGAAGCTTCTTTGTTGTCTTCCACTTGGGTGCAGAGTCCCAAAGACTTGGCCATCCTCTGTTGCTTTCCCAGGCCATAAGCAGCAAACTGGATCAGTAGTGGAGCAGCTGGTGAACAAACCAGAACCCATATGGGATGCGGATGCTTCAGGCAGATGCTTAGCCTACTGTGCCATGGCGCCAACCCCAGGAGTTCACTTTGAAAAGACTTAAGATTTTTTTTGAAGATTTATTTATTTATTATTGGAAAGTCAGATATATAGAGAGGAAGAGAGACAGAGAGGAAGATCTGTCTGATGGTTTACTCCCCAAGTGGCCACAACAGCCAGAGCTGAGCCGATCTGAAGTCAGGAGCCACAGGAGCTTCTTCCGGGTCTCCCACACGGGTACAGGGTCCCAAGGCTCTGGGCCATCCTTAACTGCCTGCCCAGGCCACAGACAGGGACCTGGATGGGAAGTGGGGCTGCCAGGATTAGAACCTGTACCCATATGAGATCCTGGCATGTTCAAGGTGAGGACTTTAGCTGCTAGTCCATTGCACCAGGCTGTAAGGCTTAAGATTTTAAACACTTTTCAGCATTGTAGTGTTGCTGGCCAAGTCACTGATTATAGTACTACATCTTATCTCTGTTAGGTAGAATCCTAGATACTCCAATTTCAGTCCAGCTTTTTGCTAATATGCTTTGGAAAACAGCAGATAGTTGCCCAAGAACTTGGGCACCTGCTAAATATATGGGAACCCCAAATGGATTTCTTAGCCCCTGGCTTCCACATTGCCTAGGCCTGGCTGTTGAGGCCATTTGGAGAGTGAACCTGGAGATCAAAGATATGTCTTTCTCCATTTCCCCCTCTTTTTCTGTTGTTCTATTTTGCAAATTAATAAATAAATCTTAAAACCCACTAAACATTTTTGGAGGTTTTGTGTCATTGTCACGTATTAATTTCCTTGGTTTCTTATTAATAGTCAAGTTATATGGATAATTAAACTTAAATAAGCTGCATAGTAGCCTTCAGCAAATTGTGGAGGATTTAACTGAAACAGGCATTACATTTGTGGATGATGTTACCTAGTTTTTTTGGTATAAACACAAAGTCTTGGGCTTGTCAATGTAAATACTTGTCTCTTCTGACTTGAATTTTTGCATCTCCTGTGTTTGACGGGTGGGCATTTGTGCAACAGCTGAGCTGTGATGCCTGCTCTTACCTTTAGAACTGACAGGTCTGTTGAGGGATTGCCTAGAATCCGAGTTCCTGTGACTCCTGTTCTTTGCATCCAAAGAAGCTCAAGTTCTCATTGGCTACCTGAAGGAAAAGCCTCCTTTTAACTTCATTCTTTCATGGGCCTCAACAACTGGAAACAGCTTTATAAACTGATGTCCTAAAACTTTCTTTTCCTTATTTAATCTAGTTTTCACACCTCTGTTATATTTCAGTCACGTATGAGTAAGCTATTAGCCCTCCAGCGCTGTATAAGCCTGTATGTCTGTCACCAAGCATGGCGTCATCTTGGATGTCATTTGGCTGTGTATTGGACAGTGAGGAGGCAGCTGGGCAAACATGTGTTTTAAAGATACAGATCCGCATAATCTTAGGTTTTCGGTTCAGAATCCATTTTTAAAATTATCTTTAATTTGGAAAATAACTGATTTTTCAAGTTTTACAAGAGCAGCACATGTTCACCATTGAATACTTAGTATAGGAAAGATAAATGCAAAGTAAAATGATCTATAATTCTATACATGACACTTTTGTTTCTGTATTTTATATGCATTTATATGATGTCCTATAAAATTTCCAGAAGCTACTTTTTGTACAATTTGTTTTACCAATAATTTGTCCTTTTAAAACTTTTAACGTCTGAAACTACATAATTTATTTACATAAAAGCATCTGATAGATTTTATTTAGACTTCAATACACATAAATAATTTATTGTGGTGATATGTGTGTGGTCTCTTACCATTAAAAACATTAATTTACCCTTATTTCATTGTGCTCAACGTGCTTGGTTCCATATTTGGGATAAAGATAGAACTTATCCAGAAATCCTTGTGAACATATAGGGGAGAAGGAGCAAAATGGTATCCACTCCTAAAGAATGAGCTTTGAGAAAGAGGACCTCCCCCAGTATGGCTTCCAGAGAGTGTGTTTGATCACAAAAAAAGCTATTACTAGCTTCCTTCTCTTGTGGAACCCTTTCACCTTTGAAAGGCAATATATATCATTGAAGCCTGGGAATCATGGGAGGTAGTCATTGTACATGTTTCTTTCTGAAATTTAAAAAAAATTTTTAATACTTTTTTATTTATTGTTATCATTTTATGATACAGGTCCATAGGCCCTGGGATTTCCCTGACTCCCGCCTCAACTCTCCTCTCCCCCCACTTAGTCCCCCTATATTATTACTCTAGTGTAATTCTTCATAAAAAAGTCAAGTTTAGCATTGTAGGCATGGACAATGGCAAAGAGTCCAGCATCCTATTGTCGAGCTATAGTTAACAGTTTCATTGAGAGTCCATCTTTGATCTGGAAGTACAGATGCATACTATATTGTATCCTCACATCTGGATATGATAGTCTCCATTACACAGTTACTATACATCCCCTTAAATGAAAAGCCACAATACAAAATAAACAGGAAGAAAAATAGAAATTTACAATGCCCTGAAGTTAAATAACATGCTGCTAGATATGATAGTCTCCATTATACAGTTACTATACATCCCCTTAAATGAAAAGCCATGAAACAAAATAGCAGGAAAAAAAGAAGAAATTAAAAACACCGTGAAGTTAAACAGCATGCTACTGAATTACTAAAGTGTCACTGAAGAAATGAAAAAATCAAGAAACTTCTTGAAGAAAATGATGCTACTATATGAGTCAGTGAAGAATTTAATGAGAAAAAAAACGGTTTTGAAGAGATGAAACTAAAAATCAAAATCCATGAGTTATAGTTTCCTCTTATCTTTGTTGGTGAGATATGTCTTCTATAGCTAACAAATAGATGGATTTTGTTTTTTGAATCCAGTCTACTAATTTATGATGTTTGATTGATGGGTTTAAGCCATTTACACTCAGGGTTAATACAAATAGTTGGTAATTTTAGGAATGGGTTGTTCATTGATTTACTACTCTGTAGTTGTTTCACGAGGATGTTCTTCACATTTGCCTTTGGTTTGGGTGGGTGTTATTCCTCTTCTATGTCAAGAGAACATCTGTAAGTATCATTTGTAGGGCAGGTTTGGAAGAGGCTTATTTTTCAGCTTTTCCTTATTGTGGAAGAATTTTATTTCATTTTCAAAGTCAAAGAAAACTGGGTATGTTATCCTGGGCAGACAGTTTTTTGCTTTTAGAATCTGGAATATGTCATTCCATTTCTCTTCTGGCCTGTAGAGTTTCCTGTGAGAGGTCTTCTATGAATTTAGTTGGCATTCCTTTATATGTCAATTGATTTTTTTCACGTGCACATGTAAAGATCTTTTCCTTATGTTTAATTGAAGAGAGCTTACTTTTCATGTATCAGGGTGAAGATCGCTTTTGGTCAACCCTTTTGGGAGTTCCGTGCCCTTTTTGGATGTAGTTTCCTAATTCTTTGCTAGATTAGGGAAATTATCCCTTATTATTTCATTGATTACACCTTTAATCTCAGTTTCTCTCTCTGCACCTTCTGGGACTCCCATAGCTCTTATATTTGGCCTTTTAATAGTGTCACTATTAAATGCAAACAGACCAGCAGGACAGGCAGTTCTTTGTCTGGGCTCACCTCCCGAGTTCCCGGTGAATGCCCCTTCCCACCTTGTTGCTGGTGGAGTTCTGGCTGCCGGTTGAGTTCAGATCACCACTTGCTGAGTGTCACTGTGGGGTATAGGTTTCTGCAACCCCACACCATTGTGTCCGCTGCTTTCTTTTGTCTGTCAGTCTCCAGGTGCCCCTCTGTTTTTCTGTCCTCTCCTATTTCCTGAAATGTGCTTTCTCTGCTTTACACTGGCTAATGTTTCTCCATCTGTTTAAGCATTTCCTTAGCCTGTTCAGCCATCTTGATTCTGAGTTTTTTAAAATTTTATTTTAGAGAGCGAGATTGCATCCAGAGCAAATAGGCTTAGGTTAGGTGAAACCCACATGTATGGCAGGGGTCCAAATGCTTAAGCCATTACGTGCTACCTCTTGGAGTGCCCACTCAGAAGCTGAAACAGGAGCAGAGTGGGTACTGAAACCAAGACACTGGGATATGGGGTGCTGGTATCCCAGCAAGTGACTTGACTGCTGTGCCAAGTGCCTATCCCTGTGTGCTACAAAAATGCATCTGTTGAAAACAAAACTGCTTTTGTTTTACAAAAGCCATAGTGAAATATTTGATTTGAATAGTTAATTTTGCTTTATGCTAGGATGTTCTGGTAACTCATAGCTGTTTAAAACTCTGTCATCTGCCTATCTTTCCTGGACATCTTCCAGGCATCATAACCTCAATGGATTTACAACCCATCACCTTTGTCAGCTAGTGGACTTCTATGAACTAGGGTCACATTTCTTGGTGAGTGGTCCTATTGGTCTGATAACTGGATGTGACCGAAGTCTCATGGTCATCTTGCTCCTCCACACTTTTCTCAATTTGTTGTATTTGGTGACCAAGGAATATAGAATGTTCCTTTATTCTCTCATAACTATGCAAACCAAGTCATTGCTTTTATCATAGCACAATCATTCATCACTTATCTCGTGGGATTCTAAATAAGTCTTACTTGTTTCCCTGCTTCTCATCTCATCTACAGCTTAGTCATCCAACACAACTGCCAAGAAGACCTTCTAATGCATAAATCTGTAAAGAGACACTATTGTATAGCTCTAGCATTTGGAATCAGATTTCACTGCTGAGAACAGAAAGGCCCTTGTAGCTGGCTGTCTCATTAGCTTTGTTTTCCATCATTTGCTTGTGTGCATGTTTTTTTCCAGTTGTAAATTTTCAACATCTTAAAGACAATTTTTCTCTTTTGTCTTTCCATACAAATTGCCCTCTACTAGAGCTATTCATTTCCTTGTTACTTTCCACTTTGCCATGTCTCTTTCTAGTTTTTCTCCTTACATACTTATATATAAAACCTTTTGCCAACCAAATGCATGATTTTGATGATTCTGCTGTAATTGCTGGGTCACTTACATCATCATGCCAGTTAGCCCACTCTATTTTGCTCATTTGCTGTCTTTCTCTTCAAATGAGCAAGTGGGTCTGAGCGCATGATCTTCTGGCTAGCAGCATCAGCATTATGTGGGAATTTGTTAGAAACACAAATCCCCAGGCCTATCCCAGACTGCAAATGAGAGGGGGTGGAGCCCAACAATTTGTGTTGCGGAGGTGGGGGGGTGTAAATGATTGAGCATCTGGTGATAGAAGACTGGCTAGCCATGATGGTAGGATGCTGCAGAGTGATTTGCAGGACAATGAATGAAGGCTGCATAAATACTGTTTCTGGTGCCAGCATTTTGAAAACAGACCAGCAACATTAAGGAAGTCAAAAATGCCTCCAAGCATTTCAATACTTGCATTAATTTGTGGCTGTAGCAAATTGTCACTAATTTAGTGGCTTACAATAACAAAATGAATTTTGTCAGAGCTTTGGAGGTCCAAAGTCTGCAGTGGATGTCATCAGAGTAAAATCCAGGTGCTGCTGGTGAGGCAGTTGCTTCTGGAGGCTCTGGGGACACAAATCTGTTGCTGAGCTGTTTCCAGAGGTAGCTGTACACACTCCTTGGCTCAAAACATTTTCCTCTTTATTTGAAGCAAACCATGCCTGACTCCATCCCTGATTCTCATTTTCAGCCTCCCTCTTCCCTATATAGGGACCTTCATGATTCCAACTGGATAGTCCAAGCCAAGCTTATTTTAAGGTCTGTTGATGAGTGACCTTAATTCCATCTTGCTGTGTAGCAGAATATAGTCACAATTCCAGGAGGTCAGATGTGGGCATTCTGGAAGGAGAGGAGGCATTAGTCGGCCTGCCACGGTATTTATTTTTGACCTTTGAACATTTGATTAAAATTGATACTGCCTTTTTATCTTAATGCATGGGCTCTTTGGAGAGAAGTAGGATTTCTTTTTTTTTTAATGTTTCCTGCTGAAAAAAGGATTTTAAATTATTGTGGCAACTTATTCTGTTTAAAGGCAGATTCTCCAACCCCACTACTTAGAATTGTGACTGTAAAATCTGAATTTCACTCATGGTAACCAAGAAAAGCTTATCCCTGAGAGCAAACAGAGACTGTGAGATCAATGAAAATATTTTTTTCCCAAGTGTTAGCAATTGATTAACTTCAAATATGTTTTAGAAAAGATGTGATTTATTAAATACCACCTATGTGAGGGTACTTGAAAATTTTGTGGAAAAAATGGATTAAATGGAGTTAACTGTGTGTAATGCATTTTTTAAATTCATTCATGGCTTCCTAAAAACATGTATTTGTGAAGCGTTTTTGAAGTGTTCTCATGCCACTGGAGAAGGAGCAGAAACTCAGGTGTTTTTTTATATCTGCCTCTTACAGGCCTTCTCAACCCATTCATCCAAAGACCTGTGGTTAATGACTGCCCCACCATTGTGCCTGTTTGCCTCTTTCACAAAGCTTGGGTTTGGTGGCTCTACTGAATGGTCTGTTTTTCAATCTCCCTTCACTGTTGAATGGATTTTATTTTATGCTTCATAGGGAAGAATCAGTCCCAATCCATTTTTTTTGTGCCCAGCCTTTGCTTCTAGAATCTCACATACATGTGATAAAAGGGAGGACTACTTCAGTAGGGATCAGTCTTGGTTTGAATTGTGCAATGCTGAGATGTATTTATGGACCATGCCCCAGTAATGTGATGACAGAGAAAGTGGATTGCAATCATAGTAGGCTTACTGTCTTTCGTTATCCTTAAGCGATGGTTTTGTCGCTTTCCCGGCAAGGAAGAAATAATAGTTATGCCCGCATCCCTCTGAATTTTACTGATCTGTATTTGCCCAAGAGGTACATCAATCCTATTTGCATGTATAAATTATAAATCAAAGTGAGTTTATTTTGTGTTGTGAAATTTGTATCTAATTTTTTATCTTCCTAAATCCTAAATGGAACTCTCCTTTCAGATCTTGTTTAGAAGAAAGATATGGATTTTTATTTATTTATTTTTTTGTTAGTTGACCAATTTGTTCTTCCAATTTGTCCTTCCTCTGCTATGGGGCCAGAAACTCTGCAGGCCCCAGTGGGCTGCCATATCCTCCATATGCATCTGGGCCTGCCATCCACTGCTCCATCTTTTTCGCTGAAGAGGCCCAGTCTGACACATGCGCTCTACGGTCAGTCCGCCAATGCTACAATTCTCCCCATGGTTGGAGTTCTGAGTCCAGTGGCTCAGTTGGGGGGATCCCCAAAGAGACCTTGTCTGAGGTGATCCCAGACCTGACTCTTGTGTGTGCTTTGCCAGTATGGAGTCTGTCTCAGTCTGTAACCCACATCAGCCTATACACCCATTGGTAATTGCAATTGCTAGGTCAATTCTGTCAGTTCTGAGCCAGTTCTATCAGTTCTGGACCAGCCCCATCTCTTACGCAAACTAATGGATGTTGCAGTCCAGATAAATTCAGCCCCCTACACACTTAGCCCTCATGTACACCTAGTGAAAACTGCAGCCTAGTCAGAGTAACCCCCAATAATCTCTACCAGGGCTGCCCCAGCCCTGGTTCCTGTGCTACTCAGTGTGCACAGTAGACTGGTCTAGTCTGTCCCACATTCCATTCAGCTCTCATATACTTCAATGGGTGTTGGTGCCTAGTTCAGCCAAACTGACGCCACAAACCAGCCTACACTCATACTGACAGGTGCCACCACCTGTCTAGCCAGGTCCTCCCCAGCCCTGGTTCACATGCTCAACAGTGGGAATTGCAGCTTTTAGAGGGGTATCCACAGTTTCCAATATGAGCCCACTCCCGGTCCCAGATCTTGCACTCTTCAGGTGGTTCTTCAGTCTAGCTTGACAGAATTTGCCTCGAGTCCCAGCACTTGCCAGCTGATGCTGCAGTAAATCTCAGCCAGCCTTCATTTTTTCTGGCTCATGCATGTTCCAGTGGAGTCAGTCAGTAAGCCCAGCCTGGCTCTCCTCCTAACCCAGTTCACATGCAGGCAAACAGGTATTTTAGCCCTGCCTGGCCTGGTATGCCACCAGTCCAGTTCTTGTGCTCACCAGTGGGAGCAGTGTTTGAGCAGGGGAGCCCATGCTGCCCCCTACCAGGTTCTCACCCTCCATCCCTTGGGTCTCACATGTAGTAGGGGTGCTACAGCCCAGTCTGGCCTGGCCCACCTCATCTCAGCATTTTCTGGTGGGTTCTGAAATCTGACCTAGTCTTGTCTGTACCAAGTTCCAGCTCATATTGTTGGATACTGCAGTTTAGCTAGCCCAGTCAGTCCCCCAGTCCTGGCACTATTGTGAACTGGGTGGTGTTGTGACCCAACTTGTCCTGGCCTGCACCCTGTTCTGCCTCTCTGACCTGCCAGTGAGTGTTACAAACTGCTCCAGTCTGGCCTAGACCTGACCCATATGCATGCAGGAAGGGTACTATAACCTGGCCTGATCTGGGCTGCTCCCTGTGTTGGTTCTTGTGCTCACCTACAGGGACTGTGTCCTGGGAAAGGAGTTCCCCAAGTTCCTCTGTCACGTCTTCTTCCCACAGTATATCTCATGCCCGCTGGTGAGTCCTTGGCCCAGACTGATTTAGTCCACCTCCGGTCCTGGCAGGAACAGTGGCCTTGCCCAAGCGACCCACTCCCATTGTGGTTCTTATTGTTGGGTGTTACAGCCCAGCCACACCTGGTCCACACTCAGATACAACTTTTGTGTTGTTCAGTGGGAACCAAATCCTAGCCCATGCTACACCCACCACCCTGGCACTGATGAGCACCAATGGATGCTGGAGTCTTGCCCAGTGTGGTGCTCCCCAGACCCAATCTGTACCAATGCCAAGGGAGACTGCAACCATGTTCAGCCCAGATTGAAATGTTTTTGATTTTTGAACTTTGTTTTGATAGTGAGGAAAGCATATGGTTTTAGAGTCAAAGATGATTATCCAGATCATTGTAGCTCTGGTAGTGCAAACGCCACTGGGGCTGTGAATTCAGTCCAGACACACAGTGTATCTCAAGCATCCAGTGCAACATTAACCTAAGAACCTACCAAATATGATTTTGGGTGTGAGCCTAGTAATACAGGAATGTAGTATGGGAGAGTGGCGTAGGAAGGCAGTGGTTTTCCACATTGTGTTATCCTTTAATGTCAGGCATATGTGAAATATGTTCTCATAGACCAGTCTTCCATTCCCTGTGTTCATGAATCTGTCTCTGTAAAGACATTCTTGCTGCTAAGAAATGACCTTGCTGCTTCTAGGTTCCAAATGGGGGCTTTTCAAGGCCATATTTGCTATGAGGGATATTTATCATGGAAGTTAAATAACTTACACTTTAATGCAAGTGTCAGCGCAGCATTGAGAATAGGTTATTTTCTCCAGGAGGCCCTAGCAGGTTCTTGTTTTAAAGAAATTGAAAATAAATGTACTGCTTTCCACAGCCCCAAATCAATATGGCTTCAGATATAGATGGGACCAAATTTTCTCCACTTCCTAGGTGTGCTGAAGAATGGTGCAGACCTGAAGTCCTGTGAGATCACGATAATTAAGACGAAAGCCATTGCACTCTGGGCTGTGAAGGATTGAGGCTCTTCTCTTGCCATTCTAGATAAAGGTGAAGAACCATTGTATCCAGCACACAGGAGTGATAGCCTCTCACCCATCTGTGTTTGGCAACTCCTTTCTAGAACAGATTTAGGACTTGGACATTTACACATCAGGCCTACTCCACTTTCTTCAGCTGCTAAAATACATCATGGGGCGATCTCAGGGTACTGCCAATCAGCGCTATCTATTATTTATTCATTTTACTAAAAACATTTGGTAAACAAGGCTGTAAGGCATAAAGTCCTTGGTAGCGTGGTACCGATGTCTGATCTGCCTGTTTCCCTCAGAATCTGACTTGCTCAGATAATTCACTAGTGTGTGCTTATTATACCAATGAGTCAATACTGTTGCACAGCAGTGTTGCAAAGAATGTCTGCATGTTTTGCTCACATATGTAGAATTTTGGTGCTGGAAGAAGGACCTGGATTCATTTATGTAGTTGCAGTTTATACTGCGCTTCTTAAAATTGCACTTTAAATATGTTCAGTACATCTTGAAAAATAGTTTTTCTAAAAGCTCTCATATTCTTTACTGTTGTTTGACATATTTCCGTTTTTTTCCTCCAACTGGTTTCGATTCGTCTTTTCTTACCTCTTTCCTGCTTGCATACTGGACACTGTGTTTTAAAAAAAAATGTTGATCAAAATAATCTGAGACCCAAGATAATGCTTTTCTTCAGGGAGACTACATTTAGCTTCTCCTGGATGCCCAGAGGCACGAACGGTCTTGATCATCTCGATCCAACGTACAGGTTTGCCGGGATTAGAAAGCAACATAAATCTGTGTAATAGCCCCTACACGTAGAGTTCATGCTAAGTTGATGATGCAGGCTCCTGGGGTCCAAGTCAAATTGTGCAAGGCCAACCAGCATTCCTCGTCCCACCTTGGTGGCTGGAGACATCATTGTCTGTTCTTTCAGCTCCATGATGTGAACTGATTTATTGCTTACCCTCTTAGCTAATCCCTCTGTGACCACCAAGTACCCCAAGGAGTAGAGAACCTAGACATAGGGATCATTTATCACATCATTCATTCTTTCCTGAATTTTGCCCAGGTAATACTTCTCTCCCCTGCCCTCCCCTCCTCACCTGTGGATTTCACTTACTTTGGATATGTTCCCGGGAGTAGGATACCTAGATCATACAGTAGATTAATTTTCAGTTTTCAGTGCTCTCCAAACTGGCTTCCATAGTGGCTGCTAGTTGCACATCTTTATACTGCTAATATAATGGTTACCCTAGAGAAAAATGCCTTAGTTCATTGGTTTTCTGCTAGTTCTACTGTTTGTACTTGCCCAACAGTGTTAGTATTTTAGGAGAGTTAAAGTTCATTTCCTTCCCTTCATTCCTGTCTTCTGCAATATTGTCATCACATTTTAAACTGGGAGAAAATATTTTTATTATATATTTAGATTTATCTTTCTGCTTTCCTTCATTTTTTCCTATACTTCTGTGTTTCTGAGATTTTTTTCCTGTTTCCATAACTAATTTCTATGTTTATTATGCTGCAGGCCTGCTGGCAATGAATTTTTCTGTCTACACTCAAGAATGTCTTTATTTAACCTATGTTCTCTGAAGAGAATCATGCCATTTAAAAGATTGTATCATTGCTCTCAACACTATCACTTTGGAAATGCTAACTATAGGTCTTAATAGTTTACATTCATGATTTATTTTTCAAAGATTTATTTATTTATTTATTTATTTATTTATTTATTTTAAGATTTATTTTTATTACAAAGTCAGATATACAGAGAGAGGAGGAGAGACAGAGAGGAAGATCTTCCGTCCGATGATTCGCTCCCCAAGTGAGCCGCAACGGGATCGGCGCGCACCAATGCCGGGAACCAGGAACCTCTTCCGGGTCTCCCACGTGGGTGCAGGGTCCCAAAGCATTGGGCCGTCCTCGACTGCTTTCCCAGGTCACAAACAGGGAGCTGGATGGGAATTGGAGCTGCCGGGCCTAGAACTGGCGCCCACATGGGATCCCAGCACGTGCAAAGCGAGGACTTTAGCCGCTAGGCCACGCCACCGGGCCCCAAAGATTTATTTTTGATTGCAAAGTCAGATATACACAGAGGAGGAGAGACAGAGAGGAAGATCTTCTGTCCGATGATTCACTCCCCAAGTGACCACTATGGCTGGAGCTGAGCCGATCCAAAGCCAGAAGCCTGGAACTTCCTCTGGGTCTCCCACGTGGGTGCAGGATTCCAAGGCTTTGGGCCGTCCTTGACTGCTTTCCCAGGCCACAAGCAGGGAGCTGGATGGGAAGTGGAGCTGCCGGGATTAGAACCGGCGCCCAGATGGGATTCCGATTCATTCAAGGCAAGGACTTTAGCCACTAGGCCACTGTGCTGGGCCCTACATTCATAAATATTTTTACCTTTAATTTCAAAGTTTTCTTTTTGCTTTGGTTTCACAAGTTTTGCCATTAACCTTAGGTTTGGTTTTCTTTCTGTTGAGCCTTGGATTATACTAAATTTCTTTAATTTATGAGTTGTTGCTCTTATGTTGGGAAAATTCATAGGCATTACCTCTTCAGGTGCTGCTTCTGCCCCTTTCTGTCTTGCCTCTGTTATGGACTCTGATGACGTGTATTTATGTGGCTTCCACATGTCTCTTATGTTTCTTTTTAATATTTCCTTTCTTATTTTTATGCTTCAGCCTATATACTTTCTATGGGCTTGTCATTCAATTCATGAATCCTCTTTCTTCTATATTTCATCTCCTATTAAAAATACCTTTTTCATTTCAAGATTCAAATAATATATTTTTCAGTTCTAGAATTTCCCTTTCCTTCTTGTAGCTTCCATTTCTCTCGTATTTTCCATCTCTGCATTTCCATATGTCTCATTTGGTCTTGAAAGTGCATTTCTTTTCTCTATTTATATAGAACCTTTACTCCTGAAGGGTCCCATCACCCACACAGGCACATAGTAACTGAACCACATTGGACAAGAAAACTCAGTAAATATTCAGCAGTGCCCAACAAAATTATACAGTGCTTTAGGACAAGCAGAGGACAAGACTGCCACTGTCGCTGAGTGATTGGAACACGAGCAAGCAGTGAAAAATTTCCCGCTCTATTCATGGCATGGGATTTTTTTCCTTGACTCCAAGTGAAAGTTTTGAAGCCCTCACTTTGTTGGGTATTCCATTCTGTATTTGCAGAGGAAGTATTTCTAGAACCAATGACTACTACTGCATCATGGGTAGTAGCCATAGACAAGCCATAAATGAAGAACCATCATCACTTCCTAATAAAGTTTAGTTATGAGCAGAACAGCAAAATTTGAATTTCATTTATCTTTATATGCAGCAAAAATATTGTTTCTTAGCCATTTAAAAACATAAAACACGTTTTGACCAGAAAAGAGTGGTAGGCTGTATTTTGCTAATCTCTGTTCTGGATGTTTGGGTTACATTTTCTGATCTTCACACAATAGTATTCTTCTGAATATTTAACAACTAGTTACCTTCCCCCAAAAGTGTGTGTGTGTGTGTGTGTGTGTGTGTGTGTGTGTAGTCACCACTAGGTTTGAAGATGCAAATCTTAAGCATTCCAAAGTTTCAGCTTGCTAACTCAGAATAGGGATCATGTGTGAAGATTTGTAAGGATTACCTTTTTCTCCTCTTAGTTGGGGAACTCTTAGAGTGTGTCAGATAATGTGTAGAAAAAAGCTTTTCAGGGGTAGGATGAGACAATTTTTCTCTAGAAATACTCAATTTGTTTCCTCTTCTAGAATTACAGACAGGATAAGAGTTCCTGGATTTAATCCTGGGTATTGATTCAAGGTTGAGCTATAATTTTTGAAGTATCTGCCACCTCTTGTTAGCTATAGGCTCGTAGGGGAGAGTACCCTAGGGGTTTCTTTGAAAACTCTCAATATTCCATGAGACTTCTCTACCCTGGCTGATATCAAACACTCCCTCTGCTCTGTAGAGGCTTTGTGCCAGCTAGCTCTACCTTGCATGAGTTTTCAGCAAAGGCTTTAAGGTGAAAGCTGGGGTATACAAAATTCAGACCTCTGTCTCTTTTCATCAGGCTCTTACTCCGTCAAAGCTCGAATTGTTTCTCAGCTTCTTCATTTCAGAGCTCCCTGAGTAAAGCCTGTATTCTTAGCCTATTGCCCCATGGCTAGAGTTCCCAGTTGTTCACAGGGAAAAGCAGATATAGGATGCCAGCTCACCTCTCTGTGGTTTCCTCTGGTTACTGCTCTGCTTCTCCTAATGACTCAGCTTCAAACAGACCTTTCCTGCCTGCCTCACTGCTGCTTCCCACTCTATCTTCTCTTTTGTTTCCTTTTGTTTTGTTTTGGTGTGCTGTCTGTAACTTTTAGTGCTTGACAAAAGTCTGGCTTGCTACAAGTGGACTCCTTCATCATATCTGGGCACATATTTAAATTAAAAAACCACCAAGGTCATTGAAGATAAATGATGAATGACAAATATTTCTTCTATTTCCTTATTGATACAATGATTTATCCAAAAATGTTAGATGAGGCATTAGGATAATACATGGAAGATTCAAAGTAGAGAAACTCCTGCTCCCTGGGAGCTCACCTCTGGGTCACAATTATATGTATGTGTATGTGTATGTGTGTGTGTGTATGTATGAATTCTTGAAATTTAGCATATAATTCTGTGTAGTCTGGGATTCCCCACACCCCTCATTTTCTGCCCCCCCTGATTGATTTTTCCCATAATGACATATGATCACAACTATTAAACTAAAAATATCTGGCTCCTTATGCCCTGAATTAGGTCTATTTTGTTTTTAATTATTAAAATATATTTAATAAATTTATGAAAACTAAGTTATGAGTTACTCAGTAATGTTTCCAAGTGTTTATATATTTATTTTAGTTTTTCCTCCTTTAGTTTTTTCATGCAGTCGATCTTTGTCTTTTTAATGATACCATCAGTCTGATGGATTTGATTGAGTAATCTGAGCATGGGCTTCCTGTATTTCAGTCAAGCTCATTTCTACTCAAGGAAAGCAATTCATACCCATGATTATAGCAGCTAATATTTACAAACTATCTACTAGGCACTATCTTAAGTATTTGACACACATTAACTCGAACCATCATCACAACACAATTTATGAGAGAAGTTCAGCTGTCAGCTTTAACAAATGAGGAAACTGACTAAGGCACATAAATATTAAGTAGCTTGTCCAAACTACATAGTGAACAGATGGCCAGTTCTGGCAGTCGGGCTTCATATGGGGCATGCTTAACTGCTCCAAGGCACTGCACCCCTTGCCGTTGACCATCCTCAGATTGTTTTCTTGTATCACAGTCTCCTAATGCTGTACCAAGATTTAATCAGTGCCCATTTTTGAGGCATATATCTAGCAAGTTCTCCCTACTCTTTCTTCTTCTAAACCGGACTGGGTTTTGGGTTATTTTAAATTGGCCGTTAGTTTTCTCAGTTCCTTGAGCAGTTGGCTCTATGAAACGTCAGCCTTTTAAGCAGACTTCATGAGGGTGCTTCAAAAAGTTCGTGGAAAATAAGTTTATTTTGGTACAAAAACATTGAAATATGTGAGCTGGAAAAGGTCACAAAAATGTATGTTGTGAATCAATGTGTGCAGATTTCTTAAATACTCTGCACAAGAACATTCCTACCTTCGTATTCCACTTGTCCATGACATCTTGGAAACAGCTTCATGTTTTCTCTGCATCCTGAGCCACCACACGCACTGGTGATCCTGTAGCCTACCAAGGGGAGCCCGCTTAGAGCTTATGCATGTCAGTCTCAGCTGAATCCTCCATACTGATAGCTCTTTTCCACTGTTGATTCCCTCTCTCATTTCCCAGCTTGGATTTTTCAAAGCATTAGTTTCAACGAATTTTCTGCCCCATTCTGCTCCTTACAGTTTTAGCCAATACTCAAACTTAGCTTCCCTTAAGGGTAAAATACAGGTGAGCTTTAAGAACTATGTTTCTACCCCAAGAAAACTTTCGTACAGTTGCTCTTTCTTCATTTCTTTTCTCCCATGGTACAAAACCTCAGGAATTTCATGGAAAATTGAATTAAAAGAAAAGTTTACTTTGGTTCACAAAAATTTTGAAGTGCTTCTAAGAGTGTTCCTTTGCTCATTCCCTCCCTGTTTGGTTTGCTCTTTCCTTCCATGAATATTTACTGAGTTGATTCCGATGCCAGGCACTATTCCAGGTTTTCTCTATACTACAGGGAATAAGACAAAATCCCTGCTCTCCTGTTGCTACCACTGCAATGGAGGAAAGGATTAAAGAACAAACCAACGTGTGTCACGTCAGGTAAGGATCAGAGTTCTGACAGTAAAAGAAGGAGGAAGCAGATGGAGAATTGTAGGGGGTGAATGCTTGATTTCTATATTTGATCATGAGGCAAAGACTCTTTCATAAACCCTGAGAGTAAGGCTGCCAGATTGAGCAAATAAAAACATAATGTCTAGTTCAAATGTAAAGTGAGTATTAAAAAGCCCAGTTGAATTTGAATATCAGATGAGCAACCAGTGCTTCTGAGCCTAAGTATGTCTTATGCCATATTGAAAAATCATTCACTGTTTCTAAACAACTCCAATTGGGTTGGAAGTCCTGAATCAGATCTGGACACACTCTAAAGGAACTATGGGACTAAATCATTCATAGATCTGCAGGCTGAGGTTTCAGGCTGAGGGAATGTCATTGGGATATTAATTTTATGTCTGCAATTGTGCTAGGCACTGAGGATACAGAAAATCAATAACTGGTCTTGCTGTATTGCTCCTCTATCCATTCTATAAACAGCCAGATAAGCCTTTGAAAATAGAAATTCGGGCCCTTCTCTGGGGCTCTCCATTTCAATATAAGAACCAAAATTTATTCTTTTTTCAATTAAAAATGTAACAAACACAAAAATTGTACATACTAATGGGATAACCACATAATGAGTAACTGCATATATACTTCGTGGAATGTCCAATAGCATGTGTATTTATATCATTTCAACACTTTCACATGATTAATGGCAGATGCATCCAGAATCCTGTCTTCTAGTTTCTTTATAAGGAAATGTACAGTACATTAGTATTATGTAGAGTCATCCTACTGTACAACAGAACCTCAGAACATTTTTGTAAAAAAAAAAAAAAAAAAAGTCTCCCACTGGAGCCCAGGGCCCAAGGACTTGGAGTGTTTTCCACCGATTTCCCAGGTCATAGGCAGGGAATTGAATCAGAAGTAGAGTGGCAGGGATGCAAATTGGAGCACATTTGGGATGCCAGTGCTACAAGAGGAGGATTAGCCTGTTATGCCACTGCCTAGAACTTTCTTAACTATAATCTTGTATTTATCAATAAGCTTTTCTCCTACCCTACCTTAAAATTTTCTCACTAGCTTCTGATTAAAAAAATAGATTTTAAAAAAGGTTTATCTATTATATGAGAAAGAGAAAATGAGACTAACACATCTTCCACCCACTGGTCTGCAAATGCCCACAACAGCCAGGGCTGGACTAGGATGGAACCAGGAATCTGCAAGTCCATGTGAGTCTCCCACGTGAGTGACAGATACACAAACACTTGAGCTGCATCCAAGGATGTGTTTTGCGGAAAACAGATCAGAAATGGAGCAGCCAGAACTCAAACCAACACTCCAATAGTCAGTATGGATGTTGCAAGTAGTGACTTAACCTACTATGTCACAGTGCACACTCTGAGTAAAGTTATGACTCACCTTGAGCCACAGTCTTGGGCTTTGAGAGCTGGCTGATGAAAACATACCAAGAACACTGAACCAAGGCACCTGTTAGATTTTTAACTGCCATACAATCACTTATTTTTCAGACTCCACATTAGAGTGAGGTCATACAACAACACATGGTTGAGTAATATTTCTTTATGTTCCATGTTTATTTAGCCATTCATTAGTGAATGGAGACCTACGCTGTTAACCTTTCCTGGCTTTTGTAAATGGTGCTGGAATAAATAGGGGGGCTGATGTAATTCGTGACCTAGGAATTACATTTCCCTTGGATATATACCAGGGGGTGGACATGCTAGATTGCATGGTGTTTCTATTTTAGCTTCTTGAGGGAACTCCAATTTTTTGGACAATACCTACATTTATATTCCTAACAACAGTGTGCTTTCTCTATTTGCTTGCCAACACTTACTATCTTTTGCTTTTTGGTAATGAATGACTGTTAGAGTAAGTTGATACCACACTGTAGTCTTACTCTGAATTTTCCTGATGATGAATGATGTGGAAGGTTTTTTTTTTTTTTTTTACATGTACCTATTGGTCATTTGTGTGTCCTCCTTTGAGAAACGATCCATTTAGATCTAGTTTAAAAATTTTTAATTATTTGAAAGCCAGCATGACTAAAAGAAAAGGACAGAGATCTTCCATCTGCTCATTCACTTCCTAGAGGGCTGCAATAGAAGGGGCGAGGCTGAAGTCAGCATCCAGGCACATCATCCAGGTGCAGGGACCCATGCACTCGGGGCCATCTGCTGCTTTCCCAGGTACATTAACAGGAAGCTGTATGGAAGTGGAACAACTGAGATTGAACTGGCTCTCATAAGGGAAGCTGGCATCACAGGTAGATTAAGATCCTGTGCCTCAATGATGGCCTCTATGGCCAGTTTCTTGATTGCATTTGTTTTATTGCTATTGGCGTGAAGCTCCTTATATTCAGGATATTAACCCCTTGTCAGATGCAGAATTGGAAAATATTTTTCCCATTTTATTGGTTGTGTCTTCCTTCTGTTCAGTTTGCTGTGCAAAAGTTTTAAAAAATTTAATGAATTTATCGTTGTTTCTCTGTTTGCTGTGCTTTTGAAGTCTTCTCCAGAAAATCTTTATGTATTTCAATATTCTGAAGCATTTCCCCTCTTTTTAATTGCTTATTGTTATTGAAAAGACAGATTTACTCAGAGAAGCAGAAACAAATATTTTCCATCCATTGGTTCACTCCCCAAATGGCCCCAGTGACCAGAGCTGAAGTGATATGAAGCCAGGAGTCAGGAGACTCTTCTATGTCTCCCACACAGGTACAGGATCCCAAGGTTTTAGGCCATCCTCTGCTGCTTTTCTAGGCCACAGGTAGGGAGCTGGATGGGAAGTGGAGAAGCTGGGATAGGAACCAATGCTCGTATTGATGCCGGTGCCTGTAGGCAAAGGATTAGCCTATTGAGCCATTGTGCTAGCCCTGAGGTTCTTTTTTTAATATTTTCAAAGTTCTCATTTTCAAATTTTGATTTTTAATCCATTTTTGGATTGCTTATTGTATCTGGTGAGAAATAGGGGTTTAGTTTCATTCTTCTGCCTGTGAATATCTAATTTTCTTAGTCCCATTTATTTAAAAGACTATTTGTTTATGCAATGCATATTCTTAGTCCCTTTGTCAAAGATCAGTTGGTTATAGATGCTTGGCTTTACTTAATTAATCTCTGTTTTTTTTCATTGGTCTACAGATCTCTGCTTATTCTGTTTTAATTTCTGTAGCTTTGTAATATATTTCAGTCAAGTAGTTTAACAGCTATTCATTTTTTTGTTTGTTTGTAATAACTTTTACTATTAAGATCTGTTTTGTGGTTCCATACAAAGTTTTTAAATGTTTTTTTTCCATTTCCTGGAAAAATCCTTTTAGGATTTTAATGTTAAATTTATTGTCTTTTTATGGTGTCTGTCTGTTAACATTTCAGTGTAGCAGTTGCAAATTTTTAGTCATCACAGTAATAAATATGGACATCATGCATGATGTCTTATTTCTACTGTCTTATTTATCCTTACCAGATAGCATAATTTATTTCAGTTTTAAAATTTGTGTTATCTTTTTTTTCTTGTAATAAGTCTGATGGTGATAAATTCAGGCTTTTTCTGTCTGAAAATATCTTTTTCGTAAATCTGAAGGGTAGCTTTTTATGGGACTCTTGCCTATAGTTTATTTTTTCCCCTTCAGTACTGTAACTGTGTCATTTGATTTCCTCCTTGATGTTGAACAGTCTGCAGTAGGTGAACTGGAATTTTATGTGTTATTTGCTTCTTTTCTCTTGCATATGTAAGAGTTCTCTCTTAATCTTTAATCTTGGTGTACCTCGATTGTAATATGTCCTGCAGGTAGGCTTGGTTGGTTTAACATGGGTGACCTTTTACCTTTTTGTCCGTGGATAGTTATACCTTCCTCTGGGTTTGGAAAGTATTTTGTTATTTTCTCTTCAATAGATTTCCCACTTCTTTGGCATCCTGAAGTCTCTTGAATTACAGTAACTGGAACATTTGCTCTTTTAATGCTAATTTATGGTTCCCATGTACTTGCATCATTTGTCTTTATTCTTTATTCTCATCAAACTGTGTATTTCCAAATAGCCTATACTTAAATTTACTCATTCCTTATTCTGTTTGATGTAGTTTGCTAGAGAGACCTCCTATAATACTTTTAAATTTTTGCTTAGAAAGCGTATCAGTGGAAGGATTTCTGCTTGTTTTTTTTAATTGTACTTCTGTTTATTATTATCATTTTATGATACAGTTCCATAGGCCCTGGGATTTTGCTTATTCCCTCCGCTACTCCGGGCCCCCTCACTGAGTTCCCCTATAACATTACTATAGTATAGTTCTTCATACACAGTCATATGTCCATCATCACGGGCACGGACAATGGCAGAGAGTCCAGCATCCTATTGTTAACATTCTGCTTAATTCCATCTTTATCAAATTTCTGTTAGAATCTTGAGTCATTTTTCTCCCTCTTAGAATACTGCCTGAGGTCACCTTCCAAATAAATGATTGGTACTCAAATCCTTTTCCCAAGTCAACTTCTGGGATGTTCCAAACTGACACAGTATTATATAGTTTGATTTGTCCTCTGATAAACACACACACACACACACTCTCTCTCTCTCTCTCTTTCCTCTCTCTCTCTCTCACTCACTCAAATCTTCCAAATAGCATTAACACTTTGCCAGTTGCTATTTGAATATAGTGACTAAGTTGACTGGTAGAGACTTTTTTCTTTTACTTGGACAACCAACTAAATACCTCTCTGCATACACCAACCTTGCTTTTGACCACTGGGCATCTAGCTACTTTTCAAATTTCCTTTTATTCTTATTAGAAAGTCAGTTTTGATATATTTGATTATATTAGACACCCATTTGACTCACAAATATGGATGAAAATTTCGGTTGACCAATGGGTGATCTGTGGATTCTGTTGCCTAGGCAACAGCTTGTGTGGGTGTGGAATTAAGGATAATAGGCCTAATGCTACATATGAAAAGAACAGATTGCCTGGTAGAAGGAGGTACATCAGATTTCTCAAGCAACTTGAGATGCCATTTAGTGCACTGGAAGAGGTCATTTTCTAGGCAGTTAGAGGAGTAAATGACTCCGTAAGAGATGGTGTTTGACAGTAGGGATTTCTGTGAGGGGATTTTCCATCACTTTATTCCAACTTCTGGTTGAATATGGTTGTGTAAAAAGGTATGGTATATGCACACAGAAACTAAAAAAGAAAAAAAAAAGCAAGACAGAACAATGTCAATTTGCTGCCCTATTGAATAGGAAGGATTTCTATATAAAAGCAAATAGGCGGGCTCGGCAGCGTGGCCTTGTGGCTAAGGTTCTCGCCTTGATCCCATATGGCCGCTGGTTCTAATCCCGGCAACTCCACTTCCTCTCTATCTCTCCTCCTCTCAGTATATCTGACTTTGTAATAAAAATAAAATAAATCTTTAAAAAAAAAAAAGCAAATAGGTGAGATCTTAATTGTATCTCTGCCCAGGGAAAAACACAGAATCAATATTCTGAGACTTTAGGAGAAAATAATGAATATTTATGCTGTGGGCTCAGCTAAATGTGTGTGCATATATCCCTAATATAATGTCTATAGTAGGGCTTGTTGAGCTTCCTGGTCCTGGGTGCTCAAAATAAGCATTATGGTGCTTGTTGTTTCATGACCATTGCTCGTAGTATGAAATTGGATCAATCCAGACAGCATCCCCTGATTGTTTCCTTCATGTACCCTCCCATAATGCCCTGTCCTCAATCATGCTGAAACAGAATAAAGGTGAATTTTGTGGGAGATAGCTGTCTTCCAGAGACTTTCAAGCATCCCTTGAAAACAAAATGTCGGTGTTCAATCTCAGGGGAGTATAAAAACCAGTCTAGGGATCTAAATTTCAGACAGAACATGCTTTCACATGATAAGGATTTTGATCAGGATTTCAGATCCTTAGATCATGATAACATCCTTTCAGGCTTGTTGTATCTAAAATGATGATGTCCCAACTGTAAATGCATTTCTCTTCCTGTCTGATCATTTGCCATTGTTGTCACATTCAGCCTCATCATTAACTTTGCCTAGAGAATAAGCCCTATTTCTGTTTGTTTTTTTTCTTGAATGTCTTTATTTGTTGCCATTTCTTTGAGTTTTTAGGATGGTACTCTGCAAGGATTCTTTAGGATAATCACTGATTGCTGGTGTTATAAGGAAATTATTTGGTTCAGTTAGAGAAATTTGCCATTTAGGGAAAACTCCTATGCATATCAACATTTCATATATGTTCATCGTTTGATAGGACTATTTAATATTGTACTTATCCTTTTTGGTTCTTACACCAGGATCCTGAATGCAATCTAAGTGTTTTGGGAGATTGAGGATCACAATGAACAACAAGGCTTGTGTTCAAGCTTCAGGTCCTATTGTTGTAATCAAGGAGCTTTGATTGCTTAAATCGCTGTATTTTTTGAATACTGCTTATTTTTCTCCTTCACGTTTCTGTGTCTTTGTGCTATCACCCAGTTTTTCTGTTATTGTTACTCCCAACTCTACCCTAGCTTAAACTTAGAGCCGTGAGCCTGTAGATTTTTCAGTATGGCAACCACTTAAGTAAGCTTGTTGAAAATGCAGTTAAGCTTACAAGATATATATTTTGAAAGATGACTTGAAGTGCCTTTCTATCAAGAAAGTAAATTAGCTTTGTGCATGAACTTGGCACTATCTATTTCAGTTGCTCGTTCTTTTTCTTTCTTTGGCATTTTGTAACTATTTTCTGTGGGGTTGGATTAACTAGGTAGGTAATGTTGCCTCAAGAAAGTGTGCCTTTTGTGTGTGTGTGTGTGTGTATCTCCTGTAATTTGCTCATGGCCTATTTGTGTTAAAGTTAGAGACCATGGTTTTATTTCTTTCAGTGCTTCAGTAGTTGATTCTCCATGGCATTTCTCTTTTTCAAGCACAAAAGCTCACCAAAACTTAGATGTCCGGTTTGTTAAATTGGCCATTTTGGTTATGAGTGGGTATAGGTCACAGTATTATATAGCAGGGCAGGCTTAGCCTTCACAGCTGCTCTTTGCTGCATTGACAGGCACAGTTTACAGTAGGAGATAATTGTAGCTAATTTTCTGAATGAGTTTTTGATTCCCCTCTCAATTTTAAGTAAAGTATGGGTCTTCAGAGCTTTGGAATTTTATCTGAAAACCATAGTTCTTTGTGTAGATTGTGATGCAGGAATTCTGGGATGGATGACCCTCTTAAGTTCCACCTCGTAGCCAGGGACAGTTCTGAGAACTGAGCCTGTAGGTGAGTGCTGTTACCCAGTGTTATCAGTGCTTTCCTCACATTATCTCTTCCTTGTGAGTTTCAGATATTAAGCAGATGGAAACATACTTGTGAAGTGCAGGCTGATTTTATCGTGGTGAGTTCCTTATCAACTGTGGAATCATGGGAGCTCCATGCTCATCATGCTACACATCGCTGATTAACTTAGTCAGACATTGGAAACCTCATAGTGGAGGGAGGGCAGATGCAGGAGGCCTCAGCAGGGCGTCCCAAGTTTGGACACTCTGGCTTGGGAGAACTTCATTTTGTTCTGTGGCTGATAATTTCACAAACGGCTACTGGAATCATACAGGAAGAAGTTCCATAAGCAACGTCCATCTTAATAGGTTCTACGATTTGGATGTGTTGTGTCCTCTAAGGGGTTCATGTTCCGAAAGCTTGGTCTTCTGTGTCGTGATGTGAGAGCTGTTGAGCATCTACGGAAGGTGGCACCTCTTGGAGGTATTAGAACGGAATTAACATGGATCTTGCAGAGTCGGTTTGAGAAGAAGAGTTTGTTGTAAAAACACCAAATCTTCCCCCATTCACCTCCCCACCCCCCACTACTTTTCTTCTTTCCTGTCTGACCACATGATTTCTTGTGCATGCATTCCCATCACATGATGCCTGCACTCTGAGGTTAACTTCAGAGTGGAACAGAAGCCAGTGCTGTGTCCAGAAACTCCAGGCCTGTGAGCTAATAAACAGTTTTACAAATTACTGGAAACAGAAGTAAATGCTGTCAAGTGTCGGAGATGCTCCTAAATCTTGACTCAAACTCAAGGTTAGCAGGCTGTACCGTGTGTGTGTGTGTGTGTGTGTGTGTGTGTGTGTAGGATCCTCATTCCAGGACATGCAGAATAGAAGCTGAACATCATTATTGGAGCATTTAGCTCTGAGTTTGACACTCCCATCTGTCACTCTGATGCTGAGAGATCTCAGCAAGGCTGTTTTAAGATTGAAGATCAGTTTTTGTTTTCTTTGAGAGGTAGTGAGAAAGGTTTCATTGCACAAATACTTGCAACAGCTGGGGCTAGGCAAGACCTGGAGCCTGGATCCAAGTCTAGGTCTCCCACATGAGTAACAGGGACCCAAGCACTTGAGCTGTCACTGCTGCCTCCCAGGATGACATGTTAGTAGAAGCCTGGATAGGAAGCACTTTAGTGGGGGGCTCTACTAGAGCCCTGCAGTCTGGGATGTATCGGATTCTTGCCCTTGAAATGTTTTTGCAAGTTTTCAGCACCTCAGTTTCCCAATTTATAAAATGTAGGTGATAGCACTTAGAGTTGTTAGGGAGATTGCATGCCTGAATGCTTAAAGCACTTAGAAGACTGCAGAATGATGCTTGGCGTAACCTAAGGGTGATAGACACTTAGCTATGCGGTCACACTTTTACTTTTCAGCATCTCATTTCTCTACAGTCTCTACTTAGGATAGATGCTTATATTTCAATAAATAATGCTGGGAGAGGATGTGTAAGTAAAAGTGCAAGTTACGAATTTGATTAGTTCGGAATGTTTCCATACAAATGCGTGAATTACAGTAAACTTAAATTTCTCAATTTCATTACATACTGTAATGAAAAGGATGTGATTCAGAGAAACAGGATGGATGGGTAGTTAGCAGGGGTAAGAAGAGAATTACTATTCATGGGTATACAGTTTCAGTCATGCAAAAAGATGAAGTTATTTTTAAAATAAGTTTGTTTTATTTATTTGAGAGGGAGTGGAAGAGAGCTAGAACACTACCATATGTACTTTTCAAATACCCATGGTGGCCAGGGATGGGTAAGGCTGAAGCTAGGAGCTCAGTTCATGTCTGCCATGTGGGTGACAGGGGTCCAAGTATTTGAGCTGTCATCACGGCCTGCCAGGGTCTGCATTAACAGGAAGTTATAACTAGAAATGGAGCTGGGGCTAAAACACAGTTACTCCAATGTGGGATGCAAATGTCCCATGTAGTCCCTAACCTGTTAGACTAAAGTTTGAAGATAACAGAGGTATGTTGTGCAACATACGTACAAGACAGTGTTCAGAACACTGAAAAAATCTGTTAAGAGAGACGACTTCATGGTGTAGTATTATTACTGAGGGGAAATAAAGGAATGAAAAGATGAAGAAGGTAGTGTTAGGAACCTTGTCTCCTTGATGGGCCTCAGATAAATGAAAAGGAATTGTGAAGATACTTTTAAAAGTCCATGGAAAATGGAATTAAAAGAGAAGTGTGTTTCAGTGCAATATTTTTTGAGTTACTGCGTTGTTGATTTAATATTGTACATGCTTAATGGACTTTTAAAATACTTCTTGATAGGCTATGCATAGTGATTAAAATATAGGTTAAAACACAACAAGTAAATATGTTCTTTGTATTTTCAGAATAGAGTAAGCCATTGAACATCTTTAAAGTGTCATCATTAACAACATCATTGGGCAGCATGCCTTTATAAACAAAAATCATATAAACAATTGTTCAGAGCTGAGAGAGTGCATAGGAGGTATTTTCTTTTTTTTTTCTTTTTTTTTCTTTAATATTCATTTATTCATTAATTACATTGCATTACATGACACATAGGTACTGGGATCCCCCCCCTTCACCCCAAACCCTTCCCCCATCATGAATTCCTTCACCTTGATGCATAACCACAGCTCAAGTTCCGTTGAGATTCCCTAATTAAAAGTTTACACCATGCAGAGTCCAGCATCCCACTTGTCCAGTTCAAGTTCAACGGCCTCTTAGGGAGGCCCTCTCAGGTTTGTAGGCAGAGCCAGCAGAGTGTCACCTCGATCAATTAGAAGCTCCAACATATCATCAGCAACAGTCCAGGTATGATGAGGCTGGTGCAGAGTCCACTGATTGACATAGTCCGTCTTAGGGTTTCCCCTTGTCCAGTTTTTCGCTGCAAGCATAAAGCTGAGGTGGTTGATTCATCTACTCCATTTTCCATCTTTTTTTTTTTATTAATGCTTTGATTCCTCCATTTTGTTCAGGGGAATCCCCCTAAAAAAAACTTTGAGGCATTCCCAGTCCAGGCTCCTACATGTACTACTAGTAAGCACAGTGCCCGCCACCGTCCATCACTCCGATCAGCTGATGGTTTTAACCCCTGGGTTGGTTCTCTTCTGAGCCCCGACCTCTATTGGAACCAATGAGTATCACATCTCTCCCCAGCTCTGCCCATCACACTCTCGTCCCTCACCTAAACCAGTGGGAGGAGTGCTGGTCGGGTGTTGCATTCCCTACTAGCACAGGCCATTTCACCTTGGCATTTTGTGTTTTGTACTGTTTTTTTTTTATTGCACCCAAACCCGGCCAGGCCCCCACACAGTTTCAGCGCTTGGGCTTGCCAGTGAGGAGGTATTTTCAAAAGAGAAAATTCAATTATCTAGTCCAGAATTTATCAATCCTGAATCTATAGTGGTTTATGTGTGTGATGAAGATAATAAAAACCTTTTACTTCAACACAGACTGGTGTTTTTTTAAAGCACAGAATGGCTCAGGGTATTCTTTATGATAGTTTTGCTAAGGATGTTTGACCATTTGAAAAGGTTATGCTGATGAATTTCACATTCTACCTAGCTTTCAGAGAATTAACACAGCCATTTTATGGTTTCAGCAAATCATTTCCAACACACTCTTGTGTACACCATTTTATTTGGAGTTTGTAGTACTTTGCTAAGATATTATTAGCCCCATTTAAAAAATGACAGTTCTGATGCTCAGAATGTTTGAATGAATTTCCAGAGATTTCAAACTTAAACCCAGGTTTTTACTCTTGGAGGCCTCATGGAAAATTCCTCTCATCTATCCTCAGACAGTCGATTTTCAAAGAATAGTAATCTAAGATATGTCACTTATACCGGATAATTGTCTTTATGTTGTAATTCACAAGATAGTTCAGGACATTGCAGTGTTTCACCCACCAACATGGGCATTTGTCATTGTGGCGTATGACCGCCAAACAGTTCTAGATGGTAGAATTTTCTGGTAGAGTGCATGCTGAATCATTAGAAATATTACAATAGTCTGTGACTAGAGACTAGAAAAAAGCTGATTTTTATAGTCAGCCATCCTAGTAAATTATGTGGGGGGAGTGACTGTGTAGTGTGTGTGAACACTCTTGCTATTAGAACTGATACAGGAGAAGAACAGCAAAATGGGTCAGAAAAGAAGCGTGTGTTTGTTTAATGGAAAACTTCAAAGTCAGCAAATCTTGTTTTTGCTTTGGAAATTGTCACCCTGAATCCACTTGCTGCCCCACATGTATAATCCTTTTGCAAGCTGTGGCTTTGTTGATGCTTTCATAATTCCTCCCCATAAGATTACCAGATAAACATAATATGATTTTTGTTTTTATTATGAGATAATCTGAGCCTAATGGTCCCCTTTCATCCTTTCCTGCTTTGATTGCATTAGCAAAACTTACTTTATCTTATTTGTGGCTCTGTAAAATGCTTCCCGTACCTGTTTCCCTTCATATATTATTCTGGAGCGAGATAAATTTCATTTTTATTAGCTGAACCCTATGAGTCATTCTGCTAACTGGCACCACCAACCACTTCCCCACCAGACCAGCCCTTGCTGAGGACTCTAAATTTAGAAACTGAATGAGATTGCCTCTGGCTTACATAAGGAGGTGAGGAGGTTATTTTTAGCACGCCATTATACCTAGAGAGCCCTGTGCCTCTATCTGATTTGTTAATCACAGGCTGAAAGAAAACGTGATTACTGATTCTCTGTGTGTTGCTGGGATGCCGCATCCCTTAGGACCAAATGACATTTACTGTTTTGTTTACCTGCAGTTCTTGATGTTTATTTCTTATGTGCTGTAAACACACTGGAAATCAATTCTGTTCAAACACAATGGCAGGTTTTTTTTTTCAATATTGTTTTGTTTATTCGTTCATTTGAGGAAACTACCACTATATGCATTATGGGGTCATTTTTTCCTCCTCGCTCTCCACCCTTCCTTCCACAACCTCTCACCCTCACCGCACTTGTGTCTTCAGAATGTAAGGAAAGCATTGGGCTGTTCCCTTGCTCAGGCTGCTGTCAGAGCTGATGCTGGCACACATCTGTCTAGACCAATAAGGCTTTATTTGTGTTTTCCTTGGCAGGCACTTGTTTTTGCTTTTGTTTTTGCAAGGGGATTGCTGCAGCTGATTGGGAAAAGTAAAAGTGGCAGGCAAACATTGCGAGGCGTGCTGTCATCCGAACAGAAAATTAATGAATGCAGTAGTGGTCAGGAAGAGAGAGAGTGTGTGGACAGAAGCAGTGTTTTACTTGTCATTGAATCCTCTTTGTTTCCCACCCCAATATTAACAGGCAGCAGTAGCCAGACCCTTATGAATATTCTTAGTTGTATTTTATTGATCGAGAGCATCTACCCTGTCGAATTGTAACATATTGGGGATCAAACTCTTGCTTATTTAAATTTTGAGTTACATTTCAAGCAAATTGCATGGTCCTTTGGCTAGTTGCCTAGGCTGTCTACTTAGAGTTACTGTCCCTTCTGTGGTCCGTGTAGCTGAATTTTTCAGCTGGGGTATATGTGCAGAACAAGGAAAACACAGTCAGAAGAATTGAATGGGGCACATTGATATGAAGGCATTCCCAACAGTAAAATTAGAACGATTGGCTGAAATAACACTGAGACATTCATTCCCTTAACAGTAATATTTTTGCAGTTCAAGCAGCTGACTTGTACAACACTGACCCAGGCAGCTGGATCTTGGTGGCCAGGTCATGGAGGTGGCTTAACTGTGGCCACCTCTTTCTCCCAACGGTGGTGACCAGGTAGCCAATCTTTGCTTGCCAATCCATTCTCTGTCCTTGCTCATTAAATTATTTTCAGAGACCTAACTCCAGTCATATTTTGCCATTTGTTAAACAGCAAATTGGCTATAACATACCCTAAATAATAGAGGTAGCTGAGTGGCAATGAAAAACAGTGATTTAGCTCTTTTGCAGCAATATTTGTTATGTAAGCCTGAAAACAGGCTATCAAATATATGAAACAAGTCATTGTGTATGCATTATATATGTCAGAAGTGGAGAAAGAGCGAGGGATGGAGAAGACGAACTTTTGATGACAGAATACTACATTACTAAATGTTCATGGAAAATACATATTATGATTCTGTGAGGAATCAGTTGGGCTAAGAGGCAGTTAGGGGCTCTGGTCCCTACTAAAGTCACCTTGTAAAACATAAAATCTTGCTTCTCCCCATTTTTACCCTTCCAAGAACATGTTCTCCCTAGCTTTGTCCTCTGCCCGCTTGGGGGCGGACAAAGGAACAAAATCAGGACATCAGTTCCCATCACTTAGAGTTGTGGTCGTGACAAAAGCAAGGAGACATAGCCCACACTAATCACATCTCTTGAGTTACTGTGCAAGAGATGGGACCTGAGTTTTCAGCTTATCAGGATGGGAGGGGGAAGCCACCAGTCACACCTTTAGATGTCGTTTTTGTTCTGAACAAGGTGCTAGACATTGTTCCCCATTGTGAATGAGTTCTCTTTTTCCTTTCTTTTCTGCCCTTTGAGTGAATCATTCGTCCCCTTCCCTGAGATGGTGAATAAAAGGCTCCACTTCCACCATTTTCTCAGGCCTTTCCTCCCTTGGAGCCCCCTCCTGTCACTTCGGCAGGAGACCTTTCTTTCTCTCTCTCTTAAATAAATCTTGCTTTATTCACTGGAATTTTCCGAATGAAAATTATTCTTTCATGTGAGACAGGAAACAAGGTTGCTGTCATCTTTCACATTGAGTTTCCTGCAACGATACACCTACATGTGATTTTCAAAAAACTTTTGTCACCAAAATATCTTTTAAATTGTTCAGATTTACCTTTTGAAATCTCCTTGGATAGTGCTTTATTTGGCCTAGTTAGTACCATGTTTCCCAGTTGAGAACATTATACCCACACTCAGATTTCCATGGACACTCATGAGCTCCAAGATTTTGACTGGTTGCGGTTTCAGGTAATAGCTACAAACAGATGGGACCCACATTCAGATAGCCTGATGCCCCAAGTGTGATTTTGGCCAATTTCTCTCATGTTTGCTCTAAGACTGAGGCTCAAACGGGCAGACTCTTTTCTTTTTTCCTAGGTACATATCTGTAACCTAGTGGCAGAATGCCTCTTCATGTGGGTGACTGGGGTGTGGGACATTTATGCCCAATCTTCCCGCATGACCCCAGTGTTTTAAATTTTTATTTTGTATCTAAGATGTAATGCTGTAGAATTTTTTGCAGGTGATGAGAGATCAAGAGTAGAGCTCTGGAGGACTGGTGAGCAGTGTCATTTGGGATGAAGGAAGGCTCTTGCATGACCATAATGATCTTGAGCATCACGGTCAGAAGAGGTCAGACCACTCATCTGGGAAATGGCCAGTAGCCCAAAGGCTCTACTGTCCATCAGAAGATTATTAGGGCTTGGAGCAACTGCTCTTTGGAAGTCCTGAAGAAAGAGAAACTGGTAGTGACTCATAAAAGCAGGTGGCTGAGGCACCTGTTCTCTGAGGACAGTGGGGAGAGATTCCCTATCCTAGGATTCTATCTTGGCAGCTGGGGCATCCTACACATTTACCTCTGAACTATTTAGAAAAATGTGGTAACAGATAGGAATGGAATTTTTCCAATATAAGGAATCAAGCTCCCTGCAGGCTTGCCAGAAGCTTGATTGCTTGTTGCCATCTGTATATATGAACAGTAGACAGTGGGGAAGGTTTAATGCAGGACTCCCTGCAGCAAAATAAATGGCTACCCTGAGAATACTGAGCATATCTTAGGCCCCACCTCATTTCCTCTTAGCCTACCTAGTTTCCTGTGGTTGCAACCAGCTATATACATGTGCCAATTGGTATCACCTCGGCTCAGCTACACTTGTGATGTGATCCAAAGCTCTCCTGTGGCCTCTGGGTTTTGAAGATATACATAAAGCTGAAGGATTTTAATCTCCATGATAAAAGCTGTGACCACTGTGGAGTGGTGGTTAGTAGATAAATATTTGCTCACAGGGCAGGTGATCCTGAGGAATATGCTTCATGCTGTTCCAGAAGGAGTGAACTCCAGTTGCTTACAGTTATAGGGAAAATGTATGTTATGGGAAAAGCTATGTGTGGTTTTTAAAACATGTGTACTATGGTAAATCTGTATTTTATTTTCCCACAAACTTCTTGAAAATTTATATATATATAGACTCAAAGTGGGAGAAGGGAGAAAAAGTGTCCCATGTGCTAATTGAATGATTCATTCCTCAAATATCCACAGTGGCTTCAACTGGACTGGGCCAAAGACACTCCTTACAGATCTTTAATGCAGAGGATAGGGAACCAACTGCTTGAGGCATCATCTTCTGCCTCTCAGGGTCTGCAATGGCAGGAAGCTGTAGTCAGAATCTACTAGTCAGAGCACTGGTACTGTAGTGTGGGGCATGGATATCGTAACTGCTAAGCTAATAACCTGCCCCCTAGAAGGTATTTTTCTTCTAAATTTCTCTTGTATGTATAAACATGCTTAGGTGAGTCAATCCCTTGAAAGACCATCCCAGGACCTCTGAGGGGTCACACATCTCAGATACATGCACATGTAAGTAGAGGTATTTTCCCCTGAGAATACCAACACTAAATTTGGATGATAGAGTTTACTCATTCCACTGACTGAAATTAGCATACATGGGAAGCATTCAAAAAACTTTATGGAAAATTGATATTTTAATTACATGAGTTTTTTTTTGAAACCCCCATGTACAACAATACATGCTTTAAAACTTCTTAATATTGAAGTGAATGTATTGAACTCATGATTTTTTTTAGAAAATTTCGGTTAATATAAAAAGAACAGATTACATGTATTTCATACACAATTTGAAGAAGATAACATCTTCTCTATTTCCCTGAACTCTCCTTCCTTTGTTTTTTAAACTTTGTAATAACATAATTTCAATTTACTTTATTAATCACAGGCTTAATGCACCACTAGCCACGATGTTGAATACGTGAAAAAGTAGAGAGGCATACCCACAGGGATATAGACAAGGGTAAAAGAAAGTAATTGTCATAAGAGTTCAGTTTCATCCTTAAGCTTTTTTTTTTTTTTTTTGGCTTTCCATGTCAGCTACCACATATCAGAGGAAGCAAATGATATTTATTAGGGTCTGGCTTATTTCACTAGTATAATAGTCTCCAGTTGCATCCATTTTGTTGCAAAAATAGTATTTCACTAATTTTTGCAACTGAGTAGTGTACGTCATGATTTCCAAGTTACAATTTTAAAGCCTGCAAGTATGTAGGAAGTGGAATAAATCATATGCTCATTGTGATAGTGATAAGTACAATAACATTATGTTGGGTTTTTTTCCTGTTTAGTTAGTTCTGTTCTCCTTAAGTATGGGAAAGTTATGACTGGTTGGAGTAGAAGATTACCATGGAAGTCACAATATGACATTTTCTGGGTTCAGTTCTCTTCTGTTCTGTTCCTTTCCTTTACAGCCCCCAGTCTTAGGACTCTGAATTCCTAGATGAGAAGTTTGGGCACAGTTAAACTGCCATGCAGTAGGAAACAGACTGCTGGTGAACCTTGGAGGATGATACATTATTCAGAGTAGAAAAGATACTGACAGTGAATCTTTACATATGCACATGAGGAAGTTATCTTGAAAATACATCGCAGATGAACTGTCCTGCGAGCCTTTCCTGAATTCCTGAACTACAAAATGTGAGCAAAATAAAATTTTGCTTTGAGCTGCTTCATTGTTAGGGAGGTTGCTTATCCAGCTATCGATCACTGAAACATCCATAATAATAGCTATATCTTATTTTAAATAAACTAAGTCTAGGATTTGATCAGCAAATGGAACAACAGTGTATCAGTATGAGATTTTAAAAGCCTCATGTGTTTTGAAAAACAAGGAGTTTGATCTTACAAAAGTTAGAGCTTGTGCAGTCATCTGGTTATGTCCTGGGAGAAAGTAGAAAACAGTGAAAATAGACCCAAAAGACCTTTAGAAATAAGTCACATCCCCAGAGTTTGAACAGAAAACAAAAGGTAGCACTGTGCTTTGTCCAGTGTAGTTTGCTCCCCAGCTAGATTCAAAACAGGGACACATAAAGGCAGAATTTTGCTTTTTATAACTTGAGGGTACTTCATTACTATGGGTCCATACTCGGCTTTCATTTTGTAGTAATGGTTCCCCCTAGAGGAATTTGTTACACCTAAATTCATGGATTCTTCTGGGATGACTGGAGTTGTTGAGCTTCTCATTTTTATGAAGATTACTGACATTTTGGAAATTGTTTTCAGATGCCATAAAACACGCCCTGCAATGACCACATTTATACTTTGAATCATTAGCTCATTTGTAATATAGCCATAAACCATTTATCTGTAAGAAATACAAAAGTTGAAATCATTCAAGCAATAATATAGTCATATTACAAGTTTGAAAGGTCATAATAACAATCATACAATGGAATATTCTGTTATTAGAAATAATGAGTGTTTTCTATGTCATGACATGGAAAGATCTAGGACATATCATGAAGTAAAAAAATGTATGGGACAATGGATATATTGTGCTATCTTATGTGAAAATGAGAAATTACAATACCATATTTCTGTACAAGGAGATTCTGGGATTATATTCAATAAATTAATAAAAAGTATTTTTTCGGGGGTTTTAGAGAACAGAGAATTAGGCTGACATGGGAAAAGATGGGAGACACTTGATATTTATAATGCATTAGAATATATTGCATATATAAATGATCAGTCATTAAGGTATCAACTTGAAAAAAATTTATTTCTTGATTTTATTCTTTCGTAGAGATACAGATACACAGTCACCAAATCCTGAAGTGCCTGGATATGGGCCAGGCTGGAGCTGGAAGCCAGCATCTACTCTAGAGCTCCTAGTGCATGGCACGGTCTCAGCTGCATGAGCCATAAGCTGCCCTCTTACAGGGTGCGTTTTAACAGGAAACCAGAAATGGGAGTGGAGCTGGCAACTCAAATCCAGGAACTCCAATATGGAATGTGGGCATCCCATCCAGGGTCTAAACTGCCATGCCAAATGCCCACCCAAGCTTTTTAACTTTCTTCTGCAATGTGCTATTAGCTGTTAGCTATTCTGGGAATTTTGTCTCTCCACATACAAACTTTAGAATCTGTTTTTTGATTCTGCAAGTCAGTTTTTGGGAATTTGATTTGCATTGCATGGATTCTGGATCAAGACGAGAACTGACATCTTTGCACCATTGGGTCTTCATAACTTGTGGATCTGAAATATCTTTCCTTATATTCTTTTATCCATTAGGTTTTTATGTAACTTTCCCAATATAGATATTGGCTATATTTTGTTACATTTGCATATAGTTATTTCACTTGGGGGTGGTGGTACAAATGTCATTATGCTATTTTGGTTTTTTTTATAGCTTTTTTTTAAGATTTAATTTTACTTTATTACAAAGTCAGATATACAGAGAGGAGGAGAGACAGAGAGGAAGATCTTCTGTCCAATGATTCACTCCCCAAGTGAGCCGCAACGGCCGGTGCTACGCCAATCCGATGCCGGGAACCAGGAACCTCTTCCAGGTCTCCCATGTGGGTGCAGGGTCCCAAGTCCCAGGCCACAAGCAGGGAGCTGGATGGGAAGTAGAGCTGCCGGGATTAGAACCGGCACCCATATGGGATCCCGGGGCTTTCAAGGTGAGGACTTTAGCCGCTAGGCCACGCCGCCGGGCCCTATGCTATTTGTTTTAAAGTCAGAAACAGAGTTCCTGTGTGCTAGTTCACTCCCTAAGTGCTTACAATTATTAGGAGCAGAAGGCAGAATCCACATGGATGGCAGCGGCCCAGTTATTTCAACCTTCTTTCCTACTTCCAAGATTCTGTGTTAGCAGACATCAGGAGGTAGGAGCTGGAGACAGAGTTGGACCCACATCGTTCTGAATTGAGATGCTGACATCTTAGCTGCTAGGTTAAATGCATGTACTGGCCTTTGCTGAAATGATCTAGACTTGGTTCCAGGTCTGTAGTTCGGGTTGAGGTGCGTGTCACTAATGTTGCAAATGTCAAAAGGTCTCAGCTGAAAGAGCAGTAATTATTGGGCTATTGTCTTCTCTCTTTAAAAAAAAAAAGATTTACTTATTTTTATAGAAAAGCAGATCAGATTAATGGAGAGAAGAAGAAACAGAAAGCTCCTCCATCCATTGGTCCACAAATAATCAGAATGGCCAGAGATGAGCTGATCTGAACCCAGGAGCCAGGAGCTTATTCTGGATCTCACACGCAGGTGCAGAGTCCCAAGGCTTTGGGCTGTCCTGTACTGCTTTCCCGGGCGTCAAGAAAGGAGCTAGATGGAAGTGGAGCAGCCAGGGCATGAACTGGAACCCACATGGGATCTGGGCATTTGCTAAGTGAAGATTTAGTCCAATTGCACTGGGCCTGGAAAGGCAGATTTACAGAGAGAATGAACCATCTACTGGTTCATCCCCCCACATGGACTACAGTGGCCAGCGCTGAACCAAGCTAAAGCCTCAGGGACTTTCATGCAGTTGCAGGGTCCCAAGGCTTTGAGCCATCCTCCACTGCTTTCCCAGGCCACAAGCAGGGAGCTGGATGGGAAGTGGGGCTAGCTGAGACATAAACTGCACCCATATTGGACACCAATGCTTATAGGCAGAGGAGTAGCCAATTGAGCCCTTGTGCCAGCCTCTGGGCTACGATCTGCTTCTTGAGGACAAACTTTGGAATGAAAAGAGCCAAACCCGGCTACATGGGTATACTTAGGACTTTGCTGACTTCACATCTTCTCCTATATCACTGTTGAAAGCAAGTCATATGGTAAACTCGGACATCAAGAAGTCAAGAAAGTATAGTGTGGCTGTGGTGGGAGGGAAAGGAAGATAAATGCTTCCTGAATCGTTAACTGAACTATTCCAGTAGGTACATGCGTCTTTCCTTTGAATTTCAGGAGAAAGAACTCATTCTCTCCATCCTACTGGTAAGTTTCCTGTGTGATGTGAGTGCTAGGTGTTTCAAGTAGCCATCTTCCATCCCATACCCGTCTTCATTAAGACCGTTTTTGTTTTCTGGAGTACAGGTTTCATTTCTTCACGTGCTTGTTTCCTTCTCCTTAAATTTCTCCTCAATTTATTTTTTATAATATTTACTAAGTTTCTTTGTTCATGGCTTATTCTAATTTTTTTTTAAATTTTACTATCCCACCCATTTTTCTCCTTTAACAAGTAATAAAGCAACTGTGCTGGTATATCAGAAACCAGATACATGTTCAGCTAAAGCCTCATTGTATTAGATACAGAAAATGTTCCTGCAAGTTCCTATCCTTAGGAGCTAATAATTGAGTTTCTAAATTGGATTACAATTGAACTCTGTGGTATTGACTCCATGTGAGAGTTCACAGGCAAGAAACATTTGTCAAGGCAGAAATAGTTGAAACAAAGACAGGCCTTGATGAATGGGTATAATTTTGCATAGAAAGAAAGGGGAGAAGAAAGGAGGGTGACAGAAGAAGTAGAGCAACAAAATCAAAGACCCAGAGGCAAAGCCCGGACTGATAAGGATGCTGTGGAACTAACCGAATGTGTGTTGTTGAAGAATTCAGACTGCACACTTCTGAATCCAAAAGCCACCAGTCACATCCTTTGGATGTCCTTTTTGTTCTGAACAAGGTACTGGACGGTGCCACCCATTGTGAGTGAGTCCCTCCCGACCCCCATTTTTTCTTTCTCTTCTGCCCTTTGAGTGAATGATTGATCTCCCTCACAGAGGTGGTGCTTAAAAATGTCAACCCTCATGAGTATTTGGGTCTTGCCTCTCATGGAGCTCCCTCCTGTCAGTTTGGCAGAAGACCTCTCTTTCACTCTCCTAAATAAATATTGCTTGCTTGCTGAAATTGTTCACATGAAAATTTTTCTTTCACGTGAGACAAGAAATGAGGTTGCTGTCATCTTTCATCTCAGATTCCCCCATAAGAATATGAGAATGTAAGAATAATGGAAGACAAGACAAAGATGATCGGAGTATTTTACAGTGCTTGGAGCCCTTGTGGTGAGGGAGTTGCCAAGTCAGGTTCAAATGGTATGATACTGCCAGCCTCACTTACTTTCTGCATTCATAGTGAAGATTTTCCAGGTTATTTTAGATGGAGCCATTAATATATGCTTAATGGGCTCGGCAGTGTGGCCTAGTGGCTAAGGTCCTCGCCTTGATCCCATATGGCTGCTGGTTCTAATCCCGGCAGCTCCACTTCCTCTCTGTCTCTCCTCTTCTCAGTATATCTGACTTTGTAATAAAAATAAAAAAAAAAAATCTAAAAAAATATATATATATGCTTGAGGAGCTTTCGTCTGGGTGATAAGTCCCTGCCCTGCCGTGTTTTGTAAGTTTGAAAGAATAAATAAAGCTCTTGATTTGGGATGTAAGACAGATTGCCTAGGTAAGGGACATTTCTACCAATGAAGCAGGTTATTAGTTAGTGCCCAAGGCTCCGATGTGTTGAAAATTCCTACTCTCACCTTCTGGTGTGGCCCTGAAGTGCATCTCCCATCACCTGCATATTTAAAGCAATCTCAGGAGGGAAATTTCAGATAAAGGAACTTCACTGCCTGGTGATGTGATGGTCATTAAACTATGGTCATTGATCAAATCGCTTCATGTGTGGAGCTCTGCGGTTGGCTTAAGAACATACTCTGGAGAAGATTAAGTGCAAAGCGTGTTTAAGGGAGGGCAATCACTCCATCTCCAGCAACACAAATTGGAGCCGAATTTTACATCTTGGAAAGCTTTCTTGGGAGGAAATGGTTGTCATACTGTGTCACAGGGGTTGTTGATTGTCATTCAACATCAGAAATGCCACTGTGCATACATTTGGGCATTTAGCTGTCATTTAACAGATTTCTGAAGAAATGAGTGGTAAGGAGAAAGTACTGAAAATTAAGCTGTCAAGAGCATGTGTTTAGTTTACCACATGTTTAGTTTAACATAAATATACATTTACTGTGTCATTAAAGGCTGAGTGATGCTCTTGTCCACCAAACGAGGAGACATTTCCTGTTTATAAACTTGTGTGTGATATGAAGCCGAGTGCATGGCCCATCCCACCTGCTGTCTCCCAGGATGCATGTTAGTAGGAAGTTGAATCCAAAGCAGAACAGTCAGTAGTACCTGACTGGGGAGACAGTGGCTTAACCCACTATACAACAAAGTAAGCTTCCAAGAGTTTGTTATTTTAATTTTAGCAAACTTTTCTTGCAATTTTAAGGATTCTCTTACCAGCTTACTTTTTTTTTTGCTTTGCATACATCTATTCATTTGTTTGATTCTTTCATTAAATATTTATTAAATTGCCATTAAATGCAAATGCCTTGGTCATTTTTCATTGTGGCTAAGCAAACAGTTTTCCTGATGCTTGGATAGTATTTTCCATGTAAATTCTCTCCCAACCAGGAATGTGTATCTTTTCCACTATACTTATCAAATGTACATATGTTTTTTTTAAGATTGTGCTATAAAAAAAGACACATTTTAAAAGACTACTTATTGCAACTTGGAAGCCAAGCTAAGCTGATCCGTTTCTTTTGTTCATCATGGCGATGGCTGGTCGTCGTCTCTCAGCTTTTGTATCTTTAGAGAGGAAACCCTCTGGCTCCTAGTTCTCATTTGCTTGCTGGGTCGCTGAACTCACTGGGCTTATCCTGGCATCACTGCTCAGGGACTTTGATCCAAAGTCCTCCCAGCTTCTTCGTTCACAGCAGGACTACAGCAAGACTACAGCGCCTGGTCCCGCGCTGCAGAGGGTTCCTGTAGGGGCAGGAGACAGGAGAGCATGACACAGCAGCTCCTCTTCTGTTCGCTTTCCTTTAACGTCTCTGTCTCTTTCACCCCATTTCCTCATTTTTTCTCTCTCCTCCCCCCTTTTTCTCTTTTGCCCCTGTCTCCACTATCTCCCTCCCTTCCTCACTTTATTTCTTCCTCTTCATCTATTTTCTCCAAGGCAGAACAATAGAAGAGGGGATTAAAAAAAAGTTCTAATAACACCAGGTGTTTAGATGGATAAGGTGATTTTTCTCATTGCCTCCCTTATCCTTTGATTTTCTGGTCTCTAAGCTGATACATGACTATTCTTTTTAACTCACCCTATTCAATCCATTTCCATTTAGGTTTAATTGTTTGGGTGGGAGTAGCTGAGTTGGCTACAACTTCAGGCTATAACGTGTAATATAGGTTTGTGTGGGGTTTTTTTTGTTTTTTTGTTTTTTTTTGCTAGCCCTAACAAGGTTACCTACACAAATATTTACAATCTTACTAATAAAGTTATCTGTAAACAGCTTTTTATACATCCACTAATACTCAGAGTAAACTATCTTGCTGACATTTGAACTATTTTTTAAAGATTTATTTATTTTTATTACAAAGTCAGATATAGAGAGCAGGAGAGATAGAGAGGAAGATCTTTTGTCCAAAGATTCACTCCCCAAGTGAGCGCAACGGCCAGTGCTGCGCCGATCTAAAGCCAGGAGCCAGGAACTTCCTCCAGGTCTCCCACACGGATACAGGCCCAAAGCATTGGGCCGTCCTCTCCTGCTTTCCCAGGCCACAAGCAGAGAGCTGGATGGGAAGTGAAACTGCTGGGATTAGAACTGGCGCCCATATGGGATCCCAGTGCGTTCAAGGTGAAGACTTTAGCCGCTAGGCCACTGTGTCGGCCCTTGAACAACATTAAGGTGGCTGGGAACTCACATTTACTTTTAACATATTGGTTACTCATTACTATGTCAAGTAATTCCATAATGATGTAAATTTTTACTGATGGTATGTTGGAGCTTTCAATTGACTGGGATGATACTCTGCTGGCTCTGTCTTCAGACCAGAGAGGGTCTACCTAAGAAGCCGTTGAACTTGACTGGACAATAAGATGCTGGACTCTATGTTTGGTATATGCTTGCAATGGGGGAATCTCAACTGAACTTGAGCTGTGGTTATACAACAAGGTGGAGGAATCCACCATGGTGGGAGGGTTTGGGGAGGGGTGGGGAGAACCCAAGTATCTATGTAACTGTGTCACATAATACAATGTAATTAATGAAGTTAAATAATAAATAATTAAAAAAATACATGTTATTAGAGAACAAAAAAAAAAAAAACATTTATTTTTATGGGCCTGGTGCGATAGTCTAGTGGCTAAATCCTTACCTTGCATATGTCAGCATAACATATGCATGCCAGTCAGTATCCTGGCTGCTTCACTTCCCATCCAGCTCCCTGCTTGTGGCCTGGGAAAGCAGTGGAGGATGGCCCAAAGCCTTGGGACCCTGCACCCGCGTGGGAGACCCGGAAGAAGCTCCTGGCTTCGGATTGGCTCAGGTCCGGCCACTGCAGCCATTTGGAGAGTGAACCAATGGATGGAAGATCTTTCTGTCTCTCTTTCATTATATATCTGCCTTTCCATGCTTCACTTCCCAAGAGACCAAAACAGCCAAAGCTGAGCCAATCTGAAGCCAGGAGCCTGGAGCCTCCTCCAGGTCCCCCATGTGGGTACAGGATCCCAAGGCTTTGGGCCATCCTTGACTGTTTTCCCAGGCCACGAACAAGAAGCTGGAAGGGAAGTGGAACAGCTGGGACATGAACCGGTGCCGATATGGGATCCAGGCACATGCAAGCTGAGGATTTAACTTCAGAATTATTGCACCTAGCCCTAAATTAAACTGTTTTTCTTATGCTCATTATCAGGGCTGGCGTGTTTCCATTTTTGCTGAATTTGTGTTGCTCTAGTTGCGTGGTTCAAGTCAGTTTTCCTTGAGATGAAGGGTACATTCTGACAAGGTGGTAGAGAACCACTTAAAAATCATAGGTTTGGAGTTTTAGCTCTCAGTTATATTTTAAAGGAGAGTTGATTTTTTTGTTTTTTTGAAAGGCAGTGTAATAGACAAGGGATTCTGACGAGTGGCTTGAATGTCGCTTTGGAGACTGATGAGACCTGGCCATTTTGGACTGGTGCCACCTTAGACACCTGCTTCCCTTTAAGGCAGCTTGAAAATTTCGCGGCCTTCTGGTTGCCCACAAACCCTGTAACCTCGTAAGTCCACCCCGGCTCCCAATACACTGTAACCTCATGATGCCTACCTGACAACCCCACCCACCAATCTCTTGTGGCCCCCCTGTGGTCCCTGTCCCTAATCTCTGCTCACCTACCAATCCCCTGCAGCTCCGACAATCCTATCCACCAATCCCTCACAGCCTCGTGACAACCGCTCCGACCAGCGCAGGTCTCTTCTGTTGGCATGCTGCGCTTTCTCCAGCCCAGCTCCTCCCCTGCCCTCCTTCATCTTGCCACCCCTCTCCCCTTCCCTTGCAGCCCCCTCCTGCCACTGTGGCAGGAGATGTTCCCTCTCTCTCCCTCCTTCTGCCTCTGCTCCCATGCCTACCCTGCTGCAATAAAAGACCTCCTAGGTACCTCACTGTGTCTGGTATTTTGGCTTTGGCAAACTCAACCCCAAAAGAGAACTAACAGCTGCCCAAAGGAACTAACAGGGATAGGGGCAGAGGGAGATTGAGAATTTCTATTCCCTGATTTGTGCCACAAATGTCTTCAAGGACCAGGTCTGTAGCAGATCTAGAACAGCCGGGAGCCTGGAACTTTATCTGGGTCTCCACCAGGGACCCGGGGATTTGAACCATCTTCTACCATTTTCCCACATGCATTAACAGGGATCTTAATCAGAATTGGGACAGCTGCGACTCAAACTGACACCTCTAGAGGATGCTGGCGCTGCAAATAGCTGCTTAACTTGCTATACCATATCAACCTGGAATTAGCAATGCTGATACAGTTTTGTCACTTGTTTATCAGGAAGTATCCCTAAACAACTTGGATTTACTATATGTAAGTTAATATGTTGCTATTTGAAAAAAAACTAGAAAAAAAGCAAATCAGGATTTTAAACACTATTTTGACTATTGATTAAAATATATCTGTTAGTGAAATCTTAAATGTTTAACTCACAAGCATACTTTGCATTTCAAGTAGCACATTTTAAGATATGACATGTCTGTTACGTTCTAATTTTAAAATCTTGTAAAGTTTAAAATATTACATGTGAATTTGAAGACTTATCCTAAACTTTGCGCTTTTGATTTGTCCCGAGAGAGTTCAGAGATTATTTTTAATGACATAGCTAGAAATGCTGCAAGACTTAAAGTACAGCATTCCTTGGCACAGAGTGCGTATTCACAGATAATTTTAACAAAGTCAGTGAAATTATTGGTTTGTTTTGGGAAAAATATTTCTAAGAAGTCTATATCCTTTACTTCAACTTACTAGATGGGAAGAGTCGTTCAACACCAGGAGTCACCAATTCCCCTGAATTTACAGTGCTCAGTGGCAAAGGAACGAATCACAAGGGAGCATTTGAAATTGTCAAAATGTAAATGACACATTTAAGGTACATTCATCTGGCACAGTAACACTTCACGATTTTTTTTTATCACACCGCACATATTCGGTTTCCATCATTTTCACAGTGTGACATTTTAATATAGAATTTTATGACTTGGAGTTTTTGCCCTATTATAGACCTCTATCTGCACAATAACGTTCTCTTATCACGAGCTAGATGTGAAGCCTGGGTTAAGCTAGATTAAAGAGGGCCCTTCCCTGACTGCCACACCCTAGCTGAGACCTTCACCTGTGCTTTTGGGACATAAATCAAGTGATGACCAATCTCCTGACAACATGATATAATTTTTTTCCCTACCTGATCAGATAATGACTTCAGAGCCCTGCTTTATTTGCCAAAAATCCCTTCATGGACCCTTCTGCCCCGGGGAGACTGACTTTGCTATGACAGTATTCCCTTGAAATAAACTAAGCTTTGATTGTTTGGCCCTGCTGCTCCTGGTGATTTCAATGTGGCAGTCCCTGAAGGATTTCCCTGTTCCTCTTGGACTGTTTTGGACTTCAGAAAAAACTTTTTAAACGGCCTTTGGTCTCTTTGTTCTCTCAACCCCCTTTGTAGAAACCTGGTGAGTTCCCTTCCCAAAAAGGAAGGATTTTACTGGCCTGGATTAGGGACAACCACTGAGTGTTGTACGTGGTTTGTTCTGAGAAATGATCACACAAAACTTCATTCCTGAAACCCCATCAAATCTGCATCCTTTGCAGGCACCCTTCCCACACCCCCAACAACACACAACATAATAACCCCCTGAACTTTAATTACTATAGCTATTTATTTTGGTTCCTCTCTGTGGGTGAGATTTACATTAATTAGAGTATAATAAAGCCTGCCCTTTCAAACAAATTTATTCCTTTGTTTGCGCTCATTTGAGCAAACGGTGTGTGAATTGGCAAAAGGGAGGTGTTGAAAACGGCTTATGCAGAACCAGACCCCCCAGACCTAACCTTGCTGAATCTTCCCCAGACGCTTACGGCTTTATCCACTTAAGATTCGTGAGCAGAGATCTGTGGGTTGGTTTTTTTTTTTTTTCTGTCTTGTTTTCCTATGTGCAGAAGAGACACATTTTCTGGGAAAATATTTCCTTCTCTGAGGCTTCCTGGTTAGTATTCAGGCCACCACCTCTGTTATCAGACGGTGGCAACAAAGCTTTTCCGCCCGAATCTTCTGTGAGGTGGCAAGGGAACGGGGAGCACGGTAATGAGCTGGTTTTGCAGGCTTCCTTCGGGAGCCTTTTTGTATATCCCTTGGCAAGAGGAACTAATTCAAAACAGCAACCCAACCCTTGGGCATTGAAAATTCTCAGAAATACAGCTGACTGGACAATAAAAGGGTCTCCCTGAAAATCAGGGCTGTAAATCAGAGCTTTGTGCTTTTGAGGGGAGGGTGGCTAGAGGTTTGCTGGTGCCTCTTATGTAAGATGCTATTCTGATGGTTGTTTAAAAACCGTCTGAAAATGGTAGGGAGTGTGCTGCGAGCAGCTTCCCTTTCCCGATCATGCTGGTTCATTGTGGAAGCACCGTGAACTGAGCGTCGCAGTGGATTCCCTCCCGGACAGGCGATCACCCACTGTCTGACTCCCTGTGAACTTGACCAGACAAATGAAATCTTACTATGGGCAGGACCCAGGATGTTTTTTTTTTTTTTTTTTTTTTTTTTAGATTTACTTGTTACTTGAAAGTCAGAGCTACAGAGGTAGAGAGGAAACACAGATCTTCTTTCCACACCACCCTCTCCCCCCCCCCCCCCCCCCCCGCCAAATGCCACCAACGGCTTGGAGCTGGGCCAATCTGAAGCTGCAAGGCAGAAATTTCTTCTGGGACTCTCATGTGGTTGCAGGAGCTGAAGGCCTTGGACCATCCTCTGCTGCCCACCTCCCCCGCCCACCATCTACCCTGGGACCATCAGCAGGGAGCTGGATCAGAAGTGAAGCCATTGGGACTCAAATCGGTGCCTATATGAGATTCTGGATTCTGGAGCCACAGGCTGAGGATTAGTGTACTGTGCCACCACACTGCCCCCATTGGGATTTTTGTCTTTCTACCTGCACTAGCTAACCCGTTCACATATCTCAAATGACTGGTGGGTAGGGCCAGCAGTGGCATTGCTGCTTCTACTCACTGTTGTCTTAGGATGTTCTGTCCTCAGGTGTTGTTCCCACAGTGGTTTCCTTTCCTGTGGTTCCAGTCTCCAGTTCTCCTGAATCTAGCCGCTGTTTGTTGCTTCCTACCCAGTCTAATCTCTTTTTCCTTGGAATATGGTGAGTATTTATTCCTTTAGATTTCTCTGTATCTGGAGAAATCTGTTACAGACACATGTAACACATACACATTTCCTCATTCTGCAGGTCCCTTCCAATTTTCACATCTCCCTTCAATCTGCAAGGCCTCTCTTTCTTCCAACACAAGCTTGTTGCCATTCATGCCTGGTTCTGCTCTGTCTTTTGCCTTGTGGTACACTGCATTGATATGTCTTTGATGGGTTTTGCTTCCCCTTTCTGGCAGCTTCACTTTATTTATGTGTCTCTGAACTTGCTAGATGTCAGAACTGGAAAGCAATGGCCTTTATCTTTCAGATTTAGGTTGTAAGCAGTCGAAATTTCCAGGCAGTTGTAGTTGTGTGGCTCCAAGGGTTACAATGACACAGATTCCTTTTGAGCATTTGGACTAATTATGAACAGTGAGATCTGGGAAAAGTCTGTTTTTGTCAGATTGAAACCAGGGCTTCTCAGTAAGAGATGGCTATGCAACCAAGGGAGCAGCAGTTCCAGAAAGAACTTCAGTTATCTTGCAGGCAGAAGCATGCAAGTGATACCTGGGTGAAGGCCAGGGACCTGCTAAATATCAACCCCCAACACCCCGAGTGAACAGAACAGGTGTCCTCAGCAAATCTCAATAGACCACACTGAGCTGGAGAAATTCTGGTTTCTATGTCCTTTCCCAGGCTCTCCTCTGCCTTGTTTCCTGATCTGCTAAGTCCTTTTAGTCTAAAGCTATCTCTGTCTCATCACCCTAACTGCTCTGTTTCCCCACCCCTTGGGTCGGTGCAGGCAGCCATTTGGTGCAGCGATTAGGCTGCCAGCTGGGATAGCTGCCTCCGTATTGCAGTCCCTGGTTCAGATCTAGTCTCCTGTACTTCACGCTCAGCTTCCTGCTAGTTTTCATGCCGGGAGGCAGCAATGCATGGCTCAAGTACTTGGATCCTTGCCACCCAAGTGGGAAATAGGGATGGAGCTTGGCGCTCCTGGCTTAAGCCTGGTCAGTCCTGACTGTCACAGGCATTTGCGGCATGAACCAAAGGAGGGGAGATATTCCTGTCCTTTTACCTTCCCATTCCTTGTTCCTTCTTTCTCCCTCCCCTTTTGCTTCACCTTTCCCACCTCTGTCTTTCAAATAAAAGAGGAAATAAATTGAAAAACTTTAAGAAAATTTCCACAGTGAAAGCTAACCATGAGCAACACCTTCAGGTGTTGAAATCACAGCTAATAGGAGCAGAAGGGGCCTACAGAAGTTTGAAAACTCCATCTTCTGATTTTTTTTTTATGGGAAAAGGAGAAAAAAGGCTGTGCTAAGGTCACCCCATATCCCTCCTCTCATACTCACCGCTTTTGCTCAAACAAGAGAACTGTAAGCTACTTACCTGCGCATGGACAACAATCAGACTGATAAATGTCATTCAAGTAAGAACATAGAACCAAACAGGATTCTACTCTCCAGTGCTCTGCCCTTTCAGGTCCATGCCAGCTGCAAGATGTGCTGGGTTCAGGCACTGTCCTCTTAGCGGTGTGTGAAGACTTGACCAACATTTTCTAGACAAGTCATTAGTAATAAGAATTTGGGGTAAGTAGACCTGTCCCTTTAATTCATCTTTTGCCATGCATTCAGCTACATAAGTGATCAGGAAGCACCTGAGTTCTGCCATGGAGAGAAGCATGAATCCACACTTGTTTCCATGGGGAAGCATAGTTGGAGGCAGTTGCCTCTCCCTAAATGATGATATTTTGTCAGTAAGTAAAAAAGAATTTGTCAAGGAATAGGAGAGAAGATAGGTCAGTATTATTGCAAGAAAGATGTTTTGGCCCAGGGATGTCAGAATATCTTGGCACATATGCACACATGTCTTCGGACACATCCCAGCTCTTGGGGTAGGACCAAGCACTGAAGGTGTAGTAAGCTCCCTTACTTTTAGAGTCACAAAGATATGAACTACTAACTCAGTCATTTGAACGGAATATTGAACAGAATATTTTGAATATGATAGAATATTTTGAAAATGATATGGATCACAGAGAGAAAATGTTTAAATGAATAAGAACAAAAGCAAAACATGGCTCTCTGCAGCCAGACAACATGGTCATAAAGTGCATGAGTTGACTTGGAGCTTTGAAGAGATGGAAGCCACGTGTAGCACAAGTTACCCGGGAAGGCTAGGCTTGTGCCCTTTGGAGAGTTTCTGAATGCTTGGAAGTGGCCTTCTTGGCTCTCTTGGCATCTTTTGGATATCCTTTGAGGAGACCTCTTCAGCACAGCCTTCCTCTCATGGGCTGCTTTTCCCCCAGCTCTCTGAGACCCTCAAAGTGCCTGTTCATTGATTCAACTTGAAACAGGGACCTGTACATTTTGATTAAGAGCATTCACAGGCCATCAATACATTTCTCATTTTTTTTTTTGCAGCAATGCCCATTTTTTATACTTTCCCATTAGCTTGAGTTATTTTTAGGGGTAATGATGCCACATCCATGCAGCTAGTTGCAGGACCTGTGTTAGCATGTCTTTATCCACATTTTTTGGATTAAGGTTTGGATATAACCTTCTATTTCCTGTTTATAAATCATTTAGTCCCTTGCAAATTGGAAAATTCAATTCTCCCTTTCTATACTACTATGCTGTTTGTTTCCTAGTCATGGACCATATTCTGTTTTCATTTCAGAACGAGAGAAAAAGGAGTAACCTTATCCCTTTAGAATAAATAAGCTTGATCTGACATTAAGTGATGGTAACTTTTAAAACATTTTTTGAATGGGGAAAAGATAAGTGAATAGTCACAGCACCCATATTAGCTTTATAAATCACCCCCAGGAACCCTGAAAACAGATTTCAAAGTTTTAGATTAATCGGATCTGCTTGATGGTCACTGTGGTCTACTCCTGCTCACGTATTGACCCTGGAACCCCTGTACACATTATTGCAAGTGCTTTTCATTCCTTTACCTACTTGGCTGGCCATATTCCCTTGCTTTCTTAGGTGTTTGTTGAAATGTCTCTGCTGTGCCATCTCTTCCTGTTGATCCAGCCTTTAGCACTCACACTTTCCTTTTCAGTTATCCCAAAATCTTATTCCCATTTGAGGAATTAGATACAAAGTAGCTTGCTTTGGCCACCAAAAAGAGAAAAAAAGGTCTTGTCCCTTTGCTCACTACTGCAACCTCAGCACCTTATAGCATGTAGAAGAGATGGAAGCAGTCCTGGGTGTGTGAATGAATGGATGGAGGGATGTAGAAAGAAGATCCAGATAACTTCCCTACTTGTGAATCTGCTTGTGGAAAGATACCCTGAGCAATAGGAGTGTCAACAAGGATGAACTTGTAACCTTCCTCAAGTTGATAGCTTAGAAGCCCTTTGAATCAGTGCTCACATGTGAGTATTCACCGTAAAACAAGAAAGATTGGGTGAGTCATAGAACTGGATAGAAGCATTCTTCACCTTCATTATTTTTATAAGATTTATTCATTTTGAAGAGGCAAATTTATGGAGGGAGAAGGAGAGAGAGAGATCTTCCATCCACTGGTTCACTCCTCAAATGGTGGCAATGGCCAGAGCTGAGCCAATCCCAAGCCTGAAGCCAGAAGCTTCCTCTAGGTATCCCACATGGGTGCAGGAGCTGAAAGACCTGAGTCATCCTTCACTTCTTTCCCAGCCATGGGCATGGAGTTGGATTGGAAGTGGAACAACCAGGACTCCCACCAGGCCCCATATGGCATATCTGTGCTGCAGGTGGAGCATTAACTTGCTCAACCACTGTACTGGCCCCACTTACCTTTGTTATTAATGTTATTTTCCCCAGAATTTGCCCTCGGCTACAGGCACACACCTTCTTTTCAATAATGTCACTTTATCAAAAATACCGGCTGAAGAAACAAATTGCATGTGTGTTGTTAATATATTATTTTTAAAAATGTAAATCCAGGGATGGTTCATGCGCTATTCCAGGGACTTTCCTGTATATTCTGGGGTGCTTAGAATCATACCTATTCTCCACTCAGTAAAAGCCCTTAGTATGTAGTAGGGTGCAGTTGGCTTATGATACCCCAAGGCAGTACTAAACACAGCTATCTGCTTCTGTACCTGATTAGCTTAAGTCAACTGATCTGTAACACCTGAGTTGATTGGAAATCCCTGGCTGCTGTGTGTTAATGAGAACACAAAACCCCTGGCTTTGGCCATGCAGTGTGGTGGTTCCTGGAGTGTAGCAGGAGCTGCTTGCTGTTGCCAAGCTTGACTAAGACTCCTAACATCCTACACTTCTGTCTGGTGTGATCTCTATTGCTCTCTGCAACATTTTGGAGGCCTCGGTGAGACTGAAATCCTGTTCAGACAGAGGGAAGTGGCCATCCTGTGCTCTGGACTCTGCCCCAGTAGTCTGGGGAGGTCACTGTGAAGAGGCTTAACAGGGCCCCAGCAGCCATTCCTGGCTTCGTGGTTCGTAGGATTCATGCTGACCTTTCGGAGGAGTCCTCGTCTGGAGACTGGTCATAGGTGAGTTTACGTATCACCGTTTGATTCTGTTTTGAGTGCTCAGCTTGGACTCTAAGAAGGCTGGACACAACCTAACGTCTTGAGTCACGGTCCGTACAAGGTGTTGCTATGGCCCATCAGGTTTGGGTTCCCAGGTTTCTGGGTTCCCATCAGGTTTAGGTTGCGGTGGCCACTGTTGAGAGTGGCAGATGCAAGTTCTTGTGAAATTCATTGTTTTAAATGAGTTTTGTTTTTATGAGAGTTTTTTTTTAAACTCATTTCGAGTTTGATTCTTGTGTAAACATAGGACAGGGTGAAAGTGCAGCACATCAATTGTTTTGGTTCCTATTGGGTTACTGTCTTACTGTAGTGAGAGTGTGGTGGCCGCTTGTCTGTCGTGATGTCTGTATTGCTGAAACTGTTTTTCAACAGGTCCAGTGCCAAAATAACAACTGGTAATCAGAGTCACTTAGGTTACATTTTGCAAATTCTAGCTTAGTTTCCTGTAACAGAAAACCATTTGAAAAGGGTAAATGTGCCTGTCTGTATGTTTCCTAAGTCATCTTGGTGCAGTAAAAAGGTGCTGTTTTACAGTAACTGGCCTCAGTGCTCCTTGAAATTAAATGAGGACAAAAGAATTATTTTAAATTATAAACTGTCTGTTTCCTAGCCAGCTCCAGTATCTAGGAAATTGGCAGATGGAATTAAAAAAAAATTATTTGTAAAATACTTATAGGAGATTTGAGAGTGACTATCTGAATTAGTGGAGTCTAATTCTGAAATTGTGGGAAGAGATCGAGTTCTGATCCTTAGGGAAGAGCCCAGTAAAGCGGGTCTGAAATGAGCCTTAACAGGTAGGAACAGGGAAGTAACAACCAACTGGTCAGACTGGTATTAAACAACTCAAACCTGTTGCTTATGAGGCCTGCGGGGTTTGACGGTAAGTGAGTACACCTGGAGAGCGTACCGTAGAGGGTAGTCTGGCTTTGCATAATGACATTTTCCAACATTGTAATTAAAAAATGTATGTGTACCCTAGATTGGCATTTTATCTCTGGGACTTTGTAAGTCTGTGATTAGATGTGCTTAACGCAAGTGGTCATGCGCCACTATGAAGTTGTGTCTTGTCTCTTACTGCAAACGGCATGTTCATCTGTCACACCTGTAACCAGCATGGTACTGTCTTTCAGTTATGTGCGAGTTACAGAGACCTGTGTATGTGGCTAAAGTAGATGTAAGCATTGAACATCATGGCAGTTTTGAACTATGTTACTCAGGTAAATGCATCCTTCCTAAAGCTGTGCTCCTGTTCATATGAGCTGGTGTGTCCCTGGCAACCATGCATGTTAATTTGATGGATCTTACTATCAGTAAAGGCTAACTAGAGGTGGTCAACCTTTGGGAGGCTTGAGAACCAGGCCTAAACCTGTTCTGTAGTTAGACAAGGATGCAAGTTTGATTTGTTATGTTTATGTTGACTTTGAGCTTTGTGTCTACTGTCTGTCGGAGTTACACAAAAGTGCAATTCCCAGCAGGGTAATGCTGGCTAGCACTCTCAGATGGTGACCTTGTCTGTAAAAGAGATGACAGTAGGCATCAGGTGAGGTTAGCGTATGGCGCATTCGCTCTAAACCTCCTTTTTTGCTAAGTGTGGCTTAAGCGGGTGTTTGACACTGACTCCTTGTCATCAAATATTTCCCTCCTGGTGTGGACTGGATCAACAACTGGGTCAAATCCAACCTGTGAAGGAGGGACAAATGGAGCATGAACATGATTGATCAGCTTTGATTTTGGAAATGGATTTACTGCAAGAGGACATGAAAATCAAGATGGAGTCACTAAACCAAACTGGTTAATTCCGAGAGGTTATGAAGGAAGGGTTCTTCTGTGTGATTGTTGAACTGTGTCCTCTAGAGAGGATCCCCATTTCAGAGGGGCTAACTAGATAAAACCTAGTGCTAGAATCTGCAGATAGCAATTGCAGTGAGGTACAGAGGAAGCTCTTTGACCTGTTTGATTTTAGAAGTAAGGATTAGGGCTAGGCATATTGACTCACAGTCTTCTTATCTGGACATTGTCTCCTAAGATTGGCTGATGTATCTGAGAACAGCTGTCTATAACTGGTTCAAATCTGCCTACTCAGGAGATACTGACTCGGGATCCTGTGTATGGCTGTTGAGGTCAGTCCAGACTGAGGGCGAGCACCACGCTGATATAGCAGCCAAGAAGGTAGCCCTATGCCAGTGGGGCCTCCCACACTAATGGGTACCCTGGCCAAATCCTGTCCAACAGACTAGATAGAACCAAAGATGGATAAAATTACAACAGGCTACTCAGGACCCGACAGGCCTCTCCAGGAGGTGCAACAGATCTTTCCCCAGCTCTGGCTCCTCTAGCCGGCACTGGACACTGACGGAGCTGCCGACCCTGTATTCTAGCCTGGAGATGTCATATAAGTTAAGAGACCTGTGGGCCTGAGAGTCTCCCTGGAAAGGACCTTACCCCATGATCCTGAGCACCCAACGACCATGAGGGGGGGCAGGAATCGACCCCTGGATTCACTACTCCCAGCTAAAGAAGGCCACATGTGAATCAAGAAAAATGAACTGTTCACCCCCCTGAGGTTCCTTAGAAATGGCTCTCCTCCTCTGCCATAATGCCTTTGCCCTGTATCAGTGGGAGCCCCGGGATGCAGATACTAGGAACTGAACCACCAGGACCCCAGCCAGCATTCAGGATGATTTATGATGTGACTGCTCGCATTGACTGAGGTCAATGTGGGATCTGGGACATACGGGAATAAGATCGTGTATACATGGGAGAGAACCTGGGGTGAGGTTTGTGCTTCAACAAAAGCTAGTTAAGTCCTCTGTAGTCCTCTACCCCATTGGGCTTGTTGTACTTACAAATCTTTTGTGGAATATTGCTGGCAGGCCTGAGTCCTAAACCTCCTTATGTGGAAGTCAATGTACCAATCGGTGTGCTCCTGAATATGAGACTGAATCAAGGATTTGACTCAGGTGTTAGAGCACCAATGTGGAATGTAGTAGGGTACAGCTGGCAAATAGTACCCTGAGACAGTACTAAGCTTTGAGCATGGCTAACCATGGCTATCTGCCTCTGTGCCTGATGGGCTTAAGAAGCAAGTTGATTTGTTAACACCTGAGCTGATTGGAACTCCCTAGCTGCCGCATGTTAATGAAAGCTTAAATACCCCTGGCTTCAGCCATGTGGTGCAGTGGTTCCTGGAGTGTGGCAGGAGCTATTGTCACAAAGCTTGGCAAATAGACTCCTCCCAACATCCTATGCTTGTGTCCGGTGTGATCTCTTGCTCTCCACGAAAAGTACTTCCTTTCAATTCTGACAAACAAAACTGTCCCCAGCCAGACATTGGAAAATGTCCCCTGGGTGAGTGTTAGAACAGAAGCTGCACTCTCTCCACCCTCCACCCAGTTAAGTGTCACTGAATGAGACCAGTAGGACAGAGTCTCAGGGCTTCTGAGTTTGTGGGCCTGGGCTGAAACCTGGAAAGCTGTGCTTTAAAACAACAGTTCCTTCAGGTAATTGTGATAATTGGCCAGAGTTGAGAACCACTGCCCAGTTTATTCTCCCTGACGATGGACAGCCTGTTCCTCCTCCTGAAATCCTGGCAAGGACCCAGTTTTCCACTAAGTGAAAGTGGAGTGTCAGAAAAACTTCCATTCAGAGGAGAAGTTATTGCCATTTCCCTTTCTGCTCTTCCTTAGGTGAGAGACACTGACTGTCACAAACCAAATTGTCAAGTGACAAAATTGGAAGCAATCTAGCCTCACATGAAAGGAAGGAATAAATAGACATAGCACTCTGTGCTTATATCAGCTCAGGGGCACCTGGCTCAGACTTTTGCCACAGGGGAGACTGGGAATGTCTCAATCTTGCAGGGCTGCAGTTGGAGTAGTCTCTGAGAAATGAAAAAGCAATAGTCCATTGAGTTAAGAACCCAAAGGAAAATGGCCACATGAAAGCCATGGCTCTAGCATCTGGCATTTAGGCCCTTTGGTTGGATGGGACTATCTTTCAGGCCTCATTTTTACCCCTATAGATCTCTAAATCATGACCCAGACAATAATGACCACTAATGTTTTCTGTCTAAATGTGGATGGTCAGAGTGAGCACTCTAGGTTTAGGATCACATATGATCAGATCATCCTTATGTCTCCTGTCTCTCTCATAAAAGATTAATTTATTTGGGAGTCTGAGTGAGTTGGGCATGAAGGGAGGAAGGAGAGATGGGAGTAGAGATCTGAGTGCTAAGTCCACCCTCAAATTTTGACAGTAATCCGAGCTGTATAAGCCAGGAGCCAGAATTCCATCTCAGTTTGTGACATGGGTAGCAGCGACAAGGGCACTTGGGCTGCCAGCTCTGTTGCTTGCCAGCAAGGAGCTAGATCAGGATAGTCACTAGACTGAACCAGTGTCCCCAGACAAGATGTGTGCCTTGTGAGTGATGGCTTAGCTTGTTCTGTCACAACATGACCCCTCTGTCTTGTCAAAATATAAGTGTTGTTTATATTGAGATTGAATCATAAGAAAGTGTCATTTTTGCATATTTAGAACTACTAGATTTTTAAGGCAGAAACAGGGTGGCAGGACGTTCCATGAGCTGGCTCTCTTCAAATGGCAGCAACAGTTATGAGTGAGTCAGTTTGAAACCAGGATCCAGGAGCTTCGTTGTGGTCTCCCATGTGAATACGGGTCCGCATGTGCTTGGACAAGCCTCTGACTTTCCAGGAACGTTAGCAGGGAGTGGGATTGGAACTGGAACAGCGGAGACTTGAACTGGCACTCATGGGATGCTTTGCTGCAGGCGACTGCTATGCCACAGCACTGACGCCCCACCCCCTGCAAACGCAAAGATTTTTTTTCTTGATTTTATTGAGACACCTCAATTTCTCTCCCTTCTCTCTTATTCTTACCCCATCCCTCACTTCCATTTTCTTTTCCTGCCTTTACAAGCACATATGTAAGACGTGGAATAAGAAGGGGCAGAGGGAGATGAGAGATGAGACGTGGACCACTATGGCAAGATGCTCATAATGGACAACTCAGAGAAGTTGCCTTCTTTATTTATACACAAATCATCACAAGCTTTTGCACAACATCCAATTGTTTCATTTTTACTTCATTATAAAAGAACGATTACAAAATCAAGCCTAAAAATTATTATTATTTTACTTCAGAGAAAATATTTTCAGCAAGCTATTGTTCATTCAGACCTGCGGTGACCTGGCTGAAGCCAGGAACTCCGTGGTTGGCAGCACATGCAGTTACATAGTGATAAGTGGTTTACTTATGTCCAAAATCAATTTTCACTAAACACAAACTAATATTACTTAAAATATCAAGAATACAGAATTAAAAGAAAAGCTCATAATGAAAGGAATTTATTAAGGCCTATAACAGATTCTTTATTAGATTTTATAATCAATCACGCATTAATTACCATCATCTTCACCTAGTGCTGATTCAGTTGTTTTGTTCTTTTGCTGAAGGGCAGTAAAAAGGATCAGGGCAACTCAGCCTTTCTACAAACAGAGGGCCTTTACAAGAAACTTCTTTCTATCTTTTATAGACTGTTTTCTTTCCCTAAATATGAGCGCCAATATAAGGTAGAAATTCTAAGCCATCTTCTGGGAGGTTCACATTTGCCTTCCTTTAGAAGATGCCCCATATACTTCCTGCTTTCCATGGTGAGAAACCAAAATGTGTCATTTCACCTGTTGTAACAGTTCGAGGAGCATGGTAAACAAACGCTTTGTACCTCCATGATTGCCATCTGTTCCAAGATATTATCAAGCCATTTCATTTTTTTTTTAGATTTATTCATTTTTTATTACAGCCAGATATACACAGAGGAGGAGAGACAGAGAGGAAGATCTTCCGTTGATGATTCACTCCCCAAGTGAGCCGCAACGGGCCAGTGCACGCCGATCCAATGCCGGGAACCTGGAAACTCTTCCGGGTCTCCCACACGGGTGCAGGGTCCCAAAGCTTTGGGCCGTCCCCTCCTGCTTTCCCAGGCCACAAGCAGGGAGCTGGATGGGAAGTGGAGCTGCTGGGATCAGAACCGGCGCCCATATGGGATCCCGGGGCTTTCAAGGTGAGGACTTTAGCCGCTAGGCCACTGTGCTGGGCCCATATCAAGCCATTTCTTAAGGAAAACATTACTTATATTAGAGCAAGCTCCAGGACAAAGGTGGGCACATAACAGGATGTTTGTAGACATTGTGGGTTCAATTGTACTGTTGTATGCTTTTAGCTGTGTGTTATAGCCTTACGTCGCTAAAGATGTTTTTATCATAACATGATTGATGAGTTTGAGGTGTTATCAGTTACAGGAATCATTTCACATTTGCAGAAAAACAACAACCCCCCCCCCAGGAGAATTCTATGAAACATCAGAGAGGTGATCAAGTGTCCATACAATGGGGTGAGGCAGCAATGAGGTGACCAGAGACATTCCGCCGGGCCTTGCCTCGCTGCTAGAAACTCCCCGTAGCCTTGCTAACCAAGGAGCAGTGTTCATCACAGACCCATGCCATACAATCCAACTGCATGGCTTCCACAAGTTATGAAGATCAATAGGAGTTTGTTGGGCAAGATAATGGAAATGTTTCCAGTTTTCGATATTTGTTACTGTGAAAACCCGCAGGTGCATTTTGCATGTCTGGAGAGGTCCTGCAGTCCAGCACAAGGAGAGATCTGTGAAATTCTTGATCCCTGTCAAATGAATCCACTCTAATGTTCAGGTCCATTTGCTTGGCTTTTCAGTTTTGCAAGTTTTTATTTTCCCTTAAATTTGGGCTCTCCAAATCAAAAGGATTTTTTGTGACTAAATATATAGTATTACAGGGATTATTAATGTTACAACTTTAAAACTATGGGAATCAAAAACTACTACATCTGTCTCGACCCAAAGAAGTGAACATAGCCATGTTCTCCTACCTCTATGATCCAGCTCTCTGGTATCTAGTTTCCCATCAGAGCTAACCCTCTGAGCTGAATCCCAGGCACCTTCCAACATTTATCAGTTTCTGAAAGTGGACCCAGTGACTGATCTTGCAGTGTTTGCCAACCCTGCTTTGGTGTCCTGGATTGCAAATGCACTCAGTTGTCATGGACGGCACACCTCCATTGAAGATGCCTTTGCTCCTCTCCACATGACAAAATTGCATTCTTTCCTCACCTCATTAGCCCTTGCAGATGTATGCATCCATATATGATTTGTATCCTGTTTTGCAGATACGTTTTTACGGTTTAGATGATACAAGAAAGCATAGAGAGGAAAATTATTACTGTTTCAGAATAAAGACTTTATGTTCTCATGTTTTATTTTATTTTTTTTAAAGATTTATTCATTTTTTATTACAGCCAGATATACACAGAGGAGGAGAGACAGAGAGGAAGATCTTCCGTCCGATGATTCACTCCCCAAGTGAGCCGCAACTTGCCGGTTCGCGCCGATCCAAAGCCGGGAACCTGGAACCTCTTCCGGGTCTCCCACGCGGGAGCAGGGTCCCAATGCATTGGGCCGTCCTCGACTGCTTTCCCAGTCCACAAGCAGGGAGCTGGATGGGAAGTGGAGCTGCTGGGATTAGAACCGGCGCCCATATGGGATCCCGGGGCTTTCAAGGTGAGGACTTTAGCCGCTAGGCCACGCCGCCAGGCCCTGTTCTCGTGTTTTAAAGAGTTGCATTGGAGTCAGATGGCTTATTGTATCTGTTCAGTCATCTCTAGAAAATTTCTCTCATTTCATAGTCTTTTTTTTTTAAGATTTATTATTATTGGAAAGCCGGATATACAGAGAGGAGGAGAGACAGAGAGGAAGATCTTCCATCCAATGATTCACTCCCCAAGCGAGCCGCAATGGGCCAGTGCGCGCCGATCCGAAGCCGGGAACCAGAAACCTCCCCCGGGGTCTCCCACGCGGGTGCAGGGTCCCAAAGCTTTGGGCCGTCCTCGACTGCTTTCCCAGGCCACAAGCAGGGAGCTGGATGGGAAGTGGAGCTGCCGGGATTAGATCCGGCACCCATATGGGATCCCGGGGCTTTCAAGGTGAGGACTTTTAGCCGCTAGGCCATGCCGCCGGGCCCCATTTCATAGTCTTTTAAAGGGTGCTTTTAAACTTATTCACGTATATGCCTTTAAATTTCTCTTCTTGGGCTATTCATCCCTTAGGCTTTTCCCAATAGTTTTCAAATTATCAGTGACAAAGCAGTGAACTTCCTTCTCTATACCTGCTTAGGATCCCTCACTGTTTAAGAATGAACTTCGAGAAATTGTCTTGTTGGATTAGAAGTTATGACCTTTCTTAGAAATGAGTGTACTAGAAAAAGTACATGGAAAAATGGAACTAGTCTTCTTTTTGGCGCAAAAAAGTTTGCAGTCACATTACACAAGTGATCTTTGAAATGTGCAGGAGTTGTTGACATTGTGGTGAAGTGGACTAAACCACCATTTGCAAAGCTAGCATCCCATATTGGAGTGTTAATTTGAGTCCTGGAAAAGCTGCCCCAAGTCCTTGGACCCTTACCACCCATGTGGGAAATCTGGATGGAGTTCTAGGCTTTTGGCTTCATTCTAACCTAGTCCTAGCTACTGTGGCCATTTGAAGGAGTGAACCAGAAGATTTTCCAAATCTGTCTGTCTGTCACTGTAATTTTTAAATCTTTAAACGAGAATTTGGGGGAAATTCATATTATAACTAGGCATGGATTTCAAATGTTTTTGGACAAGATAAACTTACCTTTTCATTTTACAATGGTTTGTGAAGCTCTGAATGACAGCCCAGAAAGAAAATTTTGTCAATTCATTTTTTCCAACAGGCAAAATTTGTTTGAAGTAAAATGCCTTATTTAAATTTATAGTTTGTCGATTTGTAGAACTGAACTCATATTTATTTTCCATTCATGTTTCCTTTGTGGAACAGACATGTCTGGACTCCATCTTATTGGCATTTAGAAGACACTGAGAATTTTTATCTAGAAAAGTGACAGATCAGTGTTTTCAGAAGCTGATTTTGACAATACTCATTCTGATAATACTGAGAAGAATGGAGAAGACTGCAGAGTAACAAGTTAGACTATTAGTAATCTTGGTACAGGTGATGGCAGCTCTCCCTTAGAGTTGTGCTGACGAGACTAAAAAGAACTGGGGGCTTGAAAGATGTTTGGGAGGTAGAATAGATAAGAGCAACTTTTTTGGACAGGTTAGCCAAGATGAGGGACTAATCCAGGGTTTTTCAAGCTCAGCACTATTGACTTTTCAGGGCTGCATGGTTCTTAGTGGAGAGTAATCTGTCCTGTGCATTGCAGGAACTTCAGTAGCATTACTGGCCTATATGCACCGGAAGCAAATTGCATCAGTTCTTCCAGTGTGAAGCAAAAATGTTATTAGACATTGGAAAATGTTCCTGAGTGCTAGAATTTCCCCTGGTTAAAAACTTCTAGGCCACTTAGTGATACATTCTAGGATTTGAGCTTGGGTAACCTAGGAAGGGAAGATGAAGCAATTTCAGTGGTGAGGTATGTGGTGGTAATCAATATTCAATGATGGTCATGTTCATTTCACATCACTTGAGAGAAAGACAGCACTAGGCAATTATAATCAGTTGAGCTGCTGAGATCTTGTCTGGAGGCATATATTTTGGATTGATTGGTAGATGAAGATCAATGAGAGAGAAAGTGAGAAAGGAAGGATTGATGAAGGAAGAATATGGAAGTTTGCCAACACCTGGGAAAGAAGAAATGTTTGCTAGAGGAACTTGAAAGTTGTCTAAGAGATAGAAGGGAAGCTAGACGAGTGAGATGTAAGAGTGAAAGGTAAGAGACTGGGAAGTAGTAGAAATATTTAATTGGATCAAATACTGCTCCAGGTGAGTTAAGATTGAAAAATAATCGGCATAATTTGTAATCAGGACTTTCTTGATCATATTGATAGCAGTTTTAGAATATTGACTGGGATGGGAGGTCAGACTGAAGTTGGTTAAGTGATGACTGGGAGGTCAAGAGGTAAAAGCAGAGAATATGAACCATTGATGAAGTTTTGATGACAAATGGAAAGGAGGGTAAAAGAGAAGTGAGGTGGGGAAAGGCTTTTTTTCAGTTTTTAGGGTTAAACTTCAAATGTTAACACAATTGTGTTAAGAGTTATGAAAAATTACACAGAGAGCTGTGTACCCTGTACTAGTTTGCTTCCACTGATAAGTTGCCCAAAACTGTAGGAAGGTATCACAACTGGTTGACATTCATATAATCCACCAATCTTACTCAAGTTTTTCAAGCTTTACACTTGTGTATTTGTTTCTGTGTAGTTGTATCACATGCATGTGGCTCCACCACAATCAAGATACAGAAGAGTTCATTACCACAAGGATCCCTCATGTTGCCCCTTTTAACCACATAACCCCTTTTCCCTCTTGTCATGACCCTAACCTTTAACAGCCACAAATTGGCCTCCATTTTTCATTTTCATTTTCTTTTACCACTTTAAAACTGCTTATAGATAGAATCATATAATGCATAGCCTTTCGGGGTGGGCATTTTGTAGTCAGCAAAATTACTGCAAGGATCCTTCATGTTATTTTATGTACCAGTAGTTGATACATAAAACTCAGTTGGTTTTGAAGGACATCTGCATTGTTCCCAGTTTTGAGCTATTACAAACAATTTCTGTCAAGAGCAGTGCGTAAGTTTTTGTAAGTGCAAGTTTTCATTTCTCTGGGAAAAATTCTCAAGAGTGCAATGGAGGATTCATACGGTTTTTGCACATTTAGTTTTAGAAGAAACTGTTAAACTCCTGTCCAGAGTTTTCTGCCATTTTCCATTCCCACCAACAATGTAGGAGTGACTAATTTGTCCAAGTCCTCATTAACATTGGGTGTTGTTGCTACTTTTTTTTTTTTTTTTTTTAGTCATTCTGCTAGGTATGACTGACATTTCTTTTTTTTTAAGATTTATTTATTTTTATTACAAAGTCAGATATACAGAGAGGAGGAGAGACAGAGGGGAAGATCTTCTGTCCAATGATTCACTCCCCAAGTGAGTGCAATGGGCCGGTGCTGTGCCGATCCAAAGCTGGGAGCCAGGAACTTCTTCTGGGTCTCCCACTCTGGTGCAGGATCCCAAAGCATTGTGCTGTCCTCGACTACTTTTCAGGCCACAAGCAGGGAGCTGGATGGGAAGTGGAACTGCCGGGATTAGAACCAGTGCCCATATGGGATCCCCGCATGTTCAGGGCGAGGACTTTAACCACTAGGCCACGGCGCCAGGCCCAACATTTCTTTGATTTTAATTTGCATTTATTTAATGATTAACAATGTTAAATCATAAGATTATTGGCTATTTTCAAGGAAACAGCTGTTTGTATTTTGCCTAATTTTTATGTTCAGAACTATTAAGTGAGCTAATTAACAAAAAAAGTATTTGCAAAATAGTCCAAACCTTTCAGTACATTTGTCAAAATTCCTTCTTTATGATTCCAGCTAGCCAAGGCTTTGCACTGCACTTCAGGATGCAGGAGATATTTCACCTACCACTAAGTTCATGTTGCCAGAATTTTTAGTTTTTTTTTTTTAACTGACAAAAATTGTGCTTATTTATGGGATACCAGGCAATAATTTGATATATGTTTAGATTGCATAATGTCCATTCAGGCTACTTTGGCCATTTGCTAATTGGATTTGTTTTATTACTGTTGGTATTTGATAATTCTGCTTTGGATGTTTCTCTTTTTCGGACTACATGGCTTGCATATTTTTGGTAAAATCTCAGTTTTGTAGCATGCATTTTCATCAGATGTTTGGCAGGGCAAATGTTTTACTTCAGTGAGCTGCAGATGATCACTTTTTGCCTCACCTAGCCATAGGTCTTAAAGATTTTTGTCCTGTGTACTTGATCAGAGTTGTCATGTTTCATATTTTCAGTCCATGACCCATTTTGGGTTAATTTTTATAGAAAGTGTGAAGTTTGGTAGAGGCCTGTTTCCCACCCCCACCGGATGTGCAATGGTTTAAATACAATTTATTGAAATTCAAGATAAAAGATCAGTGCACATGTATAGGGTGAAGGAAGCCAGTTATTGGGAGAAATAGGGTTATTGATGTAACACATGGAAGTAATATCGACAGAAGTCCTTGAGAAGCTGAGAGGAAGCAAGATCCAGGATTAATCCTTAGCTAGGAGTGTGACAAGTGGAAAGAAGAGTTGGAATTTCACTGTCAGTTTCTTGTGCAAATCATTTGGGATTAAAGGGATTGCAGTTTGAATTGAAATTTTACCAGTCTCAAATCTTTCCTAGTTGAATGTCTTTTTATGGAATCATCTCAGTTTCTACTTAACTCTTATTAGAGTCAACAGATTCAATCCCTGGGTTATCAATCTAGGATATACTTCATGTTAAAAATGTAGTTGTCACCTAAGATGCGATTCTGTTCCTGAGGAGTTTAGAATCAAGTTGAGATTGCTGAAAACAGTTCAGTAAATGAACTAAATGAATATGTTGTAGGGCTAGCGACTGGTTCCATGTTTTTAAATCACTAAGAGCCAGAATTGGAGGACTGAATCATATCCCCTCTATTAGGAAGCTGCTGTGGTTTGTAGACGATGTCATGTGAAACAGCTCCAGTGAGGTAGGAACAGCACTAAGTATACATACGATAAAATACGTACAAAATGAAATCTTTATTGTGTAATAAATGAGGACTGTAAATAAAATTGTTTTTTTAAAAGGAAACCTATGGTTCTTTGCATTAAAAATAAATTTTGTGTGTCAGGCATGCAGCATGAAATTGTAAGATATATATTTGTATATGGTAAAATGGTTATTGTAGTAGAATAAATTATCATATTCATCATATCACATAAATTAGGATCAAACTGAAAACAGAAATTTGTTTCCTGAAATGTTTATGCTTCAGAACCTGGAAAGGGAGTGTGAAGCTGTTGAATATTTATGGTATATGCAAAAGCTTCCCAAATTTTTCAGCCCTAGAATCTGAGATACAAAAGAAATAGTAACTTGTTGAAATGCATAAATTGCAACATCATTTGGAAACTTGTAAGAAATGCAGGCTTTAAGCCCTGTACCAGGCCTATTTGATTCAAAAGCTTTTTGTTTTGAGTTCCAGTAATCTGTATCTTGATTAGTACTTCATTTTTTAAAAGATTTATTTATTCATTTGAAAATTGGAGTGACAGAGTCTGATTATCTCCTCAAAGGATAGCAACACCCAGGGATGGTCTAGACCAAAGCCAAGAGCCCCGAGCCCCGAGCCCCGAGCCCCGAGCCCCGAGCCCCAAGCCCCATCTGAGTTCCCATTGAAGCGGCTAGGGATCAAGGATTTGGGCCTTCTTGCAGTGCCTTCCCATGTGTATTTTCAGGGAGCTGGCTCAGAAGCTGGACAGCTGGGATGCTGGTCCCACAGGTGGCAGCTTATAACGATGCCCCACAACAGCTTTTATGGTGTGTATATTTTATTGTACAGATTATTGTATATTAAACAGTACTTTTTATTGTATAATTTTAGCCTGTGGTTTTGATCTTTATCTCTGCACGTGCACATATCCACCCACCCACACTCCCCCGTATCTACACAAACACACACACACATACACACACACACAGAAATGAGTTACTATTTTGAAACAAATTAACATGTTGCTCTCCTTGCATAGTCTGAGAACCACTGATACAGCAAGTAGAAGGCAGAGAATCACAATTCAAACTCTGCTGTTTCTGACTGAAGATATAGAGGTTTATTTGTTACTGTTTGTCTTGTTCTCAAAGTAGAAAGAAGCCAGAGATTATGGGTACAGATACTAACAGTGAATTTCAAAGAAGGAATGTAGAAAGATATGTAAGTATAATCCACAATGTTAGTTTTTCAATTAAGTTTATCAGGGAGGAATATAAGCACTAGCAATTCCCTATAGGATTTCCTCCATGTTAACATCTCAGAGCTGGGCTAACTTATCTGGTGTTTTTTTTTTTTTTTTTTTATCAAGGTAGTAATAGAGTTTAATTGTAGGAGCTACATAAAGGGTCAGAATTCTAAGCTATTCCTGAGAAGCTGTTGATCCATTAATTGGTGTATTTGATACAAACACAGCTTTCTGTTTAGTTGATGCTGGTTATTTTACTTTGCATGTAACATTCAATGTACAAGGTTGCAGACACATTTAAGAAAACCAAATGAAAGCCATTAAAAGGTACTTTGGCAAGTAAATGATGGTTATATGAGGTGGTTTGTTTTTTTCTTTTTGGGGTGTGTGAGATTTCAGGACTCTGGATCAACTAGGATATTACAGGTTTAGGTTGAAAGAGTAAGGGCACACACATAAAGTGCTGAAAATCGAGGCCACTGATCATTTTGGTCCTTATTTAGTTACAAACAAGATGACTAGGTCAACAAGTAGGTATTATTATGGATGTTCTTAGAATGAGACTTAGCAAAAACAATAACTTAATATACCCTTAGGACTTGTCCCAATAATTCCATATCATATTATCTCCTTTGAAAAAGGAATATTATGTGGAAAAGAAATCACTATAGAAACAGAATGACAGAATGACAAAAACAGCCACCAGAGTGATACCACCTCTGATTCTCTTTTTGCTATGAGTCAAAACTTGGTTCTAAGGAACAAAATGAATATAATCCAGCATCTTATAGCAATTAATCATGTCAGTTTAAGGCACCTGTTGCCGTTATTGCTTCCTGCATAACAAAGCACCTCAATGTTTAGTGGCTTGAAACAATGACAGCTATTGCTATGCACAGAAAGGTGCCATTGAAGCCGGGATCCATTGTGGACTGCATATTTCCACTATTGACTAAGGAAACAGCTGGAAGGTAGTGGACTAGAATTCTCTGAAGGCATGCACATCCGCAGGTTTGGGTATTACTACCTGTGACTTTCTGTGGTCCAGGCTGCTTCATTGTCATGACTGGAATCCAAGGGTTAGTATCCAGGGAGATGGAAGCTGTATCATTACCAGTGCACCAGATTCAGAGTTCTTAAGCAGTATCTGTTCTGTACATTGCAGTTGATGTAGCATTGCCCAGTTTTCAAGAATTAGCAGTAGCCTGTCCCTTTCCCAGGACCATGAGCAGATCCTGCAAGAGTAAGGGAAACAGTGATAAGAGCTGAAGAGTGATACCTATGGAGTTTTTAAAATTGTCATTAAACTTTTATGAAAGAATTTTGGGGTTACAAATATGATGCAAAGACAGTATATAAAATTCCCACATATCTTTGAACCAGTTTTCTCATATCATACATGACCATGGAACAATTTTTAAATCCCTGAAAATTAACCTCGGTGCAACAGTGTTAGCCAAACTACAGAATTAATGTGGAGTTGACCAACTGTGTGCTTTACTACTTTATTGTGTTTTACGATCTAATTCAGGATCCGTATTGGCTGTGTCTCCTCATTCTCCTATCTGGGGCATGGCCTCTGTTTCCTCATCTTTCCTTACCCTTGAAATACCAGAAGAGTCCTGATCCACTTCAGAATTCTTCTTCATTTTTTTTCTATTTTTCTTAGAAAGTATTAACCAGGGTGTGGGAGAAAGTAAATTTAATTCTTGGTGATATGCATATGTACCTCATTGAATTCTTGGTGATACACAGGTTTGAAAGAATTATTTATACAAAAGGCAGGGTGACAGAGAAGGAGAAAGAGGGATACATTTGGCATCCACTGATGGACTCCCACAAGTGCCTGCAACAGCCAGGGTTGGGCCAATCTGAAACCAAGGGTCAGCAACTCCACCTGGGTCTTTCCTGTGGGTGACAGGGACCAAGTACTTCCGTGGTCTGATTTCCTAGGCACAGCTGTCAGAAGCTAGATCAGAAGCAGTGTACCCAAAACTCAAGCTAGCACCACGCTGGCTTACAGTGCTGTGCCACAACACTAGCCCCAGTTTTGCAGGCTTTGACATACAGAAGTTCACATATTCATCAGCCAATTCCATTGCAAGAGTCCCATTACTACAAAAACTCTGTTTTCTGGTTCTTCGTAGTCACCTCTCTTTCATTCCTCAATCCCTAGTAACCACTGTTCTGTTTTTCATTCCTGTGCTTGACATATTTTCCAGAGTGTCTCGGTCTGTTTTGTGTTATAAGGTACCAAGCCTCAGATATGTTAGAGAAGTTTTTTTTTTCTTTTTTAGGCTGAAGATTATGGTGGCCAGAGAGCCAAACAAACTGGCTGTGTTAAAACATAGCTCAGAAGCGTAAACGGAACCCGCCACATGCACAAGGGTTCAAGCACATGGGGTGCTCTGTTTTTATTTTATTTTGAAGATTTATTTGTATTTAGTTCAAAGGCAGAGTTGAGAGTGCTTCCATCTGCCTGTTCACTCCCCAAATAATAAAAAAGCAAAATCTAAACCAGTCCAAAGCCAGGAGTATCTTCCAGGTCTCCCACATTGCTGTATGGCCCAAGAACTTGGACGATCTGCTGCTGCTTTCCCAGGCCACAGGCAGGGAGCTGGATGGGAAATGGAGCAGCCAGGACTCTAAACAGTGGCCGTATGGGATGCCGCCTCTGGCCCTATCACCAACACCCGCTTTCAGTTTTTTTTTTCCTTTTTTTTATTATTTATTATTTTTATTCATTAATTACATTGTATTATGTGACACAGTTTCATAGGTACTTGGGTTCTCCCCACCCCTCCCCAAACCCTCCGCTTTCAGTTTTTACCAACTAATTCTCTTCTGGGAGGATTAGAACACTCTTGAAAGCTGTCATTAATTCCATCTGAGATTACTGACTCAGTAGGTCTCACATCTTGGTGTTCTAGTACTTTCTGAACACCAGCACACTGGGGGCCACCTACTAAAACCTTAATGGGTAGGGGAAACAAACCATGTTCCAACAACTGTGTTGAATACTTTAGATGTTTCACTAAAATACACTTTTTATTGCTAAATAGTATTCCACTATATAGATATATCACAATTTATTATATTATATGACATCTGAGCTTCCAGCTTTGACTATGCATAAACATGCTTTACATTTTTTAAAATTTATTTGTAAGGCAAAGTTAGAGAAATTGGAAGAGAGAACATGTGAACTTGTATGTGTGCATGTGAGTGAGTACACAAGCTAGCTGTTTTGCATCTGCTGATTCATTTCTCAAATGGCTGCAATGGATGGAGCTGGGTTAGGCTGAAGTCAGGAGCTTGAAACTCAAACAGTGTCCCTTGTGAGCACTTGGGCCATCTTCTACTGCTTTCCCAGGTGCATTAGCGAGGGCTGGAGTGGAAGTGAGGCTGTTGGGACATGAACCAATGCCCATGTTGGATGATTGTAGATGGTGTCTTAATACACTGCACTGTGACACCAGCCCTTAGGGACAGTTTCTTCTTCTTTTCTTCCACATTAATAATATTTTTTTTCTGTATCCGGGGTAAGGGGAGAGAGAAAGGGAAAAATCCCACCCAACCTCCCACCCATCCCAGGTCTTTTTTTTTTTTTTTTAGTGTGAATATAAGTTGAATTTTCTCTCAGGCAGCAATTTAGGAATGTGCTTAAGTTATATGTGGAGGATGCAGGTTTACTTTTATCAGAAACTATTGAACTGTTTTCCAAAGTAGTTTACTCTTCTATGGCCACAAACATGTGACAACCCTGGTTGCCCTGGATCCTTGCCACCATCACCCATTCCTTCGTGACTTCAGATCTTTGATTTGCAAAACGTGATTAATTTGAAGTTAGTTTGGTTATTTTCTCAGTTATCTTGGGGAGGGATAGTCCATGAAAATGTTGATATCGTAAGTGGAAGTCAGAGTGCGATTAAATTTGCTTGTAACAAGTTTGAAGAGCTAATGTAAGTTTGCCTGGTTTATTTTTTATTAGAAAGGCAGATCAGATTTACAGAGAGAAGGAGAGACACAGATCTTTCATCCACTGGTTCACTCCCCAAATGGATACAAAAGCCTAAGCTGAGCTGTTACAGAGCCAGGAGCTTTTTCTGGGTCTTCCACATGGGTGTAGGGTCCCAAGGATTTGGGCCATCCTCTGACACTTTCCCAGGCCATAAACAGGGAACTGGATAGTAAGTGGAGCAGCCAGGACATGAACTAGTGCCCATATGGGATCCTGGCACATGCTAGGTGGTGATTTAGCCACTGAGCCATGGCACCAATCCCTTCCTGATAAATTAAGCTCAGGACAATACACAGCTGTTAGTTTGGGCATATTGTACAAAGAGGTAACAGAGATGGAGGTATCATTTTCTGAGTTATCTCCTTCACTTTTGTCAAGCCAAGTGACTATTTCTGTTCTAGATGATCCCAGGGAACTCTGCTCATAAGCTTCTATGCTGAGATTATGCTTATTTGCTATTACTAATCACAGTAAGCTTAGGGAGCCAGGGTTGCATAAGTTGGCTAATCTTGCTAAATGTGACACTGTGAATAGAGTGGGATCAGTGCAACACTGTCTTGATAATGCGAATTAAGAGATGTGCCTCTGTACATTAACCTAGAAACACACACACACACACACACACACACACACACGCAAAACTGCTGCATAGGAACTACTGGGCATTATACACAAGAGTTTATGAGCCTCAATTCATTCTGTATGGTTTGGTTGTTGATTATATAAGCAGTGGTCAGCATGGTGCCTGAAGAAACACCTAGCATATGTTCAGTGGATACTTCCTGAATAAATGATTGGGTGACACAAAACCCAGCAAGAAATCCAAAGCAACTGCAATCACATTGAAACAGATCTTTGTTCTTTCCTTGATATCTTTTGGGAATAGCAGTGACTTTCACAGAGCTCATGGAACTTCTCCAGTCACAAGTTTTGATGTGATTCGTGTGTCTTTGGGTTGTGAGGTACTAACATGAAAACAAAAATGAAATGAATAGGATAATGTGCAGTTTTTAAAAGCAACACATGGACTACTACTACAATTCCTCTAGGAATTAACAACATAGGGTTTACTTTTTGCTGTGTGGAACAGCTAGTTTGGATTACTGATTCGAGGTAAGAGATTTGTATAAAATTACCACCCATTTCCATGTTATCATTTCACAAATTCTGGGAGGATTTGAAACTACTTACTGGGGACATTTATTTCCTAAGAGAATGTCTGAAGCTGCCTTTGATTGCTCAGAGGCAATTCAGAATTTTTGATGGAGATCAACAGTTTTGAGCTGCATACTAACAAGAGAAGGCAGCATCAGCTCAGTGTCACTTGAGTTCAAACTGGGCAAATGTCTTGCAAAATGGAAGGGATGGCAAAGGAGTTTGTGTTGTGTCAGCAAAGAATTGAGGAACCTTTTGGAGGTTTAGCAGTGAGCACAAGTGAAATGATAGGGAAGGAGATGCAAAAGCCTCGTGGGCCAGAAGGATAGATTTGAGTAATGCAGAGACCACAGGTGTCAAGGTGGGAGGGGGACATTTATGGCTGTAATGAAAAATCCCCTGGGGCAGCTAAATCACAGGGAGGTACAAAACACGTGACACCCTGAGAGATGGTTATGTGAAGGCGTGTGGAAGCTCCCTTTGAGCTGGGCATTCCACATCGATTCAGTTCATAACCGCTAACAACTAGCATGCATTGACCATGTTTACATCGGTTAGTCAACATCATGCTTTCTATCCCTTTTGTTGCTCCTTCTTTTAAAAATAGCATTGTTCATGCTTCTGATTACCTATTGTCTGTATTTTTCTGTAACTAATTTTTCTTTTAACATGCAAAATTGCTTACAGCTTTGTACCTTTAGTGATCTATTGCATAGAATGGTGGTTATTGTAAGTACCAATAGATAATATATTTCAAAATTTTAGATATTATTACTAGTAGTGTGCTGAGTATGCTAGATGCATTATGTCAGTTTTATTTCATACTGTAAAAATATATCAATCCATCACATTGTATCCCATAAATATATCAAAGTATTATTTATAGATTAAAATGAAAATTAAAATTCTGGTTGTATTAAAATCATGCGAGTCATTTTAAATAGCATTTCAAATACTACATATTCATAACACAAAAGCAGTCTTTATTGCTTGATGCAATTTATATATGTGTGTGTGTGTGCGCATGCACACACATGTGCCAAGGTAATCTGAAATCTTCCATTTTCTGTTCAAGTAATTAAACACTTATGAATTGGGAATCAGGCCAGTGGAAATAATGAAGAATCTGAATGCTCTTTTCTGTGTAGGCCCTTCTGTTGTTTGTCTACGCAAATATCACAATATATATGCATCCCTAGTTGCAAATTCTTAAGTGTTCTAGCTCTTAGAAATATTAATACTAAAATCCAAAAGGGTTTTGGTTTTCGCAGATATATTGCTGCCACAGAAATATGAATTCCCTGTGAAAAGGCAGAGTTTGGGAGGATGCTATTTATAAATGACAATGGCTGAAAGGCTAATGTGTTGATCAGACTTCCTTGGCTTTGAAAAATAATGGAGGCTCTCTCTGCATAGTTGTCACTGTGTACTTCAGGGCATAAATCCACAACATTTAAGATGACAAGACCTTGTATTTACATAGAGACTTTCTCCAAGGAATTCACATCACTCCTCAGGAACAGCTCCATTAATTCTTACAGCCTTGGGAGCTAGAGTAGGAAGATACATCTTTATGGCCAGTTGTCACAGATGCAGGAACCATGCCTGAGATGGGTTTGTAACCTTCTCAAAGTCACTGTAGCCAAACTGAATTGCTCGAAGTGTGGAAACCCAGATGGATATCACTCTTCCGTGTGGAAGAAGGACTAGGTCATGCAGGGTACAGGAGGGAGCTGGTCTTTCAGACTGTCTTCCATCATTTTTACTCTCCTCTGTAATCTGTGAGTGAGAATTGTTTTTCTTTTTTTTTTTTTTTTTGGCTAGCATTACCCCAAAATATGACCCTTTGAGCACTAGGCTATTAAAGGCATCAATAGATATGCGCACTAGGCTATCAAAGACATCAATAGATCTTCCATGAAATGCTGCTGCTGCTGATGATGATGATAATTTTCTGTGGCCAAAAAAGTTTTGACAACTATTTGATGTATATCTGTCTACTTGGTAAGTGAGAAGTCTTAGGTGAAGAAAATTACAAAACTTTGAAAGCGCCATTTCTCCAAGTTATTGGACCATAGAAGTAATGTTTCTCTTATATAGCACATCATACTGACTTATGGAACTGCTTTCCAATGGATCACATTTTGGGGAAATTTATATATATATTTCTTGGATAAAGCCTGTGGCAAGGAACTGCTATGTTATAATTTGTTTTTATTCTCTGTCATTGCTGAGCCCACATTTGGTGGTGATGCCTCCTTCACAAATTACCTGGGTGCTGCTAGATTCAGTATATACTTGCAGAGTTGATAGCCCTGATTATGTGGCAGGAAATAGATGGTGCAGAAAACTCCTCAGGAGTAGTGCTGTAGCTTTGTATTCCAGTCTCTGTGTCACACCCTGATGTAGGATCATTCACTTGAAATGATGCCACAGTTGTGTTGGTTCTAGGCCCTGATGGCAGTTACATACAGGAAATCGAGTGCTAACGGAGAACAAAGGAAGAGCAAGAACCAGATAAGAGATAAGAGTGAGGGTAGGTGGCATCCTTAAATAGGTTTTTCAGGGTTAGGTTACAGTCCACAATAAGAACCCACCAAGAAATTTCAGTGACATTGCCCCTACACATTGATTAGGCAAATCAGCAGTAGAATATCTTGATCAGTTATTGAGGCTGTGATAAAAATGTCACAGTGAGATGCTAACAGAAAATAATTCAAAAAAACTGTTGCCTGTTGATGTGAAAACTGATAGGTGTGGACTTATTTTTATCGGAAAAAAGCATTATGTTAAAATCAGCAGGTTGATTAAAAAGAAAAAAATGTAAATGTTGGGCCATGTTCAGAAACTAATCATGCTACTTCCTTTTTTCTCAGCCAATCAGTGCTGTCCTCTCTTCCCCTACGTGCATGTTGTCCACGTTGTGATCAGAGCAAGAACTCTTTCTCTTCAAATGCCATTTTTCATTCTTTTAGAACTGGGTAGAAAGGAAAAAGAGTAGCAGCAAAAGAGCATTGAAAAGTAACATCGTATGGTCTGGAAATGAGGAGACTGCAAAGCTATGATGTTGGGCTGTGGCATCATTGTATATCACCAACCTGCTCAGGTATTCACCAGTCCTGATATTTCCCTCATCCTCTCCTTTCCAGCAAGTGAAGCCACTCTCTCCATTCTCCTACCCCTAACCCCAACCCAGAAGCTGTCTGAACCATAGAGAACTTGAAGTATGTGAGGCACGTAATGATGCTTAGTGAGTCCTCAGTCAAATTTAAACCCAAGTAAATGGGATAAATATTTGTGTCTTTTTATTATAATAACAAAGAGGTAGATTATAATAATCAACCATGGCAAATAATTATAATGTGTATAGACCTACTAGCAGAAGATCAGAAGATTAATTGGGTTTATTGAAAAGTAAGTATTCTTAAGAGAGGAGACACTATTCTCTAGGTAATTAGCCCTAAAGATAGATTTGGGACCTAGATGAATATGTGAAGACAGAGTTAATTTGCATAGTTTTTACAATGGGGAGTGCCCATGAGAGAAAGTCGGAAAAGGGTGGGAGAGCCATCAGACCCCAATGCGAGCATGGCCAGTGAAGAGAACAAATTGTTGGGAAAAGCATCTAGATCAGTGTAGTTGGTGAAAGGTTTGACAAGCTATCTGGTTACCTACTAGCTACCTTTGGCCATCAAATGTATTATGTGTCCCCTAGGAATGAGATCACCTTCGTATTTGGGCCATACTATTATTGATTAGCAGTAGCTTGAGGGCAGGTTGACTTGGCCCAAATTTAGTAGTGAGTTTCATAGCAAAGTAGGTGGATCCAAGATATTCAGCGCCTGGAAGTCTGGGAAGTCAAGTCTACTGGATTAAAACAATGTGTTAGAATCAAACTTTGCCTTGAGATCTCCATGTCTGTATCTTGGTTTCCTTACTATGTTAAATGGTTAAGTTGGGAAAGTTTACCAAGGAAGAGAGAATTACTGGGAAGCATGGTAGGATGGGGGCGGTACAGAGGCGATCCCATGGTCAGCATGTGAGCATAGCACTTGATGGCTTCCAAAGATGAGGCTGATTTGCAGTCCATTGTCTTAGATTCCTCAGAGAACTCCATGGCATCTAATGTCTTCCTGTAGAAAAAGAAAAAAAATGATATTGCAAAGAAGAAAAAATGTAAATGTTATTTTTGACTTCTAGGCAAAGCTGTCAGAGTCAGGAAGTTTTTTGACATTTCATTATAAGTGGAAGTACTTTGTGTAGTTGCTACATTTTGTATTCAAGATAACTTTTGGACTGATACAATTGTTCTAAAATAATACTGCCATCAGACAAGCAGCAAAAAACAATTAGACTGAAGACATTTTTGTTTGAAATCAGTATGACTGCATAAAATATATTAATAAAACAGAGTGAATAATGTTGATCTCCTGATAAATTGCTTGCTCTGGAGAGCATGGGCAACTCTTGTAGCATCTATTGAGAAAACAAGAAAATCCTGTCAAGCTGACATCTGCTTCTTGGGTGGAACACATGAGGAGTCGTGAGGTTTTGAATATGGTGCAGTTAGTAGCATTGCGTACTTAATCAGCTGCCAAGGAGCAATGTATCCTTGTTTGGACAGCCCTGGATTCTAGAATACAGTTCATGTTTGGATTTACTCAGATATGAACAGGACATTTGGGTTGAAGAAGCTGTCTGAAAGTGCTTTCCGCAGCCTGGCATGTCTGAGGGCACTGCTGCTGAGGAGATGGAGAGTTCATTAACTATGGCCGTAGTCATGCAGCATAACAATGCCCACAGAACCAGCCAAAAATGATACAGAATGCATCAGCGTATTCCAAACATTGAGCATTTATTTCAGATTGTGACGTTGACTGGGGACTGATCAGCTGATAAGTGCTGGGTTCAGTTTGGGCAATTTGGTTTTGTTCTGTGTATCTTCATTTTGGGAGTTGTGGGCCAGCCTAGGTGTGTTCTCCTCAGTGCAATGGCAGAAACACAGACGCCTTTTGTGGCCCAGGCTTAGAATGGGTACAATGCTGTTTCTGCCTCATTTTACTGGGTGAAGTAAGCTATGTGGTCAAAATGATAGTCAAGGAGTGAAGGGGTTTCTTCTAATAATGGTAAAGCAATGGCCAGAGTGTGATGTGGTCAAATATGCCCACTACCACAAGAAAAAAAGAAGTTAGATTTCTCCATATAGGTCTTTTGTTTATTCCAGGATACCCAGAAAAGTGGTGAGTGACTCAATTCCAAGTAACAGGCATGTTTTTCAATCTTTTGCTGTGGCAGAACTGCTCAGTATTCACTAAAATCATTATTTCATGTCTTGGGAACACAACTTGTCTGCCCTGTCTAGTTAACTAGATGTCATTACCTAACTTCAAAGTAGAGTTATTACCAACAAGATTTGAATGGGGATCTCAATCTTGGCCCAATTAACTCTGCTTGTCATGCACCATTACGACTTTTTCTCTTGGGGCTGGCAGGGATGATAATGCCTAAGGTTACCTTAGAGTCATGTTGAAGGTGGCAGAGATCTTGCTCAAATTATTGCTGAATAGATAGTTTCCTCATTTTGCTTCAACTTGTGCATTCTGTGAACTGTATCATGAATTTGAGAAATGCACTTCTATGGTGTTCATTATCACTTTGAGTCCTTTAACATTTTGTCTAATTTGTTCTAATACATTTGTCATTATCTCTTTCTTGCCTTCAGCTCCTCTTTCTGTTTACCCTTGATCTCTGGCTGAACTATTCATAGCTTTGGGCTTGATTTTTTAAAAAAATATTGGTAAATTAGTATCCTTCTTTATGATTCTTACTGTTTGTTCTAGGACATGTTACATTTAGGCTTTCTGGTCTAATTGCTCTGGAATGCTCCTGAAATCTGCTATTCCAGAAAGATGTTACTCTTCATAATTCTATCCCTGAATCATCTACCATATCAGATTTCTGCTGCTAGTGCTTCCAACAGGGCAACTGGCATTTTGTCTCTAAACTAAACATCTGTCCTTAGGACCATACTGGTATGAAAAGAACGTACAGCACTTACAGTAGCATATATTTCAGTTTGAATCACGACTCTGGTATATTAGTGGTGTGATTTGGGGTTCAATGCTAAGCATCTCTGGGCATCCATATCCTCTTTTGGAAATAGATCTTCCTTACATGGTTGGTCTTAAGGATTAAGTGTGATGATGCATGGTGCTACTCTTACTACATATTCATTACTCAGTAAATAACGTTAGTAACATAATAGTAACATAATACTTGCTGTGATAGATAAGTTGACTATCCGAGATGTTGACTTCTCTTTTCAACCCCCATTTTTTGCTTAGTGAACTTGAAATGCTTTGCTGGGGACTTCATTGGCTACAGCACTCTGCTTTTTCTTTTGGCTTGGGGTTCACCATAGAACTTGTTTGAGCCAAGCTGTGGTGCAAACAGGGATTTCAATCTGTGCTTTCTCTGTGATGTCCTTACACCTCTGCCAGCTCCAGTAGAAATATGTTAATAACCTCCAATCCCAGAAGAATGAGACCCAAGTGGAGCTGTGCTGTTCCAGTCACTGTAACCTGAAGCAAATCAGTGCTGCGTAGTGCACATACTTGCAAGACTCCTTTGGAGCTGCTAAGGCTTTGTGGCAATTTGTTAAACAATATTATTGTGACCACAGGAAGCTGTTAAATTTGCAAGACTGAACAACCTATATTAGAAATTCTGATAAATGTATCCTTCTGTATTCTTTAAAAGGTTTATAATTGTAGCTCTTCAACTTAAGTTATTTTGCTAAAAACACAAGCAAAACCAGCTGAACTTTGAAGTGGGACCTGTACCTCATTACATACTCTTTTGTTTGTGGATTTTCAGTTGTCCTGATAACATTTGTTGAAGGTACTATTCTATTAGGATCACTGACTTTAATTTTTATTTTTTTATATTAAAAAAATTTTATAGCCATTGTCGATCAGACTCAGATGTATGGCTTGATGAGTTTCCTGGTACCAGGGTCCTTCAAGGGGAAAAGATAAAATTTATGAAAAATAGAAAGTTAAAATAAGATATGGTAGGGAGGCTGGAACAGAAATTGACATCTGGGTTGGCCTCCTAGAGAGATTATATCAGTCCAGGAACATTGCCAAGGGAATGTGATCATTCTGCCAAACTTTTAGAAGTTTTGTTGTAATAAAGACTACAAGAATGTACAGGCTTGTTAGAACTTCAGATGAGTATTGAAAACCTGGTAAATAGTTGACTATTATCGAGATTATTAGAAACCTATCCATATTTAGTAGAATTAGTCATTTTGAAAACATCTGAAAATAGTATCATTCAAAGGGAAGTGATGCTCAGAGCAAGGCGAGGCAAGATGTGATAGGTTATTATAACGGTAGCACTTCTTTACCCCTTTCACATTCCTTCTGATAGGCCTTTTGCAATGTCATTGTGCAGCAGCTAGCATTACTGGGTAGAAATAATGTCATAGTTTGAATCTGGGCTAGCTTTCTGACTCTTTGGCTTAGAGAACACAGAAGACATGACAGTGTCCCAGTTGTGATCCTCAAGATGCTTTGTGTTTTTGTTTTCTCTGTCTTAGAATGTTCCCACATTCCTCTTTTGGAGGCCCTCTTTGGAGGATCAGACGCCTTGTGGAGCCAAACTGCAGTACTACAGTTAGCAACCAAACCCCAGTCAGTCCCAACAAAGGGAAACTTCTAGCCCATTCACAGCTAATTGAAGTTCCATGTAACAGCTTAAGTGAAACCACAGGAATTATCCAATGGAGTTGTGCCTGTTTCTAACATTCAAAATCATAATTAAAACATTTATTTACATAAACTAATTTTTTAATTATTTTATTGGGAAGGTGGATTTATAGAGAGAAGTAGACTGAGAGAAAGATCTTCCATCCACTGGTTCAGTCCCCAAATGGCCGCAATGGTCAATGCTGAGCTGATCTGAAGCCTGGAACCTCTTCTGGATGTACCATGTGGATACAGAGTCCCAAGGCTTTAGGTCATCCTCTACTGCTTTCCCAGGGCACAAGCAGGGAGCTGCATGGGAAGCGGAGCACCTGGGATATGAATTGGTGCCTATATGGGATGCCAGCATTACAAGGTAAAGGATTAGCCAACTGAGCTGTGTGTCAGCTCCTAATTCACTAGTTTTAAGGGTGGTCTGTCACCCTTCATATTATTAGGGCTTTTTTTTTCTGTGTATCAAGATTTTGATGTACAGACCATGGATCAGAATGGTGTTGTTCAAGGTCAGGACTAGGATAATATAAGGGAGGTACCGTGGGTACAATATTTAAGGAAGCACAGGTCTAAGTTGGTGCTTGTAGAGTAAGGTACTGAGGGAACCAAAATTCTCCCAAGTATTTCCTCTGTAATTGTCTTTGCATGGATCTAATTCTAGAGTGTGTGTCAGAATTAAAGACGACAAATAAGGAAGCCTGTAAGGGAAACTGGATCCAGTGACAAGGAAGTTCAGGTGTTATCTTGAGTTTGGGTTAATGGGAAAGACAGCATATGTCGATAGGTTTGGTGGCCAACACAGAAGGTCAATTACTGTGCTTGTCACGAGATTCCAAACTTGTGTATATGTTAGAAAGTAGACGAGGTCTCAGCCAGTTGATGAGCAATGGAGGGTATCAATTGGCCAGATTTTCTTTTAATGTAACACATTTTTTTGAGGAAAGGACAAGGATTATTTTAGCTAAGGGTTTTGCAGATTCGTATTCCAAGACAGGGTGACCACATTTACCTGGTGCTTTATGGTAGCAGGCAAGCAAAAGAAGAATCATATGGTGAAGCAGGATGCAGAGAGGGGGGAGAGAGGGAAAGAGAACAGAAAACCAGCTAGCTAGTCCAGACTTTTTCATCTTTACAATTGCTCCTAAGAACCATGCTCTGAGGGTATGTCCCAATTATCTAAGGACCTCCCAGTATACTCACTTCCCAGTCGTCATAATCAGATTAAGCCTCAACCCTTAATCCTTTGTTACTATTAACATAAGAATGGGGACCAGACCAATGTGCAAATCATACCATAGGGCAAGGGAGGATATGAGAAACAGGGAAGGTATTTATCAGCTCTGTATATACCAACTCCGTGGCCTATTGCTTCTTTAACTTGTTAGAACAAAATGGTTAGACTGAAAAAATAACAGGCCACATTTAGAAGAGTGATGCTTTGCAAAATATGTATCAGAACATTTTCATGATAAGCAGCAATAGAGATACTTTGCTCCAATTGCAGTTGCTACAATTTGCACATGGCATTGAACAGTGACAAGCAATTTCAGAAATGACAGACATATCCATGCTTGCAAAACCTTAGAATAATGATAATTTCTAAGTTCGTACATCCTCACTATCCTTACGGTAATAAATAACAATAACAGCTCTTTAGATATGTGGAAGGTTGTTAGCCAAACAATCAAAGAGGAAGAATAATAAGGATATGTGTTTCATGGGCTAAGATGCGAACAATTTTGATGGTATTATTTACATTGTAAATAGTGAAATATCTTGGGTAATGAAGGCAGAGTTGAGACAAATTTCTCAATCTTAAGTCCTTGTGAAGTGTCCTTGCCTTTCTGTAAGTTGGCACACACTAATGTTTTTAGGCTTAGTCAGTTAATGAGAGAAAATTTTGGTAGCTTCATGGTTCTGCATCTAGAGACCTGCTTCTCACTCTGTATACACCATAAATGTTATCCCTAGAGTTCATTCTCTAGATGTGGTTCTAGTCTAAGAACGTTCTGGCTCTAAGTTCACTATTATTCTGCTAGTTTATCTTTGAATGCTTCCTAGTATTCCCTTTTGCACTTGTTTCTATTATGAATGACTGCCTTAATCTTAGTTACATCATCTCATCATCTTCCTTGCTTGGCACAGTAGCCACAGGGATGCCATTCTTTGGAGACCTGAGACCTAGAGTATCAAGGCCACTACAGTTTCTCTGTCATTTGGAAACCATTCTTTGTGTATGATTTCCACCAACCAGTAGTTCCTTTTCTATTTTTTATTAATTTTATGATACAGCTCCATATGCTCTGGGATGTCCGCTCCGCCCCCAAATCTTTTCTACCACTAAGTTCCCCTATATTATTACAGTAATACAGTTCTTCAAAAACTGTCTTAAATTCATTATTCTGGGGCCTGGCACAGTGGCCTAGTGGTTAAAGTCCTCGCCTTGAACGCACTGGGATCCCATATGGGCGCCGGTTCTAATCCTAGCAGTTCCACTTCCCATCCAGCTCCCTGCTTGTGGCCTGGGAAAGCAGTGGAGGACGGCCCAAAGCCTTGGGACCCTGCACCTGTGTGGGAGACCTGGAGGAAGATCCTGGCTCCTGGCTTTGGATCAGCTCAGCACCGACCGTAGCGGTCTCTTGGGGAGTGAATCATTGGACGGAAGATCTTCCTCTCTTTCCTCCTCTCTGTATATCTGACTTTGTAATAAAAATAAATAAATCTTTAAAAAAAATTCATCATTCTGCCATTTAAGTATATCCTGACATTGTAGGTGTGGAGAATGGCAACCATCCTATTTTTGAGATGTATTTAATAGATTTTTTTTTAACATTGTTTACCTATTTCTTTGCATGGTTATCTACATACCTCTTGAAGAGCCTTGGTGGACCTTGTCCTTGGTTGATTTTCATTTTCTTCCTCTCTATCCAAGTGTGATCTTTATAGCAGACAATATGAATGATGTTTGGGAATAGCAGCCTATTTCAAAGTCAGTTTTCTTAGCTTATGTGTCACTGTTGAGACATGTGGGTTATTTTTTCCTCAATGTCTGAAATCCCCATCATTCTTAAATGGATAAAATTCGGCTCATTGGATAATCACCTTCTTTATAACTAAGTCCCTACCTAGTGAAAATGCCTTTGGAACTCTGAAGAGAGGAATTCTGTGACCCAATCAATGTGTTACTCTTGTTAAACTTGGTTACTTGTTGTGATATTCTTAGGAAGTTAGAGACCATGTTGCATTCTCTGGTCTACAAAGCACCACACTTTTTTCCTGATACCAAGTAAATTCTTTTTTTTTTCAAGATTTATTTATTTTTATTGCACAGTCATTTATATATATATATATATATATATGAGAGAGAGAGAGGAGGACAGACAAAGAAATATATTCCCTCTAATGATTCACTCCCCATGTGACCGCAACGGCTGGTGTTGCACTGATCCGAAACCAGGAGCTCTTCTGGGTCTCCCACTTGGGTGCAGGGTCCCAAGGCTTTGGGCTGTCTACTGCTTTCCCAGGCCACAAGCAGGGAGCTGGATGGGAAGCAGGGCTGCTGGGATTAGAAGCGGTGCACATATGGGATCCTGGTGTGTTCAAGGTGAGGACTTTTTAGCCACTAGGCCACGGTGCCAGGCCCCCAAGTAAATTCTTATAGCTACATTGGTGTGTCAGTGTTTGGATTGAGGTGCAATGAGAGATGGGCAGGTAGTCAAACTGTATTTTTCCACTTTTTAGAAAAGTTTATCAAAAAATATCCAGTATGCCTAGATTGTTATCATGGGCTTGACCTTCGTTCCCATAGAGGAGTATAGAGAAGACAGAAAACAGAGTTGATTTTGCCTTACCCAAGTTTAGGGTTAAAAGAATGTGATGCCCCTTCTAAGTAAGAAAAGCCAATTGGAACATGAGGTGTAGTTGTTGTGGTACCTGATACCCACAAGGAATCTTGTGCTGTGATTTTATAGGGCCGTACAACTTGAAAACAAGTGAAGAAAATGTGTCAAGACAGCATAGCTACCTTAAAAGTACATTAAGGAGAGAGATGTCTCCAGCTTTATTTGGCAACTGGATATAATTTCACAGGCAGAACAGCTATGCTATTCATTTAATTAAAAATGTAAAATGTATAATGAGAAAAGTGAGCTGTGCAAAATGAAGAACCATATTCCCTGAACTCCCAACCTATTTTTTTTATTTTGGTGTGGTTAAGTTTTCGTGACAATTATGTTTAAAACAATGGGATGAAAAGTACAGAGCTATGAGATGCCTGGTTGATTTCCTCATAAAGTTATTTTTTAAAAATCCCTTGGTGATTACTCAGTAAGCAAAAGAACTTGAACATTGATGTTAATTACCTTTATTAGTGCTGACAATAGAAGCTTCCAGTAATGATAAGGTTTGTTCTCAGCTCCATTTGCTGAGCTGAGTTGTGAATTATTGATGGGTTTGAAGCTGCTTTATCACAGATGGAAATACTTTGCAGAATTTTTCTTATAAGGTCAACAAAATCCTTACTGTTCAGAATATCTTATTATGGCAATCCATACATATTATGCAAAAATCAGTCTAGCTATTCACAAGCCCCCATGCCTATTATTGGTGTGTTTTGGATAAAGCCATATGATTATATGCTTTGCAGGTGTGTGAGAGTCTGTGCTTGGTATCAAACCACTGTGAACCCGGGCAAGTCCCTTGGTGTCTTGTTTCCTTTGGCCTCACTGTAAGAATTGAATTATTATTCCCCACCTTCACATTTGATTATAGTATGAGTCAGCCAGCTTTCTTCCAGCCATTACAAACAAAACAACTCTCTCAGCCCAGCCCAGGTGATTGTGAAGTCAAAATAAAAAGACATAACTTTGTTGTGCTACTCTAAAAATCATGAGACACTAATTTTAAGCTTGCATCCTGCCTTCTAACTCTATGTAGTATCAAGTAAATGACTCATTACTTCTTGGACCAGTTATAAGAAGTTTATCAAGCTTTGAGTCATATTCAAAGGGATCACGTGCCTGAGCAGCAGTCTGTGTCCAGGTGTAATAATAGACAACACTGATACTTGTACAGTGATTTGAATTTTTCTAAGTATTTCACATGTTTTCTAATTTTCCAAGATTAAAATGAGGGTTATGATGAGTATGGTCTGGAAGCACATTTTCAAGGAACATGAGTTGAGGCTTTCAATCCTACATGCCACAAAGCCATGCATTTTTTTTCCCTTTAGGATGACATTGCATTTATGTTCTTCCTGATTTTCATTCGCTTCTCATTCCCAACTTGAAAGAAGACTATGAAAGGCAATGAAGATGTTGAGAATGTGGTAGCAAAAGCTGAATATAAAGTAGAAAAAAATGGAAGGCTTCCCTTGAATTCAAAGGAAATAATGGTCTTGGCACTGTAATCATGTTTGAGCATTACGATCTAAGAATTATGAAAACCAGGGAAATGGCATGAATCTGAAAGTTCAGGAAGAAATCCCTGATGGATTCAAGGATGTGCCTGGGTTTCAAAGACTGATTGTAGCACTTTAGGAGGAATAACTTAATTTTCTTGCTCCTACTGTCCCTTAGTAACAAAATTTCCACAACAGTGCAAGACTATCACGGCTCAAAAAAGGTGGGAGAAGCCAGTGTGTGAGTTTCTGTTGGAGTTCCCGAGAACCCTGACAAATAGGTGAATAAAGGTGAATTCTTGCCATCACAGTAGGTTTATGTATCTCAACTTATAGCAACTGGCGTCTCTCACAAGGGCAAAATAAACAGGTACACTTGAAAACCCAGTTGCATGATTTCTGCTATAAAGGCCATTATGAACCTAAGATTAACAGTTATACACACACCTTTCCTTCCCCTTAGAGAAGTGGTGATGTGGGTTTCATATTTGTTTAGTTCCAACATGTTGGCTCAGAGTTATTTAAAATTGGAAACTGACTGTATCTCCTTTGGCCATTATGTTAAAGCCCTTAAAAATTAGCTCATCAGATGAGGCTGTCTGGAGTCTGATGAAGCGCAAAGTAGGGTTATAAATAGTAGGAGAAAGGAGCCATTTCTGATTGATGTGATGTATGTGTGAGTCTACCTCAAAAATGGAAGCATCAATAAATGTCTATTTCTTTTTAAATCTGAAAGCTTCCCTATTGGAGAACCAAATGAGCTCATATATACACATGGTTGTGTGTGTGTGTACACACACATTTTTGGATTGCAAGGTACAGTTATAGGACCAGGGTCTTTAGTATCACTTGAGAAGTTGTTACAAGTGGATATTCTTGATGCTAACAGAGATCTGAGAGTGGAGCCCAAGCATCCAGTTGAACAAGCCCTCCAGATGAATGTTACAGTATGCTTAAGTCTTACAACTACTGGTGTTTTCTAATACAGTGAATCTCAAAGTTACCTGAACAAACAAAATACCTGAAAATCTTAAAAAATAAGGATCCTAATTTAGTTGGTATGGGTTATTGAGGGTTTAAAAATGTCGCAAGGTGGTTCTAGTAGTCAGACAATTTTTGGTGACCAACGAAGATCAACCTACTTTGTTATTAAGTATTCTACAGAAAAGGAACACAGGAGACAGCATAGATGGGGGAAAAAGCAAAATAGGAATTTGGGAGGAAAAAGTGAGTTAAACAGCTGGATTGCTGTCAGCTCTGTCTAAAGGAATCTGAGTCAGTCTGCAAAGCCTTTTCAAATGATGATTAATTCAACAGGTAAGAACATTCTGTGTGAGGAACACTCTGGTTTTTATAGTTGTCACACTTCAAAGTCTGTGTCAGAAAGAAAGTTCCTGTGGGATTCCAAAGTCAAAAAATATAGAAATAGCATAACAAATTTTGAAAATACTGCTTTGGAACACAAGAATGTTGGGCATAACAGTCTGCATTACCCGTCTTTGAGATCTTCAAATGACAGAATTACATTTTTTAAAAAATTTATTATTTTTAATTCATTAATTACATTGTATTATGTGACACAGTTTCATAGGTACTTGGATTCTCCCCACCCCTCCCCAAACCCTCCCACCATGGTGGATTCCTCCACCTTGTTGCATAACCACAGTTCAAGTTCAGTTGAGATTCCCCCATTGCAAGCATATACCAAACATAGAGTCCAGCATCTTATTGTCTAGTCAAGTTCAACGGTTCTTAGGTATACCCGCTCTGGTCTGAAGACAGAGCCAGCAGAGTATCATCCCGATCAATTAAAAGCTCCAACATACCATCAGCAAAAACTTACATCATTATGGAATTAATTGACATAGTAATGAGTAACCAATATGGTAAAAGTAAATGCAAGTTCTTAACCACCTTCATTTTTTTTTAAAGCTGGTGTTTTAGTTCATTGTCCCTTAGAAGGGATGTACAAGGCTGCACACACTATAGTGAATCTATTTCTATTCAGTTGCTACTGGGAATTTGCTGGATTATTTAGTGCATTTCATATGCAACAACCAATTGTTGGAAAGTTCTGATACTGAAAAATTCAAATTGCAATGATTTTTCTTGTAAGTTCTACTTACTCATTAGTGTGCCAGAGAAGCTGTCTTCTAAGAAGCAGATTGTTTAAAACCCTTTCCAGATCAAGGAAAAGTGTTCAGTCTTTGGTGGGTCCTGAGGGTTGTGGTAATGTAGAACATAATTACTCAAACTCTTTTCCCTATTGATCTTGACGAACTGGAGATACAAAAAAAAAAGGTTTCAAGGTTAATGTTACTGTTCATAAAGTTGGAGCTTCCACCTGAAACTCAGCCACTTCTGAACTAGACCAATGTTGTTGCAGGGCTGAGTAACCATCCATGTCATTGACACTATGGCATCAGGGCATTCAGAATTCCTCACCAGCTCTAAAGGGACCAATCAGTAAGATGTGGATCTATGCCCACATTAGTCTCATTTGCTGCACCATCTGTATTGTATGCTAGGGGGACAGAGCGGGGGGAAGGATGTTAAAGGGAGAAACCCTAAGAGAGATTTCTAATTCTGAAAGGGAGAACATTGGGGAATGTTATCATAAATTGCCGCTCACCACACACTTCAATCCTCAGTGTATTTTTGCAGTATTTGAAGGTAATCAGTAGGTATTCTTTAAATGATCTTTTAGAAGAAATTAAACCATGAATTTCAGGCACCTCCCATGCTCGTTATTATGTGGGCATGCCCCATTTTGTTATTCCTCTTAAACTGTGAAGTTCAAAAGCAGAAGCACTCACACATTTCTTTGGTATTGTTATTTTTAGACACATTTGAGTGATTGGTACTTTTTAATCTTGTTTAATGAGTTGTTCCTAACCCCAGTGGTGTGAAGAATCTTTCTTGTGGCTGTCACCCAGGGCACCTGGTGGGTGGTAAAATCCCTGGCTAATGACAGTAAAACTTCCCAACCCCATCCAGAAAGGCAAATTATCTAACTGGGAGAACTCATTGAATTGCAAGCAAATAAACTAAGCATAATTATAAGGAAGCTGTTGATACAACTTCAATTACAGCCCTTGGTTATCATACCAGTAAAATCTAACTCCATTCAGTCTGCCTTACTGTTCAGCTGAATTCTTGGGCCTCCCATGACACCAGCCTCATTCAGTTGCTTTCTACAACAGATTCAAAACCTCTTTAAAGAGCTGGCACCATGGCATAATACACTAAGGTTCAGCCTGTGGCACTAGTATCACATATGGGTGCCAGTTTGTGTCCAAGCTGCTCTACTTTAGATCCAGCTCCCTGCTTATGGCCTGGAAAAACAGTAGAGGATGACTCAAGTCCTTGGGTCCCTGTACCCACGTGGGAGACTTGGGAGAAGCACTTGGCTCCTGGCTTCAGATCAGCTTAGCTCTGATGATATGGCCATTTAGGGAGTAAATCAGTGGATGGAAAACTGATCTCTCTCTCTCTCTCTCTTTCTCTATTTCTTCCTCCTCCTTTCTCTTCCCTCTGGTTGTACATTTGCCTTTCAAATAAAAAGAATAAGTAAATCTTTAAAAAGTATGTTAAAATACTTCTTTTAAAAGTTAAGCCCCTGATGATATGGAAATAAGTTTTACATTAAGGATGGAGTCCAAATATTTTTCCATAATTAAATCAATTTATTCTTATTCCCAGATTCCAAACTTTTGTACAAAATCAAATGATCCTTTGGTTATCTCCCAAGTTTCTTTTAAGATATGAACCTTCTCTTGACTTGTCATTTGGTTATGAGTTAACTGGTCTCTCCCTCCACAATACAATATTTAATTGCTGTGATGTGTGGAATCATCTGAAACACATCTTTTTGAAATTGCATTGTATCTAAATATGCAAATAATTTCTCTTTTTTTGAGTTATGATCTAACAAAGCTTTTGTTCTGAATCATTTGGTTCATTCCTATGTGTCTCCATTTTTTTCTTCAGTTTTTTTTTTTGAGAGGAGAGATTGTTGTATTTTTTTTTTTTAATTTTTAGGAAGAGAGGAGGCATTGTTCATCCTTGACTTATTCCCCAAATGGCTGTAATCACCAGGTCTGGGCCAGGCTGAAGACAGGATCCTGGAGTTACATCTGAGTCACCCACATGGGTGAGAGTAGCCATCTTCTAGTACATTCCTAGCTGTATTAGCAGGGAATTGGATGAGAAACGGAGAGCTGGTATTTGAATCTGCACTCTGGGATGTGATGCTGACATTGGAAGCATTGGCTTAAGCTGTTGCACCAGCCTGTTTTACAGTGTCTTGAAAACCTGTATGGGCTGTTTGTTACTGAAGTACTGTAGTACTGTTTAAATCTTGTTATACTCTTTGGGCAAGACACATTTTTCTTGTAGATTGTTGTAGTTCTTTGGTATAGAAAATAATTTCCTTTCAGGTTTATTTTTGCCCTTTGATTTCTTATGGCTTTTGCTTATTTTTCTGATCTACTTGCTTGACTAGGACATCCAGAAAGATACTCAATAGATATTGATATAGAAGAATCTTTTTCTGTTCCCACTTTCATAGTTTTTAAAATTAATTTTAAATTTTTTTATTTCCCCTGTTTCCTTCCCAAATCCCCTCCCCACACCGAATTCTCCTATATTATTACTATACCATAGCTCTTCATAAACACTCACATGTTCATCATTGCAGGCATGGACAATGGCAGAGTCCAGCCTCCCATTGTCAAGATAGAGCTAATAGTTTCATTGGGAGTCCATCTTTGATCTGGAAGTAGAGATGCACACTGCACTGCATCCTCACATCTGGGCACAATAGTCTCCATTACAGTCACCACACATCCCTCTTAAATGAAAAGCCACAATGCAAAATCACCAACAGGAAGAAAAATAGAAATTAACAACACCATAAATTTCTCAAGAGGTTTTGATAGTTCAAAAGTCATGAATTGCTGGCAAACCCACCATTCCAATCACTATGAAATCTCTCCCAAATCCACTGGCTGCTATAGTCCACCTTAGTGTCTCTGTCTGCCCAGGTCTTCAGGGTTTTGTTTTGACTTTCACAAGTGATGTATGCTAGAGGGCTTCTTTTGCTCCCGTGGGTCTTTGGGGTCCAGCACCTGGCACCAGTTTCTTGAGACCAGAATCTCTAGGTGGCCATTTGCATCATGTTTTAACTTGGCCCCTGACATCAGACACACACAAATCTTCTGTGGAAGCAGTTCAGGAAATAACACTTAAGCCATTTTGAAGGAATTGTGGAAGTTCTTCTACCTTAGGCTAGAAAGCTAGAGCCACTTCATTGTTCTATGCAGGGAAATGGAAAATGACAACTGAGCAACAGCATCACCAGATGCAATATCTTCATTCAACCTTGTCCCATTTCTACATTCTGGCTTTTTTCCATATCCTTAACCTGGTTGACTTTGTCATTGGACTTATTGTTACATATTGTTGTATAAAGTTATGTACTGGACAGATTTAGTTGCATGCTCACTTTGGTGTCCTGTAGCTCTTTAATTGTATCTAAGTAAAAAAGGAGGTGGAAAAAAATCCAACTGTATATTGCTTATGGATGTGTATTTGGCTTAATCTGATTAGTTCAGTTCCTGTTGAGGAAGTTTATCCTATGAAATGTTAGCTGCATCATACTGTTAGTTCATGTCTAGTAGGCTCATTGCAACATTGGCAATGAAATTAGAGATGTAATACCTCGGTATGGGATAAATTGCTGTCAGGTTGCTCTGGCCTTTACGAACAGATTTCAGTTGCTTCGTGTCAATGCAGAGTTGGTCAGTGTAGTGGCAGCTTATAGGAATTAGGTTAAGATGAGACCATGTGAAGCGCTAAGGAACAAGTGTTTTATTTCATGGAGTGTTTGCTGTTTTTCTTCCATCCCCTTCCTTTCTGTTTTTTGGTGAGTAATATATATAGTAACTGTATGTGTAAAAGATTCTTTGAAACCAGCATTTATTGATTGTCTTCTGTGAGGTGTCCTCTTAAAGTTAACTTCTACCTATGAATTTGGTAGTTCTCATAAGGTGTATGATTCCTAGATTGAATTTTGGGCAAGTGCCAGTTTGTGATATTTATTTTTATTGAAAAGGCAGATCAGATTTATAGGGAGGAGAAACAGAAAGACCTTTTATCTACTGGTTTATTCCCCAAATGGCTACAACAGCCAAAATTGAGCTGAATGGAAGCCAGGAGCTGCGAGCCTCTTCTGAGTTTCCCACACAGGTGCAGGGTTCCAAAGCTTTGTGCCATCCTCTGCTGCTTTCTGAGTCCACAAGCAGGGAGCAGGATGGGAAGAGGGACATGAACTGGCCCTCATAAAGGATCCTGGTGCTTGGGAGGTGGAGGATTAGCTTGTTGACCCAATGTGCCTCCCTGCCTTGTGCTTAACAGTTCTAAGAGATCTCGGCACTCTTACCCACAGACAGAAGAAAGAAGGTCAATGTCTTCATCATGACTTTGGGTAAGCTACAGTTTTATTCTTTCCGTTTTCACAGTGAGTACAGCTCCTGATGGACTAGACAACTTTTCTCTTTGTTCAGGCCCCATCACTGCTCCTTTAAAACCCCAAACTATAAGCAATTGGATATCAGCAGGTAACCCCAGGGCAGCTACTGGCATTAGCCTTTCATTGTCTTTTTGGACTTCGGCCTTTGCTCCTTTTTGGCCACTGAGAAGTTTTTATTTTCTTGCTAACTCATCCTTCTGTTTATCTATCTGAAACACAGACACACACCAGATACTTTAAAATGTTACTGGAAGATAGAATTAAAAGTACATTTACCTTGGTGCAAAAATTTTGAAATTCATGGATAGATTTTCATAATGCAGATTTTCCATTCACTTATTGAAGATCCTTCATATTCATGAATTTCAAACTGATTTTGTACCAAAATAAGCTTAACTTTTAATTCTACTTTCCAATAACATTTGATGTGCCCCCATATGTTAGAGCATATATGTAGGTGTGTGCGCACACACAGGCACACATACCTTTTTCGGTATTTCATATCAGGACTGTTTTCTGCAGTATTATGTATTCTGTTAAACCAGTATCAAAGTGCTATTTAATTGCAAGTTAGCCATTAGGAGGTTATTCTTACTTAGCATTACCTAAAATTTGGTGAGTAAGTTCTGTTTGTTTCTACTGCAAAGACCTTAGCATATGTAGTGTTACAATTTCTTAGAAGCCCTTTTGTTGTTCTGTTCGCTGAAGTTCTTTTGTCCTTAAGGATGGAGTTCATGTTAGCTGTTATGCACAATCAAGTCCTCTTTCCAGGATAAGTTTGCCAGGCAGCCAAAATACCAGACACAGCCATGTACCTGAGGTTCTTTATTCCAGCAAGGTAGCAATGGGAGCAGAGGCGGAAGGGAGAGCTCAAAGGGGAGAGGCACACATGGAAGCTCATTTTATGCTCTCCAAGTGAATTTCGAGGTTGCCGGGAGGCCATGAGGGATTGGCCAATAGAGGCTATGGGTGGGCTTAGGGGCTTACAATGGAGTGGTGAGCAACATAAATGTGAAATTTGAGTCATGGGAAGGAGAAGCCGATATCTAAAATAGTGGAGTCCAAAATGACGGGGCCTTCAGGGCTGATGTTCGTGTTACTCCTCACAGTTCATAGCACCCAATTTTCTACATTCTCTTCTGTCCCTAAGAACAAGTACAAAGGTCCTTGGTATTTTTAAAGGAAACAGACTCTGGGCATCTTTGCTGCACACATACACATGCACACACAAAATATAAACGTTTTGGGTTGACACCATATTATATTTTTATAATGTTGATTCTTTATGCACTTTTCGGGCTTCCTGAACTCAGCTGAGTTCCTATGTGGAATTGTTCGGATAGTTGGAGCAGCTTGGGTTGGAGTCATCTCCCCAGTTTTGTCTCCATATGTATTTTCATCAATGGTGGAACTTCAGCAGGCTGCAGTTAGAACATGTGGCTGGAAGCAGTGATCTTCGCTAACCCTGGGCTTCTTTATAGCATGGAGGTTGGGGCTGAAGTGAAAGTACAGTCTGATATGTTTCTGAGTAGCACATTTCATCACCCGTATCCTGTGACTGAGTTACTGGTGGCTTTGTATCTCCAACTCCTTCGCGTGGCATGCAAGCCTTCCGAGATAGGCTCCTTAATGTTTTTCATCCTTTACCTCCCAATCTCCCATTTTGCATTTGTTTTTTTTATAATCCAATGGGTGAATACAGAACCCTTTCCCATCTCTGTGACTTTGAATATGTTGATTCTCCTTGATAGAATGTTTCTTATTTAATTGCCTGGAACTCTTACGCATTCTTAGGTCCATGAACACAGATGTCAGTGGTCCTGCATCAGTAGTACTCATTTAGCAATACACTTGTTAGGTGTCAAGATTTTTTGAAATGTCGAAGTTCACATGTTTTCTAATACTCTACCTTTCTTCCTTTTTGGCAGGCAGCAATGCATACATGAAACTTTTCCTTCTGACCCTGCACCCCTCACTTGTCAGGTCTGAGAAAGAGCTCAGCAATGTTAGAGATCCCTCAATGTGCCAAAAATACTAGGCGATTTCTTTAAGTAATAATCTCATCCTGCCTTCCCCTTTGGTGACTCATAGTCAAAAATCTATGTTGTTTCCAACTGTGAGAATATAGTTTGAAACTGCCTTAAATAACAAGTGGAACTAAGATTTCTCTCTTAGAGATGCAACCTAAAAAATATATTGATATGAAAGAAATGCATCACTGTATCAACAGAAATGGCATCATGAGAGCAAATCCAGCATCTCCCGTTTTTAAAGCATGAAAACTAGGCAGAAGATTATTATTATCATGGAAAATATTAATATAATTTCAATGGGACATACAAGTATTTCCCTTTCTCTCCAAAGTTAAAAGATTGATGTATTTCTTTCCCTCTATCTACTGGATCACTAGCAGAGCTGGGCCTCAACTAGCAAGGCTGGCCCAGGCTAAAGCTAGGAGCTTCATTCCAGGATGCCACAGGCACAGGCACATGGACCACCTTCTGGTACTTTTCCCAGGCCTTTAGCAAGGAGCTGCATTAGGACATGAAACAGCTAGGATGCAAACCATCACCCATTTGGGAACTAGGACACAAACCATCACAGGCAGCACATTGACCCATTAGACCACAATACAGACCCTTCAATTTTCCTTTTTAAGCAACATGGAAATAAACGTCTTTAGAGTTTTTTTTTTTAATCCTGAGCCATATTTTTCTGTAAATTTCTTGTACATTTCTAGAATGTAACTATTAGGTGGAAGGATACCAATTTTTGAAAATTCTGTGTTTCTGCATTTACCATTCCTAGCAAGAGTTTGAGATTTCTGTTTCACTGTGCCATCTCTGGCTTCAACATTATCTTGTGGAAAGTTCTTACTAATCTAAAAATTAGAAAATCAAAATCTTCATTGAATTTGTAGTTCAATAAAGTCAAGCCTTTTCTATATTGTTACGGGGTAGGAAATGGATTGGACAGAGATTTATTGTGGGCTGAGATGAGATAGGGGAAGATACTGTAAGTGGAGGGGAACTATATAAACCATTTTGTCAGAAGGATTCTTTTATATCCAGATAATTGACCTTGAAAAAACTTTTGACATTCTTCATGACTTTTTCAAGATACTGCCTCACTGATTTCAAATACACTGTAAGCAAGAGTTTGGAACAATTAAATCTTCATCCTTTTTCTGATTTCCATTTAATATATTCCTACTCAGTTTTATCTCTTGTGTGATAAATAAGACATTTATGGCATCTGAAGGGTTTTACGAGTCTAATTATGAAAGAAAATGAAATTTAAATGTTCCTGTTTGGTGCCAATGAATGTTTCCTAAAGTTTTTGTTGACTCATTGCTTTTAATTGTTTTCACTAAACTACCTCTGTACCTACTTACAATAAAGGGCTTAAACAGGATTTTTGTAAAATCAATATTTGTCACCTTTGTCTCTTGATATTCCTGGTAAATATATTACTGCTCCAGAAATGAAATGAACATGCCCAGCAAACCATTGCTATGTTACCCTTCTATTGGCCAATTTGTGAATCTCAGATTTTTTTAAATATTTATTTTATTTATTTGAAAAGCAGATTAACAGAGATAAATATTGTATCAGCTGGGTCACTTGCCAAATGACCACAACTGTCAGGCCTGGGCTGGCCTGAAGCCAGGAGCCTGGAACTCCATATGGTCCTTTCACATGGGTGCAGGAGACCAAAGATTTGGACCATCTTCTACTGCCTTACCACCAAATGCATTAGCAGGGAGCTGAATTGGAAGTGGAGTGGCTTGGACTTGGACTTGCGCTTACATAGGATGCAGGCCCTGCAGGCAGTGATTTAACCCACTGTGCAATAATTCCAGCTCCATACGGCTTGAGTTTTTTAGTTCTTGTAGGAAGTGATTCGTTTAGTCTGAATGTTAAGCTACCAGTCTGAGGGCTGTTTCTTAAGGGATCTTTTAAAAAATTTCAGTTTAGTAACTTGCTTTGAATTCAAATCACATTCTTTTTTTGAGGAATTGATGTCAGGAGTGTCTGTATTGTACATACAGCCTTTGCTTCACTCCCTCTGGAATACAAGGTCAGTTTGTTCCTTCTCTTGGACACTGAAGCCATTTACTAATAAACACTGTTAAATTGGACAGCTTAGAATTTATAGACAATGTTTATCCATCTTCGGTACGGAATGTTCATATGCTTATAATGGTGTGTTTTTCTAAACTTCCATGCATGAATGTTGAATTATTATCTTGGCTAAATATACCAATCTTCTCCCCTCTGCCTCATTGCAAACTGATTTACTCAGTTCCAAAGGTCAACAGCTTCTACAAAATCTCAGGAAAAGGATCCGCCCAAATGAGATCTGGCTCTGAGTAATAACTGACCCCATTTAGACTGGCAGGTCACTCTCCAGTTCATCCCGCTCATCATTCTGTACTATTTCTCATGCCCTGCACACCTCCAACATTTACTCACGTTGCGAGTTCTTGTGGCTCTTAGAGCGTGATCATCTAAGGATGACTCAAATTGGAAAAGCACCTCAGTGACGATGTGAACCCTGCCCAAGAGTGCAGTTCAGTTTCTTGTATCTTTTTACTGAAAGTTGTAACAGTCCTGGAAGATGGGTAAAAGAACTGTCTAAAAGTAGTAAGTAAATTAAGTGCATAGAATCTTGTTGTGTTTATCATGGTTTTCACAAGTACCTTGGAGCAGTGTCACTGAACCCTGGCTATGCACTGGAGTCACCCGGGGAGCTTTAAAGAATATTCATGTCTAACTTTGATCTCTAAGCAATTAGATCAGTGTCTCTAGGGAAGAGAGCAAAGCATCAATACTTTTTCAAAACTCAGATGTTCTTTAGAGCCAGAGTTGCAAAACACTGCGATAAAATAGAAACTGTAAACTCAGCAGCAAACATTGACATCATCAACCTAGAACTCTCCAAACATTGCGAATCATTGGTGGCTGGTTTTCCAACCTCTACCCTGTCAGTAGCAACCATGCCTAAGAATGGCCTCTTTCCTAAGAAAAGCTAGGATGCCCAGTCTGGAGTTTGCATGGCATGTGATAGCATCCAGGAGCTACAGTTGGTAATGGGCCCTTTAGTCATCAATATCCTTGGTTATGTGAAAATGCAGTGTGGAGGTGAGTAGAGGCCTTCACATAGACTGAGAGGGGAAAAAAATAAAAGGAGAGACAGGGATTTGGTATCTTAAAATTCAAAAGGCAATGTGTCCATTGTGGGGGAAAAAGTGGCTTCAATATCTCAGATTTTCAGGTGACTGAGGAAAGTGAAAGTGTTTGTTAAAGACAAAAATGTAAAAAGTTGCTTCTGTTTGACGTTTTGTTTCCTTTCAAGTGTCCCCATTTGGGTTACTTTGAAACATCTGAAAAAATGATTTCATTCTTAGGATATTGTTGAAGAGATGACCAAGGAAACCATCCAAAGTTATGTCAAACTGATAATTGTTTCCAAAGTTTTTGCAGATAAATTACTTTTCCAAATGACCCAGAATAGTAAGGTGAAAAGGGCTTTAAACAATAGCTATTCAATGACATTCTCCTTGTCTGCCTTTCCAATAACCTCAGAACAACTGGCTCTGAATCCAAGTCTAATATGAAATTGAAAAATTGCGGTGTTAGGGTTATGATGAGCAAAATCCAGCTGGAGCATCTGAAGAACAATGGCAGGAAAGATTGGTGCAACCAATCTAGCTTGCTGTGGTGGCTGCCCCAAGGGAACACAAAATTTTAAAGGACACAACCCAATTTCTCTCTGCAGCTGGGTGTCATTGACTAATGAAAATACATTGGCACACTGCTCACAGTATTGTTCCATGTAACTGCACCTCTTAGCTGGGGATTTGTAAGCAGACCATGATTGAAAGCAATATGACTGTGCTCAGTTATTAAAATATTCCAAGTACAGCCTGCCCTATTTATTGGAAACCAAGTTTGACAAGATTATGTTGATGTGAGGAGCGGATAATGAAATGTCCCCGTGCATAGGCACTGCCAATGTCAACTGGGCAGAATTACAGTCCTTAAATATTTATATAGGAAAATGAAATGCAACTATTAATACTTCCAGGAAGTGATGGAGTGTGAGAGGAGAAATAGACATGAGGAATAGGATCCGAGGCTACTTTGAACAGGCCAATTTATCATTTTTATAAAATGCCTGTGCATCTCATTTATAGGAAGTCTTCAAAGAATGGGAAAAGGCATAAATACCTCTAAACCTGTAAAAATGAGGCATGTTTAAATGGAACTGTCCAAAAAGCTGATGACTAAATTAATGTTGAAGAAAGACTTCATTTTCATAAGGATAACTTCTTTAGGGCTGATTTAAATTCTAGTGTATTTTAATGCACACTTCATTAAATTGAGTAATTTGATTTTTTTTGCTTTGGTATTGTTGGCTATGAATCTCCAAAAGCAAACAAAGGTGAATGTCCAGACAGGCATTATACACCTTTCAAAGCTACATAAAGCAGTAATAATACTAATAACAATAATAGTAATGCATTAATCAAATAATTGAGATGATCTGGTTTTAATTCTAGTTTGTCTTACATTAGAATTGTGGAAAAGTTGCTTTCTCATATCAGACCTCATTTCTTCACTTGATATTATGTCTATTTTCTATACTTTGAGATTTGACAAAATTGCTTACTTTTCCCTAATTTTTTAAGGCATGTCTTTCTGATATTTAGCAAATTGAGGCTGAAACTTGGCTTCTGACTAAGTTAACATCTAGTCACCCAAACAGGGCTTTGAGCAGCCACAATGTCCTTGGATTCAGTGGCTCTGGGAACCCTGCTTTTAGGCTCTCTCATCTCTGCCTTTTGTTCTTCCCTCTGTTGGAAATGTGGGCCTTAGGCCTTCTGCCCTTTGTCCTTGTTGATCCGCCCTCTCTGCCCTTTAATCACCTCACTCTCTCCTCTTCAGAGAAAGGGCAGCCAAGAGCAAAGCTCAGGAGTACCTTTTTGCTGGCTAAAGGTCTCTCTCTTTGACCTGGAGTTAAAGGTTGAGAAAGCCAAGTCAAGTTGATTGTACGTACATTAAAATGCTGCACAGAAGGCAAAGTGAAAGCCCTCAACTCAAATTCAGCTGTCTTCAGAAAGGCTGTTAAGAGCATCACATTCAACATAAAATGCTCTCAACTATATGGTCACAGGAAATAATTTTTAAAATATAAATCAGTAGGTCTGCTTATTTGCTGAATTGCTTTTCAGCGAGTTACACTAGAGATAAAACTAAAGTGTGAGCTTTATGCTTTCTCCTTTCTTTCCGTTTTCCAACAATGTTCTTTTTTTCTCTTCCTTTTTTAACCATCTTCAGTCAACTGGTATTGAACAAAGCAGAGATTAGCAGGAATGTGAAGAAGGAAAAAGAACATGGTTTAATTGCAGTTGTTTCCAAACTGTGTCTCAAGTAGCATGTTAAAAAGCTTCTTCCAAGAGTTTGGTTCAAGAGTAGCAGTCTGATTCAAGAGTGTTACGCAGTTGTAAGGAGAGTGATTAAAACTTCTCACCTGAAATTACTTTTCTTAGTGAATCATGGTTTTCTCTATGGTATAATGAAAGATAAGGAAAAAGTTGGATCCTGGAATTGATTTGTTGACACCCATAATTTTCAATTTCAAGTTTCCAAGAAAAATTACTTTGATCTTCAATGTTATGAGCAAATGATGCATGTAATACTCAAAGTATTTCCAACTAATAAGCAGCCTTCATCAGTTATATATAATAAGGTTACAGAAGATTTCAATCAGGGGAACATGTTTTTATTGTTAAAAAAATGCTGGAAAACCACTGGCAGGATAAAGAAGAGAACTCTAAATTTGGCAAATGAACCCTTGGTTTCATATCCATACTCCCTGTGTGACTAGCTGATTTTATTATCTTGCAAAGTAAAGTTTTTTAGGTCTAGAGATTCATCCTTCCCCTCTGATCTTCCTCTTCCCCATTTTCCCCTCCCACCATTTCCCCCACATTATTATGGTAGTATAGTCCTTAAGTAACAGAAGTTTAACATTCTGCTATTCATGGGTATCATGGCATTGTAGATATAGGCAATGGTAGATAGTCTAGTATCCTCTTTTCAAGGTATATTTAACAGTTTCATTGGGAGTCCTCCTTTTATTTGGGAGTAGAGATGCGTACTGCAATGTATCTTCACTTTCCAGTGTAAATAGCTTGATCTTGAAGGATTATTTGCAAATTTTGTGCTTTACTTTAAATATGTGAAGTGAGAGAGAATTGTATTAGTATTTCTCTCTTTTTTAAAAAAACCTAGAAAACAAAATAACCCACATGAAGATTAAAAATTGTAGCATGTACTTTAATACTTACAAAGGAGCCAGTTGATAAAAATATATAGTCAGGAACATGGAGAAATACTAATTTTTTTAGATTTCATCCCATATAACTGAGCAGCAATCCACCTGCTCTTTCTATATTTTGATCACTGTCCTTCCTTACCATGTTGCTCAGGAAATATAGGGACTAATGTGGAGAATTCATCAACACTCAAGGTCATTGTTTGAGGTCTGTTCTTAACCACATGGATCTTGAAGTTAATTTTTGACTAGTATGTTTTACAGAAGCTAAATGTACATGTGAGAGTTTTACATGTCCTGCTTGGTGGTATACTGCTCATGTGTGTAAAAAAGCTGCACTTTGCTCAGTTAAATTCAGATGCCTCATGAGAGGTAGCAATCATGTACACTAATCAGGCTCCATTCCTGTTCCTATTTTATATAAAATTTGCTACTACATACCCTGGACCTGTGGAAGTATCAGGACCTGAGATGCCAAATCCTACACTTCTGAGGGTCTTCCTGGCAGGCATTCCAACTTACTGGTAAAAGTTCAAGACTCTAGATTGAAAGTCTGTAATCTGAAGTATGGCTCAGTTCTTATTACCTGTACATGCCTGGGCAAGCTAGTGTACTTCAACTTCTTCTGCCATAAGATATGACTGATACAAAAGTTTTTGACCCAAAATAAGAATCTTGTTATGTTGCTAAGTTGAATCAATCACAATATCTTTCAAATGGCCCATTTACCAGTTTATCAAAAATTTATTTCTGCATTAAATCTAAAACATACTGTATTTGTGAGCAGCATAGCTAAAATAGCTATAGACAATCTCCATAAAATTTGAACAATTTTGGTTCTGTATTCATGCTAACTTTTAAAGGATATTTAGTTTGCTGAAAACAAACGGGTGATTTGATACTTGTACAACTATATTTACCAATCAGAAAAATGTACTTTTATATAACACTTGAAGTTCAGACAGTTTTTTTTTTTTGAGCTTATGTTGAATTCCTTTGGATTCTCTGGTATGTTATTTTCTCTGTGTCCTCTTTTGCCATTTTTAGGATTTTTTTCATCAAATTTTCAAGTGGCAAATCAACTTCTGTTTAGCCATTTGGAGAGCTAGACACTTGGCAAATTGACTTCTAACACACTGTGCCGCTTCTATTACTCAACAAATTTATCCTGAGTGTCTACAACATGCCCGAATTGGCTCTGATCATATTGTGAGGACAAGACAGGCAGTCTGCTCTCATTCTCCATTCTGGAGGATAGCAACAGTAAATACAAGGTGGTCACTGTCATGAAGAAAATAGAGCCGACTTTCTGAATACAGAGTGCTACAGTGCTGGGCTATGCTGTCTTAACATCAGTTGGTTAGAAACAGCTTCTGAGGCAACGATCCTGAGCTCAAGAGCTGTTGGGAATGAATGCTCCTGAGAAACAGGACAGGAAGATAATGCTAATATGCTAGAACTGCAGGGGGCCCAAGACAGTATTCACTTGCTTTGTAATCGTGGTTGAGGTCTAGCCAGTCTGTCTCCTTGCATTGTGGTCTGCTTGGTTCACCATGTGATCACGCAACTGAAGGCTAGGTGTTTGTGGTGTGTTCTTTGTCCGTTGGTTGTATAGATGTGGTCTTGCTTATGTTTTGAACCACAGCAGCATGATAGAAGCAGCAGATCAATGTATGGTTGTTCTCCCATACCTGCAGTCTGTTTCTGTGGCTTCAGTTACCTGAAGTCAACTGTGGTCCAAGAGGTTTATTAGCCTTCGCTGTTGCAAGAAAGGCAGAGTATGCATCAATGTTCTTGTTATTGTGAATGTTCTGCTAATTATTAGCTACTGCTCTGACTTACTGTGTCTAACTTGTAAACATTGCCAAACATGTATGCAGATAGCTGAAAAGGTTCATAGAAAATGGAACTAGGGTTTTTCTTTTCAGTGCAGAAAAAGATATACAACCCTATGGGTGGTATTCAGAGTTCACAAAAATATAAGAGTATGAAAGTTCAAAAACTATCATTCAAATAAACCATTAAATTTTAATACTTTTTTTTTAAACACAAGCTTTGTTGTATGAAAATATTGTATTTTAAATGGCAGGGAGGGAGAAAGTTGTACTGACTTATTCCCCAAATACCTGTAACAGCAGGAGTTGGGATCCTAGGTTTCAGTTCACGCCCCCCCCCACCCCGCACCACCATCTCTCCTATAGGTAGCAGCGACCCACGTACTCATGCCAGGAGCACCTCCTTGTCAGCGTATGCATTAGCAGCAAAGTTCAAATTAGAAGTGGAACTAGGACCCAAAACCAGGGATTCTGATATAGGATGTGAGTTTTTCCAAAAATGTCTTAATTGCCATACCAAATCCCTGCTTTCAAAACCATTTTGAATGTACTCTGATGTATACAGGAAGAGGGACAGTGCTTACAGGGTTCAAGATTTCTCATGGTTTGAGACCTCCCCTGGAGGTACTATAACATATCCCCTGTGGATGATGGAGGCCTACTTTATATAAAAGAGCAATCAAGCTGGATATATTTGGCAAAATGATTCCAGAATACACTTTCATTGATCGTCTTAAACTGCTATAGTAGCATTTTGGTGCCTGATTAATAGGTTCACTCACTTCAAAGACTGCTTCAAGCTGTAAGATCTTTGAAGAAAAGGCATGGAAAAAAAGTTCCCAAATAGCTCATCAGCATTATTTCATTTATAGAAGCTTCTTCTGCGAATCTTCATTCGTACGAAAGCAGCGATGGATACTAAGTCTATAGGGACTTATACAGGTAGCTGCATTTTATTTCAACACAAAATATATGGTCTATGTTGCCTATAGAATAAAATGAAAAATATAGGTAGTGAGTGGCATGGACTCAGGTCTGTTCCTTAGGATGTAACTTAGTTTCCACAAGAAGAAGGCTAAAGGGTCAGTTGAGAAATTTTCAGAACAACTGAAGCACTGGTGCTATTTTAAGAGTCAGCCAGGGGTTGTGATTTTAGGACCTGTGTGCTTGATGTGTTTCAGTGGGTTGGAAACCTGCCAGTGCATGTGTGTCACCGGGGGAGCTTGATAAAAAGCTCAGGTTTCTGGGTCCCTGTCTCAGCTCTCTAAGTCAGAATCTGCTGTTGGGCCAGTGAAAGCAGAAGTAAATGTTTCACATGGTTTTGATACATGCACAGGAAGCATAAGCTTATATTTATAAACTATCTCTGTATGAGACGAAATCCACACAAGAGAATTCTAGAAAAATAGCTTGCAAATTGTATTTTCATAGGATGGCAGGGCTCACTTGTGTTGGGAAATGGAGGTAGCAATTTCAAGAGGGTTATTGAAGCTCTCTTTGAGGGTCCTGAACCTTACGCAGAGCAGCTCTATTTTATCTGCCTTAACCTATACTTTGTTACAAATCATCTATCTCTCTATCTATCTATCTATCTATATCTATATCTATACAATGTGTGTGTGTGTGTGTGTGTGTGTGTGTGTGTGTGTATAATTTGAAGGCATATTTACAGAGGAGAGACACAGGGAAATCTTCCATCCAGTGACTTGCTCCCCAAATGGCCACAATGGTCAGAGCAGAGCCAATCCAAACACAGTAGTCTGGAGCTTCTTCCAAGTCTCCCCCATGGGTATAGGGGCCTAAGGACGTGTTTCATCATCTGCTGCTTTGCAAGGTTATAGCAGGGAGCTAGATTGGAAGTGGAGCAGTCAGAACACAACTTGTGCCCAAATGGGATATTGGTGCCACAGGTGGAGGATTAGCCCTGCTATGCCACCATGCTGGCCCTTTAACTTGTACTTTTAAAATAACATAAATTTATTCATTTACAAAGCAGTTACACACAGAGACAGAGATCTTCCTTTGGCTATTTCACTTCTTAAATGGCTGAAACAGCCAGAACTGAGCCAGGCTAAAGCCTCAAGCTTGAAACTTCATACATGTCTCCCATGTGGGTGCAGGGGCCCAAGCAGCTGAGTCATCTTACGCTGCTTTTTGGGTGCATTAGCAGGGAGAGAGTGGAATTAGAAGTGGAACAGATTATGCAAACCAGTGGCCATCTGGGATGCCAACCTGAATTAGGAATTCATAAAAGGCAGAATACTTGGGTTTTTAAAAAATATTTAGTGGCATTAACATGTGCATCCAGACGAATTTTACAGCAGACATGAAGTATGGTGACGCAGGATCTGTTATGGCAAAGACTTCACACTGGATTTCTTTGATTGTTCATAAACTGATCACAAAGCTCACTCTGGTTGTCCAAAATCCTGAGTCCTGGTGGGAGGACTTGATAATTAAGCTGAGCTTTCGGCAGAACAGTTGAAAATGTGGATGGTTCCAAAAAAGTTCTTAGATCCAGGTACTGTGTCACTTTAGTTGGCATCACTGAGCAAGGTCCAGGCGGCTCTTATAAGAGCTACTTCGTGCTTGGTGACCAGCAGGCTGAATGTTTAAAGCTCTTTGGTGCAGGTTTGGGATGTGGGACTTTCCTGCTTTAGCTTCTTATGGCTCTTGTTCTCAGTAGGTGCCTCTCTCTTTGGCAGAAGCCATGATGTCTTCTGAGTCCTGACTCACTGCTTTTCTTTGTAGTTATTTCAAACCCTAGTCCTTGCCATGCAGCAGTTCTTTTGGGTATGTTTCTCTCTTTTGCTCCCCTCCACTGCCTAGGTGGTTTTTGTCTAGTTACTGTGATGAGTGTTGTGACCCTCTTTAATTAATGCCTTACTCCTTTAATGGTTGGCCTTTTGGATTCCTAAAGTTCCAACTCTGATTTATCAAACATCATGCATTTCTTTTTTTTTAAAGAGATACTTTTATTTATTGGAAAGGCAGATTTACATCCTGGGAGGGAGATAAAGGGGGAGAGATTCCATTTGTTGGTTCACTTCCTTAATGGCCACAATGGCTGGGGCTGTGCTAGGCTGAAGCTGGCAACCAGGAGCTTCCTTCAGGTCTCCTATGTGGATGCAGGAGGCCAACACTTGGGCTCTCTTGTGCTTTACTAGGTGAGCTGCATTGGAAGTAGAGCCACCAAATTTCACATTAGGTGCCCATATGGGATGCTGGCATTGCAGGCGGCTGCTCTAGCATCCATTCTGCTGCCCAGCCCCACATCTTGGAGAACTTGAGTTCTCTACTTTTGATTGTGTTAGATCTCCCCAAAACCTCAGTGATTGGATTATATTTTTGCTGGGTAGAATATGTGTGGGAAGTGCTAGTTAGGTTTTTTTTTATAAGATTTATTTATTTATTTATTTTTTAATTATTTATTATTTAACTTCATTAATTACATTGTATTATGTGACACAGTTACATAGATACTTGGGTTCTCCCACCCCTCCCCAAACCCTCCCACCATGGTGGATTCCTCCACCTTGTTGCATAACCACAGCTCAAGTTCAGTTGAGATTCCCCCATTGCAAGCATATAACAAACATAGAGTCCAGCATCTTATTGTCCAGTCAAGTTCAACGGCTTCTTAGCTATACCCTTTCTGGTTTGAAGACAGAGCCAGCAGAGTATCATCCCAGTCAATTGAAAGCTCCAACATACCATCAGCAAAAATTTACATCATTATGGAATTAATTGACATAGTAATGAGTAACCAATATGTTAAAAGTAAATGCGAGTTCCCAGCCACCTTCTGTGAAGATTTATTTATTTTTATTACAAAGTCAGATATACCGAGAGGAGGAGAGACAGAGAGGAAGATCTTCCATCCAATGATTCACTCCCCAAGTGACTGCAATGGCCGGTGTTGCGCAGATCCGAAACCAGGAACCTGGAACCTCTTCCAGGCCTGCCACGTGAGTGCAGGGTCCCAAGGCTTTGGGCCGTCCTCGACTGCTTTCCCAGGCCACAAGCAGGGAGCTGGATGGGAAGTGGAGCTGCTGGGATTAGAACCGGCACCCATATGGGATCCCAGAGCATTCAAGGCAAGGACTTAGCTGCTAGGCCACTGTGCTGGGCCCTGCTAGTTAGGTTTTAAAGATTCTTTTTTAATGAACATCATCCTGGTTGATTTGCCAAAATACTACATGATTATGTGATACAGACCCAGCATTAAAGGCATAATTGTTTTAAGAATGTTGTCATGGTAGGGGTCATGGTACACTGGGTTAAGCTGTAATCTGAACACACCCATCCCATAACAGAGTACCAGGTGTGAGTTTCAGCTACTCCGCTTCTCATCCATCATCTTGCTAATGCATTCTGAGAGCTAGCGTATGGGTAACCCAAGTACTTTGATTCCTGCCACCCACATGGGCGTCTTGAAGGGAGTTCAGGCTCTGGGGTTTGACTTGCTCCTGCCCTGATTCCTGCCAGCACTGGGGAGTAAACGTACAGGTGAAGTTTCTATGTGTCTCTCTGTCACTTTGCATTTCAAGTAAATAAATATTTTTAAAAATGCAGCAGCAAGTTAAAGATTCACTACTACTAAAATTGATTCAACGTGTGCTCTGGTTTAGAGAAATTGGATTGGCTCATGCCTCGCTGGGTGGGTCACAAAGATTAGTTTTACTCCTCACCATGGTGCTGAGGATTTTCCTGCACACCCCCCCCCCAAAAAAAAAAAAAAAAAATGTTCTGCACCTAAAATGTTGACATATATCTTGTTAGAGTTACAAGCCAGTCTGGATTATCCTAAAATCTGCCAAGATCAGCAAAATTTTACTTCAACACAACAACTGGCTAAATACTAAGATGAAATGGACACGAAACAGCTGAATGGTGCCTTATGGCCATTTTAAGGTATAGAGCAGCCGGTCCTGTATATGAACTAAATTGAAATGTCAATGAGCTAATCATAGGTTGTGGCTAGGACTTGTTTTCCTTTTTTTTTTTTTTTTTTTTTTTTTTTTTTTTCTTTTTAATACACTGGTTACTCAAAACCATGTCAATTCCATAACATTGCAAATTGCTGTTGATGTTATATTGGGACTCTTAATTGACTGTGATGATATTCTGCCAGCTCAAACTTCAGACCAGAAAAGGTCTCCCCAAGAAACTGTTCAACCAATCTGGACAATAAGTAGCTGGACTCTATGCTTGGTATATGTTTGCAATGAAAGAATCTTGATTGAATTTGAACTGTAATACTGCATCAAGGTGGAGGAATCCACCGGGGGGAGGGGAGGGGGAGGGAGGGGGGGATTCCCAGAGCCTATGAAACTGTCACATAATGCAAAATAATTAACAATAAAAAAAAAAAAAAAAAAAAAAAAGAAGCATTTGTGAACAACATTTTGGACAGATTAAATGATAAAGCCATAGTCATTTCAAGTCTTGGTGTCAAACTAATGAAGAATATCGCACATGATAAAAACAAAACAAAACAAAAACCAGCTAGAGTATCATGTGAGATTTAGAAGTATTCTTCCATTTCAACCCCATATGTACATACATTTGTACATATAAATACATATACATATATGTATATATGCCACAGACAGACAACATGAGCTAGTTACAAGAGGCACAATTATAAGCCTATTTTGCCTTGTGTAGATCAATTTGCTTCCATAGGAAATTAGTTAGGTAAACAGTGCTTTGAATATTTTCTGTAGCATACAATTTTGAGTTATATTCCATACAATACCTTTCAACAGCTTATACAAGAGAGATAGTATCTATGCAAGGCTAACTTGAAAGATAGGAATCTATTCCTTAAGCTAAGAAATAATCAAAGGGGTTGCAATGGTCACTTTGAACATTAGAAATTTTCATTGTATGGGACTGCCTCTGTACTGTAAGTAGATTTTAAAGCCTGAAACATGCCCACTGTTGACCTGCTGTGCCCAACTCCGATCACTCTGGAAACTCCTTTTTGCATTCTCTGTTCCAAACCCATACCTGGTTGAATACCATTGTTAGGCAGCCTAAACTATATTAATTACAAACTTAGGATGGAAAACATGAATTAATTATGTAGGCAATGGAATATTAATTTATGAGTCATAACAAAAGCTTTCACTGTTTATTACAAAAATATTTAATTTTGACCTTTGTAAAATAGAATTCAGAGTTTTTTCTTTGTCAGCTGCATTAAATCTCGTCCTGAAAACCTAGTCTTTTTTCCTTACTGAATCTGTGAAACTTGAAATTGTGTCATTTGCCTGTCAACACTGGCAAAATTTAGAGCACAAAGTGTTGGTCTACCTCTGGCATGAATGCCATTGAGTTCCAACCATTGACATTTGTGGGAAGGCTCCCTAGCAATTCCCTGTCATTTTCTCATTGACTAATGGTTTTTCTCATTTTTTAAATAGGAATTGCTGAATTCTTAGTCAATTCTTGCAATTGGCTGAATTGCAGAGATTTCTGTCAATGTCTTTAAGTCCCTTTAGTATAAAGTTAACAATATGAAATATTTTCCCATTTGTTCACATAATTCATGCAGTAAAAAATTTGTAGGATGTAAGTTTAAACATATTTGTGATAGTAAAATAGTTTTATTTTCTAATTGAACACAACAATTTTGAAATCAAAGCAAAGCTGTGGTAGAACAGCTGAATTAAGAACTGTAATTACCACTGCACAATTGTTTAATTTGATAATTTCGGCTTCTTGGTACATAATCATCACATTGAAAAGAGTATAACTTGATGCTTAGTAGCGAGCTTTCCAATTATTTACCTTTTTGATCAGAATTTCAGCAAAGCCCCAAAGTTAGATAATTTATATTACAACATGTATCTGGTAATAACGTCAGTCTGTAAAATTATTATGTATGTGTAACATAAGTGTTGGACTAATGATGTTAAACCAGTTACAGCTCTAAAATTCTCAACAGCTAAAAAAATGGGACAAGTTTCCTTTGGGTCTGTTGGCAAACAGTAAGAAGTCTTCAAAAATCCATGGAAATGCATGTTATGGAAAAAGAGTTTGCATGGATCTCAAAAATTTCTTGGGTACGAAAATTAGTTCAATCTCATTTTGCATGGCCTTTCTAAAGTACCCTCACTTGTTTATTTAAAAGCCTGCATTGAGGCAGATAGTAGGCCTAACAGTTGAGACACAGTTTGGGTTAATCAGAGAGTCTAGGTTTAAATACTGGTTCTTCTCCAAATTCCAGCTTCCTAATTAAGTACATCCTGGGAGACAGCAGATGATGGCTCAAGTCACTGGATGGCATGGAGAAGTGGATTGAGTTCCTGGCTCCTGGATTAGGCTGCTCCCAGGTCAGGCCATTGTAGGAGTGACTCAGCAGATGGAGGATTTTTCTTTGTGGCTCTGGCTGCCTCTCCTTCCTCTGTCTCTGATCAATAAATGAACAAAAATTGGACTTTAAAAAGGCGGAAATTGTTTTTGGAAAGATATAAAAAGCTTCCTGATACTGGCACAGTAAATTTTCATTAATTTGTGATTGTCTTGGAAAATAGCTGAATAAACTTCACAGTACAAAAATCCAAGTAGTAATGCAAGATGCTGTGTGCTTAAATTATATGTTCTTGAAGGTCAGAGTGCTTCTATTTGCAAAGATCTCTGTATGTTAAGTAGGAGAATGTTCAATATTGATTTGAAAAAAAATAGTATTTGGAATTCTATTTAAGGTCACTGAGGAATAAAAATAACCCAAATCTCAAACTTACTTTGCAGTCCAGGAAGCTATATGCTCAGAAACAGGAAAAGAGCAAAACAGAAAATATTTGAGCTGAAAATCAAACAAAAGTCTGGTCTGAAGACGTGTGGTTGCGTGGGCTGGTGTGCATCCCTCCTTCTGATACTGAAATAGTGTTGTTGGTTTTGACAAAACAAAGTTTGAAAGATACAGCTTTGAAAACCCAAATTACCGGTTGCAGGCTATTATTAGGTTGTTAGACTAGATGATGGCAGAAGGACAAGGCAAACAAATTGCAATGAAATTTAGAAATAAAATGATACACTGCCAAGAGAACTCATGGAGATGCTAGTCCTATTTTATTTTTTCCTAATAAAATGATTTCTAACAGACTTTCCAGCCAGATAGGTAACCCATTCTTACAATATAAAATGTTCTAGTCATCTGTGAAGCCAGAAGCCAGGACAGAAGCAAATTTATGATGAATAGTAGGATTGTTGATTAAAAGTGAGAAGATCAAAGAAAGACAATGGAGCTTCCATGACTCCGTCATTTGTGTGGGGGCTTGAGCTCCATTTCTGTATTTTCCCTTTCTTGAAACTTTTTTTTTTCTGTCTTCTTCCCTAGGTCTGCCTTTTAAGCATCAGTATGGTTCACTGAGGAGAAAGGATAGAAGCACAGTGCTACTGAAACCTCTTGCATAGTGGTTGGCTCAAGGCAATACAGTCGAAAGGTAGAGGAAAAGTTAACTTTTGCTTTTTAACTTTTTTTCAGTTTTTTCCCTTTCTCATTGTCACTTCATATTTTTGCAATAACATTTTTGATCAAAGGTTTAATATTCAACTAAATATCAAGTGTTCTATTTCATTTTGTCAATATTATAAAATGATTACTTAATGATCTGTTGATCTAGTGACTGTGACAGTGGCAACTGGGTGTTGGTATGTCTGAAAGTCAAATTTTGCTTTACCAGCTATTCCTGTTAATATGGGACTGATACACAAACGGGTGTTTGATAAATGCCATTTGTATATGTAGCCATGATGACCGGGATCAGGAGAAATCATTCTGCCTGTCTCATACCCTAAACATTTCTGTTGGCTTTAGATATCCTAAACATTATGTTGATGTTACAATGATGATGACGATTTCAAAACATTTTTTCATGTTACAGCTGCTTTAGATGTACAAAATTATCGCTATTTTTCATCTACCCAACATCCAGATTCAACTATTTTTAGTATCTTATTGTTTTCATGTTAATATAAAATTAATGCAAAGAGAACACATTCAGTGTGGTTCATAGTTAAAATTCTAAGAAAACAACATTCTTACTCCTTTCCACCTTTGTGCTACCTCTCTCCTCTTCCCCTTCTCCACTCCTTCCCTCCTTCCTTCCTCCTTATTTTTAGTTTTTGTTCATCTTGTTGAACTCTATTTACTGGAATATTAAGTCCTTGAGTATACTGTTAAGATTTTTTTTATTAATTACTATTTTAAATTTTATTTTTATTAATTGGTAGCATAAGGTGTGTGAGAAGTCTCCCTGCTAGATTGTGACAGTTTCCTGACATTTTGAAAATAACCTCTATCATTTGGAGTACTAGTTCTGGGTTATTTTGTACACTGTCCCTCAGTTGTTACTTTTCTGATGAGCTTCCCATGATGGACTGTGCTAATGTATTTGCGGCAGTGAAATCATATGAAATGCCATTCTCAATATATTATGAGCAGATCCTGTTGCTACCAACCTCACTGTTACTGTTGACTTGGATACTTCTGACAAAATGTTTGTTGGGTCTTCTCCTGTAAATGTACTCTTCTTCCTTGTCCTTCCCATCTTATCCACTGTTGAAGAAATTCAGTATGAGTAATACACAATGAAGGAATTGGGAGTTATGTGCCAACCCCACTACAGGTAGAGTATCTACATAAATTATTTGGAGCTCTTAGTTTGCATTATAATCCAATTGTTTAAATTATTCTAGCTTTTAGTTGGCTCCTGGTTCTTCGTGATATACTACTATCATTGCCTCTCTCTCTCTTTTTAAAGCACTTTGCTTCTGGCATTATGAAATGTTTGAAACTTGTCCTGGTGTGTTGAATTATGTTTGTCAATTTTTGAATATTGCACCGGTCTTGCATATAGGAATAAAATGTCATTTCATTATAGTGTATTCTTATTTAACATTGTTGGATTCAGTTTTATAACATTTTGCTCACAAGTTTTACATGTACATTAGCATTTAATGTTTCAGATTTATTGAAGTATAATTAACATTTTAAACTTGTGTTCTATATACAAGTGGCCCCAATGGCTTGAGCTGAGCAGATCTGAAGCCAGAAGCCAGGAGCTGTTTCTGGGTCTCCCACGTGGGTGCAGGATCTGAAGACCTTGGGCAGTCCTGGAGTGCTTGCCCAGGCCACAAGCAGGGAGCTGGGTGGGAAGTGAGGCAGCCAAGACAATGGCACACATAGGGGATCCCGGCGCAGGTAAGGCAATGACTTTACCCACTGGACTATTACGCCAGGCCCCATGCTTTTAACTTTTAACCTTGTAAGTTTGTATAATTAAGACAGTTTTCGTGTAGATAATATCAAAATATATTGCTCGGTCTTGTTTCATAGCTACTATGGTGACCACTGTCTTTTAGTTGTTATGCTTAGAGCACTTACCTGTAAAGTAGGATCAATATCAGCCACATTTTTATTTATTACCAGGAAATTCTTTTTCTGCTTTTTCCAATTTTTAAGAGAAAAAATTTACTTATTTCAATTTCATATTGTATTTTAGTGTGGCAACTACACTTTTTCATGAAAGATTTTAGGAGTTGCCCTAAAGTGTACAAATAACATTTAAACCAGTTTAAGTCCTTTCAGATAACACTATTGCAGTTCATGCATACTGCAGATACCTTACAATAAAAAAAATATATTCCCAGGACTTTGCTCCTGTTTCTTGGGACACTGTTGTCAACTCATATGCTGTAAAGCACATAATGCATTGTTACTATTATTACTTTATTTTAAAAATATATTCCACTTATTTGAAATAAGGAGAGGGAGAGGTATTCAGAGAGAGGTTGAGAGAGAGATTAAAATCTTGCATCTACTGTTTCACTCCCAAATGGCTACAAAACCAAGGGCTGGGCTTGGATGAAAAAGGAGAAAAGAATTCCTGTGATTGGCAACTGAATTGGAAGTGTGATATGGTAAAGGCTTAGTTGGGTGGAGGAGAAAGAAAGAAGGCAGGAAGAGGATGGCTGGGGAACAGAGGCAGAGAAGAGGGTAAAGGGAAAAGTATGAAATACATGAAATGTGTTGACTTTATATAAATAAACATTTTTTTAAAAAAGAACTTAATGCAGATCTCCAACACGGGTGGCTAAGGCTCAAAACTATTTTTTAAAAGATTTAAAAGATGTATTTATTTATTTAAATTTTTTTGCAAATTTAGATATACAGAGAGGAGGAGAGACAGACAGGAAGATCTTCCATCCAATGATTCATTCCCTAAGTGAGTGCAACGGCAGGTGCTGTGTCGATCCAAAGCCAGGAGCCAGGAACCTCTTCCAGGTCTCCCACGTAGATGCAGGGTCCCAAAGCTTTGGGCCATCCTCGACTGCTTTCCCAGGCCACAGGCAGGGAGCTGGATGGGAAGTGGAGCTGCCGGGATTAGAACCGGCTGAGGCTCAAATCTTGAAGCCTTTATCTGTTGCCTCACAAAGTACACATACATAAGAAGGTGTGCTAGAAACACGGGAGCTGGGACTTGAAGCAGGCACTGTGATAGGAGCTGTGGGTATCCCATGCAGCATCTGAATGACTGCACTGAATGCCTTCTTCATTTATTGTTATTTTAGAAACACTGTTGTCTTACACTGGATTTATTTAAGTTTCATTTATTCCTAAATCTCTTACTTTTGTAGATGAAAGCTTTGACTATCAAACTTTGCCTTCTGCCTGAAGAATATCTTACAGGCAAGGTCTTTTGGCAATAAAGTTTCTTGTTTTTCTGAGAAACAGTCTCTTTACTTGAAAAGGATCATTTCTCTGGGTGTAGAATAGCAGGTTGGGAATTTTTCTTTTCAGCACTTTGAATTTTTCACTTTACTCTCCTTGTTTGCATGATTTCTGATGAGAAGTCAGATGTAAATGATACACTCACTGCTGTACATGTAGCTTTTTTTTTTTTTTTCTTTTTGGCTTTGGTTTTCTGCAGTTTGAGTGTGATATGCCTAGGAGTAGTTTTTGCTATGGATCCTGTTTGGTAATCTGTGAGCTTCCTGGATATGTTTTGCTGTCAAGGACTTTGGAAAAGTTCTCAATAGGGCTACTTCTGCCTTCTTGATGTGATATTCTTTTGCACACATGTTATCTAATTTAAAGTTATTTCCACTTCTTTGGTATTGTGTTCAGCTTGAAGGAAGGAAGGAAGGAATTATTTACCAGAACAGCCACCACTGGACCAGCCTGAATCTGTGGGCCTGGAACTCTATCCAGAAGATATCTGAGCCATAACCTGCTGCCTCCCAGGGTTCATAGTAGCAGCAAGCTGCAGTGAGGAGTAGGGCCGGAACTGTGACAAAAGCACGGAGGTGCAGATGCAGGCATTGTAAGTGGTATTTTCAACACTAGGCTCAATGCCAGCCTTACAGCATTACTTCTAATGAGTTTACTGTACTTTTCCTGTGTGCTTGGGCTTCCCTTAGCTGGTCTCCCCTTTGATGGATATTTCGCTTTCATCTCCTCTCTTTTATTAGTATGAACAGCGCTTTAGTACAGAGGTTTCTGCAGACCTCATTCCCACTGGGGCAATTATCTCTTCCAAGTCAAGACATTCTATCATCCACATGGGTTGTAAGAAGTTCCATGCCCCTCACAAAATTCATGCTTTTTCTGTGGTTTTATAGCACTGAAAGACTCAAGAGCTGAAGTGGCTCTAGCTGTTAAAATTCCATCAGTTTATAAGTTTATGTACATTGTTGGTGGGGGAAGAAATTACAAGAGAGAAGCCATTTTATGAGCTCCACTCCAGTAAGCAGGAAGTTGGAGAAAGACAGAAGCCTACCAGCACAGGGCAGAAACTTGTGGCCTTTCAGTGTACCTCCTAGTGCAGACACGAGCTTATGAACAATAGGCAGCATTTCCAGGCATTGTCCCAAGCTAAGACCCCAAGACACCTCAATAATTGACCTGGCTAGACAGATAACATCATCCCAATCTCCAGGTTTTCACTTGGTGGCAGAAGAAATGCAGTAAGTCAGCTGTCAAAGTGAGTGTGTGGCATATTCTGATTAACGTTGGAGTCCTCAATAACTTTGGATTAGATTCTCCTCTAAGGACTGATATTTGACACTAAGTGTACCAAAATTACTTAGAGAACTATCCTCCCAGTATTTACAACTCAAAGATGAATGCCAAGAAAACTCTTCGGTGTATCTGCTTTCCTAAGATATTTTAGACCAATATTTGAAAACTTGGGAAATGTAGAGGCATATGTTTGGTTAAGTATTCTTAAGTGAACCAAATGTTTCCTTGTTTAAATTTCTAATAGTTGTTCATAGTTAGTGACAATTGAATTCAGAGTTCTGATAAATCAAAGTGTTATCAGAAAATTGGTCCCAGTTTGCTTTTTGCTATGAGTGGGAAATAAAGCTTTTGTTCAGAACCTCAATGAGGAGGTGCTTTATAATACTTTTTTACACAAAACACTTCTTTTGCCCATGAGTGGTAGGGAGTGAAAAAGAGATTTCAAAAGGCTTCAAAATCAGATTTTAGCATCACAGCCAATTTAAAAGCATCTAATTATCTGTAACTGAGGTGCTAGTGAAAAAAAACTCATTTTGGTATGGCAGTTTGTCATGGGTTTTATTAGACAACTTAGTTTGCTATCATATGTGAAAGCAATTAAGTTTGGTTTTTTTTTTTCAAATATTCCATTCAATCCTGCAGCGGTCTTACTATTGTAGGGCTGTTTCTAATCATGGTTCATTTTCCCCCTGGGCCCATGTTGTAAAGTTAGGTTTAAGATCTTGTTCTGTGGATCAAACTAGAGCAGCATCCTTCCCCTTCTTCTTTAGCCCTCGTCTTTGGCGTTGCTTCTACTGGCCTGTCTTTACGGAGCTTGCTTTGAGGTCATATTTACTCATCATGGTCTACACCTCTGTGTGACTGACACATACCTTCAGTTGGGTTAGCATCAAAAGAGAGGGAGATTTTCTCTTCCTTGGCCCAAGGCAAGGAAGCTGCTTTGGCTCACCACCTGCCTCCTCACTGAACACTCTTCTTTTTGACCCCAAATAATGGTCTTGTTCTCCCTCTTTGTCTCTATGCCTGTCAAATGTATTGTTTAAATAGTAGCCTTGATCTTTAGATTTTTGTGATGTGTCCCTACCCCAGGTCCTGCACACCTTTCTCCAGGACTGGGTCACCATGTCTGTGTGTGTGCCAGAATCTTAGCACACAATCTGGCAGCAGGGCATCGTCCCTACCCTCCTGCTGGGGAGGTTGATGATGATATGATATTCCTGCAGTGGGTCAACAAAACCCAGTAATACCCAAATCCTCTTTATGATATTTTCCAGAGGCCTAGGATTCTGTAGCCTTTGAGAAAGATACTTGGCCTCTTTGTGCCTCAGTTTCTGAGTTTGTAAAATGGGTGTTAGGGACAATGTGTATCTTAAAGCATAGCTGTGCTTTCATATTTGGTAAAGTGCTTACAATAGTGCCTCAGCTGTAGGAAGGAGTATGTGAAGGGTTAGAAATTAGAAATTAGAAACACTATCAACATGCACTTTTGAAGTTTACACCCAACACTGATCTTGATGACTTGCGCCATTACAAAAGTTACACTAAAACATCACTAATTTGTACCTCTAATTTGTTCAAAAACAAAGGTCTCTTAAATGGATACATAAAATAGAACGGCAAAATTAGCAACATGTAACTACAATATAATTGTTCTTTTAAAAGTTTTGCTATTACAAAGTTAATAAATTTATTTGAGAGAGAGAGTGAGAGAGAGAGAGAACACTCTCATGGTCAGGTTCACTCCCCAATGCTAATAATAGCTAGGGCTCTACTAAGCCAAAGTCAACCCAGATCTTCCAGAAAGATGGCAGGCACCCAAGCACTTGAACTATCAGTCACCTGCTGCCTCCCAGGGTGCACATTGGCAGGAAGCCAAATCATTAGTTGAGGATCTAGAACTTGAAACCAGGCCATTTGATTCTCAAGATAACACTTAAACAACTAAACAGTAAAGTAAATTTTTTTTTTTTGATTTGGAAGGCTGAGTTCCAGTGAGAGAAGAGACTGAGAGATTTTTTTTTTTCCGTCTGCTGGTTCACTCTCCAAATGGCCACAATGGCTGGAACTGGGCTGGTCCAAAGCCAGGAGCTTCTTAGTGGGTTAAGGGTTCCAGGGATTTGAGCCATTCTCTACTGCTTTCCCAGGCCATTTGTAGGGAGTTGGATGGGAAGTGGATGAGCAGCTGGATCTCAAGTTAACACTGCAAGCAGAGGCTTAGCTTGCTATGTCATGTGCCTGCCCCACACTAAACATTTATTAATGGGAGATCTCATGAGCTAAAAAATGGTTTCATTCTTAGTAACCTATGCCACAAACATAAAAGGTTTCCTTTCTCTTAGAGAACATTTCCATAGTTCCCTATGTGCTGTTTTGGTTTTTCCTGTGTAAGATTCAACAGCTAATCTGACCTCAGAAACATGCTGGGCCTAACAAAAATACTCAGACTACCAACGAACTATTGAGATGGTCTTATGTTTGGAACAGTTAGCACAGGCTAGCAAATTTAACTGTTGTTTGTGCCATGACTATAAGAAAAATGAACTGACAGGCAAAATTAGCATGCAATTTAAAGAGTTCCACTCCATGTCTGCCTGGCAATGGTATACCTGTACAGGTGCATTGACTTTCCCATCACGTTTGTAACAAATGACCATGAACTTAGTGGCTAGAAACGTTACAAATTCTGAATCAATTCTAGAGGCAATAGGACTGTGGGGGCATAATTCATTTATTTGGCTTTTCTAGCTTCTTAAACTCTTCTGTGCAGTTTGTCTCATGGCTCATTCAAAAACCAGGAATCTAGGTCTTCCAATGTCTCTGTAGCTGTGTGGCATACGTATCTCTCTGACTTTTCTGTTGTCCTCTTTCTTGTAGAAAGATCCCTCTGAGGGATCGCTTCGAAAACCCCTCACAGCAAACAAACAATCATACAAACTAAAAAAAAAAACAAAACCTAAAATAAATAGACAAACAACAGAAAGTAGAGCTTGAAATCTGACAGGAAAGAGCTGGCGTGGATTGGCTCATGCCTCGCTGGGTGGGACACAAAGATTAGTCACTCCTCACCATGGTGTTGAGGATTTTCCTGCACACCCCCCCACAAAAAAATGTTCTGCACCTTAAATGTTGACAAATATCTAGTTAGAGTTACAAGCCAGTCTAGATTATCCCAAAATCTGCCAAGATCAACAAAATTATACATCAACACAACAAATGGCTAAATACTAAAATGAAATAGACACGAGACAGCTGAATGGTACCCTATAGCCTTTTCAAGGTATATAGCAGCCGGTCCGGTCCTGTATATAAACTAAAATTGAGATGTCAATGAGCTAATCATAGGTTATGGTTAGGACTTGTTTTTTGGGTTTTTTTGTTTTTTTTTTTGTTTTTTGTTTTTTGTTTTTTTTCTTTAACATACTGGTTACTCAAAACCATGTCAATTCCATAATATTGCAAATTGCTGTTGATGTTATATTGGAACTTAATTGACTGTGATGATATTATACCAGCTCTGACTTCGGACCAGAAATGGTCTCCCCAAGAAACTGTTCAACCCATCTGGACAATAAGTAGCTGGACTCCATGCTTAGTATATGTTTGCAAGGAAAGAATCTTGATTGAATTTGAACTGTAATACTGCATCAAGGTGGAGGAATCCACCGGGGGGAGGGGAGGGGGAGGGGTGGGGAGATTCCCAGAGCCTATGAAACTGTCACATAATGCAAAATAATTAATAAATATTTTAAAAAATGAAAAAAAAGAAAGATCCCTCTGAGTACATTGGCTTGAGCAGATAGTCCTGGATAACAATCCACTGTCAAAATCCATACCTTGACCATACTCGAAAAGTCTGTTTTGCCATATTTACACATTGACCATTTCAGGTGATTAAGCTATGAACATCTTTTGGGAGGGCATTATGATGTAGTTCTGAAAGGGACCTTGAATGACTTCCGGGTATTTGACTCCGCCTACCTCTCTTTGGTATGAGTCTGCATATAGTAACTGTGATAAATTTCTGCTGGTTGTTCCGGTCCCTTTCTCCCCTGACAAGGCAGATAGCTTTCAGTGTTATCTTAAATGATGAAAACACTACGGAGTTTTGTAGGAGAGGATTTAATAAGGAACACAACCCACACTCGGTGTCTGTCCTTGACAAGTGCATGTACAAACAAAATTCCACTTGGCAAGTCCATCAGCAAAGAATTACATGATGATGAATGATGACATCTGAAGCCATTTGAGCAAATGGATAGGATCTGGGGGAGAGCCGGGGAATGTGAGTGTGAGTTAGCAGATCTAAGGGTGCTCAGAGAGGCACCTGCAGGGCCAGGCCAGTGGATTCCTGACTGCCTTTCCAGCTGGAAGCACAATGCCTGGCGTATCTGAGGCAACCATGACATTATTAGTGAATAAAAGACTTACTGAAAGTATTCAAGGGACAGCTTATGCCCTGGGAAAGATAGGGCATTTGAAAGGTGAACTGCCAAACAAATGGGTTTAATATCTCAGGAAGGAGTGTACCATACCACATTCTGTTTTGGCTCTAATTGCTGACTCACAGCCATTGCTCATCAATTGCTGCTCCCTTGATGCAAAGGAAAGCAAACCCCAGCTCTCATTCCTCTGCCCTCCTGGAAAGACGTCAGAACAGAACCATTCTTCTGTTTATTTTTCTCACATATTACTATTGTTTAAAGCACATTTTTCAAATTCATTTCTAACTAAGTGGATTGATTTTTGTATTATTCATGCTGAGCAGTTGACAGCAATGACTTATTGCAGTCCTGGGATCTTGAGCAGCTCTTTACAACTCATGGTTAATCCACAGTCTTCCCTAATGGTTTGAGTGTCTTGGGGTTTCCTCCTGTAAAGTGATACCCCCCTGGAAGCCACATCCTCAGGCCCTGCTTGTGGGCCTCAGTTTCCTTTGCTGTGACTGTGGGGACTATAAGCAGGAGTGAACATGTGCTGACAGGGAAGAGGGGCTCTGCTTTCCTTTTCTAGGCATTGAACCTCTGTGATACACACTGGAGCCTGGTCCACTGGAAAGGAAGCCTTGGGCAAAACTGAGGAAAAGAATAAATGCCTGTATCTTTAGGGATACGGCCCACTAGCTGTACTTCCTAACAAATATGAAGACAGCAGCTTTGTCAGCCATGGTAGTATGCGTCAGTACATCCAAAGCCTAATAGCAACTAGTGGGCGGGATGTGGACCACTACATGTTTGTGTAAATACAATTGTATTAGAATATGGCTACATCTGCATAATGACTTAAACCTCATGGGTTTGCTTTGTGTTGTAATGTAGACTTGAATTATTGCAGAAACTATCTGCCTTCCAAAAACAAACTTGTAGGCCCTTCTCAGAAAACTGGGCTGACTCTAAGTTCACTTAACAGTATCGAGTAGGTTTTGGCAATATTAACATCACTGATGGAGGGGAAACAGTTACTGACATGGTGATCACTGTGTCCCTGCTGTTTGAGCTAGTGGAGAGAATTCCCTTGGAGGGAGTTGTAACAGACTGCTTTGAAAAGGTAGGAAATGCAGGAATTACTGCCCTGCCAAATTAACATGGCCTGTTTCCTTCTGTCCTCATAGGGCTATGTTTTGTGAAATCTCAGATAAAGTGTCAACAGTCTGGAGGCTTTGTGAGACTTGGATTTTTAAGGTTTTTTACTCAGAACTGTTGAATCCATATGCGGAGCCCAGTGGCTCTTGGGACTGTTTTCAGAGTTCATTCACTTCAGGAATGCTAAGTGTACTGATGCTGGGTTTCTTGGCTCTCCTGTCATGGTTCCATTGGTCTAGGTTGTAACCTAGGCAAGGTCAATTTTCAAGAGCTCTAGGCAAACCCATTGTGCAACCAGGGTTGCGAACTACTAATATGGATGTGGGTAATTCTAGCACTAAAAGCTGTGTGTTCTTCCATAGTGAACAATAAATCAATACAATAGACAGGAAAGCCAGGAGGGTCAAGTATGCAGAGTTAGAAACTGCAGCCCATCCTGACGATGCTGTTGAAGCTGGTAAGGCCGACGGTAAGAAGTACCCTTTTTCTACCATCTCTCTTGGGACGAAGGAAGTCATACTACATTCTAACCTTATTTTTGTATAATTACACTAACCCCCCCTTTTCCCAAGGTGAGATGAGATAGAAAGAATGACAAAATGAAACCTTTTCCTTTAAAACAATGTGTACATTTGTGAATGTATTCCAAAACTGCAGTATTTTTCTTCTACAAAACCTGTATTTTGACTTTCTCCAGGATTTAACCTTTCTGAAGGGCAAATGAAATCAGGCATGATTTAGATGCACAGGGTTTGTTAACTGACAGCTGCCTCGTGGAATTACATCATGATCATTATCGGCAAATACCGAGTCAGCCCTCATGGGGGAATCTTGGCTGGTTCGTCACTGCCCAGAAAGTGTGCCTGCACTGCAGTCCCTGGGAAAACATAATCACAGTTGAAATTCCAAATGTCTCATTCCTCAGATTCTTTCCACTGTTTCTATTTGCACTGATGATAGAGCCAATGTTGTTAAAACAGCATGAGACTGAACATTTACCCACGAGCTGAGTTCCACAAGCTGTCTGTACTGGCTGGTACATCATTCCAGTAAGAATAATGAAATTATTAAACATCACAAAGAGGTTTACAAGATTTTTTTCTTTTTTTGGAACTAGCAAAGGTCACATGTGTTTTCTTGGAGGCTGCAAGAGAGAAGTGGGGTATGTACATAAAATCTCAGACATGGAGCAGATTTCTGTCTGTGTAGAAGTGGATCCCTGCTTTCCTTTCTTAGGCATGGCTGTCAAAGGAGCTTGAGCATAGATCTGAGCACAGACTGTGGAAAAGAAATGTATGTTTTAGGCTGGGAACATGGGAAATTTATGGCATGCTAATGTGTCAAGTCTTAGTAACCTCTCAAAAAGGCCACTTGTGAAGTCAGACTGTCATCAGTCACGAAAACCGATGCATCTGTCTTATGAGAAACTCCTTGGAAATGTCTTCTAGAAGGATGATGAAAGATGCAAAGTCACAACACACTCAAAAGGTATTCTCTAAATGTGAGTTTTCACTGCTTCTGGCAAGTTCCAAGCTCTCTCTCAACTGAGAAATGACAAAATGAAGCATGCATAGAATCTGTGCTAGAAAGTATGAAATCTGATTACAGGGCAGCTTTACATGCATCAATTATTGCATATGTATGATAGTTATCCATCAAAGGAGGCTACAATATGTGCATTTAAAACACACAGGTAGATAGTTTGGTGGTTGCAAAGACCCATTTCCTGCATAGGGTTTACCTGACTACTGGTTTCAAATTCCTTGTGGACTAGGTCGTGGGAGCCAACAGTGAGTTTTCAAGTTATTGGGTCCCTGTTACCCATTATGGGGAGCTGGATTAAATTCTTGGTTTGGGTTGTCAGGTATTTGGGGAGCTAATCAGTGGATGGGAGTGTGTTTTTTTTTGGTTACTTTCTCTGTTTCCTTTGCAAATAAGTAAATCAAAAATTAAATAAAACACACCTGCACATATTGGGCAAGCTTCCAACCTGCCATCAGTTAGCTAAATCTAGGTTATGCACCCCAAAGTTATCCAACACTAACAAACACTAACGTTATATAAAAATGTTAATTGATAGTATCCAGGACATGACTTTAAGAGGTTGAAAACTGTGGATAGAAAATAATACAACAGAACAATTAGCATAGCTAGAGATCTGGCCACTGACATATTTTCTGCAGCCAGCATAATCAGTATTCAAGACTGAAATGTCTTGTTGTATAGACATAATAAATACAATAGAAATTACAGCTTACATAGGCTGCTTTCCCTGAGCATGATGATCTCTGATCAAGTGAGTTGATTTCATAAGTAGCAGAATAAACACCCAGAGAATATGGCAAACAAGGCTAAGGTTGTTGACCATCAGTTGGTTGGTTGATGAGTCTGCCCTGACTTGAGTGCTGGATGATGATAGCTGTGGATGATGGTAGCTGGAACTTTTCTATTAAGTCCAATATGGATCATAAGCATGAACAATGTACAGGGTTGGGAGGCTTTAAAATGTTCTCATCTCTACCTTTTAAAAAAGATTTGTTTTATTTGTATTGGAAAGATATACATAGAGGAGAATCTTCTGTCCATTGATTTACTCCTCGAGCAGCCGCAATGGCCAGAGCTGAGCTGATCTGAAGCCAGGAGCCTGGAGACTCTTCTGGGTCTCCCATGCAGGTGCAGGGTCCCAAGGCTTTGGGCCATCCTCAACTCTTTCCCAGGACACAAGCACGGAACTGAATGGAAAGTGGGGCTGCCGGGATTAGAACTGGTGCCCATATGGGATCCTCACACATTCAAGGTGAGGGCTTTAGCTGCTAGGCTACCGCACCAGTCCCTATCTCTTTACCTTTTGAAGAGTATCCTTATTTATTTGAAAAGCAGAATTCCAGAGGGGAAAGAGGTGAGAAGGAGAGAGATGCAAATCTTCCCATCTGAATGGGATTCAAGTGTCACAGATGATGGCTTAATGTGCTGTGCCTCAGTGGCAACCCCTCCATTATCCATGAACTTTGTGAAGCCCCCTCATATACATCCATATGTCAGATCAGAAAATGATATACAAAGAGATAATAATTAATAATAACAAAATGGGAGACAACTTGAGCTACCAAAGAAAAGTTTGAGTCATTATTAGTACTCAGAAGGAAAATTTAATATTCTATGAACTAAGACTACAACAGCCGCATTAAATTTCCTGTGTTCATTCATTCTGCAAAAAATACTCTTGGTAGCTATTATGTACCAGAGTTAAGGCTCATGGCTGGATACCCAAGGATGAATGAATAAACATCCTCATACAGTATGCCATACAGTGAAGATACATCGTTCAAAGAAGTTCTCCCTAAAAAAGAGTTACAAATTGTGAAAAAATGTTATGTCAAAAAATATTAAGATGTGACCAGTAAGATGAATAAGCCAGATCAACAAGAGGGATTACATCACTTTGTGCGATCTGGGAAGCATTTTTTCCTTGAGGGGGCATTTAAACTAAGACCTGGAGTGGGATGGAGGAATTGGCCAGGGCAAGAGCACTTACCAAAACTCCGGTAAGGCTTGCCCAACTCTGTCATAACTAACCCTTTGATGGGCTGAATTCTTTCCACTGGCAAAATCTAGCACTGCAAGGTCAAGTTGTGACAACTCCTCAGTCTCTGGGCATTTTTTCCCTACTACTTTGTGCCTCTGTTTATTGAATCACACTGTGCTGTGTGCTGCCAGGAGAATACTAAGAAGTTTTTCTGAAGATAAAAATGCAGACTTAGAATCATGTCTTCCAAATCCATTACAGAACAGGAGGAGGATCTTGGAATTTGTATGTATATTTATTTTGACCTACTATATATATAAACATGATAAACATTATTTAGTTAATGGAGTCACATAAGAAAAACATACATATGCACACAGGCATATATATTTATGAATAATACCTATCATATGAAGATAGGTCTGAATAACTGTGCTAATAGATTGGAGGTTATGTACTCAAAGAAGCCAGGCATCGGAACAACAGCAAGCAGAACCCACACTGTGCAACTTCCCCTTGACCTTTTCAATAAGGCTATCTTGTCCTCTTTCACAGCCCACTCTCCTCCCCAATAACCAGAGACTCTGCTTTCTGTGGTGTCTTTGACCTATACTCAAATTGTTCATATTCCTGACAGCTTACAGCACTCCTTATTGTATTCAAATATTTTACTATGTTAATAATCCTGATAGGCACTGCTTTGTGGTGTTTCATCTGCAATAATCTTGCCTTTCCAAGTAGTCATAGCTTGCTTTGGTGCTATGTGGAGTCCTATTGGTTTGTATCTGACACAGTACTGGGAATATAGAAAGTACTCAGTAAATGTCTTTCTGATGGGCTAAACTTTTTAGGATCTTGCCAATCAAAGTGTGGCTAAAGGAGCAGCAGATGGGAGCTTGTTGGAATGCAAATGCTATTTGCATTGCCTTCTTTTTTCCACACTTCTCTCATTTCTCTGGAAACTTCTATCATACTAAACTAACCTTTCCCAAACTTCAGTGTGCATGCAATGTCTCTGTGTGGCTTCCTGTAAAAATCAGATTGTCATTCCATATGTCTAGGTAAGATCTAAGAGTCTATATATTAAGCAAGTGTCCAGGTTATTCTAAATCTTCTGGTCTGGGAACAAGGTTTTGTAACTGTGATGTCTGGTATAATACCCCTAGCCACATGTAAGTCCTGAGCACATGGTACATGAGATTTCAAGGATAGTACAGAGAAAAAATAAAATATTTCATTAATAAGATCTAATAGTGGCTGTTGCCGGGATAATATTTTGGATAAATGGGATCACTCAAAATACAGTATCTTAAATTTAGATTTTTCTCACATTTTTAGTGGTGCTACTAGAAAACTTTATATTTGTAGCTCATATTTCTATTGGAAAATGCTGTGAGAGAACACTCCCTTAGTTCTCTTAAATAGAGAAAGAAGTATGGAGGAGGTGTTATCCATTGTGGAATCATTTCCAACATTCTATTAAAGGAACCACCAGTTTGTGGGTAGCGGAAAGAAAATGTGTAATTGTAAGTTTGCTGCTGCTTGCTACTTCAAGTAGCAGGAAGCTGTATCAGAAGTGGAGCAGCCAGGATTGGAACCAGCACAACCACCTGGTGGCTAAAATTGCTGTATCACACTTTAGCTCCATTTTTACTTTTTACTTTTTACTCTCTGAGTGCCCATGACCTTCAAAGTAATATTCTCTGTGCTACTTCTGGTGTTCAGAATGCACAGCGAATTTATATAAAGATTCTTTTCTGCTTAATATGCTTTTCAGTTCTGTATATTATTTATGGAGCTATTGTATTCAAAGTATTTTTCTGAACTTTTGCCTTCCAATTTTTATAGACTAAAAAATCTTCCCATTGGACAGTAGAGAAATGATCTTTGAACATTGTTTTTCAAAACATATTTGAAAGATTCAGTGATGGGAGAGGGAGAAGGAGAGGTATGGTGGGATCTACTGTCCACTGGTTCACTCCCCAAATGGCTTCAATGGCTGAGGCTGGACCAGGTGGAAACGAGAAGCCTGGGCCTTCTTCCAGGTCTCCCACATGTGTGGCAGGGACCAAACTATTTGGACTATCTTATGCTGTTTTCCTGGGGACTTTACCAGGGTACTGAATTGGATTGGTGGCAGAGCAGTGTGAACTCCAATACGTGCATGAATATATATATTTTCAAAGTTCTGTATATATAGTACCTAGTATTTAGAACTGCATATCTTTATTAATGTCAAGACAAAGTAAAGCTCACTGATCCTTTTAACATGGTTGTGATGTGACTTATGAATTCATCTGTGCTTACATAGGGTATCTTTTTTTGTTTTTATATTTTATTATTATTATTATCATTTTATGATACAGTTCCACAGGCTCCTGGCATTTCTCTTATCCCCTCCCCAATTCCCTCCCCCTCACTGAGTTCCCCTATATGATTGCTATAGTATAGTTCTTGATACACAGTAATATGTCCATCATTGTGGGCATGGACAATGGCGGAGAGTCCAGCATCCTATTGTCAAGATATAGTGAACATCCTCCACTGCTTTCCCAGGCCACAAGCAGGGAGCTGGATGGGAAGTGGAGCTGCTGGGATTAGAACCGGTGCCCATATGGGATCCTGGGGCGTTCAAGGCGAGGACTTTAGCCGCTAGGCCACGCCACCGGGCACCTGTGTGGGAGACCTGCAGGAGGTTCCTGGCTCCTGGCATCGGATCTGCGCGCACCGGCCATTGCGGCTCACTTGGAGAGTGAATCATCGGACGGAAGATCTTCCTCTCTGTCTCTCCTCCTCTCTCTCTCTATATCTGACTTTGTAATAAACATAAATCTTAAAAAAAATACAGTGAACAGTTTCATTGTAAGTCCATCTTTGTCTGGAAGTAGAAATGCATACTACATTGTATCCTCATATCTGGATGTTAGTCTCCATTTTACACCTACTGTACATCCCTTTAAATGAAAAGTCATAATAAAAAATCAACAATAGTAAGAAAAATAGAAATTTACAATGCCCTGAAGTTAAATGACATGTTACTAGATATGACAGTCTCCATTACACAACTACTATATATCCCCTTAAATGAAAAGCCACAAAACAAAATCAACATCAGGGAGAAGAAAGAAATTAACAACACCATGAGGTTAAATAACATGATACTAAATGCCTAACATGTAGCTGAAGAAATGAAAATCAAGAACCTTCTTGAAGAAAATGATGCTACTGCATGATCTATGAGTCATTGAATGATTTGATCAGAAGAAAGTGTTTTCAAGAGATAAAACTAACAGAAAACAACAAAACCCATGCAATATAGTTTCCGCTGATTTTTGTTGGTGAAGTGTGTCTCTTCTAGACAATAAATAGATGTTGTTTTGTTTTGTTTTTTAATCCAGTCTACTGATTTATGGCGTTTGATTAAGCTTAAGCCATTTACATTCAGAGTTTTATATGTATGTATGGTACTTTGGTCCTGTCATTTTAAGAATGGGTTGTTCATTGGTTTAGTCTTACTGGGATGTTCTTCGCATTTGCCTTTGGTTTTGGTAGGTGCTATTCCTGTTCTCTGTCAAGACAACATCTTGAAGTATCATTTGTAGGGCAGGTTTGGAAGAGGCACATTCTTGTAACTTTTCTTTACTGTGGAAGAATTTTATTTCATTTTCAAAGACAAAAGAAAGCTTTGCTGGATATGTTATCCTAGGCCAACAATTTTTTTCTTTTCGAATTTGGAATATGTCACTCCATTCTCTTCTTGCCTGTAGAGTTTCCTGTGAGAGATCTCCTGTGAGTTTAATTGGCATTCCTTTATATGTGACTTGATTTTTTTCACGTGCACATTTAAGGATCTTTTCCTTATGCTCAATTGAAGAGAGTTTGATGATCATATGTCTTGGTGAAGATCACTTTTCATCAAGCCTGTTGGGAGTTGTGTGCCCCTCCTGGATGTTGTTTCCCAATTCTTTCTCTAGATTAGGGAAATTTTCCTTTATTATATCATCAAATACATTTGCAAACTCAGCTTCTCTTTCTGCACCTTCTGGGACTCCCATAACTCTTAGATTTGGCCTCTTAATAGTGTCTTTCAATTCTTGAATACTTTTTTTGGCCTGATCCAGCTCTGCTTCCAGATTTGTTTGCTTCCCCCTGATAACAGGAAATACCTTCCATAATTTTCTCTGTTATTTTGAATGGTATTTTGCTGGTTAGATCTTTTTCCAACTTGGGGCTGTGAAAAAGAAATCAAAGGAATCCAAATGGGAAATGAAGAAGTCAAGCTTTCACTATATGCAGATGACATGATTCTTTATATAGAAGAGCCAAGAGGCTCAACACAGAGACTCCTAGAACTTATACGAGTTTAGTAGAGTGGCAGGGTACAAAATTAATGAACAAAAATCAACAGCCATAGTGTAGGAAATACCTTCCAATTCTGAGATTCTTTCTTCTGCTTGCTTCATTCTATTTTGGAGATTCTCCACTGTATTTTTAATTTGCTCTACTGTGTTCTTAATTTCTGATACATCAGCCTTGATTTGCTTTATTGTTCCTTAAATTCTTTGAACTCTTGTATGCGTTTCTCATTTTTGATCAGAAGCTTTAAAATGAGTTTTATGAATTCTGTATGCCCCCCATTTTCTCGATGTCTTCGTCGGTTAACTCTGAGGTTGGCATAGGGTTTTGCTCCTTTGCAGGGGAGTTTTCAGTAATATTCATTGTGCCTTTGTCTCTTCTTTTGCTCTTGGTCGTTGTACTTCTGGTTAGCAGAGTCTTCTCCTTTTGGCAGGTTCTAAGCTGTGTCACCCATAGGTCTACAATGAGATTTTACTTGTTGCAGTTGGTACACATCTTTTTGCTTGCAGCCACTTGTGCCACAACCTCCAGTGAGTTCCAGGTCTGGGTTCTTATTACAGATTTCCACTGTGGTCTCCACAGCCCCAGCTCTTGGCTCACCACTCACCACCTCCTGTGATACCGTGCTGAGGCCGCACCATTGTCTCTGCAACCTTTCTCCCACTTTCAGTTGGAGCAGGTCCCAGGATTAGAGAGATACCAGGTGTCCTATATAGTTAGGTTCTGGTGGCGCTGATCTTGCTGGAACCTGTTGGACGTTAAGTCTGGGTGCCACACGGACCTATTTTGACCTGTATGATGCCACAGTCGGTATTATTTTCCTGTGGGACCAGTGCAATCCATGGAACTCAGTGAGTTCTCACAAGCTCAGCACATGCGCAGTTCACTGTTGTCCCCTGCAGTCCTAAAGCTATTGCCACAGTGTACAAAATGGCACTGACGTACCTCTACTAGAGTTCTTGATCTGCTGGCCATCAGGTCTTAAGGCCACCCAGACCTGTCTTAGGTGGAACCTGTAGAATGCCATGTTGCTGCAGTTCACTGAGTCAGAAATGAGTTCACTCCCAGCTCAGTGTATGCTCAGTCCTTTCCCTTGCCTTTGCCTCCTTATGCAAAATGGCGCCCAATTCAGCTCTAGCAGGCTCACTGGGCTGTGAAATCCACGCTGTTCTCACACTGTCTGTCTGGGATCTGCTGCTCTGTCTCTGCTCCTGGTCAAATCAAACAGACTAGCAGGACGGGCAGTTTTTTGTCTGCATTCACCTCCCAAGCTCCCAGTGAAAGTCCCTTCCCACCTGGTTGCTGGTGGAGTTCAGATCACTGTTAGCTGAATGCTGCTGGAGTATCAGTCTCTGTAACACCACACCGTTGTGTCCGCTGCTTTCCTGTGTCTGTCAGTCTCCAGGTACCCCTCTGCTGTTGTTCTGTCCTTTCCTATTTCTTGAAATATGTCCTCTCTGCTTCATCCTGATTAAATGTTTTGCCGTCCGTTTGAATGTGTCCTTACCCTGTTCTGCCATCTTGATTCTCCAGGATATCTTGTAAAGATATAAAACTCTCCAATATGGGTGAGTGTCAGAATTACTTAAATGGTCATAAATGCAGATTTCTAGAACTTGGTCTTCTGACACGTATTTCATATGCTAACAGATGTGTCTGATGATCTTGCATAGTTGAGAATCACTATATAACAGCAAGGAAAAACATTTCACCTCCCTGAATGAAGTTTGATATACCTGATTTGAAAGTCCATGTGGACTGAGGACATGTTTTGAATGGATTTCTGCTATGGCAGAAATTGAATGGATTTCTGCTATGGCACCAATATAGTGTGTTTTTTTTAAAGATTTATTTATTTTATTACAAAGTCAGATATACAGAGAGGAGGAGAGACAGAGAGGAAGATCTTCTGTCCAATGATTCACTCCCCAAGTGAGCCGCAATGGCCGGTGCGCTATGCTGATCCAAAACCAGAAGCCTGGAACCTCTTCCGGGTCTCCCACATGGGTGCAGGGTCCCAAGGCTTTGGGCCATCCTCAACTGCTTTCCCAGGCCACAAGCAGGGAGCTGGATGGGAAGTGGAGCTGCTGGGATTAGAACCAGCGCCCATATGGGTTCCCGGGGCGTTCAAGGCGAGGATTTTAGCCACTAGGCCACGCTGCCGGGCCTGGCACCAATATAGTGTTGAGTGTAAATGCTTTGCAGTGACAGTATCTTAATGTCACCTTGCATGTACTTGATACTGACAGTGAAGGAAAGGTAGTCCAGTAAAAGGGAAACCTTGCATAAAGAGTATATTGTTTCTGGTTGTATTTTGTGATTGGGCACCTCAGTGTACTTTGCTATTCAGCTACTTCACAGATAATATTACTTGAATTGGTCAAAAATTAGGGGAGGGAGCCACCAGATATTAAGGGATTTTATTGACTGTATTAGTCCACTTAGTGATGACACCAACTTTATGAGGAACTGATCTCATTCTGTATATTAGCATACTGGTTTAGAGAGCATAAAGAACTTGCTCCAAGTTATGAAGCGTGTGTATCATAGAGTTGGGTGTACAGTCTAACTTGAACTAATCCCAGTGTTCGTGCATTTTCAAGGCACTTTCCAAGCAAATTTCCAGTAAAAACTCTTGCTGGGTTAGGAGACTTGGAAATAAAAGATGTAAAATTTGGTTATTCATTAGCATTATTTGATATAGAACATAGTGAATTTAAGAAAAAAGTGATATCAATATTTATATCTAGGTAGGAATGATTAGCAGAAGCACAGGTTAGATAAATGAGTATTAGATGCTTACAATAAATGGAACTCTCAGGTTTAGGAGGGATTTAGAAAGGTCTTAGAGAATATTACAAGAATTGACACAAGAAGATGGCAAGACACATATGGAAATTTCAGTTTTGTTGGTGCTCAAGGTGAGAATATTTTAAAGGAGCATAAAGAGAACATGAAAAGTAGTCTAAAAGAAATGTGCGAATTTCCAGGCCTGGATCATTTGAAGATTGCTGACATGAGACCGTTGGGGGATGAAGGTAGTTAGAACCACTTACATTTAAACTTCATCCTGCCAATTGTCCTGAAACAGAGGAAGTTGTCACAGTTAGGCAGGTCATCTGATAAAAGATCAAAGTAGGTTCCAAGGGGTGCACTTGGGTCTAATGTTATCACAGTGAGAGTCAATCCCTAGTTGCTGCTTATGGGTAGAGACCTACAAAAGTTGACCTTTAAGCCAAAGACTTGTTGCTCAAACGAATGGGCAGGATGTTTTGAAGTTGAGGATTACCAAAGACATCTTGCACTATGCATTAGTATTTAAAATTTCAAACCAGAGAGGGTCTACCTAAGAAGCCATTGAACTTGACTGGACAATAAGATGCTGGACTCTGTTTGGTATATGCTTGCAATGAGGGAATCTCAACTGAACTTGAACTGTGGTTATGCAAAGGGGTGGAGGAATCCACCATGGTGGGAGGGTTTGGGGAGGGGTGGGAGAACCCAAGTATCTATGAAACTGTGTCACATAATACAATGTAATTAATGAATAAAAAGCAAAACAAAACAAAACGAAAAAAATAAAATTTTGGACTAATTGGATTTTTCAGCACTATTGCTCCTCCCCCAACCTTTCTTACCTCCTTTCTTCCCCAAGAATGCTTTTTTTTTTAGTATTAGGAAAACAATATTCTTGAATGACAAGTTTACCTCCATAATCTCGGAGCAATCTGTGAGTGACAAAGAGAAGCCGAGTTAAGTGAACTTTTCTGGTGGTTTTCAGTGCAATTCTATACTGAATATCTCTGTTTGACTCCACCCCTTCAATACAGGGAAAATTTCAAACTCATTTCACTCTTTCCCTGTCCCTTTTCCTTCTCCATGTAACTCCTTTTAGTGCCTGAAGCATTTTACATTAAAAAGATGGCTCCTTTCTTTTTGTTTTAAAATGAATCACTCCTACTCTCATACTATATAGGGGGAATCAGTAAGGGCATGATTTAGAGACATTCAATTAGGACAAATATTTTGAGGGATTGCAAATCAGTTCCTGGAAGGCTAAAATAATGAGGGATTTGAGGGACATGACAAGGGCAGAATAGTTGTTAATTTATCTGTCAATCACCCAGCTAATCTATAAAGCCCATGAAGGTAAAATCCATATTTGTTTTGTTTGCTGCAAAATAGTGTACTCACAGCAAAAATCTGGCCCATAATAAATACTCAGTAATTATTTGAGTGAATAAAGACCTTCAATCAAAACATCATCAAAATAAGTATTTAATTAAATTAAAAACCACTTACAATTTAGACACTGAAGACTGGGGTGTTTAATGCTATTGTCTTTGTTTTTTGAGATTTATTTTATGTATTTCAAGGGAAGGGGAGATAGACGTAGAGAACTTCAGTCTGCTAGTTCATTCTCCCAAATAGCTGCAGCAGCTGGAGTTAAGCCAGGCTGGAACTAGGAGCCAGGAGCTGCATATGGGTCTCCCATGGGTGTTCAGAGGCTCAAGGACTTGAATAATTTTCTGTTGATTTTTCCAGAAACACTAGTGGGAGGTGGATGGGTAGTAGAATGGCTAGGACTCAAACTTGTGCATATATGGGAGCCTGCATAGCTGGCTGCAGCATAACCTGCTGTGCTATAATGCTGGGTTTTCACTTTATTGTATTATCAGCACATATTCCTCTTACCTGCCACTTTTTAAGCATCCTCAAGGCAAATATTTGTACAAAGGTACAACTATACTCAGAACTTAGTTCCTTATATAGTGGGCTATGTGTAACAATTTTATGCATGTTTCATAAGTGAATTCAATAAATTTCACCAGAAAATATGACTTCAAAGGGAAGTTTTCTGCTAACTGAAGTTGATATTCTGAGTTATTTTTAGATCAGATTTTAAAAGATGATAGAAATTGGCCTTTAAGGATTACTTTGAGCTGCTACATGCTGCTTGCCAGTAGAAATTGAAAATTGTACCCTGATACCAATGATGACTGTTCCACTGGCATCTTACTTGGAAAAATGTAGATTAAATTTGGAAAGGATATATTCTAGCAACATAAGTGGAAGAAATCAGCTTTTAATGGTCTAAGGCTTCAATAGCTGGTAAAATATGTGCAATGTTATTGGAAAGATATGGTTCGTTTTCTTAAGGAAAGGATTTAAGACACATCTCTCCTTAATGCAGACACATACTGCATTTCCAGAGGAGATATATTAATACCTACTAGGTACACGCTTTTTACTTACTCTTGGCTTCAGTAAACACATCTCATAAATTGCAATAGTGACATAAGGTGAATTATATCAAGCAATAGAAGTCAGAACATGCAACACAGATCAATATACTATTCTCCAGTCTTTTTAGCAGTAATCAAGCCACAGTGATTAAAACAGGATGATGTTGGTGTAAAAATAGATCCATGGACCTAAGGAACGGATTAGAGACCATAGAAATAAACCCACAGGGACAGTATGGTGGCTAAACAAATTAAGCCTCTACCTGCAAGCACCAGCATCCCATTTGGGTGCTGGTTATGGTCCTGGCAGCTCCACTACTCATGGACTGGGAAAGCAGTAAAGGATGGCTCAAGTCTTTGAGCCCCTAAATCCAAATTGAGAGATGCAGAGGAAGCTCCTGTGTCGCCGCCACCCAGCAGCGGCGACACTAAAACAAGAAGGAACTCTCGGGGTGGGGGGTGGGGGGTCCGGGAAAAGCCTGAACCGCAACCGGACCCTTCACTGCCCAAAATGGCTGCGTTTAAAACCTTCTCTCTGCTGCTCCTGTCCCCATTGGTCTAAGCTTTCCTCCCCGCTTCTTCTCTCGGGCACCCTTCCTCCTGTATTTCTTCCCGTACTTTCTGCTCCATTGCTCTGTTCTTGTCCCTGTCTGTCCGTACTGCTTTTACTGCTTCTGTCTGTATCCCTCTTTGCCACTTTTCCTCCCGTACGCCTTAACCTTTCCACCTGAAGATCTAAACCCTTCTTCCCAACTCTGCTGCCCCGTTCTTCCCATTTCATCCACCATTCTTTCCCCAGTCTTTCTCCTCATCGCCCCCCAGTCTTTCTCGTCGTTGTAGTCCGTCCATCTGTCTGTCTGTCTGTCCTGTCCTTCCTCATCCACCAACTAGCTTTTACCAGCGACTTTTATGTTGTTCTCATCCAATCACTTCTCCCGTGGGTCCACTTGGCGCTACGTGATACGCCAGTAATCACAGCGGGGGCATTAGTCTATCCCTGTGACTTCCTGTTTACTTGCTGGCGAGACTGACTCCGCCTCCTGGCCCTGGGCCAGCCGCCATCTTGCAACGGCCCCTACCAATCCCAGGAGCGGCTTTAGCACCCCGCTCCCCACACTCCTGGCTCCTGCTTTAGACTGGCTCAGCTCTGGCCAGTGTGGCCAATTGGGAGTGAGCCAGCAGATGGAAAATCTTTCTCTCTGCCCTTTCTGTCTGTGAAGCTGCCTTTTCAGTAAAATATGTTTTTAAAAAACATATGATAGGAAAGTGATGTATGACAGATGTGGTAATGGCATGCATCAGAAAAAGGATAGTGATTAGAATAAACAGTCATGCTTAGAAAATTACATATACAGAGGTGAAGGAATGAAACTAGACCCCTTTCCCTGAGTATGTAAAAAAAAAGTCAACTCAAAATGGATGAAAGATCTAAATGTGGGGCCTGAAACAGACTAGCAGAAAAAAATCATAGATAAGCACTCATGACATCGGGCTTGGCAAAGATTTTCTGAATGAGACTCCAAAGGCAAGAAATGAAAACAAAGAAAAATAGGCAAATGGGGTTTCATTAAAGTAAGGGACTTTTGCACAGAACAGGAAGCAACTGGAGCAAAAAGACTACCTACAGTATTGGAGAAAATATTTGAAAGCTAGACACTGATAATGGATTAATGTCTAGAATGTGTAAGGAACCTAAACAATAAAACATCAGATGATTTCATTAAAATTGCCAGTAGATTTGAATAGACATCACTCAAAGGAAGATATCTGAATGATAAATAGGTACATGAAAGTTGCTACACATGACTAATCATCAGGGAAATGCAAAGCAAAAGCACTAGTAGATAGCATGTTGCTACGGTATGATTGGCACAAATCAAAACCAAAAAAAGCTACCATCTGATTTCCAGTACTATTAGGTAATTATCTAAGAGACAAAGATAACTATTTATTAGGATGTGGAAAAAATGGGACTTTTGTACACTGATGGTTGGAATGTAAATTAGTACAGCCATTGTGGAAAATACTGTGCAAATTTCTCAAAGAAAAAAACACCAAAGATAGAACTACCATATGATACAGTAATCCCACTCCTGGGTATATATCCAAAGGAAATGAAATCCATCAGTCAAAGAGACATCTGCACACTCATTCACAATAGCATGTCCACTGCAGCTCTATTCACAATAGCAACCTCAATTTCCATCCGCTGGTAAGTCAATGAAGAATATGCAGCAAACATACATAGTGCAATATTAGCCATAATAAAGGATGAACTCTTTTCATTTTCAACAACATGGATGGAACTGCTGGTTATTTTGTTCAGTGAAACAAATGAAACACAGAAAGCCAAATTTCACATCTCACTCTTATCTGGAGTCTGAAAATTAGGTGATATCACAGAAGATAATGATTCAAGGGAGGTTACCAAAGGCAGGTTAGGGAAGTAGGGAGGGATTGGGAAACAATGATTGACAAGTGCTCAGAGATAGATGGGACTAGGAAGTTTTGGGAACTGTTGCACAGTAGGCTGACTATTGTTATTCATAATGTACTGTTTATTCATGAAAAAACAAAAGATAGGATTTTGGATACTTTCATTGTAAAGAAATGCTAAATTCTTGAGAGCATAAATTATTTACTGTGAGACATTACTATGTGTGCATGTAACAATATATCACGTGGTACTTCAACATGTTCCCATTTTATGTCCATTTTTTAAACTTTCCATTTTTATTATATGTTTTGCAATCTTTACATAGTTAATTAGGGTAAAAAAGGTTCAAGGACTACAGGCAAGTGGTTAAGACTATTATTTCCATATTGTTTCCTTCATGTATCTGAGGTAAAGGGGGATATTAAGAGAGAAGCCCCACCCAGTCTCCCACCCACCCCAGGTCCCAGATGTGGGGCATGCTCCAACATACTTGCTCAAGTGGTTTTGATAGTTCAACAGTTATGAATTGCTGCCAATCTCGTCACACCAGGCATGATGAGGTCGTTGAAGAATCCACTGATGGACATAGTCCATCATAGAGTCTCCATTTGCCCTGTTTTTCACTGTCAATTTTTTTTAAAAAAAATGACAGATTACTGTTAATGAAGCATTCCTAAAGAGTACTGCATCAAAAAGAAGCCAAGTCATGGGGGAAGGTGGCACATTTGGAGTGAGATTATTTAAGTTTCTGTCTTGGATCAATCTGTTATATCCTGTACATAAAATGGAAATATAATAATAGTTGTCTTTTCATTGAGTGACAAAAGTTATGTGAGTTAGTAACATGAAAGATTTTAGAATGGTTCCTGTCATGCCATAGGCAATCTCTCTTTCTCTTTCTCTTTCTATCTATCTCTATCTCTCTATCTATCTCTATATAGTTATTTGCTGCATGCTCTGATTTGCATTGAAACTGAGGTGCATAATGGAATGAAAGGCAAAAGAACCTGATCTAGAATCCAGTCCTGCTCATTCTGAAATTGCGGATCTTTTTACACTGTTGCAGTGTCTTGCTGAATGAGTGAAATGAGTTCAGTAAATTCAAAGGAATTGAAATACTGATCGAATGTAATACATTTTAAGGTATCACCCACAACTAGTTACATTTATGATGAGTTTAAATAATATATATTTAATCATTGGTCTTAGTCATTGTTGCATATTTGTTACTTGGTCCACACATGTCCTCCACTCACTGAACCCATGCACATAGTCTTTAACCTTCTTATGGGTGCTTATTACCCTTCACTGGTGGGTTTTTTCTTGGACTTTGCAACAGGTAAAAAAATTCAGGCTCCTCATGGGCAGTCTCTCCATTGATGATTATATATTTAAAGAATAGACATTGCTGCTACTTGCCCCTCAACTAGGACAACACTGAGTGTTATTCCACACCGTCTCTGAAGTCCCATACAGGATGAAGCTTCATGAACCTGTGATATTCTCCTTCTAAAACATCTTGAATTAGCTGCTTTTCTTTGACTCTAACTTCCTTTCCCTACAACTGATGTTTTATGGGATCAGCCCTTAAACTGCTAGCATGTACAACCTCATTTTGGGATTGGCTTAAACACAAGCAGAAATTGAACTAAGCAGGAGATCTAGAGAGTGTTTGCTCTAGAGATAGATATGCCTCCTGTGATCATTGGGTATTATGGGAGATGGAAACAACCACAGCTGTGTTGTTCCTCAGAAACAATGAATGTGTTTTTACACTAGTTTTTTTTTTTTTTTTTTTTTTTTTTTTTGTAAATGACAAGCCAGGACTACTTAGAAATGGAAAGTTTTTTGAAACTTAAGGATTGAAGGAAAGTGGAAATGTATGAACAAATGAAAATACTTACATAGCTTATATAATTCTTAACACCCTTCACAGATCTAAAGTCACTTTGTTAATTTAGGAACATAAAATGCATTATGTATGACTTGGTTGGCTGTTTAAAGTATCATGTTTGATATCTTGAGAGATGTAAGGACCTGGAAAATTTCAGGGGCAAAAGAAGATTATGAAAAGGACTCTTGAAATGTCATTTAAAATAAAATTCTTTGATTATTCCATGAGCTGGTCAGGTATAGGCTATTAGCCCAAGTGGGGTAATTCCCATTGCCCTGGAATTGTTCTATGTAATAGCTGAATTTTCAGGAAAGTCTGTGGGGCTTAGATACTAGTGCTCTGGCTGTTGAATAAACTGCAGGCTTGACTTGGGGTACTTGGGGGATAGCTCTGAGTTGTTCCATTATGCTGTGTAATCAGACCCCAAAGAATAAGCGCTTGAGATACCCTTGGCCCCTCAGTAGACATTCAAGCACCCCTAGATTCATAAATCCGTCTAAAGTATGAATAAAATACAGAGTACGTTAAAGACAACCGTATTGAGAAGTAAATACCTGGTAGTTTTAAAGACGCACATTCTGGTTAACAGAGGCTCACAGCAGTGTCACAAAGATATATTTACACAAGCATATTCCTTTGTAATACCATGAGATTAAGTTAGCACATGGCACTCCCTGGTCATGGCGATGAGTTTGTGTTCTTAGCTCAATGACTAAGTATTGTTGAATGATGAAGGGAAACCTCTTGTCAGATGAAAACAAATAATTAGAAGTCACAATTTTTTCATTTATAAAATGTTAGTATGGATTTGAAAAGTAGATAGAGTAAGAAAAATCTTACTCTGGCTCACTCCTCAAAAGCCCGCAACAGCCATTGTTGTGCCAGGATTCTGGAACTCAATTCATATCTTCCAAAAGAGTGGCAGGGAGCCAAGTACTTGAGCAATAGTGTTGATTACTAAGATGCATGCTATCAGGAAGCCAGCATCAGAGTGGGAGCCAGGACTCTAACCCAGTAATGTGGATACAGGATGTGGCATTCCAAGAAGTCTTAACTGCTACATGGGACATGAACCCATGAAGTATGCACTTTCTTTTTTTTTTTTTTAAGATTTATTATTATTGGAAAGCCGGATATACAGAGAGGAGGAGAAACAGAGAGGAAGATCTTCCATCCAATGATTCACTCCCCAAGTGAGCCGCAACGGGCCGGTGCGCGCCAATCCGAAGCCGGGAACCTGGAACCTCCTCTGGGTCTCCCACGCAGGTGCAGGGTCCCAAAGCTTTGGGCCGTCCTCAACTGCTTTCCCAGGCCACAAGCAGGGAGCTGGATGGGAAGTGGAGCTGCTGGGATTAGAACCAGCGCCCATATGGGATCCCGGGGCGTTCAAGGCGAGGACTTTAGCCGCTAGGCCACGCTGCCGGGCCTGAAGTATGCACTTTCAAACAGCCTGGAAAATAGGCATAGCTGAGAAAATTGTCAATTATTTATAGAAGTACATCCAGATACATAAACTGTACTTGAAATTAATACCAACTATGGATTTCCCAATTACATAAGCCACCAAATCCTCTTTACTGTTTTAGACTGTATGAGGATTGCCATTTCTTCTATGGGAAAGTGTCTTTGTGGATCCACTTGGACAACGAGGACATACGCTAATGACCTTGTGCTCTCAAGCCCCATTATATAGACTTTTCTTGTAGTTTAAGTATAGCTGGGAAATCTGAGCACCATTCTGTAGGGGACAAAGTGGATGTTTAGTTTTTAAGTGTATGTTTTTAGTATATTTAAGACATGTGACATGTTATGTCATACATGGTGAAATGGTGTAGCTTAACATTCATATTCTATAGTTACTCTACACATGTGTGTGCATGTCAAGAGCAGTTAAAATCATGTATTAAAAACTAATTGAATACAATGCAGTATTATTCATTAAAGTTTCCAAGTTGCAGGAGTCTTTCTAGTATCATAGAGGAAGATATTGTCCTACAACCAATAATAGCTTGTTATTTTGCAAGTACATTTCACAAAACCAACTGGCCACATTCCAATTTGAACAGCAAATTACAATAAACAAGTCCACCTGGCTTAGATACCTATTTTATTTGGGCAACTGGCTGTTCTCTTGGCATGTAGTACTGAGCATTCAACAGCTGGTGCTCTCCCACCCATGGGGCCTTTCTTTTCAGGACATAATTACTCGTGAGGTTGAGAAGGACTAGTATCTCAGCTGAGATCATTTAGGACCAAGCAAGTACCAAAATCTTAGAGTATCCCCATTTCAGATAATGATGGGAAATGATAAAATAAAAGCCTTTTTTCCTGTATGATACTTTAAAAGCATTGTCCTTAAAGAACAAGGAACATATTTTCAAAACACTTCTTTTAAGATTGTCAGTCTAAGAAAATATTTAAACTTACTGAGTGTGACCCTGTGTGATGCTAGCAATTTATTTTCTTCTTGTGTGATGCTAGCAATAAATAGAATTTGAAACAAAAGTTTGATATGCATGATAATTATTGCAAGTACTTCTATGTGTGGAGTACTTTTCATTCCAGCAGGTACTTTGCCAGGAATACTAGCCACGTCCCAGGATACTGACATGGTATGTTTATATACATCCCCTCTCTCTCCTCTTTCGGATTGTCTTCTAGGAAGTCTTGAACCCTCACAACCACTCATTACCTCCTCCAACCCAGTAATGGTTTTGTAGTTGACCATTACAGCATTTGTCATAGTATTCTGTAACTCTTCGCTTGGCTTTATCCCCAACTCTGAAAGATGGACTTCAATGTGGCCTCAGGATTCCCATACCCTGGTTTTTTAAACTCCTATAGAATTGTATCTCCTTTATGTTGAGATATGTGACATGCTTTTCACCAATAGTGTGTGATAAATGTGATTTGATGTCCTTTCCATGATTAAATTAGATTTAGAACTCTGTCCTGTTATCAGGTCCACAGCAAGGACATTGGTTCCTAGTTTAGAAATGATCTGCCATGGATTCTACTACTGCAAGCAAGTGAATTCTGCTCACAATTTCTGCTTAGAAGTTGACTTTACTCAGCTGAGATTTCAGATGAAAATCCAGTCCTGGATGATGCTTTGTTTGCAGTCTTGTGAGATCCTAAAGAGAGGCTCTATTAAATTGTTCCAACTCCTGTATATTAAGTTGCTAGGGCTGTGGCAATTTGTTAGGCAGCATAGAACAGTAATATACCAATTAATGAACAAAGTTGCTGAGTACAGGCAAAATTATGTGAATTTTTAGAAGCCTTGAGCCTCAAGGCCTAGCACAGTTGGTAACATTGTGGATAAACATCATTTGGATAGATGAACGTTAAAAAGAATCCTTGTGTGCCCAAATCCAAAGTACACTTTGTGTTCTCAGAGGATTTGCCCTTGTATTTCCTCTCTTCATTTACCCTTCAGTAGCTCAAATACCACAGGTTTAAGAGCACGATGTAGAATAAATCTTTAAGATGATTTTTTTTTTTTTTTTGGCTGGAGAAAAGAGATGGAGAAACAACAGGAGCAAAGGATGAAAGCGTGCTAGTGAACTAAATGACTGTTATGAAGGGAAGTGCAGAATTGTCAAATGGCATCCATAAAATGAACTGATGCCTTTGTGGAGGTTAGAAGTACATGTAGAATTCTGGGAGATAAAGCAAACTTTAGAGATCAGTATGTCTTCTGCATGACTACTTGTGTTCTTAGACTTTGTTGGCCTTTTTGGGGAACTCATGTCCTCTGAACACATTTCTATCACTGCAATTTCCCAGTGTCCTATGCCTTGCTGGAATGTCTTTTTATTCCACTATGTTTTAAACTCTGAGCAAGCAGCGTCTTTAAAACAAAAGCAAATCAAAACACCCCTGAATGCTGTTTTCACCACTGGCGCTGTATTAGGTACCTGCTTTATTTTTGTCATTTCAATGGGTCTGTACAACAGGCACATGAAGTATATTGTGTCACCATTCTTATTTTAGAGGTAAGAAGTTAAGGTTAGAGAAAGAAAGTTTCTGTCTTTAAGTTACACTGTCAGTAATCAGTGGAACCAGGATCTCTGAATTCCCAGCATGAGTGCAGTGGCAAGCAGAGTGTTGGAATCAGGAAGATGCCTGCTAAACCACGGTGAGGTACAGCCTGAGACTATCTACAGCAAAGGCGTCATCCTGAGCACTAATGAAGCTCACTGCATTTCCTAAGCAAGCCTCTCTGTATGGAAGAATAGAAAGGAAGCCTGGTAGTGGCTGTGTAGTGCATCCGTACTTGACTTTTGGAAAACATAAGACAGAACAGCCTTAGAGTTCTCACCTGCACCAACTGTTCTTGTGCTGCCGCCAGAACATGTTCTTGTGAATACTAATTTTGTTTTGGAAGGAGATGATCAGCTCATCTGGTTAGAAAGGTAATATACTCTTCTCTGGTTGAGAGACTATGCTGAGTTCTTCATGGTTAGCTGGATGATATGGATACAGGCAAGGGGAGTGGAAAGAGGAGCAGGTCGCTCACGTTGCAATTAGGTCCCTTGAGCTATAGCAGTCAGCTTTCATCACCATACACAATTGTCTCTGCTCTTTAAGATCTGAGCATGACATTTTTAAAAAAGTTACTGGGTGCTATGGAATACTTTCACCCTCTGGAAATGTCTGGATGCTTCTTGAAATCATTTTATGATTTTTTTTGCAATGCAGAAGTTGAAAATATAAAACTGCTTCCTCATTTTCCTCTTGCCTTTTTTTTATCTTGTTCTTCCTATCTTTTCCTCCTCCTCTTCTATGCTTTTCCTCCCCCCTCTCTTTCCCTGCTTATACATTAATAATGTACCTACCATTTTCTGAAGTTAAATAATTACGCATGTCAAGCACTATCCCACATTTAGTGAAGTTTGTATTATGACATCTCTGTTGTGGGGATGGGGATCCAGGAAACTTGTTTACCAAAACTGGTAAGAGAATAACGTTACAAACAAAAATACCAATTTTTAGATATAATGAAGAGAAAATACTGTGAAATGATATGGAGGGCTTAGTGAGTGAATTCCTTAATTTGAGGTGCTATAAAAATTTTTTTTGAGTGAGATTTTCAGCAAAGAAAATACAAGCCCAACCACGGAAAGATGAGGTAGAAAAGAAGAAGCTGAGAAAATAAATAATGCAAAGATTGTGAACTGGGAGTATGGGTTGAGGGCTGCCAATGAGGTCATTATGGCTGAGCCTGCGGGGCAGAAGGAAAGGATTGGGGGCAAAGCTATGGAGATGGTCAAGGCTTAGATCACGTAGGGACCTGTAAGCTATGGGAAAAACTGGATGACTGATTTTAACTAATAAATGTCCATGATAAAATCCATTATTACAAAGAAGTGCTGCTGGGTAGTGCATAACATTAGTAATTTTTCACAGTTGTGAATTATTTTATATTTGACAAGATGATTCATATAATGTGAGAAATTGTTAGAGGGGAAGTGGTATGGAAAGGGGTCAGTGTGGTAGCATGGTGGGTTAAGTAGCCATTTGTGCCATGAGTCCCTCATGTCACGGTGCTAGTTAAAGTTCTGGTTATTCTACTGCACCATTCAGATGATGGCTGCATACTTGGTATCCTGTCACTCTTGTGGGAGACCAGGATGAAATTTCTGGTTCTTTACTTCAGCCTGGTCCAGACCTGACATTTGAGGAAACATTGTCTCTCTTTGTGCCTCTGTTGTTCATTGTTTGAAACAAATGAATGAATGCATCTGACAAAATGGAAGTAGAAAAATGAGACAGGAAGTAAAAGAGGTGTCGGAGATGAGATTAGAAGTAAGGTGAGAGCAATGGTGAAGGAGAAAAAGAAGATGTGTTTTGAAGTTGGAGTTGACAAAACCTTGCAAATTGCTGGTTTACTATAGAGCATGAAAGAAAAACAGTCCAAGATATGTTTTGCTTTAGGAGTTAATATTTCCTGGAATACAAAAAATGGAGGAAGGTACCCCAGGAATTGGTAGTGGAGAGGTAAGGAGAAGTTCCCTTTTGGGTATAGCTTTGAAAGTCCCAGGAGATATTCAAGAGGAGATGTCAGAGTTTGACATAACTGGCTGGAGAGTCTCTAAGGGCGTGAAGGGAATAAGGTTGTCTAGCTAGGATACAGGCGGGGAAGAGAAAAGGGACTCAGGAACCAGCATAGAACACTACAGTATGGAAGCCAAAGAGAAGAGGAAAAATGAGCAGAGGAGATTGTAGAGGTAGATGTGGAAATATCAGATGAGTGTAAGTCAGAGAAAACCAGGAGAAACATCTCAAATAGGAGGTAGCATTTTACAAATATGTGTGCTACAGGATTGTTCGTAGGGTATTGCTCACTTCCTAGAAGTGTTTTTAAATACAAAAAAGCATGATAATCAAGGAAATCTTTATATGTAACTAGAGCTATCAAAATAGTAAAACATCAATGTGATACTAATATATGCACTTTTTATTAATATATTCTATGATTACATTTTGGAATGGGATTCAAGTTTTGAAATCTGAGATGAGTAGAAAAGATACTTTAAGATGTGAAACATCTTCAATGTACTATGAGAATACCCATAATGTTTCTTGCTGACTGTTACTGGTACTAATACAACTATGATTTGTTGAGTATATTCAAAACAAGAAATTGTCAAGTGTCAGTGATGAAAGAAAATAACTTTCTAATTTTCACATCAGTCAGATTAACTAACTTGAAAATCACTGGTTTAATGGTAAAACAAAATCAGAAATGGGCCTCAGTGGTGTGGATTCCAATTTTGACTGTCTTTGTTATATTTGATGTATTTTGAGTGATTGATCTCCTTAGGTTTGTTAGAAATGACATTTAAAGGGAATAGGAGACATTCCAGAGGAAGGGGTTGGACTGAGGAGAGGAATGCTGGAGATTTTTTTCCTCTAGTTACGCTGAAGAACATTAATGTTCAAAAACATGTCTCTTTTAACATTAAAATACATTGAGAAGTGAATTAGGGCAGAAAACATTTAAATTTGCCTCTATTGTCTTTATTTAATATCAAGAATACTTTACACAGAAGGATAGACATACCTGTGATGTTTTCCTTCTATTGTTTCTTTTGCCTCCTTTAAAGTTGTACAGTATCTAGTACATTTTGCTCTCCCTCAAATTGCACACTGAGATACATATATAGAGAATTGGAGTCTTTAGCACAAAGTGCCCAATTTATGGGTATGTTAATAATTTTGGAATTTGAAAGGCAGGTGCTCAAATAGTCATTGACTACCACATTGCCATAGTATCCTTGGAGTCCCACTCAACGTATTTACTCACAAATATTCTAAAAGTTAAAGCATGCATACCTGTGTTCAACATATCACACATTCCATGATGAACTTTTTTGCATTATATTTTAGTACAGGAGTTGGCAAAGCCATGGCTTGTGGCCTGTTTCTGTATAGCCAGTGAGAGCTAAGAACATCACTTACACATGAATAGGGCTCTAAAAAAGAAGAGAAAAACAGCAAATAACACGGAACTAAAATGCTATGTCTAAAATGTCAAGCCTTAGGTCAAATCTAAACTGTCTTCTGAGTTGCTCTTCACAGGAAAAGTTTGCTGACAGTATGCTGGCTCTTTACATTGCATGAGAAAGTATACACATGCCAGAAAAGCTTTCTCAGCCCTCTTCAAATCATAGAGCTTTTCCCCTAGGCCACCATAGTGTACAGATGATCAGACCTGGCCATTTATAATGTCAGTACATTGATAATTGATAAATTGGCTATGAAATCAGTAGGGGTCATTCATATCTTTCTTGCGAAACTGATAAATAGATTTTGGGAGAAAGTTGATTCTGCATTGAGATTGCTAAACCAGGGTGAGGTATACCTGGAAGTGCTGGTTGTCATCACAATTCAGAGTATCTGTAGAAGGGGAGAATATTGCAAATCTGTGCAGGAAAGTGGAGAGTAATAAGGCACAGTCTAAAACACTGCAATCCTGATTCTCAAGGCCAGATCTGCACTTCTCTCTTCGTTTTCTGAGCCAGCAATTTCGTTTTGTTGAAGCCTATTTGAGTGGCATCTATAACTTACCAGCAAAAATATCTCATTGTAACTCAAATATGTCAATCTTGCAAAAGTTCAGTACAACCCCTTTTTCTTATCTACATAGAAAAATATAATAATAATGATCATGCTGTATGTTGATTCCAAATATTGTACCTTATGAATGTTTAGGCACAGAGTGATTATTACACAACATTGTAAAGCACGTACTATTTTGCCATGTAATTGTGAAGACAGCAAACCTTAGAGTTCAGTATTTCATTAAGAACTTATAGCCAAGGGGGTGGCAGAATTGAGATACTGTTTACATCCTTCATAAGTTCACATAAATTCACTCCCAAGTTCACATAAATTTCACTGTGGACATGGGATTGAGGTGAGGCAACAAAACACAGATCTTGTGCTCTTCCTTTTTTAGCATGGTGTGGTATAGCCTAGTATTTATTTCTTTGCATGGTTTAAATGAAATGATATTGGCTTCTCATTTCATACAAATGTGAAACTTTAAAATGTTAACAATTCAGTTATAACTGCATTTTGGACTGAAAACATTACAAATGTCTATATAATGTTGTGTGATCCAGTATTAGGCCGAAAAATGCATGTATTAATTGCTGGCCTTAGCTTGAGTTCACTGGAACCTGGAGAAAGGCTTACATGTTTCTACTTTATAACAAACCTGCAGCGGTAGAAATGAGGTAGAAAGGAAGGGAAAGTAAGGGAAGTAATGCAAGGTCATGTGTCACAGATCTTTGCAAAGAGCCATAGAGAGACCAAGCAGATTTCTTGGCAGATGAGTCCACTTAGGATATCTGTGCACCAACTGTGTGGATAGACTGTGGCTACAAATGTTCCACAGGAGGCAGGATGGAGAGTGAACTGATGTTTGAGCCTCCTTCCCATCTGTTACTCACCATAGGTTAGAGGTTTTCCAAAGCAAGTGATTTCTATACCTCCCTGCTACCCCTTACATTTCTTTTTTTTTTTTCAAGGTTTTATGATTTATTGGAAAGACAGATTTACAGAGAGCACATACAGAGAGAAAGATCTTCCATCCACAGATTCACTCCCCAGGTGGCCACAACGGCCAGAGTTGATCTGATCAGGAGCCACAAGGTTTCCCCAGGTCTCTGACACGGTGGAGGGTCCCAGCAACTTGGACCATCTTCTGCTGCTTTCTCAGGCCACAAGCAGGGAATTGGATGGGAAGTGGAGCAGCCAGGACAGGAACTGACACCCATAGGATTTTCTGGTGCATACAAGGCAAGGACTTTAGCCACTGAGCCATCACACTGGCCCCCTGCTCCTATACTTCTAAGCTGTATTACCCCAAGCCCCTGCCTTGTGGTATTTTATCCTAATTCACTGTAGGAGTCAAAAATGCCAGGCAAGTAGTTGCTTGTCTAGCTGCAGGCCACAGGATAAAACGAAGCACCAGTATTTCTGAGGCAAGTAACTAAATGGTTCAAGGCAGTGAGGCCATGCAAGCCTGAGTGGGTTGCTGGGCCATGGCAGTGGTAGAAGCAGAGGAAGCATCTGTGGGCCAAGGTGGCAGTGACACAGTGGGATTTTGAGTATGTACAAGAATATGATGTCATGAATAACTGCTGTAAGTTATACATTTCAAGTTCTAATATATTACGTCAAAAGATCATGAACTCCTTTAGAAAATGAATGCTAGTTCACTTTGCATATGCAATAAGAAGAGCAAGTCAAACTTGGCCTTGATCAGATATTAAAGAATTTTTCTTTAGTGCCAACAGATGATTTATCTAAGTCTGAACATTTACTAAAGCTTAATTTAGGTTGATGCAGCAGACCAGTATTTTTCATTTTTAATGTGGTGAACTGTTATTATGAATTAGATCTTTCATCATAGGAGCAGCAGCTTCCAATTCTTCAAGACAGCCACTGGTGAATGGTTATTTAAGTAGTGGCTCGTCCATCACCATAGATGGGATCCAGAGTTTATGTATGTTGGCATATAAACATACATCAACATATTCAAGAAAAAACAAAGTTTAATTTGAAGTCATTTGAAATCTCTATGCTTATACATACAAACACACATATATACACACCTACATTTATTTTTCATTCCTAATGTGATCACACCATTCATATTAGAATACTAATAAGGCATCTGTAGATCTGGATTTGGCTCGTTTGTATCTTGAAAGTTGAAAAAGTCACTGACTGCTTCAAATAACAGAAGCATGTTCTCACTTGTACTGTCAGAAGTGAAGACTCAAAAGTGCAACATTTACAAAGAGACAATTTGATCTTTCACATGAAGAAATCTAGTGCTATTGTTCTTATTTTCCTCTTCCTGAGCAATCTTCCAGCTCAGCTGTGTGGGCATTCCTGATGCTCCCTGAGCAGGATTTATTTCCTCTTATTTTTTTTTTAAATTTTACTTCTTTTTTATTATTATCATTTTATGATACTGTTCCATAGGCTCTTGGATTTCCATTACCACTTTCCCAAGTCCCCTCCCTGCACCCCAAGTTTGCCTATATTATTACTATAGTATAATTCTTCATAAGCAGTCATATGTTCATCATTGCAGGCATGGACAATGGCAAAGAGTCCAGCATCCTAATTGTGAAGATAGTTATCAGTTTCATTGAGAGTCTATCTTTTGTCTGGAAGTAGAGATGCACACTGCACTGTATCCTCACATCTGGATATGATAGTCTCCATGACACAGTTACTATACACTCCCTTAAATGAAAAGCCACAATACAAAATCAACAGCAGGAAGAAAAATAGAAATTTACAGTGCCATGAAGTTAAATAACATGCTACTAGATATGATAGTCTCCATTACAGTTACTGCACATCCCCTTATATGAAAAGCCACAAAATAAAATCAACAACAGGAAGAAAACAAGAAATTGAAAACACAATGCTGTTAAATAACATGACACTGAATGACTAATGTGTTGCTGAAGAAACGAAAATGAAAATCAAGAACCTTCCTGAAGAAAATGCTACAGTTTGATCTATGAGTCAGTGAAGACTTCAGTGAGAATTTTGAAGAGATTAAACTAAAAAAAAAATCAAAATCTGCGAGATGTAGTTTCCATTTATCTTTGTTAGTGGGATATGTCTCCTGTAGGCAAGAAATAGATTTTTTTTTAATCTGGTCTAGTAATCTGATGTTTAAGCTTAAGCCATTTACATTCAGGGTTAATATGAATGTGTGGTAATTTGGTCCTGTCATTTTAGGAATGGGTTGTTCATTGATTTAGTCTTCTGTTGTCATTTTACTGGGATGTTCTTCATATTTGCCTTTTTTGGTGGGTGCTATTCCTCTTCTTTGTCAAGAGAACATTTTTAAGTATACTTTGTAGGACAGGTTTGGAAGAGGCATATTCTTTTTTCTTTACTGTAGAAGAATTTTATTTCATTTTCAAAGACAAAGGAAAGTTTTGCTGGGCTCACAATTTTTGCTTTTAGAATCTGAAACATGTCATTCCATTTTCCTGTGAGAGGTCTCCTGTGAATTTAATTGACATTCCTTTACATGTCAGTTGATTTTTTTCATGTGCACATTTAAGGATCTTCTTATGTTCGATGGAAGAGAGCTTGATTATCGTGTCATGGTCAAGATCACTTTTGGTCAATCCTGTTGGGAGTTCTGTGCCCCTCCTGCATGTTGTTACCCAATTCTTTCTCTAGATTAGGGAAAATTTCCCTTATTTCATTAAATATATTACTAAACCCAGTTTCTCTTTCTGCACCTTCTAGGACCCCCATAACTCTTATATTTGGCCTTTTAATAGTGTCTTTTAAGTCTTCAACACTTTTTATTAGCTTGACCCAGCTCTGCTTCCAGCTTTTTGTTTGTTTCTTTCTGGAGACAGGAAATATTTTCCAATTCTGAGACCCTTTCTTCTGCTTGTTTCATTTTATTTTGGAGACTGTCCACTGTACTTATAATTTGATTCACTGTATTCTTCATTTCTGGTATACCAGCTTTCATTTGATTAATTTCCTGTGTGATATATTCCTTAAATTCCTGTTTCTCATTGTTAAGAAGCTTTATAATAAATGTTTTGAATACTGTATCCCCCATTTTCTCGATGTCTTCCTCAGTTAACTGAGTTGGCAAACGGTTTTGCTCCTTTGCAGGGAAGTCTTCAGTAATATTCATTGTGCCTTTGTCTCTTCTTTTATTCTTGGTCATTGTACTTCTGGTTATCGGATTCTTCTCCTTGGGGCAGGTTTCTAAGCTGTGTCAACCACAGTCACACAATTCGATTTTATTGATTGTGGTTGGTACATGGCTCTTTGTTTGCAGTCACTTGTGCTACTCCCTCCAGCGAGTTCCAGGTCTGAGTTCTTATGTTGGATTTCCACCGTGGTCTCCATAGCCCCAGCTCCTAGCTCACCACTCTCTACCTGTTGTGATACCATACTGAGACTGCACTGTTGTCTGTACAACCTTTCTCCCACTTCTTGTTTGAGCAATTCCCAGGAGTACGGAGACACCAGGTGTCCGGTATAGCTAGGTGGTTGGTGGTACTGAATTGCCAGAACCTGTTGGCTGCTACGTCTGAGGGCCACATGGAACTATGTTGAGCTGTATGATGCCAAAGTCAGTACTATTTTCTGTTTTGGAATAGTACAGTGCACAAAGCTCAGTGATTTTGCTCTCAGCTCAGCAAAGGCACAGCTCACTGTTGTCCTGGGCAGAATTTTTAAATGAATCCATGGCAGATTGTTTTCAGACTGAAAAGTGTGGCACAAATCTTGGAGATTATAGTTGGTGGGCAGCAAATGGCACTCTAGGATCCAGAAAAAAAATACTTGTTACCATTTCTTGCAAATCAAGTTGAGCCTAAATAATGGAGAGTTATTGTCTGAGGTGATGTGATATTATGCATTTTTGTTCTAGATCTCTGCAGTATTTGGTCCACCAAAAAACTCAGGTAATATTTAGTACCTTGATGACTAATAATCCATAGTTCCAGTATTTAATTGAGGAATGTTTGATAGGGACAAATGATGAGAAGTCAATGAGATGGGGTTTTAGAATCTTTGAAAAGGTTTATGTCTAAAGTAGAATAGATCTAATGTAATAGATCTAATATAAAGTATCAGACTAAATGTTTTCTTTATGAAACTGTGTCATTACTTCTTCATACTGTAAACCCTTGCTTGGTGAAACCAAGTGCTGGGAATTGTATTGTCCAAGGCTTAAAAGATACAAAGGCCAATATCCAGGAAACCAATCAACATCAGAGATCTAGGTAATGAACCAACTTCATTGGAATAGTGTTGGGTCAATCCAATTAAGACTGATTATTCATGTGTCTCACATCACTCCACCTTTTCTGTGAGGATTTCAAGGCACTCCATGGGCTTCAGTTGATGAACAGGAACTCAGATTTGTTAAGGTAAATACTGGGGAAATTTTTCAAGGTTTTAACTGTCAGTGATAAAATGAAGTAGAATGCTGTATAAATCCTCAATTGCTCTCTGGAAAAAAATTCCAGAACATTTTAATGAACCTTGTTCTGAGCTTTAATAACCATAGGATGTGTTTGTGATGTTCTACTTATTAAAACTTTTCACTCTAACAGATGAGTTAAGACTTCCAGTTAGCAGTCTGATGGCAGTGTTCTCTTAGAGTAGAATGTGGGTTTCAGTATCTTGGAAGCATCATTACAAACATATCATCCTGCTTTCCAGCCTCAAATCATACATAGTATTTTCTTTGAAGGAATGATGCTATTACTTTGCAAAGAAAAAAATGTATATGGGAAATGAAAGAAGGCAAAATACCTTGTTTGCTTATTTTTAGAGCACAGCATAAAGGAAGAATGAATTACTTGGTAGTTCTTCCCTCTGTTGTGGCTGTTTTGCCACACCATTTTATATTAACATTCCTGAAGGGATATCTATAATTCTCTGAAGCCCAAGAGCAATATCCCTTCTCATTCAGGTAATTCATCACTCTGAAAGTTGGGCAGATAATAAGTATGTATGCTTCATTTATCGCTCTCTGCCAGTAGGGGAAATGATAGTCATATTGAAACTCCTTCGTATCTTGCCTGACATGTAAGAGTAGGTTACTTGCCAAAATAGTGATCCTGCCCATGGTGTGGTCAGCATCCATTCTTTCTGAGATATGAGGGGAAGAATGGGAGATATTCTGGTTGGCTCCAAGATGCATCTGTCTGTATCTGTGATTAGCACACACATTACATACATGGGATGGAAAAGTGGGTAGATGGAGGGCTTGATGACATATTAGATTCTGACATGGAAAATGCTATATATTTTGAAAATCACTACCATAAAAATACTAGTGAAACTAGAGCAATGCCCTTGTTTGGATGCTGTTTAGGTGTTTCACCAAGTGTTCCTGTACTGAAATTGAATTCCTGGTATGAGGTGTGAAGAGGGTGGAAATTTGACTATGCTTTTAGAAGTGAAAGCTTTGGTAAGTGATTAGGTTAAGATCATTAAACTGGAACCACTGCAACCAAATACCTACTGGTTGCTGAAGAATAGGGAGATTCCAAAGTAGACTCAGCATTATGGAACAGCAGGTTAAGCTGCACATCAGGGTGCCTGATTGCTGACTACTCTGTACTTCACATCTATCAATCTTGCTAAAGCGCCTGGGAGGCATTAGATAATGGCTCAAGTACTTGGCTTCCTGCCACCCCTATAAGAAAAGTGGACTGAAGCATGGCAGTTGCAGGCAATGGGGGAGTGAGCCAACATGTGAAAGATCTCTCTCTGTGTCTCCCTCTTCCTCTAGATCACTTTGCCTTTCAAACAAATAAGAAATTAAATCTTAACTGTAATAAAAAATCTTCCAGAAAACAACCAGATATATGTGCCCTCTCCTGCAAATCTGATACTGTGTTGCAGACCAGGAATAGTGTGCTTTCATTCAACTACATGCCTGGAGTCCAGCATCTTGTATGGTGTAGTAGGTTGCAAATGACTAAAGGTATAAATGTAGTTACAGCTTTTAAAAAAGTGCTCATTTTTAAGAATTATTTGTTGCTATTGGAAAGTCATATTTACAGAGAGGAGAGACAAAAAGATCTTCTATTCACTGAATCATTCTCCAAGTGGCTCCATTGGCTGGAGATGAGCTGATCCAAAGCTAGGAACCTCCTCCAGATCTCCCACATGGGTGCAGGGTCCCAAGGCTTTGGGCCGTCCTCTACTGCTTTGCCAGGGCACAAGCAGGGAGCTAGAAGGGCAGTGAAGCATCCGGGATAAGAAATAGTGCCCATATGGGATCCTGGGGCGTTCAAGGCAAGGACTTCAGCCACTAGGCTACCATGCTGGGTCCAGTTATATCATTTTGTAAATCCCTATAGTTCCTGTTACAAGATTAAACTGTGGTCTTAGAAGTAACTCTTGGAAGGTGGTAATGTAGACACTCAGTGAGGTGAATGAAAACAAGGTGACAAAGTTCATAAGTGTAAAAAGCAGGATTCAATTTTGATTCTGTTTGCAGGCATTGCATATTCTGCAGTATGCTATGGTCATATGATTACATGTTGTATACTAAAAGAAGTCAGCATCTCTGAATTAATGCATCTTCTAAACATGTATCAAATAGTTCTTTGTATTATGTGGAGCACTGAGGATAAGATGCAAAAAAGGCTGGCTTTTGAGATAATTCACCTGTTAGCTGTTGCATCTTCACCAGTAGCAAAAATGTGCAGTAATATCTTAAGGAGCTATAGGGCAAATGAGGCGCGACTTATGATTCTGCCCACGGAGTTGTGAAGGCTTCCCAGAGGGGGTGACATTTAAAATCAACCACAAAAATAAGTGGGAATTGGTGATAAATTGGGTCTTGGCCATTTAAGTGTCTAGTATGCCCCTGGGCAAGTCAATTGGGTTTTCTGATTCTCACTTCCCCATTTCTAATACTGTTGTGAAGATGACATAAGAATTAACAGTTTTTTGAAAACTTTCAGATGGTAATCCAAAATACTGTAAGAACTGTGGCTCCTAAGGAAAACAGGTGAGGCACAGTGCATTAGAAAAAATAGGATGCACACATCAATCCTAGGAAAACAGTGAACTGAAAATTGCTCTTGAGAAAATCCCTACTCATAAGTCTTACTGATGCAATTTAATTACCAAATTGGCATAATAAACAGGCTTCTAAGACTGCAATGATTGCTATGAAAAACTGCAGGAGAATTGGGTATGGACATCTATTGTACGGGGTGGTTACTGACAAAGTATCAGTAGTTTCGTGTATCAACTATAAAGGGAGGACTTTACTGTGAACATAATTCAAATGTACATCTTTAGAGTATACTCCTATCTGCTATTTTATCTTCATCACTCAGGATAACTGATGGGTAGAAAACAGGAACATACAAATGTCCCTGGGCATCTGAATCAAGAATGTCATAGCTGAGAGTATGTTTTAATAAAAGAAAAATTGCAAAGATGGTAAAAGTTGAAGAGGGCTATTTGGCGATCTTCATATGACAACAAATAACATTTTAAACTGTAACCTTTTGGAAGTGACAGGTAGTATCCAAGCTGTTCCTTTTTATATTTAGTAAATGAAATAATAAAGGAACATACTGTATCATGTTATATGTGTAGGCACGTCCATGTTTACGTGACTTATGGTATGAGAACATGTTTCCTTCTGCTAGGGGATCTCTTTTTGTTTAAACTCTTCAAAAGGTTGGTGAAGAAGAGCGACAAGCTCTTGTCAATTAGCTATTGCTGTGTAACATACTATTCTAAAACTTCGTGGCTTAAAGCAATGATCATGTATTACTGCTCATGAGTCTATAGGTTGGCCAGATGATTTTCCTCAAGTAAAGTGGGTTCTGTGACTGACACACATTCTTGTGGTCAGCGATGTCAGGTTGAGATTATTTTGATGTCCTGAAGGGAGATGAACAGAGATACAGTTTGTGGAGTAATCATCTGCGTCCGCCTGTTTCATTTTGCAAAGATGAAATGAAACAGTGAAAATGTATAAAATTCTTACTTTTAATAAGCTTTGTTTTTGTATATATATCCCATAAGTGAATGAGATCACAGCCTATGTGGACTGGTTTGAGAAGCTTCAGAGTCGCCTTCAAGTTAAGCACTATTCCTCTTCCTCTGCATTGATTCACTTTTTTGTGTCATTGGAGTCTTCATTTTTAAAAAAAATTTTACTATGGTATAGACCCTTAGGCTAAGGGGTTTCCCCATTCTCCCTCCCTTCACTGTTTCCCCCTGTATTTATAACAGTAGTATAGTCTTCAACAGTCACAAGTTCATCATTTTGCTACTTAAGTGTATCATGACATTGTAGGTATAGATAATGGTAGAAAGTCCAGCATCTTATTGTCAAGATAAATTTAACTAGAGGTACTGTATAATGAAGGCCAAGTACACCATGGAGTGAAGATACATTGTATTATGCATCTCTACTTCTAAATAGAAGATGGACCCCCCAATGAGACTGCTAAGTGTTGATCTATCCAAAGTAGTTGCTTTGAGAAGGCTGTGCTAATTAAGTGAGCAGCAATCATTAGTCCTTCAGTGTGTCAACATTCTGGAAACTTGGTGGGTAAAGAGAAAGGCACTGAAAGGCTAAGAAGGCACAGGAAAGGAAGACAAAGATGAAATTGTTCTGATGTCACAGTTTTGCCCTGGGGCAATTGGTTGTGATTGCTTAGTGGACATAATCCAGACCCATCAACCTCAGTTTAGTCCTGTATTAGAGTTGAAGGTAAAAGGGATGTTTAGGATATTTCAGGAGTGCAATTGGGTGGATATAATGAAGACTGGTGGAGAAAGATGGGAGAATCCTAGAGGAAAGAAGGTAATGCCCCAGCAAGATCATGAAACTTAGAGAACATTTACAATTCTGCCTCCTTTTCTCCTATTCTCCTAATTTGAAAGGACAATTGTATGTTTAATGGGATAGGGTTGAATATTACCTAAACAAAAAGGAAGTAACTCTGCCTTATAACCTCCTACCAAAAACTCTGACTGTAATTTGGCTTCATAATTATATTAACTCAAGATATAATCCCTTTAGCTGGACTTTATACTTGGTATATGTTTGCAAGGAAAGAATCTTGATTGAATTTGAACTGTAATACTGCATCAAGGTGGAGGAAGCCACCAGGGGGGAGGGGCGTGGGGGGGATTCCCAGAGCCTATGAAACTGTAACATAATGCAAAATAATTAATAATAAAAAAAGATATGATCCCTTAAAAATCAGCACCTTTTACCTGCTAATAGTGCAGTCTAAATGCCATTTATTTTTAGTCTCGAGCTGAAAACAATATTTAAAACCCACTTTAGACTCAAGTCTTGAAAAAAAAGCCATGATCTATCTTATAATAAATTCATTTGAGTAGATCCAGGCACAATATAAACAAGTGACAGAAAATCCCTAGGAGGTTTTGGCTCATACATTCTGCGCAGACATGCTCTAGAAAACAGACATTCTCATAAAACTGCAGTCTGCTGAAAATGCCAAGAGAGTTCAGGAAAATGGAGTCTTCATTAGGCTTTGGCATCTTTCATTGCTTTTATTATTATTATTACTTCATTTTATGACACAGTTTCATAGGCTCTGGGATTCCCCCAAGCCCTCCCCCCATATTGAATTCCTCCACATTGTTACAGTAGTACATTTCATAACCAGTCATGATTGCTTCATTGCAGGCATGGACCATGCAGAGAGTCCAGCATTTTATTGTTCAGATAAATTCAACAGTTTCACTGGGAGACCATCCTTGGTCTGAAAGTAGAGCTGGCAGAATATCATCCCCTCCAATGAAATGCCACTACACAACTTCAACAACAGGAAGAAACATGGAAATTTACAACATCATGAAGTTAATTGACATGGTATTGAGTGACCAAGTTCTTAATCACATCCTATAACGACTTCATTGACATCTCAATTTTAGTTTATACACAACCGGCTGCTATAAACCTTAAACTGGTTATAGGGTACTACTCAGCTGCCTCATGTCTATTTTCCTTTTTATATTTAGCAGCTTATAGTATTCAAGCATGATTTTTTTCTGAACTTGGCGAATTTTAGGATAGTCCAAACAGGCATATGTTAACACCTGAGGTACAGAACAGTTTCAGGAGGGGTGTGCGGAGAAGTCTTCAATACCTTAGTGAGGAGTAACTGATCTTTCTGTCCTACCTAGTAAGGTTTATGGGAGTCCAAGCTGACTGCTTCCTGTCTGTTCTAAGATTTCCTTATTGGCCTCTGTCTATCTGATCTAATTTTGGGGGGGCTCCAGAGCGACCCTGATGGTCACTGCAAGAGAGGGTGGGGAGCCAAAGTTGGAACCAAGCAAGGACCAGAGAAGCCTCCTCTCCTGAGTCCTGAAACAAGCTTACTGTTCTGTTTCTGAGGACCGCTCAGGGCTTCTGGCTGTTGTTCCGATGACATTAGATCCCGTGAGGAAGGATCTGGGCTTCCTTCTTACTGTGTGGGAGATCCAATAGGGAATGGATGACCTCAGAGTTCTTGGCCTACAAGCACATTCCAATTCCCTGTGGTCTCCTTGGCAGTTGGGATATAGTCCTTGGTGCCCATACTGACAGTCCTTGATGAGGATCTGGTTGTCTCCAAGGTTGGGATACAAGCCTCCTCCTGTCCTTCTGTTCCACTCTGGGGTTCCCTCCTGCTCTGTGCATATGACCTCTTGTTAAGAGGTTGTCAGGATCGCTCTTGGATCCCACTGTGTGTCTTTATAGTTTTTGCTAATGTCTAATGCAGATTCGAGTCTGCTGTCTGTAAGTTATCTGTTACAAACTTGATAAGTTATACTTAACATCTTTCTCACATACTCTAAGAAGGTGGAAGATTTCTCTGCTCTCCTGACCCAATGTGGAACAACATAGGGTATTAAAAGCATTTCAGGCTTTTCAGTTCTTTGATGTAGATCAGAAGCAGTCTGTCATTGATTATTGGTGTATTGGTTACATCACAATATCTTATTGTGTGTGATATAGGCTGTTGGAGGGTGTAATAATATTACAATTTACAGGTACTATTTTTAGGATTGACATTTCATCTTAAATTAAGGCAAACATGTGGTATCTAACCTTTTGGGATTGGCTCATTTCCCTTAGCATTATGGTTTCCAGTTGGGCGCATTTGGCCACAAAGAACTGCATTTTGTTTTTTTTTAATGGCTGAGTAGTATTCCATGGAGTAGATGAACCATAGGTTTCTTATCCAGTCTTCTGTTGATGGGCATTTTGGTTGCTTCCATGTTTTTGCAATTATTGATTGTGCTGCTATGAACATAGGGGTGCATGTTGGTTTCTCGTGTAACAGTTGTTTTGGGTATATTCCTAGGAGTGCTATTGCTGGGTCATATGATATGCAGATTTTCACTTGTTTGAGTGTTCTACATACTGATTTCCATAGAAGCTGCACCAGCCTGCAGTCCCATCAGCAGTGGAGTAGGGTTCCTTTTTTCACGCATCCTCGCCTGCCAGTATTGTTGGTGGCTTTTCGTATGTCAGCCAGTCTTACTGGAATTAAGTGGTACCTCAGTGATGTCTTAATTTGGATTTTCCTTATTGCCAGAGAGCTTGAGCATTTTTTCATGTTTGTTTGCCATTTGAATTTGTTCTTTTGTAAAGTGTCTGCCCATTTCCCATTCCCATTTCTTGACTGTTTTGTTTGTTTTGTTGTTTTGGTTGTTCTGGAGATCTTTGTATATTCTGGAGATTAGCCCCTTATCTCCTATGTAGTGTGCAAAGATTTTCTCCCATTCTGTTAGTTGCTTTTTTACTTGGTTGATTGTTTCTTTTGCTGTACAGAATCTTCTTAGTTTGATGTAGTCTCATTTGTTTATTTTGGTCTTGATTGCTATTGCTTTTGGTGATTTTTTTTTTTTTTTTTTAGGAAGTTAGGGCCTACACCTAAATCTTGCAGGGTGTTTCCAACATTTTCTTACAAAAGTTCGAAGGTTTCTGGATGTAGGTTTAGGTCTTTTATCCATTTAGATGTTATCTTCGTGTATGGTGAGAGATGTGGGTCTAACTTCTTGTTTCTGCCGGCTATCAGTCAATTGTCCCAACAGCATTTATCCAAGAGACCTTCCAATCTCTCTGGATTGTTGTCTGTTTTTTTTTTTTTTTTGTCAAAGATTATTTGGTTGTATGTGTGTGGGTTCCCTTCTGCTGCTTCTATTCTACTCCATTGATCCTCCTCTCTGTCTTTGTGCCAGTACCAAGCTGTTTTAATAACCACCGCTCTATAATATGTCCAGAGGTCTGGAATTGTGATCCCCCCCTGTTAAATTCCTATTCTTCAGGATGGTTCTAGCTATTGTTGGTTTTTTGTTTTTTTCCAGATGAACCCTTGTATTATTTTTTCTAGTTCTGTGAAGAATATTTTGGGTAATTTGATTGGGATTGCATTGAATGTATATATTGATTTTGGTAGTATGGATATTTTCTTTCATTTCTTTTTTTATTATTAATTATTTTGCATTATGTAAGTTTCATAGGCTCTGGGAGTCCCCCACCCCTCCCCCACCCCTCCCCCTCCCCTCCCCCTCTGGTGGATTCCTCCACCTTGATGCAGTATTACAGTTCAAATTCAATCAAGATTCTTTCCTTGCAAAAATATACCAAGCATAGAGTCCAGCTACTTATTGTCCAGATGGGTTGAACAGTTTCTTGGGGAGACCATTTCTGGTCCGAAGTTTGAGCTGGTAGAATATCGTCCCAGTCAATTAAGAGTCCCAATATAACATCAACAGCAGTTTGCAATATTATGGAATTGACATGGTTTTGAGTAACCAGTATGTTAAAAAAAAAAAAGCAAGTCCTAACCACAACCTATGATTAGTTCATTGACATTTCAATTTTAGTTTATATACAGGACCGGACCGGCTGCTATATACCTTAAAATGGCTATAAGGTACCATTCAGCTGTCTCGTGTCTATTTCATTTTAGTATTTAGCCATTTGTTGTGTTGAAGTATAATTTTGCTGATCTTGGCAGATTTTAGGATAATCTAGACTGGTTTGTAACTCTAACAAGACATTTGTCGACATTTAAGGTGCAGAACATTTTTTTGCGGGGGGGTGTGCAGGAAAATCCTCAACACCATGGTGAGGAGTAACTAATCTTTGTGTCCCACCCAGCGAAGCATGAGCCAATCCACGCCAGCTCTTTCCTGTCAGATTTCAAGCTCTACTTTCTGTTGTTTGTCTATTTATTTTAGTTTTTTTTAGTTTGTATGATTGATTGTTTGCTGTGAGGGGTTTTCAAAGCGATCCCGATGGTCATTGCGAGGGAGGGTGGGGGTCCAGTGTTGGAGCCAGGCTCGGACCAGAGAAAGCTCTCCTCCCTGGTCCCAAAGGACGTTTATTGTTCTTCTGTTTCTGCAGACCGCTCAGGGCTTCTGGTTGTCTTTCCGATGACGTTGGTTTCTGCACGGTAGTGTTTGGACTTCTTCCATCCCCTGCGGAAGCTCCGGTTGGGGGTGGATGACCTCAGAGTACTCGGCCTCCGAGGGCATCCAATTCCCTGTGGCCTCCTTGGCAGTTGGGATATAGTCCTTGTTGCTCGTATTAATAGTTTGTGGTGAAGGTCTGGGAGTCTTCATGGTTGGGATCCAAGCTTCCTCCTTACCACCTGCTCCACTCTGGAGTTCCCCCCTGCTCCACACACATGACCTCCTGTTAAGAGGTTGTCAGGATCGCACCCGATTCCCCCCTCATGCATTGGTATAGTAGTTTTATTGTTGTTTAGTGCCGCTTTGAGTCTGTTGTCTATGAATTACCAGATTTGATCTTGATAGGCTATATTGTACTTTTTTCTCACTCTTTTTATGGTCCTGAAAGATTTCCCTGCACTCCCCCCCATTACAGGTTAACATAGCGTATTGAGGGTATAGTAGGTTTTACAGTTTTTCAATGTAGATCTTAAGTATTCTGACATTAATTGTTGGTTTATAGATTATGTCGCATTATCTTATTGCATTGGATACAGGTTGTTAGAGATTGCACTAATGCTACAATATACAGGTACTATCTTCCTTGTATCATTTTTTCCAGTTCTGTGAAGAATGTTTTGGGTGATTTGATTGGAATTGCGTTGAATGTATATATTGATTTTGGTAGTATGGATATTTTCTTTCATTTCTTTTTAAAAAGGGAATTGTATCAACACTTTTTATTTGGTCATTGGTATGCCCAACTCTTTTTTATACTGGTTTTTTTTGATCCTTTAAGAGAAGATGTGTACAGAAGACAAAAGTACGTGCATGCAGGATAGTGATCCAGATCATGACCTGTGAGGGCTCACTCTTGGTGAGTTGCAAAAGGAAGTGAGGCAGCATGTGAATGGTGAGCTTGGCATTGCTGTGTAGAGTATTGAAAGTTGAGAGACTTTGCAAATTTTTGCTATAGGATTTCAGTTTTGTGATGTCAGGCAAACTATGGAACCATCCTGAGCTTCAGTTTCATCATCCATTGGTGAAATAGAAGAAAAATTACCTGTCTGGAAATGCTGCTAGGATATTTAGCTTTAGTAATATTACTGAGTACTTGGGACTGAGTGTTCCCACCTCATTCCTTTCTCCATTCCTTCCACTTTATGTTCCTTCTTTTTCCATTGCTTTCATTCAACAATGACTCACTGAGTACTGTACCATAAGTCATCAGTGCCTTGTTCATATTTCTTGGCTATCTGACCATCTTTGTGCATGTGTCCCTGGTATACTGTCATTGCAGAAGCCAGCATCCAATTCATAATGTCAAAAGTTTCTTCACAAGCTTCTCATACTTTCATTAGCAGAAAAACCAAACATGCCTAGGAATTTATACCTCCCTGTGGGTATCGCTTAACATAGTGCGACTGTGAGGGAATGAATGCTTCTGTTATCCTGCCTCCTTACAGGATACCTGTAACAGGTGACTTAGATATTCCAAGATGTTCCAGTTCAGACCTCTCCTGAAGGAGTGAGTTAGCCTCCTTGGCAGCCCGGGTCCTAATCTTGCTTAGTCTTTCCCCTAATTCCATTTGCTAGTTCTCTTCTGGTTGGGTTGGGATACTGCCTGAAAATCCATTTTCATATGAATTTTATCTCAGTAATTTGCATATTGCGAAATCCACCCCAAGCCATGTACCAATCACATGTTCAAAATGTACTCCAAGTGCTAGGCATGCATAACTGGTCAGATGTAGTTTTTATCTACTATTTCAGTAATATGAAACATGGTAGTGAAAGGCTGTGCTAAAAAGTTTCCTGCAGTGATGAGCATATTTTATAAATTGTGTAAAATTTTGACTTCCTCTCTTGTGGAAAAACATGGGTTCTAGAGGTAGAACTTCAAAATTTGTGTTCTATTCATTCATGTAGTTGCTGCAACACCTTGGGTCATTGCCTTTGACTTAGCATTGCTTTCCCCCTTATAATGAATTAAATCTTCCCAATTAACAGGATTCTTGCAGGAATTATTAAAGTAGAATATGAAAAACTTTCTGAAATCCATGGCACATAACTTAATTTACTCATCCTCTGAGGATGATCAGCAAATAAGGACTGGGAAAAATTCAAGAACCTTTTGTCTTTCTGTAATTTGTTACATATTTTAGGTAGTGATTCAAAATGCAGTGTTTGAAAATCAGTGTTTTACCCTTGCTGATTTAAACAAGTAAGATTTGATAGGGTCAGTACCTTTCAGAAACTTGGTATGGTTGAAGTGATGAACTGGCTGACACATACAAGAACCAATGGTATGGGTGACAACAAAATATAAACACACCTCTTGGAACTCTGCTAAGTATAAAATGTTGACAAAGAATAGTGTAAGAAACAAATCCCTTCAAAAGGCCCTAACCTAATGCTTGGGATTAGTAACTGCCTCATGTAACTCCATTTCTGTTGAAGAGACGCCAGTTTTCTTGCTCGCTCTGATCCCGTAGAAAGACTGCCTTTGATCTACTCCATCTTACAGTTTAAGAAACAGACTCTATGGTTTTGTAAAGCAACCCTATGCCTGGGGCCAGTGCCATGGTATATTAGGCTAATCCTCTCCCTGTGGTGCTGGCATTCCATATGGTCATAGTTCAAGCAACCCTGTGGCTGCATAACATTGCTTCTGGAAATTAGAGACCTGAAAGGTTTGATTTGGGTTTTCAAAAATTAATTATATCCACAGATGATGTTGACAGTAAAATCCAAAATTGGATTAGCAAAAGAGTCATTTGCTGAAATGATAGATGGGCATTGCCAAGATATTAAGAGAAAAACATTCAATTGGGCCTCACCGAGAACTTGAAACAGATCTCTCTTGTTTGTGTGAACCTCTGTTTGGAATCACATGATCTTTTATTTCTGTTCAATTGTCATTGGTTTCCAGTTTCTGTTCCTCTTTAGGCCTGATTGTTCCTCTATGCCTATTTTGTGTCAATGTCATAGCTGCCTGTAAATAGTGTTCTTAAGCAAAATTTCCATCAATTTAGCATTGCCTGTAGTTATTCACCTTGACCTTTCTGTGTCTCAATACCAAAGAGTGAAAAGATGTGTTTTTCTTTTCAGCCTAGACTCTGAACTTGCTTCTTTGTGTCAAGTGCGCACTTTTAGTTCCATTAGCTGTGGTCAATGAGTGATAAGAGCAGAATACTCACACAGCCTCAGGATGGCCTATCACAAGGGCAGGAGGATCACTGAGACGGGAACTCAGGGTGGGCATCTATGCTAGAATGCATTCACTACAATGATTCATATGCATTGCTGTAATTGTTAGCTCCATTTCTGTCACCAAGATCTATCTAGTACTGAGAGAAGAAATATTACAACAAACTAGGCAGTGAAGACGACTCTGACTAAATCATCTTGACTCCTGGAAATCTCCCACCTTTTGGCTTGTCTGAAATCCATCTTTCTAATGAAACCTACAGTCTTTGGAAAGTTTATTCCCAAGCAAGAGGGTGTATTTCTACAGGGTAGGGTATTATTGAGGCATTTTACTAATATAGAATCTGTGCTTAGTCTGGCATAATTTCCACAGGGGTTTTTAAAAACCTGTTCCATTAGCTTTTTGGAAAGGGCTACTTTCCTATGAATTCTGGTGCTACATTTCATTTCAGTGAAAAGTAAACCATTCCAAATTGCTGTCAACTATTTCATCAGTACTGAAATGGGAGTGCATTACAGTTGAGATAGGACTTTAATTTCTACAGTCTGCTTCATGTTTTAACAGCCAAAATAACATATGATTTTTTAAAAAAAAGGAAACATAGGGAGAAAGAGAAGCTTCTTTTGGATTCTATCAGATCTCTCAAGTTGGTTTTTTGGTGAAGGCCACTAGGGAGAAATACTATTTCCTGCCAGCAAGTTACACTTGTAAGAAGCCTACAGCAAGATGCTTTCTCTTCAAAAGATCAACTGCATCCTAGAAGGCACCGAAGTTGTTTTGTCTTCCTGAAAAGGTCTCTGTAAACAAGTAAGTCGGCATATTCAGTCAGTGCAGAAAGGTCTCAGCCACTCATTGGAGACGGAGGCGGATGCGGATGCGGTTGTGGTGGGACTGAGCCGTGTGGGTAGGCCCGCTGAATCTACCATCTGTGCTGCTCATTCTTGTAGAGACGGCTTGAAATACAAAGTGAGGACTGAGAAAACAATATCTCTAGCCTGAACCCCCTTGCCTTTGTAGACTTCCCATTGGTAATGCTTTCCTTATGTGTGCTAGCATCAGGCCACTAGATTATACATTGACTTCTCCTAAGTAGTCCTTGATTAAACCCACTGTTTTTGAAGCAAATTTGAAATCCTGATTTTTCTCTTTACTCCCAGGATCTTGATTGGTACATAAGGATGGTCGTCACATTGTCACATGAATTGTTACTGTTTTTTTGGTTGGTTGTTTAAAGATTTATTTTATTTGAAGAGGAGACAGACAGATCTTCCACCTGGTTCATGTACAAAATGGCTGCAAAACCTGGGACTGGATGAGGCTGAAACTAGGAGCCTGGAACCCCATCCAGGCATGCGGCAAGGGCCCAAGTACTTGTACCTTGTCTGCTGCCTTCCAGGTTCACTCTGAGGGAGCTGGAATGGAAGTAGAGCAGCTGGTACTGAAATCAGTGGCATGATGTAAGATGGCAGATTGTAGGTTATAGCTAGCTCCCTGTGTCATTACACTGGCCTTATCTGATTGGTGCTCCTTCCTAGAGCAACTTGTAGCTCTCTACCTAACGTCCTTCATATTTAAATTGTAAAAAGTAAATCAGTGATATTTTTCAAGGATATTTAAAGAATACTCTGCAAAAAAGTATTCCTCATTTCTTTTGCAGTTTCTTTACTAGGAGAGGGCATGTTCCTTCTCTTCATAGATAAAATTATAATTGTGAAGGTCCTTGAGAATGGTATTCTATTGAGCAGTTTCTAGACACTGAGAACCAAATATTGTCCTTCATCTCGAGGGTTTTATATGACAGGCCAATAATTAACACTATTTTTTTTCTTGATAGTGTTGTGTTAGAGAAGTAGGGAAGATTTGGGCTTTTGTTGCCAGAGGAAACGTCAGGGAGAGCAGAATGTGACAAAGGGGGAGCATCTTGGAGCTCTAAGACAGATAAAGCTATTGATTTCACTCTCCTTTTTAATGCTTTCTTTTCATGCCTTTGGATTATTTTTAAGAACTTGCAAGAACCCTGGTAATTTATTCTGTGTGCATGGTTAGGTGATGGGGAAACTGAGGGCCTCAGGGTGTAAGTGGCTTAAGAGTTGTACATTGAGATGTGTGGTCCTTGGCTTTTGTAAAAGGCCTTGAAATTCTAGAGTACAGTCTATTGGGAGACGAAGCTGTGACTGGAGATTGGAGAGGCCTGTACAAAAGGATCCAGGATGTCTTGGGGTACTGGGGAGTTGGATTAGAAAGAGGCATATATGATTAGTTCTTTGGGTGAATCTGAAGGCAGACTGGTTATCAGTCTGAGGATAAGTGGTAAAAAGGAAGCGAACAAAGCCCCCCATGTGTAGTATTCTGGGCAGTAGATCCTACGTCTCTATTTGGAAATGGAAAACAACTTACTACAGAATGAGAGCACTCTTTCTGAGATACAAGTGAAAAAAACTGGTATTTCAGAGCTTTGCCAGGTATCTCAACTGTGTAGATACATACACATTGAATTTGGGGATCTGGCTGCTTTTGGCCACATTGATGTGGGCTTCATCAGTTAAATATCTTGGATAGCAGGGTCTAGTAGTTAATAATGCCTTCACTTGTCTATCTACGCGCAATGCTGATATTGGCAATGCTTTGGGGACAGAAAAATCTGGTAGTTTTTAATCTGAAATTCTCAGTGAAAGCCAAATGTATGCAAAAGGAACCATTCTAGAGTGATGCAGCCACAAAATGGACGGTCAGAAGGGTGGGAGACAGGTCAGATGAGATAATGTCTTGGATTAAGGCCACACTGATAAAGGAACGGTGAGGTATGGTTTCCAGGTGGCACGTTGATTGCTTTTAATTTCGTTTAGAGAGCATTTCAGAGAGGTGAGATTTACAAGCAGCAGCCCATATTACATATCGTGCAGTGTTGACAGAAACTGATTTATACTATATGTATGTGTCAGTGCTCTAAAAGCTTTTCCAGCTAATTATAAAACAGCCTTTATAAGAAACTGTTTAAATTGTAAAACTTACAGGGGCATGATACATGAAGTTTGCACCTTTCTGCACTCTTGGGGAGGTGATTGATTTGAAGCAGCAATACCTCACCTTCTGGAAGTTAACATCCTGAGAAGGGCACTAAGATGGGATGCACATACAGGCCATCTGAAGAAGGACCAAGCACCTGGGCACTGATTTGAATGGGGCATGTTCGTGTAACTTATCAAGGGTTTGTGATTCTATGAAATGAATTGTGCATCTACTAGTAACAGGAACTTCTAGCTGTTGCCACAACTTACAATGAAGTAAGTGTTGACACTTACAACCTGTGGGCTAGTTCAGCACTTGGCCTATTTCAACAAGCACCCCAGATGGGGGAGAGAGAGGCACACATCCCCTAATCCTGGTCTCTTCGCCTTGAAAGTTTGTGCACAAAGGTCACAGACCAACATGTAACTATAGTGTGTGCTCAACATCAGATGCCTGATGTTCTTAGAGAAGCATGATTTTTCAATTCTTAAATCTGTGTTCCTGATCTTATAATCCCAATCACCCATGAGTTGTGACAGGCTTTCAAAAGTGGAGATCCTCAAACCAATGGCTTAGGCACAAAAATGCTTTGGAAGGAGTTCTTCGTTGCAACCATTGGTCTCCCAGCAGGGAATTGGCCGGCAGCCATCCCAGTCTGTGCTGCATTGGCAGCAGATGTAGCTCGTCAAGAGGGAGACTCCAGAGAGACTGTCACATGCAGTGCCGGGGATAACTGTGGGTGTTGTGAAGCCTAATGGAACTTGTGAAATGCCTGACGGGTGGATCAGACGTTCCCGTCATTACAGATATTGAAAAACTGAGGCTGATGGATCTTTTGACTTTTCTGATTACTTTCACACTCTGTGCCCCGTGTCCTTACTTTTTTTTTTCTCTGACCCTGCCAGTTTACATTTTCCCTAGTTCCCACCTTTTTTGTCAAGTAACTGAATATTCCCTGCCAACTGCTCAAAAAGAAACTAGAAGTATACAAGCAATTTCCCTATGGCCAGGAGGCATCTTTTCCACTGGATTAGGTTTTCTAAGTTTTCGTTGTTCCCGTTTGTCACAGCATCTCTGATTCTACCTTTTATACCTATGCTTCTTATATGATTTGATGTCTTGCTGATAAAGCCTCTCCCTACACAAACTTACCTGTTTGGATCCCTGGTGTTTACCATCATTTAGGCAGAAAAAAAAAAAAGGAAATGGCTTCTTAAATCTTAGATTTTTTTTCTTCTTCCTTGAAGACCATTCTCCCATGGAGGCATCCTGCAAGGGAGCCTTTGTTTGACCTATTCAAAGGCACTCAGTACCCAAACACATGTACAAGGTCTGCCCCCCTGATTTTTGAACTTTAAAATTACTCACTATAGGGTGGAGGCTAGGGTGCACTAGATAAAACTGTTGCAGGCCTGGTTCAAGTCCCAGCTCCTCTAAGCTCCCAATTCAGCAGCTGGCTAATGTTCCTGGGAGGCAGCAGATTAATGGCCCAGGTGCTTGGGTTCCTGCCTTCAGGGTGGAAGACCTGACTGGACTTCCTGGCTCTTGAATTTGCTGTCCAGTAGTGAACCAGTAGATCTTTTATGAATAAAGTTATAGACATTAATCTGTATTCAAGCATAAGCAGTAGTCTGGAGATTTCTTGGGCCATCTACAAGGTGGATAGCTCATCTGAGGAATGTGCTGTTTGCGAAATGCTCAGTTACTATTGTTTTACAGTTGATTCAGTATCTTCCCTTCAGTATCAGCAGAAGCCAACAAACATTGCTTTCCCATGCCATCCCAGGGCTCACTGCAACCTTTGGGAAGTTACCACAGATTTATTTGCGCTGAAGTCTGTGAGTAATCACACAGCAGCCACTCTCCCATACATGAATGAATCTACCATGTCACCATATCAGCTATTTTGCTGAAGGGCATTAGTGTGACACAGAATTTAACTGTTCTCATCTTTTACAAAGGAGAGGCTAGGCTGGGAAGACTAGGCTACAGTTTCCATATAGCTGTTGAGCAATGGTCATAATGAGCAAATAGGTTTCCTCATCCATAAAGTGATAAAGTTCTAAAACATTTGCATTTACTTTTAAATGTATGCATGCAGTTTCTTTTGCTCCTTTATGAAACAGACTATAGTTCCAAACTTTGCCTTCTCTTCATTATTGACTCACTCTTTCTCCTATTGCCACAATAGGCTTACTTTTTAACATGTTAGTTTTTCATCTGATTCACAAATGTATTACTGTTGAACTATAACAACATTGAAAACATACTTAGTGGTGTCAGGGAGTTTTCAGATTTCTTTTCTTTAGCCTCCGATTGTTTAATTTTTTATTACAGTGACATATATGCAAAAAAAATATAAAAAGCACAGAGCTCAAGTACGCTAAGTAAACCCCATGTAATCAAAATCTTGATCAAGAAGCAGTAAGTTTTCAGAAGTCCCATGTACATACTTCAATCTACTTACCTCCCCTTGCCCAGGGGTAAACACCATGCAGACTCAAAACAGTTTATTTTATAGTTCTTTCAACTTTGCATTTTCAATGTACTACTTGAGATGTGAGCATTTTGTCTAACTTCGGAGAGTCCTGTTATTGTAGAGGATCTACAGTATTTTTGTTATCATTAATGTCCAACAGATGAATTTTATAGCTGATTTTTCTCCAATTATCATAGAGTTTCAGTCCTGTTGTCTCAGACCATACAACTGCTGATTGTTGTGTCTCTGTGGGAAAAGAATTCGATGTTAGAAGGTAGAGTAAGGGAGAAGTGTAGGATTTTCTACTTTTATTCTCACTGTTGGTCACGGTACTATTGGAAATCCTAGAGATGATGTTGCTTTTAAGAGACTGTAAGCCGGTTTTCTAGGCATTTCAGAGGATCACAGCATAATATCATAAATTAAGGAAAGGGGAAACCTAATAGACCCCCCTCCCTTTCACTGGATAATGGACCTAAGATGTTGAAGCTCTACTGCATGTTGTCTGCTTTGTTTTAAGTGATTGCTGTGTGGCCATTTGGGGCGTAAGCTGGCAGATAGATAGATCCCGCTCTCTGATTTTCTCTGTGTAACTCTGCCTTTCAAGTAGAAAAAAAACTTTAAATAAAGAAGGAAATAGATGTGGAAGTATATAATCCACAGAGCATAATGAACAGATCACAACGTTCCTGTAAGTCCGGAGTGGGCTCATAAACACAATGAAGAGTAAGCAACAATGTAGTAGTTGGTGTCTCTGGAAGACAGAGCCTGGTAAGTAAGGAGCATTGTTAATCCTGGTATACAGTAAAGATATCTTGAGCCTAAGTTTAAATTAGTCTCCCATTGCCCACCCCCTTAAAGTCGATGGTTGATTCCAGTGAAAGATATGTTAATACAATCACACAATTGCTATTAAACAACATTACATATTCTAGTGACAAATTAGATGCCCTTCTAAAATGGATTGTGAAATTACTCATTTGAGAAGTATATCCAGTGAAAAATCTGAAAATCCTAAGTAGGAGTACAACCTCCAACTATTTCTCCTATGTGCCTCATTTCTCCTGTAGCACTCGAAAACATAATGTTCCAGAATTGTTGCTCTTTGTCACATTTTTGCTGAGGAATTAATAGTTGTTTTTCTATTTTCAAAAATCTAACCTTATTTTTTAAGTGAAAGGCAGACTCAGAGTGAGTTTTCTGCCACTGGTGCACTCCCCAGATACTTATAGGAGCTGGGAACAGGCCAGGCTGTTGCCCGGAACCTTGAATTTAATCCTGGTTTTCCTTGTGGATGGTGGGATCCCAACTGCTTGTGCCAACATCTGCTGCCTCCCAGAGAATTCATTTTAGGCACATTGGCAGGAAGATAGCATCAAAACTGGAACTGTGACTCCCATCCCAAGCACTGACATTTGGGATGTGGGTGTCCAAACTGGTATCTTAATCCCTACTTCCAAACATGCACATCTTCTAGTATTCCCAGCAATCTGCACTGTGAAACAAAATGGTGGATACACTTCCTATTTTGCTGAAACAGACTCAGTGCAAGCATTCAAGATAGTTGTTAAGATGATGGTTGTGATGTCTCCCTTTCATGTCAGAGTGTGTGAATTATGAGCCCCAGCCTCTATTTCCGATTTCCGCTCCTGGCTAATGAGCAACCTGGGAGGCAACAAGTAATGCCTTAGTACTTGTTTTCTGCTGCTTGTCGTGAAACTCTGGACTGAGTTCCAAGCTTCTGGCTTTGGGCTGGGACAGCTTGGTTGTGGTGGGCATTTAGGAGACAATCTCTTCCTCCCTTCCTCTCAGATATACATATGTGTACATATGTATATAGATTTATATAGATATACACATATATGTACGTATATGCATAAATGTATGTGTATCTATATAGATGAGTGGATATATATTTTTAGAAGATTTATTTTTTACTTTTATTGGAAAGGCGTATATACAGAGAGGAGGAAAGACGGAGAGGACGAGCTTCCATTCTTTGATTCACTCCCTAGTGGTCACAATGGCCGCAGCTGAGCCGAACCAAAGCCAGGAGTCAGGAGCTTCTTTCAGGTCTCCCATCTGGGTACAGGATCCCAAGGCTTGGGGCCATCCTCTCCTGCTTTCCCAGGACACAAGCAGGGAGCTGGATGGGAAGCAGGGCTGCTGGAGTGTGAACAAGTGCCCATGCGGGTTCCCAGCATGTGCAAGGCAAGGACTTAAGCCACTAGGCTGCTGCGCTGGATCTGAGGCTGGGTATTTCCTTCTGCTTTCCTGATCATGGCCAAAAATTGTTGCTTCCACTTGCTACCTTTTACCCATCAGCATATAGTGTAGAAGCAGTATTTGAAGTGGAATACGTAAGTCAGAATCATTGCAAAAAGTCTGTGCTTAAAAGCAACGTCTGCAGTCCTATAGCCTTCAGTGTTCATCTGTCAGGTGTTTGAAGGTGACACTGAATCTGCGGAGGGTGATTTTGGGCTTGTATGTACTACAGAAATCGAATGCTGCTAAAATCATTTCAAAAATTGATTACATTTTTTAAAAAATGAACACTAGAGAGTTATGAACGTAGTTTTCTTACTTCACCATGGGTACTCCATAGGAGCTGTGAATTAGGAAACGTTGGACATGATCTGTTAGGCAGAAAGAAAAGAGGGACACAGGAGGAAATACTGACAAGAACAGTAACACATGTGGATTTATTGACTCAGAATCACAGGTGTGAAAGAAATGGCAATGGTCTGAATGCCTATCTCATTCTATAGTTTAATCTTGGACTTCCTGTCTTTGCGACAGTGAAACTGTATATAGCACCAATTAAGGTTTTCTACAATAATAAGATCAGATTCCTTTCTAATATGAGCAAAAAAACCTTATATGCATGAGTATGTTTCAGAACAATTTTGGGGACGTATTTAAGAAATGTGACTTGGGTATATTTTTCGCTAACACAATGTTGAGTATTAAATGTGAGTTTTTAATTTTCCCATGTAACAGAAAATCCCATTAATCAGTTGTGAGTTTCAGTTATTTGAGATTGCACAGCCAGGAATCAAACCTATCAGTGGAAATGCTTAACTTGCCTTCCTGGGTAGTCTTGAGTATCGAATGTATTTAAGATGTGGACTCTAAAATTGTACATATCTAGTTGCTAACCAACCATAAAGGAAAATCTTTGCAAAATTCCATTTCAGAAACATCCAGGGTAATTAGTATTTAATTGAATTCATCTTACTGTCTTAGGTTTCTTCATAAGTTAAGTGACACAGCAAGACCCTAGCAGAAAACAAATTAACTTTCTAGTTGTGTATAATTTATTTATGGAAAATTCCTATTTCATATTATGCCTATGGTTCTCTCACCCTGTATTTCTTACAATTGTAGTTAGTTCTTTTACCCAGTATGTAAATTTGTATGAGTATGAGGAACGGATGCAGTTATAAAATCAAATGAGAAAAAAAAACAATGGATGAATGCTACTATTTTTCTCTGAAAGGTAATAAATGCATTGAACAATCTCTGTCGAGCACTAAATTAGTCATAAGTTGAGAGGCTATTACACTGGTACGTGAAATGTCAACAATTTTACATATTTCAATCTTGTAGTTTGAGATTTGCAGTCATCTTTTTTTAGGCGGTTTTAGACTAGGGATGCTAATTTTCATTTTTCATCATGCGAGAATAGTTGGTTTTTGATCTGTCCTGAACATTAATCCTTGGTGAGGTAACTAGCTTCCAGATACTTTCTCCTGTTTTGTGAAGTCTCTCTTCATAACACTGATGGAATATCAGAAACTTCATTGCAAAGAAATTTCTATTTGCCTACTTTTGCTATTGTTGTCTGTATTTGGGGGCCTTATCAAATATATTAGAATACGCAATGATTGTGCCTCAATGTTCTGTTTGCTTTCTCTCAGCAGTTTCACAATTTCCAATCTTAGTTATGGATTGGAGGTGGTGAGAGGCAGTGTTTAATATCACTGTTCTGCATTGATGTCTAGTGTTGCCACCACCATTCATTGAAAAAGTGTCATTTGTCTGATGTATGTTGTTAGCATCTATGTAAAAAATACATTGGCCCAGAGATGCAAGACAAAATGTTCAAAATCTGTAGCAATTGGGAAAAGCCAAGTCAAAATCACAATACTACCTCACTTGCTAGTATGGCTATTACCCCAAACAATTTAAGTAACAAAAGCAACAAAGGTTTGGAGAAAGTGAAAGTTTCATTTATTACAGGTGGAAGAGTAAGTTTTTTTAAGATACTAGAAATACTACTGCCATGTGTGTGAGAGTTACCTGCTTTCACCATATGTATAGCAGCACAGCTCACAGGAGGCAAAAATACTCACTCAAGGTTTCCATTAGCACATGCATGGACAAAGAAAATATATACACACGTCATATACTACTACTCAGTCATTAATACCATTTCTATCATTTCCAGCAAAGTGGATGGAACAGGAGTACATATTAAGTTAAATAACCCAGACACAAAAAGATAAGTATATAATGTTCTCTTTAACATGTTGGGGGCTGAAAAGAAAAATGCAAAATGCAATATGTATGCAGAATGGTGAATAATATTGGCTCAGAGAGGTAGGGAGATAAAGGGAGTTTAGGTTTAAAAAGATAGGAAAAGCTGGTGTGATCATTACATCTGACAAATATAACCTATGAGTCTTTTTCCCCCAGCTATGTAAATCTTATAGAAATTTACACTTTCATTGCATTTTTTAAAAATAGGGAAGCTGGATATAGGGTATATGAAAATTTATTGTAGCACACATCTTGTTGTAACTGCAAGCATCTGATATAAATACTTTTAAAAATGTTAAGGCTAATAATGTGAATTCAAATTCTCTGAGGCTTTATTCTAAGCATCAGCGTAGATTCAACCCTGGAAATACTTTGCTCATCCATATGGATGAAAGGCTAGCAAGGACATAAAGTGTGCTGCATGCTCAAGGTTTATATAATAACGTGATTAGGAGGGCTAAGGAGAGTTTCATTCTACATCAGGTGACAGGATAGAATGTGGAGGTGGTCTTCAAAACAAGGAGTTAAAATGACAGAGAAAGCAGTTTAGTAGGTTTAAATAACTTTTGGTCCATAGGAAAGATGGTGAATTTAGAAAAGTCAAGGATTCACAGAATATTAGAGATAGAATACAATCATTTCTCTAGTGAAGAGGAAAAGCAGAATTAACAGGGTCTCAGTGGGAATGTCCTTGATACGGCAGCACCTGGTGCCACTGGATGCTACTTGTCTAATTTTTGGTCATGACTTTTCTACTGAATCATACCATTTGTTTTGTTGTGATCTTTAAGCGCCTTGAGGCTGCCTTTCTTCTTCCTTTCAGTGTGAAATAGGTACATCTTATGTATCCTCTAGGTTTGAAGGCCTTCTTTAAGCCAGGTCTCACACTATTCACAATGTGATAAAACGGTAAGCAAGATACTTTAATGCAAGCAGGTTATAACTGATTATCATAGATGGGCACTCTTTCATTGAGAGCTTATTTTGGTAAAATCTCTGGAAACAAGATTGAGCTCAAACAATGATCCAATCAATTGCAAAGTAACATTTCACTGGGTCAAATCATCCAAAGAGGAAAAAAAAAAAAAAACTACTACTTAGTAATGGTGAAGGTCCAGTATTTTCCTTTTGCATTATTTACTGAGACTGTCTAAGGGGCCAAGGGGAATATCCAATTTTGAATTTTATGAATGCATGTCCTTGGGATTTGAATAGAAAATGAATTTATTTTCAGTAGAAATTCCCTGGAGATTTAGTAGATGCAAGCTTGTGTTCCAAATAGATTTAGAAACCTCAAAACATAATGAAACTGTCCTATTCATGTCCACGTCACCTGACTCTGCTGGTCATGCCTGCCTGGGCCCAAAGTGAAGCAAAAACAATATGCACATATTTCCCCTGCCTAAGTAGTATAGTGCATCCCACTGTGGAGTCTGAGTAGCAAAATGCAAACCACGGAGAGCTCTGAAATGCTTTTGCAAGATTGCTGCACATGTAAAGCAGCTTGAGATTTGCAATCATCTAAGAGATATAGATTAGTTAGAAAATTCTGCACAAATCACTTGTTGATTTTCATTATTAAAGCATATCTCATTTTAGCTTTTTAAGCATAGTTTCAAGCTTCTGAAACAGAAATTTTGAAGTAGTAATAGCATGAGCTTCCATATTGTCCTTGTGCTCATTTCACTGTTTCACAATCATGTATGCCATAATTAACAAAACACTTTCACCATCTTCCCCCCTTTTTTAGAAATGAAATAAGTATTTGATTTATTCACATACTAGGTTTAACCTCTATTGAACAACCTAGCTTAGTAACAGCACCATGGTTAGACTTTGCTAAGTCACCCTATTACAATTTATTAATAAGCACTCCAAAATCTCTCCTCCACCTGATGCTGTGTTTATACACACAGCTAGAAAGTTCCATTTGGAACAGCTGAAAACTAGTGAAGAGGCTTAAGGAAGAACTCATTAACTCAATTTCAATGTTTCCAGTTTGATTAGGTCAAATGGAAGGGATGCAAATTAGCAGTTGGTTCAATCGAAACCTATGCTTAGTAAGTTCCCATTCCTATCCCACATTACCATAGAACCTATCTTTCAAAATTGCACTTTGAATTATTTACAACAAGCATATGATAACACAAAAGGACTTACTTCCACTTGATATCCTCTCAGGCTCAGGTTTTTGAAGAAAAAGCTACTGAAGCAATTTGTACTGAAATAAGAGAAAATTAAAAAGCTGCATAGTTTAGCATCACAATTGAACTACTATACCAGGTTTCAAACAATTAAATGAAGTTGTTTTGTATGTACTTGGGAATAGACTGGAACAAAGCTTAAAGTCTAAGAAAGGTTTTAAGTTGCAAATTTTAAAAGAATATTTAAAAACATGAAGCCAGTACTCCTTTATTATGAAGAACTAATTTTCTGTAAAAACATGCACAATGTAAGACATTTACAGTCATAAGTTGTTTAAGGATCAAGGACTTGTAAATAATTGGGCCTTCACAAGCATTCTTGGATATAACTAAGCTAACAAAGAAAGAACCACTCAAAGCAAAGTGGAACAGGTATGAAAGTCCTTATTGGGACTTACTGTACTTTAAATAATAGTTTCGGGAAAGTAGAGGGTTCTTGATTTTGTAATCAGTGCGCCTGGAAATGTAATAGTCCAGTCATTTCATTAGCTGTAATCAGTGTCAGCAGTGTCTATCGGAGCCATAGTTGCCTAATCTGTAAGAGCTCATGGAGGTAACACTGACTTTAAGGTAGATGTCAGTTTCCAAAGGTGTGTGTCTAATCCCAAGACTTGAGTGTCAGTCACATTAGGGTTTGTGGTAGCTGTAGCCAGGTTTCTACTTCTGTGAGCCCCTAGGAGTCTCTCCTCGTTGTGCCAGGCAAGCTTGAGTGATTCCAGGGCTTGTGACACTGGTTCTTACACCCTAGGAGTTTCTGGAGTGGATGGAGTCTTTTGCACAGGCCTGCCTGGTTCTGGGGCCTATTACAACAATGTTGTTCATCCTGGCACTGGAGAATGTGAAAGGGACATTACTTTAGTGCCATGAAGCGCTTAAAGTTTCTCTGGGGATTGTGCACTGGCAGGTGTGGTACCAGAGCCATGGAATGCAGTTTACTTGTTCGCTAGGTCTTAGTTCTGTAATTGTTCCATTACTACAACATACTAACAGTCACAGTCCCTTTATTTTGTTTACAGAGAGGAGACACAGATCTGTCCACTGGTTCACTCCCCAGGTGGCTCTAACAGCCAGAAGCAAGCAGTTTTTGGGTGTAGTGCCCATCTGCCACTGCTTTCCCAGGCCACAAACAGGGAACTGAATGGGTGTACATACGGGATCCTGATGCATGCAGGGTGAGGATTTAGCCACTAGGCTATCTTGCCAGGCTTATAGATAAGCCTTTCTGAACCATCTGTATATTACAACCTCTATGCACCTTCTCAGAAAAGTCACTGTCAAGGATTCAACCTTAACAAATGTTTATTTTTATAATATGGAAGAGGAAAAGGTGTGAACACCCTTGTTTTCAAGAACAGTTTGCTTGGTATTTACCTATTATTGAAATAATGGTCTATAAAATACATGAAGTATAAAAAATGAGTACAAAAAGAAAAATTCATATTATTACTATCCAAAGGGGAATATTAACATTCACTTGCATGCTTTTCTGATAAGCACGTTACCTGATTGAGATCCTTCCACAGATCTAATTTTAGTGCCTATGTCTTCACTTTAGATTATAAAAACATTTCTTGATTATTGCCTGGTATAATCTGAAAAAGTGGTCATCTTGAAGGTGCACCTACACTAGATTTAATAGTCTTATTGACTATGTATATGAGTTTTTAAATTAAAGATTATCCATAATCAAAGATACTTAAACAAACAGCTTCAGAGTATAAGCATCACTAGTAATAAAAAAATGAATTGACAATGTGCAGTCACTTGAATACTAAAAAATAATTTCCTCTGTCCATGTGTGCTACCATTTCACAATAAAGTCAGTTGGCATCTAAGATTCAATATATGAAGCTACAATGGATAATTTGGAATGAAAGCAGATTATTGCATCAAACATTGTAAATTCAAGTACAGTAGATAAATTGAAAGCTTCGCATTTGAGCCAGTGCTATCAAAGAGAAAAGACAAAGAATTGTGAATATTGCAAGGGCTTTAGCAGCGCACGCTTTCATCTCTCTCCTTCCTGAATGATATCCTCTGTTTTTTTGTTGATTTTTCTAAAATGGCATTAAGTAATTCTAAATATTTTCTGGTGGGTTTGACACCCACGAATTTTGTCATTATCCTTGGGGTCCAAAATGAAAATTTCCTACTTGCATCATTTTGTTATTCAATACTTCTTAGGCGTTTACTGAATGAGACTGTTTGCCTACTGAATGAGACTGTGGGCCTTTTCTGATTATCCAGTTTCACATACGATGAATTAGACTTGCCCCAGAGACTCATGTTCAGGCAGAGAAGAGACTTCATTTCTATTTAAAAGTCATCAGGGAAAACAACTTTAAGCTATAGCATTTTGCTGTAGTTTTTATTTGGAGCCTTTAAGATTTTTCTTGAAAGTATTTCTTGATGCAATCAAGAGCTTTGTGTTAGAAATTTTTTTTTCCTTCTGCTCAAATAACATGCTGCAGCACCCCTAAAGGGTGGATTTCACAGAGGAGAAACAATACATTTACCCTGTTCTGTGAACTTACTATTCACTAAGCAGAAGACCCATGTTAGAACTGTTTCTGGGAAAAAGGAATATTTGCATATGTAGTCCTCAAAGCTTAGTTTGGGAAAAATACATAAATAACATGGTAAAATAAAATTTTGCAACAGACATGTGTTTCTGCTGGATAAATACAAGAAACAGGTTTTTGTCATATTGAACAGGTACAAACCTTGCTTCAGCATACTCAAATAGTGGTAAGGATGTGGAGAAAAGGATATGTGAATGCATATATAATGTATATATATAATGCATATATGTGTGTATATACAATGTGTATAGATATCTATACACATATCTATACACATTGTATATAGATATCTATACACATTGTATATATACACACAAGAATGCATTAACGTATCATATACATGAATAAAATCTTGTCTTTGCAAAATAATGGATGTCAATGGAACCCATTAAGCTTAGTGAAGTAAGCCAGATAGTATATCCTATTGTTCATTGTTGTGGTAGCTAACAGTACAAAGAAGAGGAATGTGCATGAGTTGAACGGACATATTTAGATTTTTACTAACAGTATCTATACTGCACAACAGTGGTCGTTCTTGTTTACTTATTTATATGTAAAGGTAACAGTTTTTTAAAAATTATTTATTATTTTTAATTCATTGATTACATTGTATTATGTGAAACAGTTTCATAGGTACTTGGGTTCTCCCCACGCCTCCCCAAACCTTCCCACCATGGTGGATTCCTCCACCTTGTTGCATAACCACAGCTCAAGTTCAGTTGAGATTCCCCCATTGCAAGCGTATACCAAACATAGAGTCCAGCATCTTATTGTCCAGTCAAGTTCAACGGCTTCTTAGGTATACCCTTTGTGGTCTGAAGACAGAGCCAGCAGAGTAAGGTAACAGTTTTAATTCTCTAACATCCTTTCCACTAAAGTAAAAAAAAATCCAGATAGATGACCTTATGAAAAATGGAGGCTAATTAATCTCCAAGGGGAAAACTGCCAACCAGAAGTAACTTCTGTAGTCTTTATAACTGACATGAAGGTGTTCCGGGGGAAGACAAGATTCTTGGGAATCTAGCATTTCTGTTAATAGTGTCATTCCTGTGTTGGCTCACAGAGTCTCAAGCTATTAACCAGCAAAAAAAAAATAACTGCTAGTTTAATGACATTGTTAGCATCTGCCACAGAAATGCCATATATGAAGTTACTTTAAAGGTATCTTTCAAAGATATGAGACTACAATATTTTGGTCTTGACACCAAGAGCTGGTCCTGCAGGTTGGTAATAATGGAAAGATCACTTCGTACATATTGCTTCAATCTGTGGCCAGAGTGAATAGCAGTCTTAGAATAGAAAGAGGAACTCCACTTGGCTTGCCTTAGCTCCTGAAGGCCAGTGAGGAGTTACATGCCTGGAATTTTGATGTCATTAAATATAACTTTAAGGCATTGCCCTTACAAACTCAGCGTTTACAGGAAGATTGGGGTCTTTTTGGAGGTAATTACAGCAATACTTCGATGATAATATTAGTATAATTTATGCAGACTATATCTTAATGTAAATTAATGGCCTATTAAGTGCTTAAAACTCATGCTTAAGTATGGAGGAATATACGGTAGGACCGTAAAGTATTCATCATTGAGTGAAGTTAAGGGAATAGGAGTTGTAGATCTTGAAAATATGTTTTTTAAAGTGGTAGAGTTTTATCTACCTAATTATCAGAACAAGAAAGTAAAATGCATAACAGAATGAGGCAAAGAAAAAACATTTGTAGTAAGGAAAAAATGTTAGATTAAAAGCAACTTGATGAACCTAGTAAATACAAGGAAATGTAAAAAGGCAAAAAGGACAAAATACAAGGAAAGTTTAGAATCAAGTATGTCAGTTATTGGATTACATTTGCATACAGTGAATTTTCTCAGCAGAAGAAAATGGCAAAACGCAGGAGTGATTGTGTTAGTATCAGAGGGCACAATATATCACATATACATCACACAAGAATAAAGCTAAAAGTCAAAAGGATCCTCAATGCATATGTGCCAAACAAGAGTACTATGCAATAACTGATGCAGAGTCTACTGACATGAAAGAAGAAATAGGAAAATTAACAATTGTGGAGTATTGCCCTCTCTCAGCAACTAACAGGATGACCACACACATCATTCAAATTTCATGAAGAATGAGAAGCTGACAGTACGACCAACTAAAGGGCTCTAATCAACATTTATGAAACAATCTACAAAAGAAGATGCCTTTTCCCAAGATAATTGAAATCCAGCAATGTGACAATCTTGGAAAGATGTCAGAACATTCCCCAAACACAAAGGAAGCAGCAAACTTTTGTTGTAGCATTTGGACTGATGGGGGTGTCTGAAAGGAAATTTAAAAAATGGAAGTGTAAGATATGAAAAGGACAGATAAAGCTAACAGGGAAAACTGAAAATTATAGAAAAAAATGCCAGTGTTAGTCAAGATTATTGCACAGATACTACTATAATTTTTATGATGTATAGTTTTTAAATCTATGGGGGCGCATTCTCTCATGTGATTACTGTTTGAAATCGTTGCCTATATTCCTGTTGAACTTTTCTAGTGGAGGACTTCAATGTAAATTTGAAAATCTTACTGCAAAAATTATCGAAGAAATAGGGTGGGAGGAGGAATGTTATATTAGAACTGTCTACTAACTACATGGAATCTGTTCTCTTTGCATTAATAGCACATTAACATGAAAATTGAAGAAAATTGTGTTGCAGTAATTACCATGCATTTGCTGTGACCTTGAAAATCTAACGTATTAACACAGTTTTAAAAAGGAATATATTAGAGAAGTGAAAATAGCTCACTGCAAGAGTCTACATACCCAACACAATGTTCTTGCCAGACAGCAGTAAATAAAAACAAAAGCAAAGGTAGGGATGACGACGAGCAGACGTTAATGAATTAAAAACAAAATGTAATTGGGCCCAGCCCAGTAGCCTAGTGGCTAAAGTCCTCACCTTGCATGCACCAGGTACCCATTTGGGTGCTGGTTTGTGTCCCAGCACCCCACTTCTCATCCAGTTCCCTGCTTGTGGCCTGGGAAAGTGGTCGAGGACAGCCCAGAGTCTTGGGACCCTGCAGCTGCGTGGGAGACCCATAAGAGGCTCCTGGCTTGGGATCAGCTCAGTTCTCACCAACACGGCCACTCTGGCAGTGAACCAGTAGTTTTAAGAACTTCTCTGTCTCTCCTCCTCTTTGTATATCTGACTTTCCAATAAAAATAAATCTTAAAAAGCCAAATGCAATGAAGAAAAAGAATGAAGGATATGAGTAAAAGACCTAAGCAAAACTGCTAAATGTAAAGTTAGTGAAGACAAATAATTATTATTGGGAATGAAGCAGGATTTACCACTATAAACTCAGGTAACGGCAAAAGAATGGTTAGGAAATGCCATTTTAAACTCTAATAATCTCTACTGGACTTCTTAGATGCAATAAAATGATTCAGAAAAGGTACTAAATTTTCTAAAGAAAATAGATACTTTGAACAGTCTTGTAACTATGGAAGAAACTAAACTAATTAAAATCTCTCCCCCAGGAAATCTTCACTCTCAAGCAGTTTCTCAAGAATCCAACCACAAGCCTAAAACAGTGTGTTCATGCTGTGGGGAAAGTAAGTAAGGCGGAATATCAGGTTAGTATCCGTTATGAAAACAGATGTAAAAAGTGCCCACAGAATAGCACTAAGTGGAATTAAGCAACTGTTTCAGATGTAGCATATAATGGACAGATTTGTAGAAAGGGACTGATGCGTGGAAGGATACATGTATATGGAATTTTGATAGATGTTACTAAGCATCGCTCCCTGTGGACTCTATCCAGTTCACTACTGCATTGGGATTTTGGTATCCCTGCCATTAAGGAATTTCTATGCCATAATGTCCTTCTATATTCATAGCAACAGACAGAATATGGAGACCACTACAAAAATATGGAACCCTGCTGGTGATTGGAGTCAAAATTTTAAAGCACTAAGTGGACAGATAAGCACCAGCCTTTCATGATGTCATAGCATACAATATGAGCTATTGTTAAGATGGCAATACTCCCCACATTTACCTATAGATTCAATAGATCTTTTTTTTTTCCTGCAGAAATTGATAAGGTGATAGTGAAATTTGTATGACTATGCCGTGGACCAAACCCACAGAAGAATGTTGAAAGAGACAAAGTTGGAGGATATACTTTCAAATTTCAATCCTTACTGCAAACCAACAATACAAGCTGAGTGGTATGGGCACAAGAACAGACACAAATGGGAGAGATTCAACAGCCCCCAAACATTTTTTTTTCAGAAGGCTGCCAAAAGAATCATTTTAACAAATAATGCTGGGAAGCTGGATATACATGGGCTAATGGGATTAATCCACAGTTTATACCCAATGCCAAAAAAAAAAAAAGGAACAAAGATCCAAAATATAAGAGCTACAACTCTATTGGACAAAAGCACAGGGTAAATGTATGATCTTGATTTAAATATGAAATGAAAAAGCAAGCACAGAAATAAGAACCAAATTTTCATGCTACATGATACATTACAAGTAAAAAGACACCCCATAGACTACAGATATATTATTTGTAAATATTTTATCCTAAACTGATATCCAGGCTAATTCTTTCCCTCATTGATGAAAAGACAAAAAATCAGCAAATGACTTAAATAGACAAATTTGTCAAGATACATAGATGACCACTTGAGTTTGTAATATATACAAAGTAAAACTCATGAAATTCATTTTTGCAAAGGGCCATTATATAAAGGTCTTTCATGAGCTTTGTGTAACATTGTTTTCAGGTACATTTAGAGTGAGGTGTAACTCCAAATGATTTCATTAAAAAAAAAAAAAAAACAGAACAATCCTACATGGGGTGGTGTCTTAGAAGCACGGTGATTCTCCCAAATTTCTGGAACCATAGGTAATAAAATACTACAAAAGTACTCCACAAATACAATTTACAATATCACACAGTTTTCCTTTATACTTACAAGGAGCTACGTAAGTTTCAGATGCCAGAGAATACAAAAATGTTCCAGTGTGACCCACAATTGTGAATAACTTCATATTTCCTCTACTTCAATTGTGTGAATGAGCTTTCATTAACATTGAAATCTCACTTCCTCGGACACACATGCAAGGTCACTCTTAACACAATTCTCTATACTCCCTACCACCCGCAAAAGCACCTTTTAGCTTTACTAGGTGACAGGATATTCCTATAGAATGGCTTTACATTTTTGCATATTTAACTTTCACTGCTTAGCAAGTATGAACTACACGTTCTCAGCAACTCCATTTTGCTTATTCTTTGTTTCACAGCTTTATTTCTGATAAGCCATTGCCGCCTTCACTGCCATTGTGAGCACTGTATTCTCATGTGTATGTGCATTATACTGATTATTTATAGATCTACATTAGGGTAATGAACTCTAATATGCTATTGTCTGCATAGTCTAACTATAATATATAGGCTAGACATTGTATGCTTACATGTCATGTTATATACTACGTAACACCCATAATTACTGCATTATATAAAACATTTTACATACTATGGAATGTTATGTAATTTGTCACTTATTATATACTTGATGGCATTTATATAAGTCATATTATGTAATTCATGTAGCACTTAATTGAATGAAACTTACCAATTTACGTTACAGTGCCATGTAGCTCTATCAATAATGACCGGGATAGCTGCTATGTTAGGATTGCCTCTGTAATATTAATACAAAGAGAAAAGACTCAGTGCAGTTCATAAATATAACTAAGTCTATAATGATCCTCCCTTCCTTCCTCCCTCCCTCCGCTTCCTTCTTTACCTTTTGAGATAATACTTTTAATTAACATTACCGTTAAGGGCTTAATGCTCCACTAAATAAATCACGTAAAAAGTCCAGAGTTCAGTGGAAATACAATTTCTATTTACTTTCTAATCACAGGTTTAATGCACCACTAAGCATAATGTTCAAGTAAGTAGAAAGACCATTGTTGCAGAAATATACACAATTTCTTTTAACACTGAAATCACAAGATGTCAGTTTCATTTGATGTTATCCAGTTAGGCCAATGGAAAAGGTTAGAATAAAATAACCCCTTTATTAAATTCCCTTGTTCCAGAAATAATATTGATAGCTCCTACTGCCAGTGCATTGAAAAGAACATCTTGGAGCCCCAGTGCGATACCAGAGGACAAGACAGTGGTAAGCAATGGAGGAATGTTCATTTTGGTGAAAAGTTAGTCAACCTGATCAATATGCTCCTTCCATTACAAATAGAAGATTTCAAAGTGGGAGGCATATTTCTTTATCCTGCTATTTTCACTGATTTGCTAAACCAGACTACATGGAATAAAATTTGTGCAACGTTCATCCATACATGATAACTTTTCTGTGTCTACAACACTTTTCCAGTCTTCAAACCAAATCTCAGCCTTGGTGTTCAGATGAAAAGAAATCACCTCAGTCAAGAAAAACCTTCTGGTAGAGGATGAAGCCTCAAATAAGGTAATTCAACATCTTGCATATCTTGCAGTTTTGTAACTGTTACTATTGAGCAAGAGAAGTCTAAGGGAAGCACCATTGGGAACACATTATACCTATTGCTCTATATTAGAGCAATAGAATCTAATACTGTTATTTCTTACATGTTTTGGGGTGTGTAAAACAGAAGTAGCTTAGCAACAAAATCTCCACAGCACTAAGATGGGCCCACTACAGAAAGGAGCCATTTTGAAGGTTGATTGTCTAATTGTCTAGGATATTACAGTCAGAAGTAGAATATTCATTATTGGCCCTGGCAAGGGGTGCTTTCTATATGTTAACTCGATGGCAGTTCCACATTCAACTCAATAGAAACTCCATGAAACACTCTCCTAAGATCAAGAGAAGTCTAGTTTTTATAATTGCACATGAATTTAATGAAAAATATGCATAATGGGCCCAGCGCAATAGCCTTGTAGCTCAATATTTGCTTTCCATGTGTGGAATCCCATGTGGGTGCCAGTTCATGTTCTGGCTGCTCCACTTCCAATCCAGTGCTCTCCTTGTGGCCTGGGAAAGCAGTCAAGGATGGGCCAAAGCCTTGGGACCCTGTATGGAGAAAGTTCCTGGCTTTAGATTGGCTTGGCTCTGGCACTCATGCCCACTTGGGCAGTGAACCAATGGATGGAATATCCTCCTCTCTGTATATCTGCCTTTCCAGTAAAAATAAATCAATCTTTAAAAATGTATGCATAATACAACAGGACCTAAAATGGTTATTTTTTAAAATTTTGTGCTTCTGAAAACCAAATAACAAATGGCATAAGATAATGGACTAGAAGTAATACCCTCTGTGGCAAACTGAACAATATGCCTAGAAATTCTTTAGCAGTTTTTTTGAAAAAAAAGAGTGATACACTCCAAATAAACAGAATGCAGTGGAAATCACTGTAGTAGGTATATGTTCCCAATGATGCTTCCTTCTAACATGGAGGCTTTGGCTTGGGTAAAAGGTCATTGCAGATTTAATTGAAAGTCACAGGCACTGAAATAGATTAACCTCAACCACCCAAGCTGACCCACTCTAATTTCACAGAAACCTGCAAAGCAGAGAACTCTTAAAAAAAAAATCTCCTGCCTCAAGCTGAATAAAGGTGAGAGGTTAGGGAGATTAGAATAATGAGAAGAGTTTGCATTGCTATCAAGCTAGAGCTAGCATGGGCCTCTCACTGAGAATAACCTTTGCAGGTAGTATGGAAATGGTGGATCTCAGTTCCTCATAGTTGTATGCTGAGGGCCCTAACCATCTGAAGGAACTTTTACAGAATTCCTTACCAGGGTCTCTAGCATCTGAACTAGTGACACCATGATGTCCTAGTTATGCGACTGAGGTAGAGGAACCTCACATGCCCACCTGGATTTCTGACTAAGGGGACTAAAGGGACCATGAAATCATGAATCGGTGTTAAGACACTAAATTCGTGGTAGCAATATAACCTGATTGTAGTAACACTCTCCGACTTCCAAGACTAAGTCCAGAAAGACAGTACAGCTTCCACCTTGCCTACTCAAGAGCCGTGCATTGCTCACTCACATGCTCATGCTTGCTCTCTCTTAGTCTTCATCATGCCTTTGAAGTCCTGAAGAACCCTCAAAGGAGTATGGCTAACCGGAAGAGACTAGGCAGGGAGACTGCATGGAGTCAGAGCGACCTGGACTGGTGCATTGTTTTACGGTGAGTTCCTGGTTTCAGATCAAGGCTTTTGGCTGTATGGCCAGGCACTATGAGATTCCAAGAAACAGCTCCTTCTCTAGTTTAATCCTATCAACCCTCACAGTCCTGAGCCAATGATAAAGCAATTGCTTGTGGTGCTTCACTGCCTTACCACAAAGCACCATATCAGTCCCTTAGGTTTGGTACCTTCATAGGGTTAGGCAATTATGAACTTGGAACATTTAGTTCGATCACATAGAAGTGAAGTGAAGATTAATGTGGGGCTTTGCCCTTTTCTTCTCTGATAGGTCTGAGGGGAAAAAGCGGGAGTGTGCTTTGCTTGTTAGCTAAAGAAGAACCAACAACCACTTACTTAGAGGTTAATGATGCGGAGAAAATTAACACTAAACTGTACTGACTTCTATTAGCATGTAAAATATAACTGCATCTTCAGTGAAAAAGTATATTTCCTGCAACTTACATTTTTATAAATAAATGAATAAATAAAAACCTAATATACCAGAAATTTCCAGATTTTGTAGCACAACATATCAATATCCTTTCTTTCTTGCCATTATTCAAGAATTAGGTCATAAAATTTGGTTTCAAGTAAGAGGACGCATAGCTCTGGGCCTCACTTTCTGTATGCTAATGGGATTCATGTCTGCCTGCTCACCAAACATGGCTTTTCCAAGTTCAGCTAACACAAATGGTAAAAAGGTTGATTACTCCTTCAAAGTGCATAACACTTGCTTATTGATGACTTAAAGTATTACAAAATAAGTACATGGTCTTCCTTGCTCTCTATACCTTCTTCCTTCTGCCATTCCTCTTTACACTCTAGGCACTTTGAAGCACTAATGTTTTTCTAAACCTTTACTACTCCTCATTCTACAAGGTTTTGTTGCTCTAATTGCTTAAGTGATCAATTTACTTTGGAAGCTGTTCATGCTAATACATTATCCACATTTGAGTCTTGTAGTGGTGATTTTTTTTTGAAAATGAGTTAGAAAAAACCTGCATTCCCAATTCAGATTTTTTTTTCTATGTGGTACACAACTATGGAAGGTCTCAGATTGACATTTTGAGGCTAATGTTAGTATTTTACATGTGCTTTTAAACTGTCAAGTCCCGCTCTTAAGAGGCATTATACTTTATGATGTACTTGGAGCAGTGTTGGGGACAGACAAGGTTCCTCCCTCATAGATCTTCCTAATGGAAGTGTTTTCTATTTGTCCTATACCATAGTATAAGAGGCTTATAGCTACATACTAGTTGGGTTTTTAGTTATGGAGGTACAAACTCCAAGACTGAGCCACAGAGCTGTCTTTGAAAATCCAAGGAAATGCCAGCTTCTACAGGCTGCCCAAATTCCTGGGCTCCTGGCATATTTCTCAAAACCAGAAGAGTCACACCTTTGTATTTCTTTCTCAATTTCGTTCTGCTTCTGCCAGGCACCACTATTCAAACCCTCCTGCTTCCCTCTGAGATAAATCCTTGGGATAACTCAAGTTGTTCTCCCTACTTTAGAATCCATGACTCAGTTGCATCTGCAAAGCTCTTTTCCCCCCCCATACAAAACAACGTTAGCAATTTTTTAGTAATAGGATGCACATGTACCCAAGGGGGTCATTATGTAGTCTACCAGAGTAAAGGAGGGAGAATAAACATGGCATGCTTTTTAGAGTGAAGTATGTACAACTCTTAAGTCACCTCATACTATACAGTATATCTTTAATTCATCATTTTAATTACCTGCAATTTTCCAACTTTTGAATAAAAATATCCCAATTATTCAATGCCTCCATTTTTGGTAACCAACATTACTCTGTTTCAATGAGATCAACTTTTTAAGATATTCCGCATGTGACCAATTTTCTTCCATATCTGTGAACAATGTAACCGGTGCTTTGACAGGGACAGTATTAAAACAGCATGTTGCTTCAGGTAGTAGGGATATTTTAGGAATAATTTCAATGCATGAAAATGGATACTTGAGCTTTTTAATAGATTTACTAGTTTCAAACAATTACAGAGGGAGAAGGGAGTTTTCATCTGCTGGTTCACTTCTCAAATGGCTGTTAAAGGCAGGAACTTGACAGGAAGTGGAGCAGCGGGGACTCAAACCAGTGTCCACATCAGATGCTGGTGTCAGAACACCAGACCGGGTCTATGGATTTCAGTATAGTGATCTTTCATCTCCTTTGTGAAATGTATTAACTACGTCCTTTACTTAAGTATTTTAATGAATTTATATTTTTCTCAGCAAGAATATTAGTATGTACCAATGGCACTAAGTTTTACATCTTGATTTTTCATCCAGCAACTTGACTGATTCCTTTTTCTAACAAGCTTTGAAAGCTTTTACACTTTTCAGTTAAGTAACAAATTCAGGAATCTAAAGTCCATTTCATTGTCGGCAATTTAAACACAGATTGTCTCAAGTGACTCCATATTGGATAGAAAAGCTTTATGCATCTGATGACACTGTCTTTTATCTAGTTGCTAAGACTGTCAATGCAACTAGTCATTCCCAACCAGATATAATAATGAATGGCATGCAAGTATCCAACTGATATATCAGGAACTTTTTCATGCCAGACTATAGAAGAAACACTTGTTAATAAATAGTATAGCAATCTGCAAGTTCCAAGCAGAGAATGACCCTTCCATTTGGAGGGTAAGGTACATTGCAACATGGCTTACTACATTTCATTTTCTGCCTCAAATATCCACATGCTGGGGGAGCCTTCATTGTGTGCCAGATACATTTCTAAAGTTCTCTTTAAGGCACTAGTGCCATGGTATAGCAAGCTAGGTCTCTACTTTCAGCCCTAGCAACCCATACGGACACTGGTTCATGTCCCAGCTTCTCCACTTCTGATCCAGATCTCTGCCATGGCCTGGGAGAGCAGAAGAAGATGGTCCAAGTGCTTAACAGAGACCCAGAAGAAGATCCTGCCTTGAGATTGGCTCCATTCCAGCCATTGCAGCCACTTGGGGAGTAACCCAGCTGATAGATCTTTCCCTCCCTTTCTCCCTCTCTGTAACTCTGCCTCAAACCAAAACAATCCTTTAAAAAATTATTTATCAGGCCCAGCAGCGTGGCCTAGCTGCTAAAGTCCTTGCCTTGAATGCGCCACGATCCCGTATGGGTGCCGGTTCTAATCCCGGCAGCTCCACTTCCCATCCAGCTCCCTGCTTGTGGCCTGGGAAAGCAGTTGAGGATAGCCCAATGCTTTGGGACACTGCACCCACGTGGGAGACCTGGAAGAGGTTCCTGGTTCCTGGCTTTCGGATCGGCACAGCACCGGCCGTTGCAGTCACTTGGGGAGTGAATCATCGGATGGAAGATCTTCCTCTCTGTCTCTCCTCTCTCTGTATATCTGACTTTGTAATAAAAATAAATAAATCTTAAAAAAATTTATGTATCTGTAAGGCACACATGGGCCAATCCGCTCTTATTTGGCTACTCTCTAAATGGCTGCAAGGTCTTGGGTGGGCCATGCTCAAACCAGAAGCTTCATCATATCTTCCACATGGGGGCATGGCCCAAGCACTTAAGCCATCTTCCGCCACTTTCCCGGGCCACGTGCAGGGAGTTGGATTGGGAATGAAATACCCTATATGTGAACCCACACCTACCTGAGACACTGGCATGGAAGGCAGTAGCTTCATGCATTGTGCCACAGGACGAGCCCCTATTTTTTTTTAAGTCCTGGACTTGGCATGTGACCATGGGACATATGGAGTGTTAAAAGCTACACTACAAGCACAGCCTATAAACTTACTTACATGCCTGTTTGGCTTCTTGTGTTTGTGTGATTCCCAGATACCGTCTGGTCCAAAGATGTGAGAATAGAGCTGAATCCAACTTCAAGAACTGTGGCCAGTGCATCAAGTTCATCTAAGCCAGCCGAGGTATAGCAGTAGGCAGACCTGTGTGAAACCACAGAAGTTTGGCTTGATTCATTACTCAGCACAGTTGTAGCAGGGCTAGCTCACAGAAGGGTCCATTTAAAAAACTTTCCTCCTTTCATGGAGGACATTTCTGAGACAGGCTGACTTAACCTCTATAATTCCTCAGAGCTCCTTCTGGGTTTTCTATGTAATGTGGAGGAGATCAGACAGGCATTATTTGCTTTCAAAGCCGTTTCTCTCTGTAGTTGTAAGGAGAGCGAATGAGCGAGCGAGCTTCAAGTCTCAGGATTTGTGTAACTGAAATTGCACAGCTTCATGAGCAAGTGGCTGACTGGAACCCTTCACTTTAACAAGGTCTATTTCTGGTTTCAATGATGCAACTTTCTCTTTCCTGAACTCCCCATCTTTCAAGCTTTGTTACCAGGAAAGCAAGGAAAATATCACTATCCAGCCTTCTTCCCAGACTAAGTGTTATGAAAAATAAAGATGGCAGAGTCTTTAAAAGTAAAGAGAGAGTACTTTAAATATATGAGTGCAATTTCTGTAGCTGGAGATAGTACAGTGTAAACCTGGGCAGGCCTCTAACATACACATTCCCTTGTAAGTGACTGAGGGAGAGCTTAGCTCCCTCACCAGTTTCTCTGCATGGCTAAAGTGGAGAAAATTTTTCTCTGTGATTTTGTTGCTTTCTAAGCATTAATGATCCTGGCAGAGTATTGTACTTTCCCCCAGGTGCATTGATTTCCCTGCTTGTATTGATGTAGTCCCACAAAGAGAACACCTCACTATTGTTATCCTTTTGCATGCTCTATTCGCTGGCTGGGCCACGTTGCTCAGTTTAATGAAAAATAGGCTGTATCTATGACAGAAAAAAACACAGCCTTTTCAGTTGTGACATACTTCAGGAGCTTGAAGCGTGAGGATAGACTTCTATTCACATTAAAAGATCCTGCATTCTGAAGTTTGAAATCATACCTGATGGCATTATCAATGAAACATTAAACCAGAGAAGGCAAGATTTTAACGTCAGCTTGTTTATATAGAAAACAAAAGAATAACTTTCTATCATTGTCTGTTAACAGAAGCCCACAGTATTATCATTGCCTGTATATATTTTTTTTCTACTTTGACATTTAATACCTTCCTCAGAGAACAATATCCACAGCCAAACTTACTAATATCCATGCAGAGCACACTGGCTGCTTCTCTCTACTTTGTTGCAATTGTCCAACACAATCATATTATTCCTGTTCGCACTGTGTATCTAAATACTTCCCTTCAGGCCACTGCTCAGAGAGGCTACCGGAGACCTGCAGGCCTCTAACTCATGTAGCAGTTCTTTCTCCAAACTTCCAGCAGGGCTGAAATCAAGGAATGGCAGGTGGCTAAGTTGAATGGGGACTTGAGTCTAATAAATATAGCAAATCAAGAACTAAAACATTGAGTCCTGAACACACAGGAAACCTCAACAGACCAGACTACTCACCAAGACAGATTGTTGGAAGGATCTTTAGTACTGATTCAAAGAAAAACCCAGGAATAGATGGCTGTACTGCTGAATCTTACACAACATTAAGAAAAAAAAATTCCTATTCTCAAACTACTCAAAACAGTTCAAAAAGAGGGAATCCTCCCCAAACTCCTTGTATGAGGCTAATATCACCTTAAATTGGAAAAACATACAAGAAAGAAAGAACTGTAGAACAATAATCCAGATGCATGTAGATGAAAAAGTCCTCAGCAAAATACTAAACTCCAACGCCACATCAGAAAGGTCATTTACCTGGATGAAGGGGAGTTTAACCCAATGTGAACTACCACAGTAACAGCATCTCCATTGTGCAGAAAAAGCACTTGATACAACAATATCCTTTCATTATAAAAATGTTGGACAAATTGCATACAGAAGAATAATTTCTGGATATAATCAAGGCGGTGTTCATAAAATCCATGGCCTGCATCCTATTGATAGGAAGAAATCAGAGGCTTGTCCACTGAGATCCAGGACAAGACTATGACACCAATTGTAACCAGTGTATCTCTGGCAGTTCTAGCTAGAGCCATCAAATCGGTTACAAGTTGGAAATGGGGAAGTCAAGCTATCCCTGTTAGCAGTGGCATGATCCTCTATACAGCAGAATGAAAGACACTACTAAGAGACTGTTGGAACTCCTAAGATTTTGGTAAGGTTGCAGGTTATAACATCAACACACAAAAAATCAATGGCTTTTGTTTATACAATTAATTCCATAGCTGAGAAACAATTTGTAACCTCAGTCCCATTCAAAGTATCTGCCAATAAATAATAAATACCTTGGAATAAGTCTAAAAAGGATGTGGGGGATTTCTATGATGAAAATTATAGAACACTGCAAAAAGATACAGATAACACCAAAACATGCAGAAACGGATTGGTTAATTATCAAGATGTCCATACAAATCCAATGGAATTGCAATCAGAATATCAATGGTGTTCTCAGATCCAGAAAAGAATGATGGTAAAATTCATATGGAAACCCAAGAACCCCCAGATAAAGACTGGAGGCATCATAATACTAGACTTCAAGATGTACTACCCAGGAGTTGCAGTCAAAACAGCCTGGAACTGACATGGAAGCATATCTGAATATCAATGCAATAAAATAGAAATCCCCAGAAATGCACCCTATATACCTCCAGTTAATCACTTTTTGGCAAGTAAACCAAATAAATCCACGGGGAAAGGAAGGTCTCTTCGAAAATATGTGGTGCAAAAATGGTTTTACACGTGCAGAAGTATGAACCCAAGACCCCTACTTATACCTTATGCAGCAATTAACTCACAATGGATCAAAGATCTAAATTTACAATCCAATTCTATCAAATGAATGAGGACAATATTGGTGACATTCTGCAAGACATAGGAATAGGCAAAGACTTGTTGTAAAAGACCCCAGAAGCACAGGCAATCTACATAAAAAGGGACAAATGGGATTACATGAAGTTTAGAAGCTTCTGCACTGCAAAGGAAACCATCAATGAAGTGAACAGGCAGTCAACAGAAAATTTTTGGGAATTATGCCACTGATAAACTAATAGGATCTGTAAAGAGCTTAAGAAACTCAACAACAGCCCAGTTACGAAATGTTTGAAGAATATGAATGACAAGACAAAACAAAACAAAAACCAAATTCTGGTGAGGATGTGGGGGGGAAAGGTATTCTAGTCCCCTGTTGGTGGGAATGTAAAAATTGTGCAACCATTATGGAAGGCAGTACACAGATTTCTCTGATATCTAAAAATAGATCTAACATTTGAAGCACCCATCCTATTCCAGGTAATTTATCCAAATAAAATGAAATTAGCATCAAATAGAACTATCCGTATCCACATGTTTACTACAGCTCAATTTAAAATAGCTAAAATGTGGAGTTAACCCAGTCCCAAAATACAAGCATCACATTTTCCCTGTTCCTTGGTAACTAATACACGGAGTACAAAAATGTTACCTATACATGCAACAGTGACATCCTGGGATTTTATTATTGTGCCTTTGTTCATAAGCTCGAAATACATTGTTCGGTTGTTTTTGTTCTTTATTCTCTGCTTGCCAGGGGTTGATATCTTTACCTAATGGAGTGTTAAACTTGGGATTGTGACATGAAATTAAAGCTTTGTACTGTAAAAACTACAAAACAAAAAAAAAGGGGGAGGAGGAGGAGGTTTGGGTGGGCAATGTGGGCAGGTTGGTAGAATAGGGAAGGAAGTATCAGTTGGCTTCTAAATATGTACTGACATGAATATTTACATTAAGTGGAGATGTAATTTAAAAAGAAAACGTTATTTGAAAGGTTGGTAAAAAGGGAAAGAGTGGTTTGAGAAAAGTATTAAGAAGGTCATCCTCTTATAATTGTATCCACATAATACATGATACCTGATGTCTATATTCATAAAATTCAAAAAATAAATCACATGATTCTGTTGCTTGCTTGTTCACTTTGTTGCTCAATTCCTTTGCTCGAATTTCTACAATTGTCTATACCTACAATACCAGGATACAATTAAATAGCAGAATGGTGGACTTGTGACTTCTGTGGAAGGTCTATGCTATTGTGATAATACATGGGAGATCAGTGGCATGGAGGGAGCAAGGAGAAATTCCTGAGCCCATGAAACCCTATCATAAAAAAATTTTAAATGAAAAAAAATCTTTGAAAAGATAAAAAATACTCCACCCCCCCAAATGTGGATCATCAAAGCCAAAAACACCCAAGAAATTGGTGCCTGAGATTTGATGCCAGGTAGAAGAGAAACTTACTTGAAAGGAGAAAGGTTCTCCTAGGTAATCCTAGCAGGCTGTGCCATCAGAAAGTGGCACCCATGTGCCTGAAGCAGTATATTGCCAGAAAAGGAACTTGAAATGTCAGCGATGAGATATGTCTTCTGTCTCTCTGTATCTCTTACTAACCTGTGTGTTCTCTGAGGATGTTAAGTCATTTCCCTGTATTTTAGAGCTTACTGTAGGATATAGATACATTTTGGCAGCACAGAACATAAGCAGATTCAGCAGATTCTTAAGCGGTTACATTAATGAAAATATTATGTAAGTCCAGACATAGAAACATTGTTGAGGTTAGTTAGCTGCTATACATATAACTAGTACTTTTCATGGGAGTACAGAGTAGCACAGATTTAAAAAGATGAAAAATTCATCATTTTCTGGATGAAAAATCCTGATCGACACTACTGTTTTCTGGTAGCAAGCTTAGTGCCGGTTGCTGAAAGTCACCACAGCTCTGCTTTGCAGTTAGTATAAATTGTGGCTACCACTGATGTAAAAAGATGGACTTAAAATGTACCCTTTTGCTTCTTTCTTTGAGAGCAGGATTTTGAAAGGAGAAACTCCATTTGAGTGCCAAGTCGTATCATCACCACTTACATGAAACTCTCCAAACCACAGAAAAACAGACTCACAAGAGGAGTCTTTGTAGATGCACTGGTGAGGGGAGTTTACCTGAGATACTCCATTTACAAGTTGCCTGCAGTTAGTGTCACCTCCCTCTAATCCCAAATTACTACTCTCCCTATTGTGTATAGAAACTTTCAGGTAAATGCAGTGCACAGTGGGAAGAAAATGTTAAATGCTTTTATAGTGCTTTAATGATAACAATCCCAGAAATTATTTACTTTCATGGTAAATCATAGTGTGAAAATAACAATATAGATTTCTGTTCCTGACCACTGTTACCAATCACCATGGAAGGTAAACTCTTTTCTTCTCATCCTACTGTTGCATAAAGTCATACATCTTTCCAGTACAAATGTCAGTCCTATTTTGACCTCCAAACTTTCTAGCACTGCAAAAATACCCACGTTCATAATTACACAGATATATATGTATTTGATATATTTACACACATACACACAGATGCATCCACAACAAGTGTTGGCAAGCTGCAACCTATGGGTCAAATGTTTTTCACTACCTGATTATGTGTTCCATAAGCTAAGTGTGGTTTTTGTAGCTTTTTGTCATTAAAATGGAAATTATATAGAATTTGCACGTGTATGTTCATACCTACAGCTTTATTGGAACCTGGGCCTGGTGGTATGACACAGCACATGGTGCAACTGGGAATCAGAGTTCTTACTTCACATTTGTCCCCTTGTTGGTGCTTCGGTTTTAAAAAAAGAGGTGGTGGCTGTGGTACAGCTCCTATGGCTCACAAATCTAAGAATATTTACTCGGTTCCCTTTTACTGAAAAGTATGACAAAATTCTGATCTAGAGTGTAACTATTGCTTCTTGATGAAAACTGGGTATTTTTTTGTTAACATAGAAAAGGCATAAATTCTATAAATACATGCATGTATATATAGAATTTATATCATATATACATGTAAATATATATATGTATATGGAGAACTTATAGAATGTGTGTGTTTCTGACAACCACTCAGATAAAAATAAAAATGTATCATCCCAGAAAGCTCCCAACACTTCATCTAAAAGTCATTCATTTTCCCAAATTCTGTTACCCATTTCATCCTATTTTTGAAATTTATATTTATGGGCCAATATAGTGCATATTGAGTATTATTTTTGTGAAACTGACTCATTGCTGTATTTGAGAGTGCTCTGTAATGGCACATGATTATAATTTATATACTCTAATTTTCTCAGATATTGGGTAATTTTTACATTTTGACAATTTTCAATACAGCTGCATTGAATATTATTGTACCTGACTTTGGTGAGCATTTATGCTGACTACTCTTGAGTCAATATGCCTAAAACAGAGTTCTTAGGATGCTGGTCCTTTTCCTTTTACAATTTATTTTTGATGTAACATTTTAATTCATATTACAAAGGTTTAATGCACCAGTAAGTAAAAGGTTCTTTAAAAACAGAACTCCAATTTACTAGGAGCATGATACATTGAGTAGATCCTTCTAAGAATATGAAGCAAGTTTATTTTGATTTCTGGAGATACATATTTAAAAGACTAGCGGCCCTGGCAGTGTGGCCTAGCGGCTAAAGTCCTCGCCTTGAATGCGCCAGGATCCCGTATGGGCGCCGGTTCTAGTCCTGGCAGCTTCACTTCCCATCCAGCTCCCTGCTTGTGGCCTGGGAAAGCAGGCGAGGACGGCCCAAAGCTTTGGGACCCTGCACCCGTGTGGGAGACCCGGAAGAAGTTCCTGGTTCCTGGCTTTCGAATCGGCGCAGCACTGGCCATTGCAGTCACTTGGGTAGTGAATCATCGGACAGAAGATCTTCCTCTCTGTCTCTCCTCCTCTCTGTATATCTGACTTTGTAATAAAAATACATAAATATTTAAAAAAAGACTATAGCAAAAAAGAACACAAAGGGAAATGTTTTAAATGAAAAAATAATGATTATAATTCAATGATAGGTTTCTTAGGATTCATTTTATTACATTCTCTTTAGCACATTTGTAAACTACTAATAACAATTAGAAAAAACAGTAATGCATCCATCTATTTCAATCAATCTAAAACGCTAGATATTGACGACATTTCTGAGTTTCTCACTTGTTACGTGTTTTCCAGTATGTTCACTTGTTTCAGTTGCCATGAGAACAATGAGTAATATTCAGCATAAGCTATTACAACAAAGACCCAAACATGTTATTGTTCACATCTGATTTGCTAGATATAGTTGCACACTCTTAGGCATTGTCTTCATGTATCTGGAAAAATATGAATGTTTATATCCACAGTTGCTATGAATGTTACATGAGACAAGGCCTTTTAGTTAGCTCCCAGCACTTGTGAAGTATTCAATAACTGTTGTATAGACCTATGTGTCTCATGCATAAACCGAGGCACAGCTGAACTTTTGCCAAAGCAACAGTTCTGTCATTAAGAAAAACTAGAACAACTGAACAAGATGTTAACAGCTCTGCTTGAATGCATAGGAGACATATGACAGTGCAAGGTCCAGGGGCACTCATAGCCTATAGAGAAGAAAAGCTAGCGAAGTAAACCTAGTGTTAGCCTTTGCTTTAGACCTGAAGGCATAGAAGTGATTGAGAAGTGGTAAGCGGCACACACATTAATAGAATCAAAGGAATCCAGGACAAATTTAACATGAACATAACCGAGAACGGGGAGAAGGTGCTATGACATATATTCCAGGATTTCTTCTAGAATTCTGAAGGACTACACTCTGCGTTCCAACTCTGAGATAATAAAGCTTAACTTTAGTACCTTTAATATCTTACCCTGACCAAATAAAGTTACGCAAGGATTTCTACTTTATCTGAAATATCTGACTACTGAAAGCAAAAATAAAAATGCACTCCAGCAAGATTATATTGTTTACCACCTGAAGCTATTTTTGATATGCTGCATATACAATGTTAAACAGACCACTTAAAAAATAACCAGTGATAGGGTTTGGCATTGTGATGCAGCAAGTTAAGCCACCTGCAACACAGCATCCCAAATGAGCACGATTCCCATTCCCTACTGCTCCATGTCTGATCCCACGGCCTGCTAATGTACCTGTGAAAGCAGCAACTGATGGCCCAAATATTGGGCTCCCACTCTTGCGGGACATCCAGTTGCAATTGCTGGCTCCTGGCTTCAGCCTGGCCCAGGCATGACTGTTGTGACCATGGAGGATTGACCCAGCAGTTTGTTTATCACTCTCTCTTGGCTTATAACTACCATTAAATACATAAATAAAACTTAGAAGAAATCAACAACCAGGTATACAAGAATGAAAATTGCTTGAAAAATGAAACAAAGTAGATAATAAAAAGCAGACTAATAGAAGAGCCATATAACAGCGATATCATTTAATGATTTCAAAGTAACATTTTACTTTGTTCAAGAAAGTTAAATGAAAACTGGAGGATTTTGGTACACAAATAAAAAAATAAGTTCAATGGATTGCTTTAGCTATAAGTCACATGCACAAGGATATAAAGGAATTTATCAAGTACAGAGTAAAATAAAAATGATGATTAAATCTTAAAATCAAAAGGAGAGAAAAGAGCACTGAAGAATTTTGGGACGAAATGAATGACTCTGACTCCAATATATTTGGACTTCCAGAAATATAGCAGATTAGGGTTAAACAGATTACTAGGCAAATTACGCATGTATACCAGCTAACGTCATGAAGACATCAAGCCAAAGAATAAGGAAGCACTATATATGCTGTTGGAGACAGAGCTATAGAGCAACTCCTACTTATTTTATACTGCATCAGACAATAAAAGGTTGCAAAATTTAAAACAATTAGATCACTGTGTAGCTATGAATAGAGCCTACTTGTAAAACACTAACTACAAATTCTTGGGGGCAAAAGAACATTGCTGTTTTTTTTTTTTTCCTGGTTAGAATTGAAAATGCTGTATTCACTTTGGAAGATAGACCAGGGGCTGCTTAAAAAAGTCAATTATAGTATTATTATGCAAGCCAGGAACCATTCTCTTTGGTATTTACCAAAATGAATTGAAAGTTCATGTCCACACTTGAATGTTGATACAAGTTGTACATGAAAATTTCTACAATGTTTATTCATAGTTGCCTAAACTGGGATGCAGGCAAATTTCCCTTTAATAAGCAGATGGACATAGAAAATGGGTACATCCCTGCAGTGGAGTATTAATCAGTAATGAAAATAAATGACATAAAGTACTATCACACACATGGCAGAACCTTAAATGCGTACTTGTAAATAACACGAACTTAGAAAAATCCCAGTATGATTCCTATCAATGATGTGCTGGAAAAGTCAGAACTATACTGACACTAACACCACCAAAAATTGGTAGGAAGAAGGGGGAAGACAAATCCATGGAGCACAGGAACTTTTTGTGGTAATGAAAATATTTTCTGTTACACAAACTGTACTTAAAGTCATACATCCATCAAAATACATGTATAAATCATATTTAATGATTCTAATGTCTATGATGGATTACCAAAAAGGCCACAGCAGGTAATGCTGTAAGGATATATAAAGGTGTCTATTTTTTTTAATTAACATCATACTTAACAGCAAAAGTCATTTATCTTAAGATGAGAAACAGGACAAGGATGTCTGCTGTCTATTCCACGTGGGACTCAATGTTCCAGCCAGAGCAAACAGGCAAGAAAATAAATAAAAGAGCTTTCAGATTAGAAATAAAAAGCTAGAAATAATTATTATAGGAATTTCAATGTAGAAAATCTGATTGAATAGAATTACAGAGTAAAAATTATCAAGGTCGCAGCATATAAGACCACAGACAAAATTAACAGTTTCTCTATAAATCTGTAAAAAAAAAAATCCAGAAGTTGAAGTATTAGCATGTAAGAAACCATAAAATATAACATGTTTCAGGATTAACCTGAAAAAAAACATGTGAAGAATTTGTATACCACAAATTAACAAACCCTGTTGAGATTTCAAGATGTCTTACAGTGCAGTTATAATCCAAATAGCCTCATACTGGTACAAAACCAGAAAAGATGATTAATGAAACAGAATAGAAACGTCAGAAACTAAGTGGACACATGTGCAGCCAGCTAGTCTTTGGCAACAGAACTGAAAACAACCCAGGGAAAAAGGTTGTCCTCTTCACCAAATGTTGTCAGGGCATTTGGATATTCACTTGAGGAAGTAAGAAATAAGACAAGCACAACCCCTGACCTTTCATAAAAACAAAACAAAACAAAAAAACAGCTTTAAGTGCATTAAGGACTTAAATCTGCACTTCTAGAGGAAAACATAGGAAACATTGTACAAAATACAGGTATGTGCAAAGACTTAGAACAGTCACCAAAATTATGAGCAAAGTAAAAATAATAATAAATGGGACTACATCAAACTACACAGCTTCTGTACAGCAAAGGAAATGATCAGAGGTAGCCAACAGAATGGAAGAGAAGTCTTTGCACACCTGCACAGCAGACCTACATTCAAGATTTGCAATGAACTTCAAAAACTCAGTAACAGCAAAACATAGAATCCTGTTAAGAAATAGACAAAAGAAATGAGCATATTTCAAAAGTGCAAATTCAAATGACTAATAGACACGAAAAAACACTCAGGTTTTTTCATATTAGGGTAATGCAAATGAATTAGGGGATAAGAAATTAGGGAGATGTAAATACAAACCACATTCAGGTTCCACCTAACTCCAGTAAGAATGGCCTACAAACAGAAATCAACTAATAACAATTGCTGGTGAGGGTGTGGGAGAAAATATTATCTACTCCACTGTTGCTAGGAATGTAGGCTAGTGCAGCCACCATGGAGAGAACTGAAAATTGATATGCCCTATAACACAGCTATCCTATTCCTATGGCTGTATTAAATCAAATCTGCATACCAGAAAGTGGCCTGCAACTCTATAGCAACACAATCCACATTAGCAAAGACATTGAAACAACAGGTAAATGAATTGACAAACCGTGGTACATGTACTCATGGAATATTACACAGCCATGTAAAGAATGAAATTGCAGCAAAATGGTCCCAGCTGGAGGCCAATTTGCTTAGTGAAATAAGCCAGTCCCAAAAGGACAAATATGAGTTCCCACTGATGTAAGACAGCCTTCATGCAAAGTACAAAATAAATATGTAGGCAATCAACTACATACATACAAACTCATAGTTGAAGTGTATAATGTAGATTGGCACACTGGAAAATGGAGATACATTGCAGTATGCATCTCTACTCCTGAACAAAGAGTACTCTAAATCAATCAGTCAAAATATCTTGACAGCATACTAGATTTTCTACCTTTGTCTATATCCACAATATCATGATACATTAGAATAGCAGATTGTTCAACTTTTAATCGTTACTGAAAGACTATGCACTGACAATATGGGGAAATACAGTGGGAGGAGAAAATAAAGAGAAAGCAAGGGGAGAGGGTGTGAGGATCCCTGCACCTACAGAACTGTATCATGGAAAATATTAATAATTATTAAAAGTAAAAACATCAGAAACTAAGTAAATACATAGAATATGCAAGGGTAAGAAAATAAATCCCTGTTGAGAGAAATAAACAATACGAAAAGGAACGAACTACTATCATTGTGAATCCTGATGCTATTTTTAAGACACCAATTTCCCTCAATTAATCAACACATTAAATACCATCCCAAGCAAAACCTCACCATGCTCTTTTTCTTTTATTGGAAAGGCGGACATACAGAGAGGAGTAGAGACAGAGAGGAAGATCTTCCATCCAATGATTCACTCCCCAAGTGACCACAATGGCTGGAGCTGAGCCAATCCAAAGCCAGGAGCCAGAAGCTCTTCTGGGTCTCCAATGTGGGTGTAGGGTCCCAAGGCCTTGGGCCACCCTGGATTGCTTTCCCAGGCCACAAGTAGGGAGCTGGATGGGAAGTGGGGCCGCTGAGATTAGAACTGGCACCAATATGGGATCCTGGTGTGTGCAAAGCAAGGACTTAAACCACCACGCTATCATGCCGGGCCCCTCACCATGCTCTTTTGTACAAAGTAACAAGATGACCATGAAGTCATAAGGAACTGCTCAACACCCCAAAACCAACAAAACAACTTTAAAAAATAACAAAATGGAAGAATTAAAGGTAAATAATTTAGGGACATTGTTACAAAGGCACAATTAGTCAGACCATGGAGTATTACTGCGAAGATGGACAAGCAACTAAATGATATAAAATGATTCAGAAGATTTACACATATATGAATAACTCATTTCTTCACAAAAGTGTGAAGACAATTCAGTATAGACAGAATAATTTCTCAATAAGGGATATCGGAGCAATTGTATATCCACATGGAAATATGAAACTGAATCCATAACCTAATGTTGTATATAAATATTAACTTGAAACAGATCAGATCTAAATGTTAAACCCAAAACTGTTGAAGTTCCAAAGGAACACAAACAAGAAAATCTTTGTGACATTGAATTAAGCAGGCATGTCTTATATGGAGAGTGAGTGTGAATCAAAAAAGAACTTATTAATTGAGCTCCATAAAAAAGTGAAAGCACCTTTCTTTTGAAAATGCTACTACAGGGGCCCGGCAGCATGGCCTAGTGGCTGGGGTCCTCGCCTTGAACGCCCCGGGATCCCATATGGGCACCAGTTCTAATCCCGGCAGCTCCACTTCCCATCCAGCTCCCTGCTTGTGGCCTGGGAAAGCAGTTGGGGACCGCCCAGAGCTTTGGGACCCTGCACCTGTGTGGGAGACCTGGAACAAGTTCCTGGTTCCTGGCTTTCGGATCGGCGCAGCACCAGCCATTGCGGCTCACTTGGGGAGTGAATCATTGGATGGAAGATCTTCCTCTCTGTCTCTCCTCCTCTCTGTATATCTGACTTTGTAATAAAAATAAATAAATCTTTTAAAAAAATGCTACCACATAGCATGAAACTATAATCCCTCAACATGGATAAAATGTTAGCAAATGTGTAACTGTTAAAGGAATTGTGTATGTGTGTATGTTGTGTGAGTAGAATGTATGCAGCTATCTGTGCATACAGAAAGAACTCAAAACTGAAGAATAAGGAGACTACTTACTTAGATTATGTGTACATTTGAATGAACATTTCACCGAAGTATGGAGATGACACACCAGCACATAAAATGATCAGCACCCTAATTTCTTGAGTAAAGGGTCATTAAAATCACAATGGGATAACTCTGTAGTATTTATGACATTGCTGAGATCATTAAGACTGAAGCAGGTATTCAGCACAACAGTTAGGTCACAACCTGGGGGCAAGGTTGTGGCATAATGGCTTAAGCCACTACTTATGATGCTGACATTCAACATTATAATGCCAATTTGAATCCTCACTGCTCTGCTTCCAATCCAGCTCTGGTAACATACCTCTGAAGGTAGAGGTATGTTATCTTGAGTGCTTGGGTAGAGACTCAGAGTTCCTGGCTGCTGGCTTTGACCTGGCCTAACCTCAGCTGTTGGAACCATTTAGGGAGTGAACCTACAGATGTAGGATTTCTTTCTGTCTCTATACTGTTCTTTCAAATAAACCTGCTTATTTTAGTCTAGCCTATACCAATGGCACACTTCAGTCAGTCCGCAGTTAAGTAGTGATTCAAGAGAAATCAAAGTCTATGTCTATACAAAGATTTGTGCAAGAATGTTTCTAGCAGTTTTGTTTCAAATAGTCTCAAACTGGAAAACCCCAAAGTCCATCAATAGACAAATGGATAAACTGGTTTGTTTGGGAAGTCAGACATGGTATATCAGCAATAAAAGCCAAATTAGTTATTGGTATTTTTACAAATATTTATTTTTATTGGAAAGGGAGATCAGATTTATGGAGAAAAGGAGAGACAGAGAGAAAGATCTCCCAATTGCTGGTCCATTCCCCAAATGACCAAAACACCTACAGCTAAGCTGATTTGGAGCCAGGAATGAAGAGCTTTTCAGGTCCCCCACATAGGCGGAGGGTCCCAATGCTTTTGGCCATACTTTGCTGCTTTCCCAGGCCACAAACAAGGAGCTGGATGGGAAGTGGAGCTGCCGGGACACGAACCAGCAACGATTTGGAATCCCAGCACTTGCAAGGAGAGGATTTAGTCACTAAGTAATGGCACCTAATGCACATTTTATACTATGGATGAAGCAGCACTTTAAATAACATGAAACTATTTTAACTCAATTACACTAAGAAGTATTAAAATTTGCAAAATGCAGCTAAACCCAGTGTTACAATAACATTTTTATGGCTCTGGGGCTGGTATGCTGGTACAGTGGGTATAGTTGCCACAGTGCAAGCTACTCCACTTCTGAACTAGCTCCATAATAATGGCCTGAGACAAGGAGTAGAGGATGAATCAAGTACTTGGGCCCCTATTTCCCATGTGAGTGACCTGGATGAAACTCCTGGCTCAGACCTGGTCATTGTGGCCATATAGGGAGTGAATCAGCTAATAAAAGATCTTTTTCCATCTCATCCTCTCTGCCTGTAACTTTACTGAATAAATAAGTCATTACAATTTGCAGGGCCTTAATGGGACAATTTGAAAACAAAAAAATCTGATAATCAATGACTAAACATTCATTACAGGCAATTAGAAATAAATAGAAAATTAATCACAAAGATAATAAAAGATACAATTAATGATTGGTGAGTCAAAATTAATGAAATAGGAAACAAATATATGGAAAATAATTAATGTGCTTGAGTGAAGCAGAAGCTCTCATTGAGTTTCTTTGGAAAGATTAACAAAATTAATTTCACCCCTTCCTATATTGAAAAAAATAAAAATTCCCAAACAAGATTGAAAAGAAGTCATCACCAGAACCCTAAAATAGCATAAACAAGTATATAATAAGTATGAAAACTAAGTGACATGAACAGATGGTTAAAATAAATAAATTTAGCATGAATTCTGTATATAAACGCAGCATAAACAAAATGGCATTTCATTATATAATTATTTATAAAATAACAAAAATAGAAAGTACAATAGCAGCTCAATCAAGTATCTAGGAATAAATCTAATGAAGTGCAAGAACATTTCATAGAATACCTTAAGACATTATTGAGAGTATCTCCATAAACAGAAATCCTGAAAATGTGCCATCACTTAATTTTTTTTTTAAGATTTATTATTATTGGAAAGCCGGATATACAGAGAGGAGGAGAGACAGAGAGGAAGATCTTCCATCTGATGTTTCATTCCCCAAGTGAGCCGCAACGGGCCAGTGCTACCCCAATCCGATGCCGGGAACCAGGAACCTCTTCCAGGTCTCCCACACGGGTGCAGGGTCCCAATGCATTGGGCCATCCTCGACTGCTTTCCCAGGCCACAAGCAGGGAGCTGGATGGGAAGTGGAGCTGCCGGGATTAGAACCGGCGCCCATATGGGATCCCGGGGCGTTCAAGGCGAGGACTTTAGCTGCTAGGCCATGCCGCCGGGTCCACCATCACTTAATTTAAAAGGAATTTCTTCTCAGGTTGAAAGCAAATTCATGACAATTACCATGACAGAATTCTCATATCAATGTGATACTAATACAAAGAAAACAAATTTAATGTGTTTCATAGAGAAAATTTTAATATAATGACACTTCTTTTCATTCTTTTCTCCCTGACTGCAAGAAAATGCTTTACATATCAATAATCTCAAAATTGACACACAAATAGAAATCAACCACAGTGACCTGAGTATTCTGACATTGAGTGACCACTCAATGTCAGAATACTTTGTGTTGACATTGGTATATTACATGAACTTTCAGTAGCGAAAGCGTTCCTGAAGAACAGTACGTATGTAGGATTTGGTTCATAACATAACACAAATTATTTTAAAGCTACATTAGTCAAGTAGCTTATTGCTAGTGCCAGAATGCAGATTACTTTAAAAGGATAGAAAGTCTATCCTTGTCAACATGTTTCTATTCTAAGTGACATACGATTGATTCAGATATAAATATGAAACAATAATAAATATCCAAAACAATGGCTGAAACCGAAGAATTGCATGATGCTGAGTCAGGTGCATACTCAATATCATTATTTCCAGGATAATAGCTTGTCCCCCACCTCAACTACCAACCAGAACAAAAAGTGCATTCCAGGTCCACTGAACTGGCTTTAAAGGAAAAGCTTCCCAGGCATGGGATTGCTGGTTCATATGATCATTTTTTTTTTCTTAAGGAAACTTCGATCTCATTTTTTGAGTGTACCATTTTACATTATAGTCCCCCAAAAGAGTTCTAGTTTATTAATATCATTGTCAACATGCTATTATTGTTCTAATGGCTAGCCTAATAGTTGCAAGGCAAGCTTTATTCCCCAAAATATTTATTCATTAGAACGCAGAAATACTGTGCCAGAAATCTGACACAGGGAGCCAGTGCCATGGCACATCAGGTTAAGCCTCTGACTGCAGTGCCAGCATCCATATGAGCACTGGTTGGAGTGTGGGGCACTGCACTTCCCATTCAGCTCCCTGCTAAGCCTGGGAAAGCAGTGGAACATGAGCCAAGTTCTTGGGACTCTGCATCTGCATGGGAGACCCAGCAGAAGTTACCGACTTTGAATCACTTTAACACCCATTTGGGAAGTGAACCAGCAGATGAAAGATTTGTGTGTTTGTGTTTCTTCTTCTCTCTCTGTAATTCTGCCTTTCAAAAAATGTATAAATACAGAAATGCATAAATACATAAATAAGTTATGCTTAAAAGCAGACAGGGATGGTGCAGTGGCCTAGCAAGCTAATCCTCCACCTACCACATGGGCATTCCATATGGGAACTGATTCATGTTCCAGCTGCGCTACTTTCACCCCAGCTCCCTGCTAATGGCCTGGGAAAGCAACAGAGGATGGCCCAAGACCTTGGGCTCCTGTACCATGTGAGAGACCCGGAAGAAGTTTCTCGCTCCTGCATATGGAATGACTCAGTTGTCGCTGCTGCAGCCATTCGCAAAGTGAACCAGTGGATGGAAGGCCTCTCCCTCTGTAAAATCTGCCTGTCAACTAGAAATAAATCCTTTGCTAAAACCCAAATTGATAAGACCTCGTATTTACTGATCCTGTCCTCTAGTGCTTTTTTGCTTTTATGATTTATTTTTATCTGGGAGGCTCATTTAAAGAGCAAGGAGAGACAGAAATCTTCCATCTGCTGGTTCACTGCCCAAATGGCTGCAAAAGCAACAGCTGAACCAACTGAAGCCAGGATCTTCTTGCAGGTACCCCATGTAGGTACAGGGTCACATGACTTTGAGCCATCCTCTGCCCTAGGCAGGGAGCTGCATTGGGAGTGGAGCAGCTGGTACACAAACCATTGCCCATATGGGATGCTGGCACTGCAGGCAGAAGATTGCCTTGTTAAGCTACTGTGCCATCCCCTCACATGTTTTTATTGGGCAAGGCTGAGAGGCAGGGGTTCTCATGTGAGTGGGAGAGACTATGTGAGCCACAACCTAATGCATACCCATGTGTAAATTAGCAGGAGGCTAGAATTGGGCATGAAGTTGAAGCTTCCCAGGTACTCTCATGAGCGATATGGACATCTCAACCTATAACCCAATCGCCTGTCCCTTACTTTTTAAAATGAATGTGTTAATACTTGTGCATATTTATGGAGTATAATGACCTTACACTATATGTATACAAAACTAAGTGACCCAATCATAGCAATCAACATTTGTTGACATTAGCATTAGAGCTTCAAAAATCTTCTCTCTGTTCACAAAATATGTAATAGGCTATTATAAGCTATAGACACTTCACTATACCATGTAACACTAGTAACTTGCACCTTTCATAATGAGAACATATTTTATTTGTGCTTGTCTCACTTCACTGAACATAATGTCCTAACTATAAATGGATCTTAGACCATTCATGGCTGAATAATATTCCATCATGTCTATCACCTCACCCCTGTCAAAACCTATTATAAAAAAGACAAAAGACTATTACCAAGAAGACAAAAAATAATAAATGTTGACAAGTTCACGAGGAAAGCTAAGTCCTAAAGCAGTGTCAGTGGGAATACAAATTAGTACAGTAACTATGGAGCTTCCTTACAAAGTTCAGAAATAGAACTGCCACACAATCCAGCAATTCAACTACTTGGCCTAAATCCAAAATACAGGAAATTGTTCTATCAAAAAGATACCTGCTCCATTTTTATTGCAGCATTGCACACAACATCAAGGCATAGAATCAAACAAGATAAGATGCACAGATAAAGACAGTATGGTTTTGACTTGCATTGGGTGAGCATCTATTTACATACTTATTAGCCATAGTCTGACTTCTCTGGAGAATGAACGCTCAAGTTCTTAGTCTTGTTTTAATCTGGGATACTCAATTTTTTCCATGGATTTGTTGGAGTTCCTTTTATATTTTGGATATCAATCTCTTACCTAATAGCTGCCTTGTAAACATTTTCTCCATTCTTTAGATTGCCTTTTTATTCTGTTTTTTTTTTGTTTGTTTGTTTAATGTGAAAATAATGATAATGCTAAATTGGCTTAATTTGGCTGCAGTCTTTCACTTAAACATGAAACTCATTTTTCAGTTTATGACAATCACTGAAGAGTCCCTTTCACAGAATGAATGCATCATTTCATGCTTCTACATTCCATGGATGCATTGGACTGTTTTATCTTTAGAGTTGTGGCTCAGGTGCCTTCAGACAACTCCGTGCACTAGGACAGAGACTGACACATTCTAATTTTACAAAGTGTTGTGTAACTCAGACACAAAGATAGAAACTGATACATAAAATCTTTCTGTATGTTAGAATCTTGTGTGATTTGGATCAAATCAATGAGTACTGTCTCAATTTCTGATTTTCAATTTCTATGGGAATTTATTATAATTCTTTTTACTCACAGGCTACTATTTATGCTCTATGCCCAATGAGGCAATTTATTCTGATGGGATTGGCATATATTTTCCTTTCCAGCAGCAAATACGTTATAATGCTTTCACCTTTGATTATAAAGCTTAATGATAAATATTCATTATTCTTCTTCCTAGGCCCATTAGAACCAGCCAGATGTTTATGGAATTGGCATAGTCATATCTTTGCTTGAATCATTTATCTGTGATTACACTGAATTTAAGAAAAAAACAGGACAAGCAATTGGGAAAACTGTTCAAATGACTGACTAAAGTAATGTATAACAAAAGGATCCAGATTTATGAGTTGACTTTGCATTTTATCTTCAGAAATAATTACATTGTTATACACTTACATGCACACGAGTAATATTTGCAATGCAATTTCAAACTGTAGAAATTTGAACTGGGGAAAATTATATTATATTAAGCCTTTAACTTCTCTCCATTACATTGAGATAGACACTCCTTTCAGGAAAATGTTAGCCGGTTACTCTATTTAGTAAAAAAGAAAATAGCACACAGTTTCCCACCAACAATGTCAGGTTCCTAAGGCTATGGGACTGCTTGTTAGAGGACCATAGGTAGCTGTGAACGTCTCTGGTCAACTATTGATGATGGTTTCGATTATACTGCGACCCTGCTCCAAAGTTAACCTTATTCCTAACTTTCTTACATTAGGAAAATGAGTTGCTGTGAAAGTATGCTCAGGTGTCTGAGTATACTTGATACTCCACCATTTTTCATTTCCACCAAAATCTGTAATTTCAATTATACTTTAAATCTCTTTCAGAAAATGTTGTGTAATTATTCATTTCTCTTTCTGTATCTTACTAGCTTTTAGTTTTATCAGACTTTTCATCTAATTGGTAATGACCTTCAGCCAGCTTCTTTGTCTCTCAAATTCCTTAATCACATTTCATGGTAGGGCCATCAGATGATCCTGGAAAAGCCACATGTTGAGATGCCAGAGAAATCCATACAGGTTTGAAACACTTAAACAGAACCAGAGTGGACCAAAAAAAGACAAGTCATTGAACCTCTTTCAAGTTCCCTAATGTAATATATTGGCAATGCATCTCATTAACTGGCCCAAATGAGCCTTCCAAATTATTTTCTGAAAATAACAGACTTTATGTTTCCAGAAAATCCAAGTTCAGCATGGTAATGTAGTGTTTAATATCATCTTGGAATTGGCATTCAGTTCTGAAACATGTCTTCATGTTTAAATGAGCCTTCTAGTATTTTCTCAATGATCAATGTTTACAGACATTTCACTCAGGATCTATAGTCCTCAACATGGACACATTGTAAAGCTAAGAAGAGATTTTGAGAGAATTCTCTTCACCAAGCCAAGTCATTACATCAAATGTAAAAATAGTGTAATTAAGCATTTAAATGATTTATCTAAATGCTACATGTTTGGTTTAAGGGAGCTGCAAAAACTTGCTTAGCCACCTGTGTGCACTGCATTTCATGACTTTTTTATGGGATCATTCAGATGTGAAGTATAGGACTGTAAGATGTATTTTTATTCAATAAATTTGTGCCAAGTATTGTACATGCCTTGAATTTATATGATGCTCTGTATTGTGACATTTTGCAAGGGAAGATTTAAAATGTGCCATCTGACTTACAAGTAAAAAGAGCATCTCTAAAATCATACTAGTTACTGTGAAAATATAGCAGCAGAAACTTGTTTTTGGCGAACAAAAGAATGATGACACAGTTTATTTGAAAGTTTTATCCTGAAAGATAAGGAAGCAGGATTTGGGTCTCTGTTCTTCTTATCTGTCCTCTCCTTAACCAGTCCTCCTGTTCCTGCCTCACCTAAGGTGCAGGAGTTTAGGCCATTTTCTGGAAGAATGAGCCATGTTTACATCGGAATAGAGCATTTTGTGAAAGCCTCTGAAACTACTCTAAGAGTTGACCTAAGAAAGTGAGATGGAAAGCAATATGGAAAAAAACTAATCCTGCAGGAAACAAAACTAAAAGAAAGAGAACAAAAAAACACCCCAAACGAAAATCTTATCTCAAAGAAGTACAGATGGGACTGAATGTGCTTTGAACATTTTAACTTACTCTTACACTTCATGATTTCAGTGTTGCTTCTGTTTGTTTAGTTCTAAAAAAGGTGATTAAGCATTTTTTTTCAACTTTCAGACAAGAAGGATTAAGGATGGTTTTGAACAAACAAACTCGTCAGAGAGTAAAGAACTTTTTAAAAAATTTATCTCCTGTATGCACAGGAATATGTTTCTCTACGGTCTCTGTGGTTTCAGGGCACCAGTGTTGTTAGCAGCTCAGAAATTATTCTGGTAACCATAGGAGCTCTGTCACTTCTCAACTGGTGTACAAATAATGGCATCAAATCTGTCCAAGTATGAAATTGTTGTCCAGTATTACCGCCTCTGTGCATTTTGATCAGCTGCCAGCTAAGGATCCTTGGGGCAAATCTATGTAAGCTTATTTCTCAATTCATTTGCGTTACAGGGAGAAAAACAAACAGTCTTTAAGTTGCTACTAATTAATATGATTGCTATGACTCCTCTCTAAGGAGCACTCTTTGAACTACACAGTGCATGTATAGATGATGTGCACCAGGCTTCAATTCATTGAAGCAAGCATGAACCAGTCAGAGTTCCTGCTTTAAACCAGGCTGGCAACTAAAAAAGCTCAGCTGGGAAACATGGTAAGGTAAGCTATTTACAAGGATTTTAAGATTTTCAAGTGTGAGTATCTGTTTCGAGAAATGTTGGAAAAATACTGTTTTCATTGTTTTTTGAAGAGCCCTTAATGGAAGTTGGATTTGATCTAGAAATATGACCTATCCTTTGAATTTTTCACTTAAGGAGCTTTTGATGTTTTACGCAATAGAGTGCTATCACAGACGCTGGCAGGGTTCTACTCTAGTGCCAAGGACATCTTAATCCGAGCACTTGTGTCTATCCAAGGTCAGTCTCCAGCCGTAAGAGCTTGCTCAAGTTGTACGCAGGGCAGATTCAAACCGATGACTTAATACTTGCTGGAGCAGTCATCAGTAACAGAGAGCAGAGATTGGTAGATAAATACCATAGGCCTCCTTGGCTCCCAGGTGATACAGCACTGAATTGTCTTATCCACTCTTTCCCAGAGATGTCCAGGGGGATTGTCTCCCACTGCTCTCAGTGGAAAGAGTGTCTACTGGTTTCCTTTCCTTTTATGTCTCATTTCCTCATTTTCCTTTCAGTAAGCATTGTCATTCCTTCCCAAAGAAACTATTTGCACTCAAATTGTCTCATGGTTTGCTTTAGAAATAGCCCTAAGATTATTTCTATTGTTAACACAGATGTACAAATAAGTAACATCTGATTCTTCTGATTTATCTCAACTTTTTTTCCACAGAGCAGTAAAATATGGGGACTTTCAATAATTAAACAATACCCTAGATCAGCACACCTCTGATAGCAAAGTATTAACGAGTGCTTGTAAAAATTGGTAAACTAATCAGAATTTATACAAAACTCACTTCAAAGCATCTTGTATCACTTGTGATAATGGGGGGTACAGTCATAGGAATATCCTGAAAGTTAGACTATGCAGTTACTAATTAGAAATATGATTAGTTTATTGAGTATTTAACCAGAGGCTAGGAAGAGTGGCAGGAATAGAAGGAATTCAGGTTTAAAAACAGGGGAAGCTGAGCATGACTCATCAGTTGTGACAGTGTGAGATAGTAATATGAAATGGAATTCAGAAAAGCGCGGTGAGAGGTATATGGGAACTCTATTACTAACTTACTATTTTTGCTTTGTATGTTTTAAATGATCCTGAAATATTATAGACTATTTAAAAATAGTTCAAATCATTGTCTCAATCAAAAAAAGAAAATCCTAATATTCATCCCAAACTATTCTATTACATATTTGTGTAAGTATGTGCACACACGTGTGTATATAGTTATTGCTTTCCTTTTTTCAGTTGAAGCTAACTATAACCATTGCATTTCCAATATTGGACATTGTATTACCACTGCAAGGCTCTCTTCTAAACCCTCCCAAATCTTTTAAACACATAGTTTGTTGATATTTGTAGTAAAAGCTTTCAAAATTCTACAGAATTATTGGAGGTGGAGAGGAAAGAAAGGAGGGAGGGAAGGAAATTTCCATGTGTTAGTTTACGCTATAGATGGCCACAATAACCGGGACAGAAGTCACAACAAGAAGCCAGGACCTCAATGCACATCTCCCATGGGAGGCAGACACCCAGTCATAGCAACCATCACCACTGCCCCCAGGGATTGCACTAGCAGGCGCCAGGTTCCACAGCAAGACCTGAGCGTTAGAACTAGGAACTGGATGTGAGATGTGATCTCTTAACTGCTGGCCCAAATGTCTAACCCTAACAGAAGCATCTAAGGGTCTAAGCGTCTAAGGGTCTAAGTAAAGCTACCTCAATCATTCCCCATGTTTTGTCTTACTTATCTGGATACTATGAGGCAAGATGTTCTGTTAGCCTCTACAGTTTTCAAGCCCAATTTAAGTTACTGGAGAAACTGTAGAGGCTAACGGAACATCTTTTTTATTTTCCTTCTCATGCCTTCAACTTGTGTATGAGCTTTATTTTTTATACTATTCTTCATTACTTTATCCTCATCAGTTTTGAAGTCCAGATGGATTATATGCTACTGGTTTTGTTTCAATCCTGATTATAAAAAATTTGTTTCCTCTTATCTTTGCTTGACTATACAAGCTGTGTTAGTCTTCTCTGTATTATATCAATAAGTATGTACTATTTCAAATGGCATACTCTATTACAGGACTTGTCTGAAAATGTTTCTATTTTGTACAGTTAATGAGGTATTATCTATCTATGGGAATTTTACAAATTCAGTAAGGATGGAAAATAAGCACAGGGAAGAGTTACCACACTTCTGCTCATGTTATGTGTCTTAAAACATGTTAAGTAAAACTAACATTATGAATATATTAACAAAGTAAAGTTGCATTGACAATAGGAAAATCATTAGCTTTGAAGTCAGAAAAAAGATTCCAAGTATGGTGCCTACATTTGCTACCTGTGTGATGACAGTTTATTTAAAGTCTTTCAGTCTTGTCAGTCCTAAATTTGGGATAATTCTTTACCTAGGCTGCTGTAAGGGTTAAATGAGATCATGTCTTTCCGTGTTTCTCAGAGAACAATTTTGCTTTCCTTTCCCAGGGACATTTGGCAATGTGTGATGACGCTTTTGGTTGTCACAGTTGGACAGGGAGGAGAGCAGAGTCACTGGCTTCTGGTGGGTGGGGGCCATGGGTGCTGCTTACCATCCTCCAGTGCACAGCACATCCCCACAAGGCAACAAAATTGTGAGAGTGCATAGTCACCACCTAATAGGTACTACACATGTAGCACTTTAATTATTGCCATGTAAAGAATGATCTACAGAACAAGCTTGATTTTACCGGGAGGAGACAAGGGAATGGATGCTGTAAAATTAAGTTGAGCAAAACATGCTGAAAATTATTCTGAGTATAACCACTAAAGGTTGTGAGGGACAAACTAAAATGCACATTGACTGTTTTATTCTAAATCCTAAAAATAAAGGGTAAAATTTAAGCAATTAAAGGTGATGGGACCATTAAAACACCCTTTTGTCCAGACTGATGAGAGGCTGTACGAAAATTTTAACCTATACAAATAAACAAAACTGCATTAAACACATTCCAGGGTATTAAAGCTATTATGATTATTAGACTGTGAAATATGTTGCCAAGGAAGTGCCAGACCTGCCACCTCTTGAGACACTTAAAACTCCACTAACAAAACATTACAAAGTGTATTACTGGGAAAAAAGAAACAGCACAGAAGGGGATCAAACTAACTCAGAAGGCTTCCCCCGCCCTTCCGCTATGCATGTTTTGGCAGTTACTTTAAAATGGTAGGAGACAAAATGTCAGATTGGGAACAAGTTTTATGAGATCAACCCATAAAATCAGTTACTTAATCAGTTTGGAACAGACCACGGAAATTGGCAAAAGCTTACTATTGTGAAATAAAATTAAGGCTGTTAAAGAGGAAAAGATATCATAATCTATGACATTACCTTCATCATCTACAGAGTAGGCAAACTGACTTTGAGCATAACAACTTCAAACATTAACATCTGGAAATGGTTATACAAAATATAACAAAGATTCACTGTACTAGTTTTTAGACTGAATGTCTATCCTATCTTAGTCTCTTCATGTCACAGATTAGGGAAAATAGAAAACATCGTTTGAAATACTTAGGGATCTAATGTCTGCATCACAGTTTTTATGCTCCAAAGTAATATGGCATATATAACTGTTCTTCAACAAAACTCTAAGAAATGCATATAATGAGAGACTCCTAAGAATGAATTTCAGAGTGTTTTTCTTGTAGCCTCATAAAACTTTTAACTCCATTTCCCATTAGCTTTCTGAAGTACACTCATTTTACTATTTATGTCTGTATGTAGTACACTGTGCTTCATCCTTTTCAATACAAAGGTCATTTGACTAGCATCATTTCAACTGATTTAAAAAAATGTGCGTAAATTCATACAGTTAGAAATCAAGCATGCCAAGGTAAGTGACTTGCAAAAGGCCATGTGGTATGTTTACAAGGCAAAGCTCGATTGATGAAATTAGATTTCGCTTCTCTCAGAAATATTTTTCCTGTGGCTCTATCTTCTACCCCAAGTACTTTGTCACGAGTGCTACTAAGAGAAATGGAAACTGCTTAGCAATTGCATTATATAGACATCTAAATTTTTATTCCCTTAGATCTTGGGCTTCTGGCTCATGGTTGAGTCCCTACATGTAACAGATGGCCATTTAATAAACACAGCTCCAGGCTTAATAGCTTGGCTTTCAATTTTTTTCTCAATATATGATGCAAAAGTGACACATTCACTTGGATTTTTGAATTTTTATCTTTTATCAAGTTAGCAAAAAGGAATATAATATTCACTCACAACACTGGGCAGTGGCAGCAAGCAGCTTCTAGTCAGCCCTGCAATCAAAGGTCAAAAAATGACACTGCACAGTGGACTATGTTGCCATCATTTCTTTAGATGTGTGTGTGTGTGTGTGTGTGTGTGTGTATGTGTTGGGGGAGGGAGGTGAGTGTGATATTTGCATCCCATGATGTCTACAAAATTGATCATCTATGTATATAAAGGAAGTCCTCAATAATTCGCTACAAAATAGGCTTTGAATTAGATTAATGTTGACTAACTGTGAGCCAATGTAAGTGTTCTGGGCACATTTAAATTAGACTGGTATGACGTTAAGTATGTTAGACACATTATATTTGCCATTGACTTCATGTTATTAGGATAGAGCTCCATCTTTTCAGGAGCTTCTATGTACTCAAACAACATAGTTTGAAATTCTATCAAATACATACACAACAGTGGAGTTTACATTAAATGGGAATACATCTTAAGAGTCACCATTAGTCAAGAAAATCTGTTACTGATTCAGTCTCTTTGAACTAGCAGCTATGAATTTCCAACTCTTAATTACCTAAATTAACAAGTGAAATTGCTTTGAAGTACAAATTTGTAGCAATTTTTCTATTTCTGTCACCATTACCTGAAAGCCAGAATGTGTTGATTAACAGAAGATAATTTCTCAACACAAAACAGAGATAACAAGGATGAGCACCATAGTCATTTTCCACTAGTGGAAAACTTTGCCAGCCATGTGGCATTAGGTTTATTCTATGTTAACCAACAGGACGCAGTACAGTCAAATGGTAACAGATTTTTACATGGGTAAGGACTAAAGAAGAAATGGTTTCCACTGGAGAAAATGATTATCTCATTTTTGTAAATGACCAAATAGAGGATGAGCAACTAGTCATTGGTAAGACGGTGTAAGAGATTCTGATTTTGAGCAGTAGTCGGGTTTAACATACTCAGGTTTCATTTCTGCAATTCTTACATCACGAGGGATAAAAGGAGATCATTTAGAGCAACTGTTACCTGACCTCTTTAACTCAAAAGTCAGTCCCACCCTACAAAAGCTGTACTTAAAGAAAATTTTGCAGACCATATTAAAAATGGGATCACACTTTATTTAAAAGTGTAGTTGAAATACTCATGGTTAGCCAACTTTTCTATTTGCAAACAGGGTTTCTAATTGAAACTAAGATCGATGGGGTACTGAAACTTTAACAGTGCCAGTAATCACTTCTAATTATTTTGTTGTAAAAACATAGGAGCTCTCTCTCTTTTAATGGCTGTGTTTTCCTGCTGTTTCCAACTGCAACACTTCTTTCAGAAACTGTGCAAAATATTTCCTAGGTAATCATTTGCCTAGCCTCAAATGAGCAATTTGTGAGACACACACTAAACAACATTACTGATACCCAAAGGTACTGCCCAGTCACAGAAGTTAGTGTAGAATACACTACAATTTAACACCCCCTGCAGGATCATGGTTACAAGCTCACTGTTGGAGAAATCGCTTACTTCCCAAACAGTTTTTCCAAACATCAAATTATCAAAGGAATGATAAATTCAAGGTATACTAAAATGTATCACATAATGGGAAAGACTAGCAAGGAACTTTTTTTTTTCTGGACAGATAGCATGCATGAGTATCATCAAATTTGTTAAAATTCATCATTCATGGGTTCCACTCCACATTTTCTGATTGAGCATAAGAAATAAGACACATAAATCCATGTTTTCAACAAATAGTGCCAGAGAATCCAAAGCACATACAATTTATATTTAGAAACAATGTCAACTCTTTACATTTGTATGTGTGCATGTGTGTGTATACACATACATACATGCAATACCTTAGCTTTCTCCACAGATAATGAATAGTAACAGTTTGTTTGTAGGTATCAAGTGCTCTAACCCCTTGCTAGTAGCCTGGGAAGGCAGCAGAGGAAGGCTAAGTTGTGCTTAGATCACTGACACACAGAGACCCTGATGGATTTCCAGGCGCCTGCCTTTAGCCTGGCCTGGCTCTAGCCATTGTGGCCATTCAGGGGAGTGAATTAGCAGGTGAAAAATCTGTCTCTCCATCTAATTCTGCCTTTTAGGTACATAAATAAGTAAACCTTTAGAATTAAATAAGAACTTATGCTCCTTAGGACATAATTCTTCATAAGTTGATAATTATTTGCATGCCAACTACTTAAAGGAGAAAACCGAGCCAGAAAAATAATCTGAATGCTCTATAGGCTTCCAAAATCATTTAAATCTCTCCAGGCTAGCTAGAGAGTTTAACTTTCATACTTTGAAGATAATGGAGAGGCCCTGTCCAGTACAACTTTCTGTGACAACGGAAATATTCTGTGTCCAATGTGGTAGCCAATAGCCCACATGACTATTGAGTATGTGAAATGTCACCAGTTACCATAAGAATAAACATTCAAATTTTAAAGGGACTACTGTCTAGTAGCTATCAGCTGGGGGGCATCACTGCTCCATATTGGATTCTTGGGATATGTAAATTTGGGCCAAGCTTTTACAGCTCTTTGAGATAATGGGCAAAGCAACAAACATTATTAAGTAATATGTAGGATATGAACGTAGTCTTCTGGAAATTTTCTCTTCCGTGCTCACAAAATATACTTGCCACTGGGCCTGTTTTTGTCTTGGGTTAAACTATCATGCTTTCAATACCTAATATATAATCTAACAGATGTCTTCATGTTCTCCCCAAACTGTTTGTGTTCTTTCTCATGCTCCCCTCTTCCCCCTTTGTTCTTCCCAGATGCTATAGCTTTTGCAGTGAGCATATATTTAATACACACTCACCAAAACATATATTCTAACAGAAGCAAAAATGGCACTAAAATATATTGCATTACAATTTTGGTGACATCTGTCCCAGCAGTGGGTCTTTTAAGCTTCATTTCCCAAGACATACTACTTTTGATTACTTTCTCAATTCTTCAAATAGCAGTCATTGGTATGTCGGCTTCAAGAAATAAGCAGGGAAACAGATGCTAAACCTTGAGCAAATGTGGTGAAAACAAAAAGCAACAGGAATAGAAGAGGAAATATGAGTTTTAATGAATCCATAGAAGTGTTACTTTTATCCCATTTTCTTCTAAAAAAGACTGTTGTCTTTTTCTTCTTTCCCATTCTACATAGAAATCACACCATCAGAGATTCCAATTTGATTTGGTTTGGGATGGGACTATGATGCTGCAGCATGCTTTAATCATCTTGTATTTTAGAAAACACAGTCCAGTAGAAGGGGAAGATTAGTAGTAGTAGTAGTAGTAGTAGTCAATGAATCATGTTCTCTTATTTTGCAGTGAGGTAAATTTGCAGAAACTGGCTCAAGCTTATGTGGTTATTTGTGCATGAGCTACAATCAGAGCCTAAACTAATTCCTAGTAGAATTCTCTTCCTAGAATAGCACATTTCATTCACCGGTATGTTTCCAAGTCATAGGTGCAACCTTCCTTTACCTTCCTCTGTTTCCTATTGGTCCTACTCTTCTTAAACTTTTATTTTAACTTTGTCACTGGCATGTGCTTCAAATTTTCTTAGCTTATATGATGCTTTTTACTAATTAGCCAGCTGAGATTATTAGAGCTTATATTGAGTAGCTTTCCTCCAATTGGAATATCGCAAATGATAAGATAGATATATATTTGATCAGACAGGTGGTTTCAACCTTGGCTGCACATTAAAACTCTGGGGGATTTTAAAAATACTAATATCCAAGTTCCATTTCTAATTACATCAGAATCTCTGTAGATGAGCCATTGGAACTGATATTTTTGAAATTGCCTAGGCAATTCAAACATGGAATTCAAGTTAAAAACATCTGGATCCAAGAAAGATATTAAGGAAGGCTTCCAGCTACTGAATACTAGAATCCAGTGACAAATAATTACATTGACTGCATTCTCCTCATCTATTTTCTCCAGCTAATTTAACACAAATTCTCCACGTTGGCTTCACTAAAACTATACAACTTACAATTGCCGTGGTTGCCACTAAAGCAAGGTCATGTGTGGAAATATGGGAAATAAATATTTCCTTCACATCAAAATATTAGTTATGCTGAACTTAACAGACCACTGTCTTTTTCCAATAACTTAGCTTTATGTTCACTTATGTTCTAGAGGACTACTAAGAATCAGAGGCCAAATATAGGATATAATTTTGGGTCTTTTTTGGAAATTCTCAAAGAAAAATAAAAAGATCTTGAATAATATAAGATCTTCTCTCTTGAAGAGAGAGGGAGGGGAAAAAAGGTGCTACTTTGAACTCCTTAGAATGTGTTTGTCATGGTGCTAAACAATTTGCAGCTACTACCTCAATCACTGCTGTAACAGCCCTCAAGTTAGCTGCCACCATATTTACTATTGTTTTATTGGCAGGAATAATCCCTCAGAAAAAGCAATTTGCTCAAATGTATCAGATTGGTAAGGGTTAAAGCAGAAACTTGAATCCTGGTCTGGCTGTTAGTTGATTTGTACATTTAGTGACTTCAATACTCCTTCTGAGTTGTTCACTTCTGAATGAGAGTAGAAAATATTACTAACAGGACCTATTCCTTTGCAATACATGTTATGCATTGTAAAAGAAGTAGGTGACTGCTGGCTGTAACAGCCCTAATTTTGCATTATTACCTTCCTATACTCATGTTCTTTGACTTATGACTTTGTAGCTCCCTCTCCTTAGGAGTTGGATTATATTTTCCTCATCTCTTGATATTGGGTTTGGCTATGTGACTTTGAGTGATGGTATATGAATCACTAGTACAGGCCTTAAAAAGCTTCCATGTATTTCCCATTCGTAATTAGAGGTCATAATCTCAGTGAATACAGGAGGATGAGAAATATTTGGAGCCAACTCACAGACCTGTAGTGCAAAGCAGACTTTCCCAGATTCAAAATCTATGGTCAAACTCAACCTGACCTTTTGTCTTTTGTACATGTAAGATTGTTGAGCCCAGTTGATAAAACCACCCAACCCTATTGCATGTGTGATTTGTGAGTGAGCCCAGCTGGGCTCAATATTGCTGCAGACATGTAAGCAAATCAAGTATTATTAAATGCATATTGTGACTGTTATACCCAATAGTTCACGTTAGAGGACAGGACAGTCATTATCACTGTACTCCTGGATGTGTGAACACTTCAAAGTACACAATGGTCAGGCTATATGTGTGAAAGACCAATTAATAACTGTACAATCTGAATGCTGGAAACAGAAAACATTGTTACTCCGTTTCTCCTAGTTGCAGAATTCCAAGTAGCAGTTAGCCACTGGGATGTCTCCTTAAAGTTGCTGGTCAGCAGTGCCATACTTGCTAGAAAGGACACTGTATCAGAAGGAGAAGCCAGAGACAGCTACAATGTTGATATATAGTTCCATAAACTTAAGACTGATTTCACTAAAAACCATTCAGAACAGCTGTTCATATTCTGTAGGGACTATATGCATGGAACAGAAAAGATTCTCAAGTTTGGGTAGGTAAAATGACAAGCTAGGTTAGGTTGGAGAGACTAATAATAGCACAAGTTTTGCTAACACATATGCCTTTCTATCAGAACTACTGGTGGAGAAGTGATAAGAATGTTTTCTAAAATAAAATCTTCCAATATATTTGGGTACTTCTAGCATGAGTATCCATTTTAGGAATACTCCACTAGGGTAGACATCTTCTCAATCTCAATTTTTTTTTTTCTGATACCTATCCCAAATTTTGGTATCTTTTCATATGCATGTGTGTGTATTTATACAGCTTTTGAGATAATAGTAGACATGTAAATTATAGTCAAAAAGACTTAATGTTCCACAAAATATGGAGTTCAAACTTTTTGGCTATGTTCCACTCTTACTATGTTCTTATTTTTCCAAATTCAAATCCACAAAAAACCCACGAATCTCAGAGAAATAAAAAATGCATAGAATTACTGTTGGCAACATGTAAACCACTGGTTAACTTTTCAGAAAAGAGGCATTACACATGATTTCTACAATCCCTCTACATTTTGATGGTTAACGGTATATCAACTCAAGAACTGAGGGAATGCCTAATATTTGAACTTTAATGCATACGCACCTTAGCTTCTAATTATTGGAAAATTATGCATCAAACATCTTGGTGAAATTATGCATCCCTATTCAGTCTAAAGTGAACAAGCAACTAGCCACAAGCTGGGTTAATAATGATAAAGTGAAACTGACAGTATCTATAATTGAAATGCAGGAATTAGTAATTGAAAACCACCATCATATGAAAGTAACACCAATACATACTCACTGATCACAAATTGCCCCTTCTAGAATTTGGCATTTCAGCTCAACTGCATATGTACTTAACATCATATACACCAGTCACATTTCATAAAGACAAGTTTGAATTAAAATCTTTTGTAGAATCTAAACATTAACAATCTAGTAGACAAAAAAAATGTTCCTGATCATGTTCTTGTAAGAAGGTAATGATGCTTCTAAATGTTCTACAGTAATATTATAGAGAACCAACTTATAGGGGTCCCAGTAGTCAAATTGAAGCATTGGGAGAAGAAATGAAAATAATAAAATACAGTAGTTATTTGATCATAAGATTAACAATCAACAAAAAGACCAATATGAGTGGGTATGGTAAGATGTTCTACAATGCAGTAGCCACCTACTCAGAAAGTATCCCTCCATAATATTTTGTACACTGTTATAACAATAAAACTTTGTGACAAGTCATTAAATTCAAGGCTGTAAGAATACATGTTAATGCGTAATACCCTAGACACTCTATATTTCAAATTCAGTAGAGATGACATCACTTCATTGTACTGTATTAGATCACGCCAAGTCCTTTCAACCACTCACTCAATGACTAAGTCTCAAATTCTCCAGTCCTATAGCATCATTTCTCCTAGTGAGATGTCCAATGCACTCACAAAAGATTTCTTGCTTTTATTTTTGTGTAGCATGTTACAGGCACAAAAATAAAAGCAAATGTATTTTGTGTATTTTTACTAGCCCAATTTTTATCTGTTACAACAACCAGCTTATAAACAAAAATGACTTAAGATTCTAATGACAGTATTTCCCTTGCTTTAAGAGAGCAATGGATCCATAGTAAACTTTTCTTCCATTCTTTCCAACACTCACCGAATCAAAGCCAATACCCATTATCAAGTCCCTTCAGACATCTGTGCAATGAGGTGCTTTGTGATTTCCTAGGAAATCTTCCTTATTATTGCAGGCCAGTAAGACCAGCTGTGTTCCTGATGATCTGCATTCTAGGTCCCTTACATCTGGACAATCTCTCAAACACAATCAAGGCTTACAACTTGAAAGCACACATTCCGAGTGTCTTTTGTGGATAAGCTAAGAATGACAGAGAAAGAAGATACTACTAAAGTAATAACCCCCTCCAAAGTCAACTAAGAGTTAAATGTTACTAAGTTGCTTCCCTTGGATCTGCTAATATAATTATTAGCTTTCAGAACTAAGGTAAAAGATTTTCTCATTTCAGGTTGGATGTAAATGTCACAGAAACATTAGCCAACATGCAAATGAGATACCTCTTTATAGTCACAATTCATTATCCCTACGACACTAAATATTGAATGTATGCTATTAATATTCAGGACTCTAAAAGCAAAAGTACTTGAATCAAAAAATGCACATAACATTTCAAACAGTGCAGAAAGTATCCATAGTTTCGTATCTATAGATTCTTAATAGAAGCACATTCTGAGCAGGATGGTATTTAAAAGCAATAAGGTGTGTGTGTGTGTGCGGGGGGGAGGGGATATATAGAAACAATCAGTTTGAGCAAAGAAAAACATGAAAATAGAAATTGCTAACAACAGACTCTAAATGTTTAACTACTTTGACTAAAATTATAACCTTAATTACTATGATGACATTTGCATATAAGAGAAATATATTTCAGAAAGGTGACTTTATAGCCTGTAAATTAAGACATTACTTTGTATAAGGAGTTAGGATGAAGTCCATGCTTTGACATTGCACTGAGCTCTGTCTTGATAGACAAATAACTCTGCTGAATGTTCCTTATTTTTCTTAGGAAGAGATTCTCTTGGCACCAAGTTATTATTAATAAGAAGAACTTATCCATTTGACTATCAAGCACATAGCAGTGGACACGATTACCAGTGAACAAAATCTTACATAACCTGACTTCTTTCTTTCCAATTATGCTATGAAAAGGTTAGTATCTTCTAAAATGTAAGTATATGTTTCCATACCACATTGAACCCCATTTCATATATATATAACTATTGTTTTGGGCAAAACTTTAAAATTTTAAAAATATACTAATGTGATTTCCATTGCTTAAAACAGCTCCCACAGCTGTAATTTTCTCCACGCTGTGGTTCAAAAATTAAAAGTTCTATCAGTTCCCCAAATTAAAGTTCAACATGAGACTTTCATTATTCTAGCTACCCTGATAGCCACAGATCCTAAGTTTTTCTCCAGCTCTTCTCTGAGTATTGTTCACCTGGCATCTCATTTGTACACTATGAGCTAAGTCTAGGATGGAGCCATCTGTACTAAATATGTACAGAAGGTTTTTCTTATTGGTCATTTGTCATGTTATTCCCTGACTCAGTGTAATAAACTATTTAACTCAGCACCATATTAGATATTATAAGTATTCTAGATTTTTTAAAGATTTATTTATTTTTATTGGAAAGCCAGATAGGCAGAGAGGAGGAGATAGAGAAGATCATCTGTCTGATGATCGACTCTCCAAGCAACCACAATGGCTGGAGCTGCGCTGATCCAGAGCCAGGAGCCTGAAGCCTAGGGTCCCAAGGCTTTGGGCCGTCCTCGACTGCTTTCCCAGGCCACAAGCAGGGAGCTGGATAGGAAGCAGGGCTGCCAGGACAGGAATTGGTGCCCATGTGGGATCCCAGCATGGGCAAGTCGAGGATTTTAGCCACTAGGCTATTGTGCCAGGCCCTGTATTCTAGATTTAAAGCATAAAGGAGGAGGCACCTAGACTATATGGAAATTAGTAATTTTATATATGGAATTTGAGCATTCATGAATGCTGGTGCTAACTGGGGGTGCTAGAACCAATTCATGTTAGATACAGTGGGATGACTCCCGAAATGAAAAGAATGGGAGAGAGGGAGAAATACATTTGTTCTTTTATATTTCAGTGCATACATTATCCTTACTTTTATGTTTTTATGTTTAATGCAAACAATTGTCTTGAAAAGGCTAAAGTTAGTGTTTCTACCCAATTTTCATCCTGTGGTACATAATCCCTTTTATTACCTATTTTCATTCCATTAACTTTTTGGGCAATACTACAGCAGACACAGAGAAAAGAGCACAGATAAGCATAGAGCTCAATGAATTTTCATTAGGGAAACACACCTACGTAACGACCTAGATACAGAATTAAACATACGCAATGCGCTGTAAAGTCTCACTCTCTTTTAGTCACTAACTTCACTTCCGCAGGTCAGCACTCTTGCAGTTCCCAGCAACATTTTATCAATTTGCTCATCAAACTGAACTTGTGCATAAAATCTTAGACTCATATGTACTTACTGAGCCTGACATCTTTTTATCACCTTTACCATTCGTATCGAACACATGTTATTTGTGTGCAGCCATAGTTCCTTCATTTGTATTCCTGAAATGTATTTTTCCCAATTTGTCATTCTAGTATTGACAGACCTTCAGATCATTTCCAAGAACTTTGTTTGCCTTCACTCTGATAAACAAGTATGAAACGAACATTATTGCATATGTCGTGAGAGGCAATAAATGTATCTTTGTTGGTATCACGATTAACAGTGGAATTAATGGGAAACAGTATGCACATGTTTGGCCTGAATAGGTCCTGGCACAAAGCTTTCCCAGAGATGTTCCAATTGTTACTTCCAACAGGACTCTGAGGCTTCCTGTTGCCCCATAGTCTCACCAACATTTGGTATCTTTTTTTTTTTTAACTTTTGTGTATTTCAGGGTTTAGTCTAAAGTCATCGTGATTTTAACTTATGTTTCTCTAATAATGAGCACCTTGACATATGCTTTTGGGTTTTGTGGGTATTTTGTTAGTTAAGTGCCTGTTCAGCCCTTTTACTTTTTTCCCTTGATCTGTATTGGTCTTTGATTTATAGGAGTTCTTTCTAAATTCTACATGCAAGTCCAATGATGCTAGAAGGTATCCCAAATATTTTTTTACAATCTCCAGCTTGCTTTTTTTACTCTGAATAGGACTGTTGTGATGAAATCATGATTCTTTAAATCATTGCTGAGGCCATTTGGTGCAATGCATTGACTGCCACTTGCAATGATGGTATCTCAGACTACTTGTCTGAATTCTGAGTTCTGGCTGTTCCCACTTCCAATCCAGCTGACTGCTAACGTGTCTGGGAAGGGAGCAGAATATGGCCCAATTTCTTGAGTCCCTTGCCAGCCATGTGGGAGATCTGAATGGAGTTCCCTCATCCTGGCTTTTGCCTATCCCAGAGTTGGCTGTTGTGGCCATTTGGGGAGTTAAACAACAGATGAAAGATATTCTTTTCCCTTTCTCCCTCCCTCCCTCTGCCACACAGCCTTCCAAATCAATAACTAAACAAATATTTTTTAAAACAATTGGTTATCACCTTTCTTTTCTTTAGAGTTCTATCTTTGCATCCTAAGAATTTATCTGGCACATTATGAAGATACTATGTTTTTGTCTGGAAAAATAGTCCTCCTAGAACTGATAGTCATGATGAATACAATGATCCAGTTGAATTCTTCGTTTCCTAGAAAATATTTCTATTCACAATGCTATGTTATCACTTTTATCATAAATGTCTATTTATGAATCAATTTCTAAGCTTACTAATTTCCACTGATCTTTTTGTTTTTGTGGTTATGCCACCTTATCCTAATGTCTTTTTAAAAAGATTTATTTATTTGAAAGACAGGGTTAGAGAGAGAGGAGGAGGAGACTAAGAAACAGAGATCTTTCAAATGACAAGGCTATGCCAGGCTGAAGCTGGGAGCTCCTTATGGGTCTCACACATGAGCTACTGTCTGCTGCTTTCCCAGGGTCATTAACAGGGAGCTGGATCAGAAGTTGAGCAGCAGGGCTTGGACCAGTGTCCATATAGCATGCCAGCACTGGAGATGACGCTTTAACATGCCACACCACAGTGCTAGCCCCATCTTAATGTAGGTTTACAGTAAACCTATTAAGTGCACATGATGGGCACACAACTCTTTCTGTTTAACTAGGCTGTCTTGACTTTCACTGGGGATTGGAATATTTCCATTATGCATTTTAGAATCTGCTTGGCATTTTACACACACACACACACACACACACACACACAGAGAGAGAGAGATTTGGTCTGTAGTAACATTGAATAGAATAGTTAGGGAGAAACTAATATTTTACACCAATGATAAGCACACAGTATAGTATGCTTCTGTTTATAAAATATTGAAATTGAAGACCTAAATTATTGTGTAGAATTCATGTATACATTAAGTGCATTCCTAGGTATTTGATCTTTGTCACTGTTGTTGTCAAGTTCATCCTCTTTTTAAAAAAATTTTCATTTTCTTATTGATAGTTATCAGTTTAGAGAACTACAACTGTTTCTTTAATCTTACATTTGTAAATTCACATATGGTTCTAATTGTAAAATCCAGTGTCGTTTTTGTAACTTTTAACTTCTACAATCAAGTCATCTAAGAACACAAACACTTTAATTTTTCTAATTTTTATTTTAGTTTGTGCCTTATTGCAATTGTTCAACTTCCTAGAAAAAATGCTAATTGGAAATAGCAACTGACTTTCCATTTCTTTCCAGTTTCAGAATAAAAGTTTACAGGAGTTTGTTATCAAATATTCTGTTTATTTTAGCTTTCTTGTATATACTCCTCATTACTTAAGAAAATTATTTCATTCTAAATTCAATTAAGTATATTGGACTATGTTTTGCCAAAGGGTGCAAAGTTTCAGCTAAAAAGGAATAAATTTATGCACTCTTGCTGCACAGAATGGTGACTATAATACACTGTATTTGAAAGTTGCTAAAAGTAGATTTTCTAGATGTTTTTACTAGAAAAATGACAAGTATGCATGGTTAAAGATTTTTATATTAACCTTAGTTCATTATTACACATTATTACCCTGTATCAAACTATCCCATACTGTAGTTTGGGTCACCTCCATGGGTGGCAGGAGTCCAGGCACTTGAGCCATCATTTACTCTCTCCCAGGCTCTTTGTTAACAGAAAGCTGGAGTCAGTTGCAGAACTGGGCATAAAACCCAGGCAGGGATTCCCATAGGGGGCCCAAGCATTCTAACCAACACTTTATCCAGTGACCTGTATCAGATTTGTTTTCAAATGTCCAATATGTTTTGAAAATAACTTGTAACACCTGTTTATTGGATACAGCATTCTAGATATATAATTTTAAAGTTTGATTTCATAATTCTCTTTATTCACTTTAGTCTATGTTAAATATTCTGGTATCAGTGTATTTTGATTCATATTACATACTGAAATTCTGCATGATTTTATCCAGAGGCGTACATTATTTCAAAGGCATATTACTGAATTTGAAGATCATTCTGAAGATACAAAAAACTCAATCCCAAGAAATCACAAATTCTACTAGGTAAAAAAGGAGGAGTTGGCACTTGACCATGCTTGATGTAGTTTGAGTACATATTACCAATTACTATAATTTCAATTGCACTGTGTTCAAATATTTCTCCTCTCAAAGGATTCAAACTGTAGAACTTCCTAATGAAGATATTAAGACCGATGTTTTGATATTATTAAAATTTTTAACTTAAAATTGCCTTGAAGAAACTTCCAAAAAAAAAAAAAAAAAAAAAAAGGTGTGTTTGGTTATCTAGTACCAGAAACCAGCAGAGGAAGAGAACAAAATAAACCTATTTCAGAGGTCAAGCTAACAGAGATGGGAGGAGGGGGACGAGAATATAAATATACCTGCTTAATTGCGTTAGGCTCAAATAAAAAGTTTTAAGTTCAATTTGAATTGACATGTAGTAAAGGTTAAGTGTTTATATAGGGTACCTTGTAGTATTTCAAAACATGGACACACTGCATAATGATTAGATTAGGACTGATAGATCCATAAACCCAAAATTTCACTGTGTTACACACATACAAAATCCTGCTCTTAGGTATGGGCTACTAATTGTTACCAGCCATACATGCCAATGTGCTCTAGAGAAACAAAGACATAATTTCTCCTCTCCAACTGCACCTCTCTACCCACTAACCATACTTTTTCAAAACTCCTCTTTGCAGTCTCTGGTGGCTATTATACTGCTCATCTCTATGAAATCAGCTTTTCAAAGCAAAATTACTACTCAAACCATCCTCCTGTACTTAATTCTATTGTATTATAGCATAAGAACTGATCTTAATGAGTATAATGAAAATCCCAAGTTATCAGTGATTTAATTATATTTCCTATCTCAACTTATTAAGAAAATATCTACTAGCAAGAATTAGAATAAAATGAGATTGTGTCTAAATTTTAATTAGTAGGAAGGTTATATTCACTAAGTACTTCATGCTTAAGGTAATTTGGTTCAAATTTTACTGAAGTAAAATTCAGGCTGTATTTTAGCTGAGCTGGGAATTTCTTGAACTTTTCATTCATTGTTTTGAATAAATGCTGTATCCTATGCTTTTTCATTTTTTGCAGACACCTCTAATAGACATAAGCCATAGAGAGGATCTTTATTTCATCATTTTATCAAGGAATTTTGCTGAAGAACTTTTGTTGACTTGATGTTCTATCTGCTAGGATATGTATATAAACACATACACACAAGGTCTGTATTCAGTAGTCTTAAACTTGTCTCCAAATAACAATCTATGCAACTCAGTCAAGCAACCTAGCTTCAACATTTGTACAACTCATTTCAACTCATAGCTTTCAAAAAAAGCTTTTGTCTCTGAAGGGAAGAATCAAAGTACAAAATAAAAATGAAACAGAATTGCCTCTTTTATAGGTTGAGTGGCAAAGCTACAGCATTTCTACCATTTACCTTCCAAAAGTGCTTTTCAAGCGTTTCCTTTCCAGACTTACAGATGGTCTTTGCCATTTAACATCCTTATTCCTGTTAGAAGGAGCCAATTTATATCATATCCCTACAGTTCTAATCAAGGGTGCCCTATTAGAACGTTCTGTTGAGTGAACTGTTGCTGATTAACTGAAAATTAGTCAGTGAATCCTTCTCTCCATACCCTGTGGGCACATAAAATGTTCATCTGAATTAAGTACAGTTAATTATGGTGCATGATTTGCCAGTAGACTGAACTGAACTCAGTGTGAGGAGCCCAGGTTTGGGGGCACTCAATTTGACACAGTCTGGCAAATCTCTTTCATTACTTTTTTCCCCCCCTCTTACCTCAGGCTTCTTCCACGTATTGCCAGGAGATGATTCTGGCAACTTTGACTCAGCTTACAAGAAAACATCCCCAGTGTATCATATGTAGAAGAGCAAAGTAAGTTTTTCACCCTTAGAACAGCATTCCCTGATAAGCTACACAATTTCTGTGTTGGCAAAAATTATAATGTTAATACGCTTTAGAGTTGCTGAAATACAGTACAAATCGTAGTCTATGAGTATGCCATGGACCATGTCCATGTCCAGGTTCCACTGCATCTGTGACAGTATGGTGAACAGATGTGGAGAAGAGAGTCTCCTAGATGCTTGGTGCTTGAGCATCCAAGAGAAAGCAGAAGGAGGCTGGGACAAACTTTGTAGCAACAAGTGTAGGAAGAAGCTCCAGTTCAGTAAGACAAATAACAGTGGCTATGTAATAAAAATTTAAAGGGAAAAGGCAAGTGTGCTGACTGGAGAGATATTGCAATAAGGTTATTGGAAAATTCCTCCAGTCTCAAGCAAGCTGTAGGTTCATACATGGTATTGTTTTATAGTCATATTATTTTGATATTTCAGTAGTAAAGCCCCCCTGAACGATTTACCTTTTAGCATAAAATATGAGGGCTTCCATTCCTCAACTATGTTTATTTTTAGTATGTTTTAAAATAGAGACCGCTTAGTGCTTACTTAAAACACACATGTACATGGCAAACAGGAGGGAAATATAATTCTTAAATCAAAAATCAATTTATTTTGTAGCAGGAGATCATTACGAGCATCACATTATTGGCCTTATGGGGCAGTTATAATGATTTTTATAACTTATTTTATTTAAAGTGAACACATTTGACTTATTTCACAATACTAGAGTGTAGTGATACTTCCCTCTTCCCTCTTGCCTGTGTTCCCAACCCTCCTCTTCCTGCTTGCAGTCATTTCTAAGCTGTCATGATCACACTTGAGGACAGCTTTTAAAAAGAAAACAATCAGGACTGGGGTAGTAGATCAGTGGGTTAATTTACATGTGGGGAAAGCAAAGGAATATGGTCCAAATTCTTAGATCCCTAAACCTACATTAGAGGCTAGGACAAATTTCCCAGATCCTTGCTTCAGTTTGGCCCAGCTCCAGCCATTGCAGACAGCTGGAGAATCTCTCTGTGTGTCTGTCTGTCCCTTGTTCTCGCGGGCTCTCATGCTCTCACTCTTTCTCACTCTTTCCCTTCCTCCAACTCTGCTTTTCAAATAAAAAAACATTCCTGAAAAAGGAGGTGAATATTTTTTATTGATAATCATCTATTATCAACCAACCCAATCTTTTCTTGATAGAGATTATTCTAGACTCCTAGTGAAGTTTTCTATATTGATCATCCTTCTGCAGTTGGTATTTTAATTCAGCATCTAATACAGGAAAGTGTCTCCTGGTAGCCATAAAAGTGAAACATCAGGCAGGTACTTGTGAACAGAGGAAGATTAAAAGAGTTTTCAACTTAAAAAGATCATTGGAGAGAGAAAAATTCAAACAACATTCTTTTTTTCTTTTAAAACATTTCCTTGGATAATAAACATGGAAGTTCAGAAGTAGTAGATATGAGTAAACTAAAAATTAAGTGAAGCAAAAAAGATAATTTCCAAAGCCCCATAAAGCCAATAGTGTAATGTCTTTAAAGATTTCCAAGGATCATGACGAAGATGGTGTAATGAACAAGCACCACTCAAGATTAAAAAAAAAAAAAAAAAGGTTGTTGAAATACTTGCTTCAGGCTTTTACAGCAGATGGATCTTATGAGACATCAAGGAATGGCTGAATTAACCAGGATTTTTAATTGACCTAGCTTGCTTAAAATTGTGACTTCACTATCAATGATCTGTGTATTTTGGCTCAGTCATGTATCTTGACAAAACTTCATAGACTTTTCTTTGTAGGAATTGTTATGCACCTGGAATTGACCTTTCTGTAGGTAAATAAGTTAGTTTTGCATAATTGGGTTTTGCTAGTAAGGTTTAAAATAAAATGCAGTAGAAGCCAGCAAGATGGGTCAATAGATTAACCCTCTGCCTTCAAGTGCTGGCATCCCATATGGACACCGGTTTGTGTCTCAGCAGCTCCACTGTCAATCCAGCCCCCCGTTTGTAGCCTGCACCCATGTGGGAGAGGCAGAGGAAGATCCTGGCTAGGGATTGGCTCAGCTCCAGCTATTATGGTCATTTGGGGAGGATCTTCTCTGTTTCATTCTTTGTAAATCTGCCTTTCCAATAAATAAATAAATCCTTAAAAAAAGGAAATGTAGGAATAGATACAGAGGGTGTTTCATTTTATGGCTTTGCTCCTTACTTTCTTTTTTATGGTTAGTTAAGTATCTATCTGGTAGTAGTTTTTTTTTATATATATATTTATTATTTAACTTCAGTAATTACATTGTATTATGTGACACAATTACATAGATACTTGGGTTCTCCCCACCCCTCCCCAAACCCTCCCACCATGGTGGATTCCTCCACCTTGTTGCATAACCACAGCTCAAGTTCAGTTGAGATTCCCCCATTGCAAGCGTATACCAAACATAGAGTCCAGCATCTTATTGTCCAGTCAAGTCCAACGGCTTCTTAGGTATACCCTCTCTGGTCTGAAGACAGAGCCAGCAGAGCATCATCCCAGTCAATTGAAAGCTCCAACATACCATCAGCAAAAATTTACATCATTATGGAATTAATTGACATAGTAATGAGTAACCAACATGTTAAAAGTAAATGCGAGTTCCCAGTCACCTTCTGTGACCACCTCACCTATACTTCAATCTTAGTTTATACACAACATATAACATTCAAAACATAACATGTTATACATAACATCATATCATCTTAAATTAAGGCGAACATGTGGTATTTAACCTTTTGGGATTGGCTCATTTCCCTTAGCATTATGGTTTCCAGTTTGGCCCATTTGGCCACAAAGAACTGCATTTTGTTTTTTTTAATAGCTGAGTAGTATTCCATGGAGTAGATGGAGCAGAATAGAAACACCAGAAGGAAACCCACACAGATACAGCCAAATAATCTTTGACAAAAAGACAAACGACAATCCAGGCAAATGGGAAGGTCTGTTCAATAAATGCTGTTGGGACAACTGGTTGATAGCCTGCAGAAACAAAAAAATAGATCCACATCTCTCACCATACACTAAGATCAGATCTAAATGGATAACAGATCTAAACCTACATCCAGAAACCTTCAAACTTTTGGAAGAAAATGTTGGAAACACACTGGAACACTTAGGGGTAGGCCCTCACTTCCTAAAAAAGACTCCAAATACAGTAGAAATCGAGACCAAAATAAACAATTGGGACCTCATCAAACTAAGAAGCTTCTGTACAGCTAGAGAAACAATCAACAAAGTAAAAAGGCAACCCACAGAATGGGAGAAGATCTTCGCACACGACATAGGTGATAGAGGGCTGATCTCCAGAATATACAAAGAGCTACAAAACAACCAAAATGTCAAAACAAACAAGCCACTCAAGAAATGGGCACGGGAAATGGGCAAACACTTCACAAAGGAACAAACCCAAATGGCAAATAAACATATGAAAAAATGCTCAAGTTCCCTGGCAATAAGGGAAATCCAAATTAAAACATCAATGAGGTACCACCTAACACCAGTAAGACTGGCCCACATGAATAAAAGCACCAACAACACTTGTTGGCGAGGTTGCGGGGAAAAGGGAACCCTACTCCACTGCTGGTGGGGCTGCAGGCTGGTACAGCCTCTATGGAAATCAGTATGGAGAACACTCAAACAATTGAAAATCTGCATACCATATGATCCAGCAATAGCACTCCTAGGAATATATCCAAAACACCTGTGACACGAGAAACCAACATGCACCCCTATGTTCATAGCAGCACAATCAATAATTGCAAAAACTTGGAAGCAACCAAAATGCCCATCAACAGAAGACTGGATAAGAAAGCTATGGTTCATTTACTCCATGGAATACTACTCAGCTATTAAAACAAAACAAAACAAAACAAAAAACAAAACAAAACGAAATGCAGTTCTTTGTGGCCAAATGGGCCCAACTGGAAACCATAATGCTAAGGGAAATGAGCCAAAAGGTTAGATACCACATGTTTGCCTTAATTTAAGATGAAATGATGACAATCTGAAAAATAATACCTGTAAAATTGTAATATTATTTTAACCTCAAACAGCCTGTATCACATGCAATAAGATATTGCGATATAACCAATGAACCAACAATCAATGTGAATCAGACTGCATATGATCTACATCAAAGAACTGTAAAAGCTAATATACTTTTAAGACCCTATGCTACGCGGAAATGCGGTGGGAGAGCAGAGAAATCTTCCATCTCCTTAGAATGTGTGAGGATGACGTGAAGTATGACCTATCAAGAACATAACAGGTAACTTATAGACAACAGACTCGAATCAGCACTAGACATTAGCAAAACTTTAAAGACGTACAGGGGGAATCGAGCGATCCTGACAACCTCTTAACAGGAGGTCATGTGCACAGAGCAGGGGGAGCCCAGAGTGGAGTAGGGGGACAGGAGGAGGCTTGTATCCCAACCCTGGAGACTCCAGGATCGCCACCAATGACTATCAGCACGGGCACCAAGGACTATATTCCAGCTGCCAAGGAGACCATGGGGAACTGGAGTCCCTTCAGAGTCTGAGAACTCTGAGGTCATCTACTCCCACTTGGATCTCCCACATGGGATGAAAGAAGCCCAAATCCTTCCTCACAGGATCCAGGATCCAATGTCATCGGAACAACAGCCAGGAGTCCTGAGCGGCCCACAGAAACAGAAGATCAGTCAACTTCCTTCAGGACTAGGGAGAGGAGTTTTCTCTGGTCCTTACTTAGTTCCAACTTTGGATCCCCACCCTCTCCTGAAATGACCATCAGGGTCGCTCTGGAGTCCCCCTCCAAAAAAATTGAATTGGACAGACAGAAAACAACAAGGAAAGCTCAGTACCAGACAGGAAACAGCTAGCCTGGACTCACACATACCTTACCAGGTAGGACACGAACATATGTTACTCCTCACTAGGGTACTGAAGATTTCTCTGCACACCCCTCCTAAAACTGTTCTGTGCCTTAACTGTTGACATATGCCTTTTTAAGCTTATAAACCAACAAGTACTATCCCAAAATCCACCAAGTTCAGTAAAAATTATGCTTCAACACTATAAACTACTACATACAAAAGGAAAATAGACACCATACAGCTAAATAGCACCCTATAGCCATTTTAAGGTGTATAGCAGCCAGTTGTGTATTAACTAAAATTGAAATGTCAATGAAGTCATCACAAGATGTGGTTAAGAACTTGCATTTTCTAACACATTGGTCACTCAATACCATGTCATTTAACTCCATAAGGTTTTAAACAGTAGTTGATGTTATGCTGTGGCTTTTAATTGGTCGGGATGATATTCTGCCAGCTCTGCCTTCAGACCAGAGATGGGTAGCCAAGACACTGTCGAACTTATCTGGACAATAAGATACTGGACACTATGCAAAGTATATGCTTGCAATGAAAAAATGAGGATTGGATTTTAACTGTAATACTGCAACTAGGTGGAGAAATCCACCATGGGGGGAGGGTACAGGGAGGGGTTGGGGGAATCCCAGAGCCTATGAAACCATGTTATACAATCAAATGTAATTAAAAAAAAAGAAAGTTAATCAAATAAGCATTCAGCTCTAACAAACAGGGTTAACAAATACCCATTCTGTCTTGCTGGGCAAGATCCAAGGTTAATTTTGCTAGTCTTCGTCCTATCTCTAGTTCCATTTTTCCTTTAGCCTGCAAGTGGTGCCATATATTTTAATATTTTTATCTTTCTTCTGATCTTTCCATATGCTGACATACCTAGTATTATTCTAATCTACATTATTTGATCATGGCATTAGGGATCTTTCAAGAAAGTGGCCTATTTATAGTACCTGGTTCTATCAGGTTATACTAAAATTAACCAAATGACCCTGCTGTTATTGGTCTACGAGGACATCAAAGCAGCTCTATGAGGCCTACATCAGCAGTTAGTAAGCTATGGAGTTTGGGCCATCTCTGCACACTTGTTTTCTATTTTTGCAAATAAAATTTATTTTTGACAACAGTCATGCAATGTTTATGAGTTGTCTATGTCTGCATTTTTTATAAAATGGCAGTTAGATACGTATAAGCCTAAAACACTTACTTTCTGGTACCTTACAAAAAGAATTTCCCCATCTCTGACCTGGATAATTAATTATATATAAGTCAGTATCTGAATAATGGCTAAAGAGAAAGTCCTTTCTAGGGATTATAGATCTCAGTAGCTGCTGCTGTTATTTCCAGGATAAAGAGTACTTCTTGGTATTTAAGATAAGGGAACAGGAAGAGCAGAGGGAATTCCAAGAGAATTTGATAAGATTACACACATTTCTGTACCGGAATTACACTTTAGGAGAGTTATTCAACAATCAATGTAATTAAAGAGAGCCCTGAGTGGGGTGAAGGTGAAAACTAAGACAAACATTCTAGAAGTGTTGTTAAAACCTGATTGGTATCTGCTACATTACACATTACATTTGCTAATGCCAGGCAAGATCCAAACTTGTTTATTTTGCTTATTAGAGTGTATTTCTTATAACATTTTGCAAGAGAAAAAGTAGGTTTTCTTTACTACATGACTGAAGTCTAAATGTGAGGACTAAGGGTCAGTTTAAGTTGTTTTTGATCAGGTGTTCACACAAATTGTTTTGTTCCCATTCTCATTAAAACAAACTTTTAATATCCTGTATTTTCAGATTTATGGAGGTGACTTTCCTTTTCTTTGGAGATGATGAATGGGTGCTGACTGGTGCTGCTGTTTAATTATGAATGGCTAGCTGGAAGAAGTGGAAAAATGATCTCAGCCATTTAAACCTCAAGGCAATTTCCTGATGTGACCTAAAAGGTGTACGATTTATTTATGTAGCTATTTTACTACTCACACAGATTTCTACTGCACTTAGAAATCCCCAAGTGAAGTGTCGACAGTTATTCTGTAAATGGCTTGAAATAATACTTCCTTCCTTCTTTTTCTTGCTCCCAGAACATTTTTTGCTTAAAGCTGCATTTGTGAGAGAGCACATGGGAGGCATCATGGTATAGGTTAAAGTGAACACAGTTTAGACTCATACCCTTTAAAAGGTCATCATGTGTTCAGGAGATAGAAGATGCCTCAGCAAGGATGGATGGCAATAGGTGTGCTGAGTGTGGACAGCAGCATGCCTGCAGAGATGTTCAGGAGCCAGAAAATGAAAGATGCTATCTTTCACGCTGAAGAGTAAGGAAAAGTCTCAAGGCAACACGGGACTTCAGAAGGATTTGGAAGCAAAAGCAAAACATGATCCATTTGATAATCCTAAGAATCCCCTGGCAACAAGTTAGAGGATGGACTGAAACTCAGAGCATGAGGGGAGGCAGAGATGTGTCAATACTCAGAAGGAATGATGAAGTCCGATGCAGGGGTTAAATCAGTGGGAGGAGGGGATGGAATTCTTTGGAATATAGCTGTGTGGCCTAACTGATAAGGTTTAGCAGTTCTAACAGGCACAAAGGTGAGTGAGGGAAAGGCCATTATAGGCACCAGCTAACTATGACTGGAAATTGAGGGAAAGCATCAATGCTTATTTCACATAGCATGTCTAGAATTTAGCCCTACCAATTAGTGTTTCCATGGTTTGAGTATGACATTGAGCATAAAAAATAGAAAACAAAACAAAATGGTTGGGTGATAATGATATGTGATGACAGAAGGGTCACCAAAAAAGGTATCATACATAACACATAATATGCTACATAAATAAGCTAAATATGTAACAGTTGCCATGTGCAAACTAGAAAAAAAGTAAAACAGCCCTGCTATGCAAGTATAGTGCCTCCAGACAATTTTGTGTATAACCTAAGAGCACTTTAAAAAATTGCTGGGGAAAAAAAAAAAACACTAAAAGCGTGAATTTCTTTTGGCACACACAAAAAAATGTGAAATGTGTATTATGAAAAAACTTCATGGATTTCAAATGTTTTTGCACCAAAACAAATTCACTTTTCATCCCATGTTTCCTTGAAGTTTTGACAGTACCTTCATACAATTTTCATGTGCAAAGAAAGCATCTAGCGATGTTCCGCAGAACTAAAACCCTGAGACTTAAGTTTTAGCAGATGTTCAGGAGTTATGCCCCAGTGGGAACTGGAACAATGAAAAAGAAAAGCCAAAGCAGCCCAGACAGACTGCTAGGGAAGGGACAGCCAAGACTTCATCTTCTCAAGGACATCTTATAGACTTGAATAACTACCCTCAGTGTTCCCCTGAGGGGCATAAAAGGTGGGCTAATCACTCACTTATTCTGGTTTTTCGTTGCTAATGATCAATGGCAACTTCCTGACCCTTCCAATCTGCCTTGTGCTTGAGCAAAGCACATTTCTATAGGCAGAGAAATGCTTGACAAGAATTTTGAGTGCCAAAGGGAGGTCAGTGGTATATGCACTGGCTATACTCATTCATACATCGACGCGGGCAGTACATACCAAGCACTTGCATTTGGAGTTACAGATGGCGGAGTCAGGCCTGTCTTATTCTGATGAACTAGATTTTACATCCCTGTGCATCCTGTCTCCGCAGATTTTTTTTTTCTTTTTCTCTGTAGACGTCTATTTGCATAAACCTATAGAATTTGACTCCCATAAATCACACAGATGTTTATCAATATAATTTTAAGACTAAATTTTGTGAAATTCAAAGCTGTCCTCTTTGTATACTGTCCACATAAATAAATGGTGTTGTATGAAAATTTTTTGAACCAATGCTAACACTATAAAACGCATTGTGTTCCATTCCTGAAATGATACTATGGAAAATGATGCATCTATGTTTTTCATGTAAGTAATTACTGATTTTGAAAAAAAAAACAAAGGAAATAGATCAATGAACAAGATGCCTAAAACATACTGAAGCAGAATCCCAACTCTGTTACTCTGGAATTGGAGATAAAAATTAAATCGATATGAATCCAGAGACCAAGCACATGAAAAAAAAAAATCACACATAAGCTGGAAGAATTAGATTAACTGCTGAGTAAGCTGAAATGAGAAGGGAATTATGCTGAATTACTTGTAATACAGTCATGGTGCTTTCCATTTTTTAGTGCTCTACTTTCTTTTCCTTACTTGGTTCTCTCTGTATCAGCCCATTTTCTGACTCTCTGAGTTTAAGGACATTTTTCACACCAGAGTACGCTATTTTGTCAGCCTGGCTCTGCCAAGCACTGGCCATATAACCTTCTCTAAGTTGAATCACTGAAGAAAACAATGGTGCTAACAGTACCTGTCTCAGAAGGAATTTGGGGGACAATTAGCATACATAAATTACTTAGAGTATTTGACATACAGTAAGAAGTACATACAATTTTGTTTATATATATATATATATATATATACACACACACATACACACACACGTACATATTTCTAGGAGAAGAGCAACATTAAGACAAATTGTTGTAACTCACAAATTTGGCACCATATACACCAATATGTACTGTGGCATTAATTTAAGTCACTATTAACATTAAAAAAGCAAAATAAAAAGAATTTTGACATTGCAAATGTACAGTGGATGACAGTTATAAAGGTCAAACAGTGAAATATGCTGCCTTTGATGTCATGTGTTAGGTGACAAGTAAGGTACATAATGGAGTGAGTGTATATTGGTGATGCTAGAGAGAGGGTTTGTGCAGAGAAAGGGTATTGTTATGTTAAAATTATGCTTATGAACTATAAAGAATTTGTTCTCTTCATATTAATCACAGTACTAAGAGAATTGTGTTATGATTATTACTCATTTGCTATAAACCTGAGAATCTAATGTACTAATAAATTCCTTAGCAAACAAAATTTCAAAAATTAGATATAATTTTTCAAGTGTATTTTTGAAAGACAACAATTTCACCATCTGACTCAACTCTTTGCTGTATCCTGTTTCCTCATGCAAAACCATTACACTCACCACATGCACGAAGCACTTCATACTTTCTCACCATCCAAGTTTCTGCCATTCTATATACTTATATGAATGCTTTGTGCTTAACAGAGTAAGAAACGTCTTAAAAATACCAATCTTCTAAAATGTTCCAAAGAATATGGTACATTAAACCTTAATTTCTATGGATTATATAATTGGGATTTATTTATTTCAGGATCAAATGTAACATTTTTAACATTTCGTTTTTAAACAAAAGAAATCACATTCCCATTCAAACATACTCATTTACAATGAAGTAATTTTTATGGCCTAACATATGTGATTTTTTATTTGTATTACAGCTTAGCTCTAAAGGTATTTGGACTTCAACATTAAAAATCAAATAAGAGAGGGTCCAGCGTGATAGCCTAGCAGCTAAAGTGCTCACCTCATACACACTGGGATCCCATATGGGTGCCTGTTCTAATCCCTGCAGCACCGCTTCCCATCCTGCTCCCTGTTTATGGCCTGGAAAAGCAGTAGAGGATGACTCAAAGCTTTGGGACCCTGCACCCACATAGGAGACCTGGAAGAGGCTCCTGGGGCAGCCGCTTGGGGAGTGAATCAATGCACATAAGATCTTCCTTTCTGACTCTCCTCCTCTCTGTATATCTGACTGTCCAATAAAAATAAATTTAAAAAAATAAAAATAAAATAAGGGAACTGAAAGCATTTCTTTGCACTATGTTTAATCAAAAAATGTACCTGTCAACATGTCCTATGGAGGAAAGATACATGGGAGAAAGTCAGCAGCGGAATTAACTACTGACAATTGATACACGTTTTATCAGGTATCCTTTACTGAAACAAAGGTTCATTGGTAAGTGCACTATGAAAACTTGGCACAGTTTGATTAAGGTGGTAGGAGCCAACCCTGAACTGAAGACTAACAAATGGGTGTTTTGGAGTGTTCTTTAAAGCTATACTATTTTCCTGACACATGCTGCACAGCCTTGTCCTTAAAGATCGTCAGAAACAGAAACGAGAAGTGTTTTTATGTTTCTGTGAAGTAAGTGATCCTTTTCAACAGTCTCTTTGTGGGATCAGCATCACAAGGCCATGTATTAACCACACCCATGTGGGAGACACAGATGGAGTACCAGGCTCTTGGCTTCAGTTGGCCCAGCGTGGCCATTATGGCCATCTGGGCAGTGAACCAGTGGATCCAAGAGCAATATCTCTTTCATTCCCTCTGTCACTATCCCTTTCAAACAAACAAATAAAGCCTAATGAATCATTAAAAAACTAATTGTCTATGCATTCCAACATCATTCTAACATAACTTGAGATTCTATATTGGCTTCTCCATACCAGTTTCAAAATTGTTAAGCTATACACCCCCTCCCCTTGATTTTACCTTAGGTATTCTTGAGGGAAAATATTATGCATGAAGCATCAACTTTCCTGTCAGAAGCAATAAAACATATCCCAGATATTTCCAGTTCCCCCTCTAATTCCGAGGAAAAGCGATTTAGAAAATTTAGACTATATTTGAAGAATTCTACTGAGTATACATAATGTGAAATTAAACAAAACTTGGCCAGGAATATGTTGTTTTCATAACGCTTCCAAGTTATTTTTTTTCTGTTATTTCAGGGTGAGAAGGATGAGTTGCCGTATTTTCTCGCTCTGCTGAAATTGTGCCTCATTTGTTCATATTAATATTTGTGAAGTTACTTTTCCATTACTCAAAAAACACCCAAAACATTCAACAACAGCAGCCAATTTTTAAGACCATACATCTCTCCTGACAGCTTTTATGAATTCACATAAGTCCTCAGAAAATTTTTATGATGCTATGAACATTTGACAGGGCACATGCTTTTAGTGTAATTATTTACACTGATTTAAATACTCTGTTGCTAGTTTCCTCATATTGCTCACTTAGATGACTTGTTAAAAATAACAAATATGTAGATTACTAAGCATGAATGTAATGTGGTCCCAGAAGGGTAAGACATTTTAGAATTCCTCTATTACTCATAAGCTATCTTCTTGCTTCTAATTTTCAAGAAGAACATTGAATAGATTTGTCATATACACATTTAGTTCTTTCCTTGCGCCTTTTATAAAATTGTTCTGGTTTGATGGGCTTTGGCTCGCCCAACTCATGCAGATCTTTAAATCCAAAAGTTTTATGTTAACAATGAATAAATTAATATAAATGACTGACAGATCAAAAAGAGTTTAGATATAATCTGTGTTATGTGCAAGTGGAGGGGGATGGTGTTTCACTGGGGTTGATCCATAGAAAGAGTGAGAGGTGGTTGTACAAGCAGCCCTTCCTGTGTCTCACTGCCTCCCAGCTCATCATGTGATACTTTCTATGCACGTGTTCCATCCTTCCTTACTCTCATTGGATATCAAAATCCAGGGCCACCGAATCCTGGACTGGGAACCTTGCTTTGAAAGTGCCTTTTATCAGGTATTTCAGCTACAACACCTGAAAGCTAACACATATTAGCCTGGGAACGTATATATTGGAACACAGCAAGAAACAAAGTTTGGTTTCATATTTGAAAAACAAAAACCTATACTTTCTTCTCTGCTCTTTTCTCCTTTGTACACCAGCTTAGTAAAAATCATCAACGTGTCCCAATTTGTCATAATTTGATATAATGACTAAGAACTGATTTAAGTTGTAGCCTTTGGTTTTGTTCAAAGTCACAGTTATGCAGAAATGGCCTTTTTGACCAGCCTATCCATTTCTGTTTTCAATGTTTTTCGTTCTGAAAAGTCAACAATGGAATCTAAATCTAATGAACTTTGACCAAAGTTTTGGCAGAAGAAATTTAACACTTCTGCTACTTGGGTTGCATTTCCCTACAAATATATAACCATGGTGTACAACTGTATCTTTTTCTTATCATTATAACTTTGGCTCTTAACTGTATTGGATATGGACCGGTACATTGCTATATGTCAATTAAATCAAATATTGGAAATTACTTAAAACTACTATGTTGATGTCATTTCTTCCATTTTACCTGCTAAATGACTTCGTCTTTTCTGTACAACTTGAACAGACATGCTATCACATTACTAAGACAAATAAACTATTTACCCAATAGAAATAGCTTTTCTCAAATTTCCCAGCATGAGCCAAATGTCTGAAAGGTTTCTTCTGAAAGTATGCCTACAATTAACATTCATAGTGTTTGAATTAATTGTCACTGACCTAAATGTGCAGGATGTTTTAAAGACATGAATCAATTAGAAAAAATGATAAATCTATACATAGGAATCTACTACTGGCCTGTGTTTCAGTATTTTTATAATTGTGTTTCTCTTCTCACTGTATAATCAGTCCTAGAAGCTTCATATCTTTGTGCAAAAACCCATCGATACCCTATGATCTTATGCTACTAATATCAAAATTCATAGTGACACAAACAGAAAAATCTGTACCATGTACCATATGAATATTCCTAAACATTGCAATTTTCAGAATACTCATCTTTTTTTTCCCAAAATGTAATCATTATAAATATTAACGGAGCCAAAACACAGGAGACTTAGACTGAAACATCAAAGCAAGGAGTTCCTGATGGGAAATATTTTCCAAGTCATTTCAAGGATGTAGTGGAACTAATGTCTTCTTTCTTATAAAACTATCTCTGAGGACATTTAAAGATAGAACCTAGCAAATCTTACAATGAAAGAAGAAAAAGCTCAGTGACAGATAAAAAGCAGCACTGCCTACGCTCTGTACAGCCAGGGACTTAGAAAATCATCCGAAGCTGTGAAATACCAATTTAGGAGCTTAATACTTTTATTATCTAAAGCTCCTATTGTCAACATTATTTTGCCTGTGGCACTGAAGCTAGTGCTTTTCTAGAAAATGCCTGGAGTTCCAGTATCAGGCCATTGATGGCTAGGCCTTCTGCTGGCACAGCAGCCATGTCATTTGCCACAAAACTAACTAGTCCTATACATGTATGTCTGACCATGCTTCTCAGACTCCATTATTCTGGATATTGCGCTTCTGTTCCCCAGTAGTAGCAACCTTGTTATATTCATGTTACTGTAAGGCATTCGAGAGTCTGTGCCCCCTATATTGAAGGATAACAAGATTCTACAGTACACAAGACAGTAGTAGTGCTTAAAAAAATCAGGATCTCAGCAGAAAATGTCTGAACTAGTCCTAGGATTACTTTAAAAAAATTAAAGGCAGATTTACAGTGAGAAGTAGAGACAGTGAGTGTCTGTTGGTTCACTCCAAGTGTATGCAATGGCCGGAGCTGAACTGAGCTGAGCTGTGCAAATACGAAGCTAGGAGCCAGGGGCTTCTCCCAGGTCTTCCATGTGAGTGTCAGGGTCCAAGTACTTGAGCCATCCTCTTGTGCTTACCCAGACCAGAGCAGGGAGCTGGATCAGAAGTAGAGCAGCCAGGACACTAACCAGCGCCCTTATGGGATGCCAGCACTGCAGGCAGAGACTTAGCTTTCTGTGCCACAATGCTGCCCACTAACTTTTCTTTGTAGAAGAAAGAAACTACTTCAGGAAAACATCTTTCCCAAGGTGACACAGTTGATACAGCAGTTGATACAATGAAATTTAACACATCATTTCCCCAATTCTATACTTGTACCTTCATTTCTTGTTAATGACTTTGTGTTGTCCAGATGAACCTCCCCCATTACAAGCTATTAAAGACAAGGACGAGTTTCTCTCCTTATCTTTTATCATCCTTCTTTCACATGCATCCAGTCTAAACTATATCCTGGTGATGTAAAAAGCACAGTCCACTGACATGGCGTAATTGGAAACAAGTGAAATATTTAACAGTTTCAAGGAAAGGGTCCCATCCACAGCTATCTTTGGATGTGTTACAAAAGTGTATTGAATGAGAATAAACTTCAGTAAGGACTTAGAAAGCCAGAGTGAAGGTGAGCGGAGCACAATGTTTAATCCAGGGGAGTGCAACTTGGAAGCTGGCTGCAAAAATGAGCTTGGTCTAATGGGAATGGAGTATCAACATCTTGAAATTTCTGCAAATTTTTCCATAGAAAGTAAAAAAAAAAATACTAATTCTATGAACCACAGAATAGGGTTTTTTAAAATTAGCTTTTGTTTAGAAATACTTTTTCCTATTTTCACGGAAGAAAACTAACCTATAGTCTTGCTACCTAAACAAATGGGTAACTTTACACTTAGCAGTGTTATAATATGTGAAGCAAGGCAATAATTTACCCCCAGCTTCTACAGTTTTCAAAACTTGTGCTCTAACCCACCTATGAGGCTAATTCCTATCATATTCCATGTTATTTCCACATTGAAAAAACATAGTTGTGGTAAAATGGGTTGGGTTTCAATAAATATTCACCCATTTCCCTCACTAGTTTATAGAATGAATATTTTCCCATACCCCATCATATTGAAGTTCGCCATGTGATTCGCTATAACCAACTTTACGTTGACCACATGTCACTTTGTGCTATTTCAAGACTTTGCCTTAAGAGGCATTGCTTATTATGCTCTCTTCGGAAACTTTTGACTTCTGCTTTCTTTGGAATCGTTGCTACTTTGAGAAAAGCATGACAAGGTAGCCCACTCACTGGTGAAAGCAGGATCGAAAATAACAACACATCTTAATCAAGCCCATGGCATGGAGCTATGGCCAGCTCCACGAACTCAACCTGTCCTAACTAAACTCAAGTTGAATCACAAATAACAAATTCTTACTGTAGTCTACTGAGATTTTGTGGTTGTTAGTAGCAATAGCCGACTAATAGAGCAACCGTCATATGACTCTTATTCTTTAAATCTCTGCATTGCCATTTGTGCATGCTTTGACTTTCCAAACACACTGCAAGACACCTGTCCTGTTGGTTTGATGCATGCTTGAATTTTTTTGTATCTCTCAAGTACACACAGTACTGTAATTCCTCAATAAATTCTAGTTGCAGAAGTGAATGTTTTCCTTGTACTGCATATAGGAGTAAGTCTATCGCACCAATGATAGCTCTCTGTCACAAATGCCACAGTTCCTTACCAATCTCAGAATGTGCTTTTAGAAGTACACAGACTAAGAGACTATAGAATGAGTGGACTTGAGAAAGTTAGGAATTCATGTGGGGACATGGCTAGCATTTTAAGATACTTATCCATTCACGGCAGAAAAGCCTTTCACACATAAATGAAAAGGTCATTTTTTTTTTCCAGAAAAAGATACTAATTTTAGGAGCACAAGGCCTGAAAAACCTTTTATGAAGAGAACTGTTTTTCTGTTGGATTTCCCCATAAATCTGATATTTAGAACTGCCTCAAGGTTAAAGGCTCATATATTTGCTTTGATATTTCAAAAGAGGGCACAGATCAAACAGGTCAGGCTATAAGGTGACCTTGACTTGTACTCAGTACAGTTTTTGCTCCACACTTACATTAAGACTCACAGTCTTGGAATTTATTCTGTTCTCCCTGCGGTAGGAAGGCCAAGGACTTAGGGATGAAATCAAGTGTGTGGTGGGTCAAATAGAAACCGAAGATGCCAGGAGAGATGATTGTTTTTCAGGGAGTCTGTAGAAGTATTCTACAGCATAGGGCATCCAAACACAGAGATTAGAGACAGAGAGCACAGGAACAACCTAACATGGCCTTAGTAAACTCCCTGTCTGAAACATATTCCCTTCTCCTCCGTGCCCCTTCCCAAATCTGAAGTTTCCATTTCCATTAATTTTTATACATATTAGAGGACAATAATCTCTAATCAGTTACTATGACACTTACTTTAATCTTTGTAATTCCCATTGTACGTCAAGAACAAATATATGGCAATAATACACCAATGTGTACAAGGAGGCTTCAGCGTTTTTGCAGAAAATGGAGTGTAAAAAGCAAGCACATTTTCTGCAAACTTTCTGAAGCTTCCTCATGCATATATGTCATATACTGTTAGCATTAAAAATTAGCCACTCTGCTAATGTACCTGAAGAGATACATTTTCCCCATGCATCTACCTGATAAATAGTTTGGCATTGCCAAGTAACACCAATCCTGCTATATGTTGGTAGGTGTGAAGATCACTTAGAAATGTTAAATTAAGTGTGAAGGTAGAGAAATCCCAGCAACTCCCAAAATGTATCTATCCATCAGTGACATCAGGTGAGTGTTTAACCACTCTATTGAAAAGAGTTAATTACACCTTTCTTACCTGGAATGTCTGCATCAATTTGACAGTGGGCTTAAAGCAATGGTTTTCTAAAGGGCAAATGCTTTCTGCAGCTAGTGAATCGAGTCCTGCTAACAGTAAGACTTATTAATAGCAAATTAACAACTGTCAAATCCAGAGCTTACCAATGGCAAAGCTCTGTTGTTGCTTTCCATATCCTTTCCTCGTGACATTTTCAGCTTTCAGTGTATTGCTGTTCGGCTCTGTGAAATCCTGACATGTCATAGCTGGTTATGTAGGTCATCATAGGAGCCTCACTAGTTAAGATCTCTACAGCTTGATTAAAGAAGGAAAATGATTAACAAAATATCAAAGAGCAACTTTTTGTGTTATTCCTAACTTCTACAATGTTAGTGAAATATTCTTCCCCTTTTGCAAGAGAGCAGAGCAAACTAGTAGATTCTCTAGGTCTAGAAACAAAAATGAGAACAAACCCTGAAGAACTGAAGCTACATAAAGGTAACATTTTAATTAAGAAAAAAAACTTTGTCTATGCTACAATATGTTAGCTCACTCCATTCACTGTCATTAGCTATGCTTGCTTTTGAAGCATTGCTAAAAGGAGAACTGGTCAGGATACTGTGTAAGCCTCAAGAAATATCTGCCTGCTTGGGCCCGGCGTGATACTGTAGTGGTTAAAGTCCTTGCCTTGCATGCCCGGGATCCCATATGGGCGCCAATTCTTATCCTGGCGGCCCCACTTCCCATCCAGTTCCCTGCTTGTGGCCTGGGAAAGCAGTCGAGGACGGCCCAAAGCCTTGGGACCCTGCACCCACGTGGGATATGCGGAAGAGCTCCTGGCTCTTGGCTCCTTGCTCCTGGCTTCGAATTGGCTCAGCTCCAGCCATTGTGGTCACTTGAGGAGTGACCCATCGATGGAAGATCTTCCTCTCTGTCTCTCCTCCTCTCTGTATATCTTTCAATAAACATAAATAAATCTTTAAAAATATATATCTGCCAGCTAACAGATGACTGTGAAGCTCGTAGAGGATCATTTGAGAAATTTAGCCCTCTTCTGGAGTGAACTCCTTTCCTTGTCTTTCCTTCCATGGATACTTGAAATCAGTCTGTTGAACACCAAGTATCACGGTTTCCTTTACACTCATTTTTTTGTTTGCTTGCTTACTTGCTTGCTAGTGGAGCTCAGGAATGAGGCCAAATATAAAGAATGCTTGTGGCTAAGCTGGGAACCAATGGAAAATGTGCTACTGTTTTACAAACAAATGAAGTGCCACACATTTGCTTTGGGTTGGAGTAGTAATCTGTACTCCCTACTCATTTCCCCAAAGGCTGACAACACGAATGAAAGGAAGGACTTCACGGGAACCCTCTAGAGAAAGCACACTGCTGTGTCATATAGCTCTCACATGGGAGTGGGAGAGGTCATCTTAAACGGCATGGTTTACTATAGTGCTCAGTGCTCTGCTTCTTGCCATTAACAACTTCACAATTAACCTGTAGATGCTAATATTCCTATATCAGTGGATTCTGTGTGAAAAACCCAGAGTAGCTTTAAAATATTTTTTCTTTTGCAGCTGAATGCAAGTGAGCCTTGCAGTCTTTCTGTACCATGTAGGAAATACAACTGGATTCATGGAGCTGTATGTCTGGCATTGATCTAGAGAAAGTGAGTCATAGTCAAGAACATAAGAGAAGCTGCAAATAAATTCTTGAAATACAAAATCTGGAAACTGCAGTGGTGAAGACATTCTTGATCACTTATGAATTTATATAAACCAATAATTGGACACTAATACTTGCTGTCCAAATCTCAATGCTTTCACTTTCCTGCCAATTCCAAATCATAGTCCTGTATGCAAAGCAGGCATTTATTTCAAATGTCGTAAATTGAGTGAGAAAAAAGCATACAGCAATGTATTTCAAAGCTGAAGAGATAAATCATCCTGAAACATTCATAATTTGTCTCTACATTTCAAAAACAATCACAAATATAGGCCCCAGTGCAGCGGCCTAGCAGCTAAAGTCCTCATCTTGCAAGTGCCAGGATCCCATCTGGGCAAAGGTTCTAATCCTGGCAATCCTGCTTCCCATCTAGCTCCCTGCAGGTGGCCTGGGCAAGCTTTGGGATCCTGCATCCATGTTGGAGACCTGAAAGCGGCTCCTGACTCCAGATCAGCGTAGCTCTGACCATTGCGGCCACATGGGAAGTGAATCAGTGCACTGAAGATCTTCCTGTCTCTCTCTCCTCCTCTCTGTATACCTGACTTTCCAATTTAAAAAAAGCTATTAAAAATCACAAATATACCTCTGATGGTAAGGGTTGCTATAATTCTTTCCATCCTTTTACATGGTACCGTGCATGGCAGTATGGTATGGCTCTATGCAGAAATAAGGGAGAAGGTAGGATTACAAAGACTGAGATAGGCAGAATGAAATCCCTCATCAGCTTTCAATGATGGAGAACTGAAGTAGCTAATTCCACCTAGAGATGTCCAAATAATTTCTATTTGTTTAAATAGCTTGCAATGTATTTTCATAGACTTCGTATTTTCTTCTTAGTAGTACTTCTTTCAGACCAATATTAACCTAAGATTACTCAACTATAAGGAGGAAGGCAAACTCGAGAGTGATGTCAGAGGAAATGGATTAGGAAGCAGAGAAATTACAAATACAAATTGGTGCCATTTCACCCAATGCCAGGTAATTCACTACAGAATTATTTACACGTCAACACTCATTATTTATTACCCCAGTACCATACATTAAATGCTTATTTCTCCCTTGCTAAATGTTAAGGCACCTAAGATCCTTTGACTCAGAAACCATGAGAAAAAAAATTTCATTGCGGTGATTAAGCAACACAGTATAAATAATGGATTCATATTCTGAGAAAATCTAGTGCTTCAAATTACACTGCTTTAAAAATAAGGCACTTTAAGATCTTTTCTTGAAGCGAGTTGCTCTTTGGCAATTTTTTAAGTGAAGTTAACTCATAATTTCAGAAGGTATGTGAAGTGAGTTATCTGGGCTCAACTTCATTTTGCCCCTCTTCAGAAAGCTTTCATTATTAAAGGTTCTAAACTAAAAATCGCCTTTAGTGTAGAGCTCTCTTAGCTTTCACTTCTTTCAAATTTGGTTCTTTATCCTCACCCCAACTCCCATTCTTTGCATTCCACCCATTCCTTCATTTCGTGTTAATAATCCTGTAATGTGTGGCTAAGAGTTCTCCTAACTATTCAGTATGCTGAATATCCTCCAGCGATTTCTGTAAATCTACGTACCAGGCTGTACTTTGCGGTGCTGTCATGGGAGGGTGATTTGAATTTCCTGCCTCCTGCTTGTATATGGCCAATGGTAATTACTGGTAAGATCCAGAGGGAAGGAGAAGTAAGGATGGGGTATCTATTTTAGCTCTAGTTCCTTCAGGTTACTATATGGTAACAGTGTCCCTTTAATATGGACTTAAGAAGGCAGTTATATCAGGATCTTGAGGTTGGAAAACACATTTTCCCCACTGACATAATCCTTTCTGCCCACCTGTGGGTCAACTGTCGCTTGTCTATCATTACCTGAGACCTGAGCAGAGTAGTGTTGCATAATCATTCCCCTTCAAAGCCCCTTTGAAGCCCTTGGTAAGGATGGGCTAGCTCTCTGGCTCCCTAGGCATGGACTCTGTGGATGGAAGGTTGCAATCTCTACCCTTTCCCCACCTGGCCAACACTTCCTGTGTTTATCTTTTGGACCACAAGTATATTGTGAAAGCTGTCATCCTTTTTGACCACTGTTTTATCCTTGCCCTGGTCAGCCGGAGAAGCTTCCTAGCTGCAGTCTAAATACATGCTATAGTTCTGGTGGTTTTTCTGGCCATCAACTTTCCTCTTGGCTCCTAAAGGAACAGCACTTTAAGCTTCCTGCCTCACAGTGCACTCATGCCTTGGGAACCCATCTAGTCACTAGCCTACCTGACCATCCTTTGGGAAATTAACTCCTTATACTTACAAGCCGTCCCCTGTGGTACCATCTGAACATTAATATGCATCATCCTAGGCTTCCAGTGGTCTCTCAGGCCCTCTGCTTCCCTTTAGCTAGGGAAACGAGTCAGTTGTTACTCAGTTTTCTTCCAGAGGCCGGATGCTTTGCAGAGCCTATCCAGTCACTAGTATAATGGTATTGCTGTAAGGAGGATTTTCTTTGAGCTACAAACCTGCTGCTATCCTGGGAAAATATCATACTATCTGGCCACCATAGTACCTTCTCAACGGTGGCTTATGGAATTTTTCCCAGCAGCAGCCTTATCCTAGTTTTAAGGTTGTGTTCAACTGTTGACCCTGTCTTCTCCCTTTTGGGGGAACCAAAGGCAGTTTACATCATATTCCTGGAAGTGTGCTTGCTTTGTGAGGGGAAAGGTGCCCATTTGCTTGCTTAATAGATACTGTGATCCTTTTGACCACAAAACGTGCTGTGTGCCAGAGAACACCGATACCTCTTAGCCACTTGCATGCTCTTCAATTAGTTCCTCTAGAGAACATCACATGTATTAGCCAGCGTATGTGAACTTTCAGCTACCTGCTCAACCTGTTCTGACACCTACCTGTTCACTAGTCTGCCTTCTCTTGGAGTTTGGAGTTTCTTTGGACTACACACCTGCAGAAGTGCTAAGGCACTGTAACTTTGCTTGGCTGGAGTCCTAGCCTTGCCTAAGTCCCTCCCCCAATCCACCTCACCCTTGCCACTCCATAGATCCTCCTGGTCATCAGGCTGCCCTTATGTTATGTCTCTGAATGCTTTTCCAGCCATAAGACTTGCTCCTTTGTGGTGAAATTAGCTCACTTTTGGTTACTTTGGTTATCAGAGTTCACTGATGCTAGAGTATTTATATGGTCAATAGCCTGTCCATTGTTTAGGTTCTAAGGAACCATTACATCATAAGCTGGCCTAAATGCTGCACAGCTATAGTTCATCTCCCCCATAGTTGTATGGTATGTAGATATCTTTGCAGGAACTTCCTAATAGCAACCTGTTCACTATACTTCTACCCGTTCTTCCCACCATCCCCTTTCCTGCACAATAAGAAAGTATTGTACCTCCCCAAAATAGTGTTGATGTACCCTAACTTACATGATCACTAGGCTGCCCACCCTCTGGAATTGCTGGGATCATCATTTGTGTTGCAAGCCCAACTACATGCTGAGGAATTCTGGGTATTTTCAGGTACATGGTTTCCTCATGTCATGGTCATGGTCATGTCTAAGTTATCAACCATCCCTAGGTCCTCTTCCTTTCTGCTTGATGAAGAATGGATGGTGCTTTGAGCCCCATTCCTTCTTATTTGGCAGTGGCCTAGAGCCCTTCAGTTCCTTTCCTTGTCTGCCTAGCTGCTATTTACAGGGCCCCTTCATCTGTAGTTGGCCACTATGCTGTACAAGGAAAGTATGTTTGACCACTGTCTTCCAGTTAGGAATCTCCTGGTCATATGTAGCTTGCCTTTGTATCCAGTTCCTGGGTGTCTTTTGCATATTTTCCTGAGTCCTGAGTTACCGAGGGCTCTTGCAGGCCTCAATCTATGCTTGAGACAGCGACTTGAGGGTAGCCTCAGCCAAGGCAGGAATTGACAGGTGCTTTAAGAATCTTGGCCTCTGTTATCTTTTGTGCATGTGCTGGTGTTCTGTGGCTCTTTCTGACACTGGCATGCCCTACCTCTTGGCTTTTGGGGCTTCTTCAGTCCTACAAGGTATCTGACTACTTCAGGAACTCAGAGACTTTCAAATGTATTCTCTTCATGTAGATGAAATGATCAAGGTCCATCAAGGGATAACTGTAAATTTCCCTCACTGAAATAGTGGGATTTTCTTTTTTTTTAGGTCACAAGTCTATCCTCATACTGAGGAAATCACAGCTCTTTCCTGATATCATTAGTATTATTCAATCTTTCATTTGCTATAAGGAGTATCTTAAACTACTTATGAAAAAAAGATTTCATATTTCTGGAAGGTTATGCATCAGCTCAACTCTTTTTTACATCACATTACAGCATGTAGCAATGTTAAGAATATATGCACTATTTTGAAACAGCAAGCAGTGAACTAGTGAAATTATACAAACCCTTCCAAGTGCATACCTATAGTTCACCTAAGGATTTAATGATGGCTCCTTCCTCTTATCGGTCCTACCACACTGAGGAACATGACCCAGTAAGTCAGTTTTGAAAGACCATCTATACCTAAACCATAACACTGCCATTCTTACACCAATTTTTACCCAGTACTAGGGTTCTGGTCTTTTTCAGAACACCACCTTTCAGTTTACTCGAAAACAAAAATGGATTTTTGGTCACTTTCTTTCCAAGGTGCTATTGTCCTGGGCAACATCTGGATAACTGGGTAACTGGTTTACCTCATGGAGTTCTGGAGTTTTCTTTGTGCTCAAACGTAAGTGTGTGCAGCAGAAATCTGACCCTTTAAGCCACCATCAAATCCTAGCCCTGATACTCCTGTGGAACCTTTTACATAACAGCCCACTTGTGAACAAGGGTCCCAGTGACCCTTAACCTCACCAGGCTTTCTTCTTGATGGGGAAACTGGTCAACTTTTAGCTACCATGTGGCCAAAACCCATGCATCCATCCCATGCAGCAGTGTTCTGAGACCTTTTAGTTCTATCCCTTCCTGCAACACTGTTTCTACCTTAGCAAGGTTCATGGGCCCTGCAGATCACTGTGGTATCTGAGTGCTGCATTATGAGGATTTCTAGATAAATGTTCTACAAATGCATTCAGAACAATGAAACTTTTCTCTGTGATGGTATAATGGTGGGTACATATTCATATACTTGTAAATTTCTTCAAACTGATAGAATGTGTAACACCAAAGGGTACCCTAATGCTAGCTATAACACTTGCTGGATAATACATTATCTTCACAGAAAGTGGAGGTGCCATTCCAATAGTGCATGTTACTAATAAAAGGGGCTGGGCATGTGCAGGAACAAGAGGTATACAGGAAACTTGTATTTCCTTCTCAACTTCATTATGAACCTAAAACTGTCCTTAAAAATAAGTTTATTGGAAGAGATTGTGTTCAGTCTGGGAGATTATTTTGAAGTCAGACAGAGCTATAATCAGATAATGAGATCATGCAACTGAGGTTCCTATGAAACGTTTATGTCAACAAGGGATTTTTATCTCTGTAACTTCAATTGCCAAAGGGACTACATTTCAATTATAACAAAAGTTCTTGAATTATCAGTATAAGAAAAAGGAAACCAGCACTGGCTGAATCCACTAAGTTAAAGTTAAGACATGAAAAAGTCTGATTTTTTCTTCTCATTTCCTTTCTTACGATACACACACACAGAAGTCTACAATTATTCTTTTGGTGCCATGCTATGCTGCAAGTCTTATTTTTTGATATCCAGTACACACCTATTATGCCTCAATTTTCTCATAATCAGTTGTTCATAGAGTTCTTATTGTTTACTTAGCCCTTAGGTATGAAGAAAAAACAATACATGCTATTTGTTTAGATTAACATTGGTTGAGAATGGGTCATTCAATTTTCGTAGTATTCCCTTTCACTCCACTTTGGTAAATATGGATTTCCAATCTGTTACTGTTCTAAATGGATTTAATGTTGATTTACTACAATTTGATGTAATTTGCAATTTAAAGCTGGGCTTTATATTTGTTATCCACTGTTATGCTAATAAATACTATTTTAAGGACTCTAACCTCCAAAATCTTATGGTAAGAAAAGTGCTGCAATGAATGCCTTTTTGGTTTTTTATAAGGTCATCACCGTATTTTTTCATATGTGTTTCATCTCTGAATATTAGTTGTGGAGTAACTTGAGATTCCGTGCTGCTTTGCTGCTTAAAAAAAAAAAAAAAACAGCACATTTTACCACTCTAACGAGCATACTAACAGACTATAACAATATAAGAATAATCTGTGATAATAAAGCAGGGATTATCTCAAAAAATGCCAGGAATGATAAAATAAAAGGATATATACTAATACAATTTTGTTGGTAGTTACTACAGAAAGGTAATTTTAAAATTCAACACTTCAAAGTATTTTTGAAAGGTAACTGAAAACTTTCATATTCACATCTGCACATACACATATGTATATTAGTAGTTATCATAAACTTGCTATCATTGTAGTCAACAGCAAATCTCTAGAAGTCATCCCATAAAATCAGGAACAAAAGTAACTAATGTCTGTGTTGTTTTCATATAGCAGCAATTTTGGAGATTTTAATAATGTACTAAATCATATAAAACAAGAAGAGTAAATGAAAATACATAAAGACATTATTTTGAATATCATATCTAGAAATCTAAGGCATTCATCTAAAAGGTACAACATTGGCTTACTGAAAGTCTAACTCAGAATAGTGAACGGCAAATCCTCTGAAGTCAATACTATTCCATATATTCACAATGAAAAAGTTCTAAAGAAATGTAAGAATTCAAATTCAATAATCATAATCCCATACAGAGCAAAAATAACCATGACCCAAACCAAAAGAACCTGAATAAATGAGATAAATAAAACTGCTACTTTGAAAATGAATTAGACTAGATCTAATAATGTGATATATTACAGGATTAAAAGCTTGAATAGTTTTTTGTCCTTCCTAAGTTATGATTTAGCTCACATGGAATTCTTATTCCTGAATTTTTTTTCCAAGAAATTGACTGATTCCAAGTTAAATGTCCATCAAATGATGATACTTTTGAGTATACTTATCTGAGATAATACCACTCACCAATAAAATTAACAATTGTTACAAAAGGAACATAATCATGCTGAGTGCAATAAACTGAACCAGACTCATCTATAGTGACTAGTGATTGACTGAGGAAGAGAGCAAAGGACTTCAGAGTGGACCAGAGCAACACGAGGGAAAGAAAGCAAGAAATATATAAAAACAAAAACATAACCTAAAATGTTAGTCCTTAGGAAAATACACTTGAGAAAATGGAGTTCAAAAAAGAATAAAGAGCTCAAAAACTGTGAACTACATGGAGAAACATTGTAAGATTTAGTTATTGTTATTGGGAAAACAGAGCAAGTTTACACAGGGAAGGAGTGACCAAGATCGTCCCATCCACTGGTTGCCTCCAAGTGGCTGCTACTGCTGGAGTTGATCTGAAACCATGGGCCAGGAGGCAGGAGTTTCTCTCCAGTCTTGCACACGGGTGCAGGGTCCCAAGCCTTTAATGGAGCAGCCAGGACATTAACTGGTACCCACATGAGATCCTAGTACTTACAAGGCAAGAATTTAACCACTGAGTCACTGTGCTGAGTCCATAGATTTCTAATGTACCATTAAAGACACAGTTTGTCTTAATTATCTTTTGAAAAAAAAATTTTTTCACACAAATATTTAATCTAGTAATTCCACTTGCAACTAATTTGAGCATATACTTAAAAGTATGAACATGAATCATTATTTTTACATCCATGATCATAGAAGCATTATTCGCAATGGTCATAAAATAGCGACAATCCAAATTTCCACTGATGAAATGGGTGTACAAACATGTGAACTATATATTCTATGGGTAGAACAGCATTGTAGTTCACTTTAAAAAGGAGCAAAATTCCCTTAGATATCAAAGCATATGACGTGTGTCCAAGGACAGTATAGCAAGTGAAATAACCAAGACACAAAAGCAAAAATACTATATGATTCAGTTTATGTGATGAGCCTTCTAGATGCATATAGTAGAATAGCAACTTCCAAGGGCTGGTGCGGGGTGGGGTGGGGTGAGGAATGGGGAGCCATGAGAACAGAGTTTCAGTTTGTGGTAATAAAGTTCTGGAGACAGACCAGAGATACACTTCTGGTGATGGTTGTAAAGCTACTGAATTGTGGCTTTCCTGGCTGAGCACACCAGGAAGTCAAGACACTAGGGATTATCATCTTTAGTTCTAAATAAAGGTAGGATCCCCAATGCAACTTTTAAATATGATGCTGGGTGTTTCTACTTTTGCCTGTACTTATCATAATACAGTTAAATGTCAGAAACCTAAGCTTGTAGTAAGGGGCTACATTATTGTGATAACATGGGGGAAAGGGGGTGAGAGGCAAAAAGGGGTAGGAATGAAAAAATGGGAAGAGAGGAAGAGGAGGGTGAGGGATGAATCCCATATACCTACAAAACCATATTGTGGGAAAATGTTTAAAAGGATTTTTAAAAGATGGTTGAGATTTATAACAAAATCTTGTCTTTTGAAACTAAATGGATCCAACTGGACAACATTAAGCTTAGTGAAATAAACCATTCCCCCAAAAGACATATATGTTTTCCCTGATTTGTGGTAACTAATACACACAAAACAGAACAAAAATAATCTATAAGTACGAAGGTGACATTCTGAGATCTGATTATTGTGTGCAACCTCAGGAACAGGAGGGGTTTTCCATTCTTGGTTTGCTTACAGTTTTTCCACTATTTGTTATTTTGTACTTGCCATTTATTGACATCTATACTTGATGCAGTGTTAAACATGTGGAAAGTAAAAAGAATTTTTAAAGGCCAGCCAAAAAATAAACAAATACATGATAGCTGAGAAAAGGGCCAGCATTGTGTATAACAAATTAAAATGCTGCCTGTGATGCCACTATCAGCTGTTCCACTTCTAAGCTATCTCCCTGCTGAAGTGCCTGGGAAAGAGGCAGAAGTAAAGTATCTAGAATCCTGCCAACCATATGGACAACCTAGATGGAGTTCCAAGATTGTGGCTTTGGTCTAGACCCAGCCAATGTGACCTTTAGGGAGTGAAGCAGTGGATGGCATCTCCCATCTCCCTCCCCCACTCCTTCCCTTCTTCTCTCTTTGTAACTCTTCACCTTTCCAATAAATAAATATTTTGATCCCAGCACAATTGCCTAGTGGCTAAACCCTCACCTTGCATTAGCCAGGATCACTTATGGGTACCAGTTGGTATCCTGGCCACTTGACGTCCCATCCAGCTCCCTGCTTGCCGCCTGGGAAAGCAGTAGAGGATGGCCCAAAGCTTTGGAACCCTACAGCCATGCAGGAGACCTGGAAGAAGCTCCTTGCTATGGATTGGCTCAGCTTGGGCCATTACGGCCAATTTGGGAGTGAACCCGAAGACAGAAGATCAGTTTCTCTGTCTCTCCTCTGTGTAGGTCTGCTTTTCCAATAAAAAAATCTTTAAGAAAAGTCTTTTTTAAAAAATTAAGATAGCAAATTTCATGTTATAAATATTTTCTCACAGTAAAAAGATAATTAACTCTAAGTGCTAAAAGGTACTGTGGCATCACACACACACACACACACTAGGGAGGCAGAGATAAATACACTAATGGTTTTATATGTGAAGTGGTATACAGCAGAAAACAAACAAGTAAATTATGAAGCTGCGTGACACAAACCCTAAATCACTAAAGTAAGAATGCAGATTTAAAAGCTACTAACTCAACAAAGGAGATGACATGGAATAAAAGATATTCAATTAACAGAAAATAAGGCAGAGAGAATAAAAAGAGTAGATGCCAGATGGGGAAAATGGGAAATAAATATCAATATAGGCTTAAATATAATCATGCCAATAATTATATTAGATATAAATATTACAATTTCCCTAAGAAAATCTAATGATTTTTAGAGTGGATACAAATAAAAGATCCTTCAGAAAATATACTGTAAATAGCAAGACACAAACAGGCTAATAGAAAAAGCACATAGAATTATATCATACTAACACTAATTGAATAAAGCTTGAATAGCTACTTTAATAGCAAAGATTTCAGAGTAAAGATTACTAGGGAAACATAATTAACATAATAATTTCAAGGTATATTAATCAGAAAATAATTACTCTAAACTTCAGCACAGATGGCAAATAAGCACAAGGAAATATGCTAAACATCATTAGTTTTTTGGAAATGGAAAATTATAGCCAAAATGACATAACATTACCTAACTACTAAAAGGACAGAAATTAAAAAGATTAATGAGGATGTGGAAAAATAAAAAAAAAATCTCCTACTCCTGGCAAGAACAAAAAAGTCAGACAATCATTTCAAAAAACAGCTTAAAATATCCAATACCCACTGCCCCTATGATTTAGTTATTCCATTCTGCGATATTTACGTAGGAGAAATGAAAATATGCTTCCTCACAAATACTTGCACCTTCGTTGTAGGCAAAATTTTAATGAACCAAATGGCCATCGACAAATGAATTGGTTTTATCTGTCCCATCAACACTACTCATCAGTAAAATGAACTACTGATACAATATACATCACAGATAAATCTCAACTTAATTATGCTGAGTGGAGTAGCCAGACCAAAGAGAACATTTTATATGAGTTCATTTAAAACAGAATTGCAAAAACACAAAGTAATTTACAGTGGCTTCTGAAGGCTTAAGAAAGAAAGGAAGGGGGCCCAGCATGACGGCCTAGTGGCTAAAATCCTCACCTTAAATGCACCAGGATCCCATATGGGTGCCAGTTCTAATCCCAGCAGCTCCACTTCCTATCCAGCTCCCTGCTTGTGGCCTGGGAGAGCAGTCGAGGACAGCCCAGAGCTTTGGGACCCTGCACCTGCATGGAAGACCTGGAGAAGTTCCTGGCTCCTGGCTTTGGATCGGCGCAGTAAGAGCTGTTGTGGTCACATGGGGAGTGAATCATCGGATGGAAGATCTTCCTCTCTGTCTCTCCTCCTCTCTGTATGTCTGACTTTGCAATAAAAATAAATAAATCTTTAAAAAAAAAGAAAGGAAGGGGTCAGGACATGGGGTGGGGGTGTGGGCAGGCGACAGGGACAAGAAAGTGGGAATACAAGAGGACATAACGAAACTTACACAAGGTTATAAATAAATATATAAATATAAAAATATATATAAATATATAAATATATAAATATATTTGTTTATATAACTATAAATAAATATATAAATATATTTGTATATTCATATATTTATAAATAAACATATAAATATATAAGTGAACATATATTTATAAATATATAAATTTATTTATAAATTAATAAATGTATATATATATTTATATATTTATTTATCATGGGGCTTGTGCATTGCAAGCATGTGATTTACTATGTGTCAACCATGCATCAATTGTCCTCAAAACATATAGTATACGATGTAATATATAATTTTTTACAGATTAATTTTATTCTTATTGGAAAGTCAGATATACACAGAATAAGAGACAAAGAGGAAGCTCGTCTGTCTGCTGGGTCAATTCCCAATTGGCTGCAATGGCCAGAGTTCAGTTCTTCTGAAGCCAGGAGCCAGGAGCCAGGAGCCTCGAGCCTCTTCCAGGTCTCCCATACCTGTGCAGGGTCCCAAGGCTTTGGGCCATCTTCGACTGCTTTTCCAGGGCACAAGCAGGAACTGGATGGGAAGTGGGACTCCCAGGATTAGAACCAGTGTTCTTATGGGATCCCGGCACATTCAAGGTGAAGACTTTGGCCGCTAGGCTACCACGCTGGCCCCTAAATGTAGTTTTTATAATGTAGGGAAAGGATTGATCATCAAGACAATTCAAGTGGAAAAGCTGAAATGTATGTAACATACTAAATATGAAGTTGTGTTGGTCATTTTCCAGAAACATTTCCAAGGATCCAATCTTTTTAAGCATAGGAGAAATAGAAATTCTAGCTTTCAAATAAATCTTTAAAAAATGATAGCTTTGATGGAATATTTTATAATCATATTAAATAAGACAAATACTATTATATACCAGTAAGGAAATAAAATTATCCCAAGCTTAAAAGCACAGTATTAAACTTCATGAACTGATTAAAAGAATGCAAATGTATTTATATATTAGATGTGAAATGCAAACAAATACAGTAGGTGACTGTTTTGTATTTTTCATCTTTAATACTTTCATATTTTCATATTTAATCAAGAACAATTTCTAACAAAATAACTCTAAAGTAAAACAAGTGCCAAGTGTCTTTGATAACCATTAACATGTAAGTTGCAATATAAACACATCAGAATTCATTGAGCAAGGTCAGTATTTTGAGTTCATTTTGAAGAACTAGTTTTCTTCTTGAGTACTCTAATCTCTAAAGTCCCTTCTAAAGATTTTATGATTGTTTTCCATTAATGCTAATTAAGTTAAACAGGGTTTGAACTTATACTATTTGTGGCCCTCAAAATGCTAAATTTATCAATTTATACAAGCTTATGTAAGGAACCAATTTGGTGAAAAAATGCACTGCTAATTGTGCATTAAATTGCTTAGGTACAGCTAAATGAACCTTTTTTTTCAAGAAATATTTGTTTTTATTTCAAAGGTAGATTTACAGAGAAAAGGAGAAAAATCTTCAATCTGCTGGTTCACTCCCCAATTGGTTGTAACGGCTGGAGCTGAGCTGATCCAAAGCCAGGAGTTTCTCCTAGGTCTCCCACATGAATGCAGGGTCCCAAGGCTTTGGGCCATCTTCCACTACATTCCCAGGTCACAAATAAGGCTCTGGACAGAATATGGAGCAGCCCGGACATGAACCAGCATACATATGAGATGCTGGAACCTCTAGGCTGAAGATCAGCCAATTAAGCCATCATGCCAGCCCTTGGACCTTGGTTTTTAAAGGACTCTGACATTCTAAATGCACCTGAGGTAGAGGCACTGATGAGGATCAGGATATTTATAAATGGTTAAAAACAAATTCAGATACCTCAAAGTAACCCTTCACTGTGTATTACACTGTATTTACAGTTCTATAAAACTGCAGTCCTGTAAAATCCACAGAAGGTTCAGCAGAAAATACATGATCTTTGCTTAGTACATCTATTAGCCCTCTGAGTTGCTTTTCTTGACCATCCTTTCCACAGCAACCAAGCTCCTGCCATGGTGTCATACACAACCACCTTTTTATAAAAAAAAATCACTTCCTATTATCTGAGCATATTACATTTCACATTCTTTAATATTAAATTATATGATCCTGGTATCTATTTGACTGCAATATCCCCTGGAGTATAACCCTGCATGGTATAGAAGGTGTGCAATGAATGACTGATGAGTGAATGACCTTATGAATCTGATACCAGTAACAGTAAGGAATCAGATACAGCAAGGTCAAATTCTATCAGCAAGAATGAGACAAGCATTAGGAAACATCACCTAAGACCTGACCTGGGAACTAAAAGATTAGCTAGCCCTATTAGTCACTGTTGAAAACTTGGTGGTACCAAGGTATTCAACATAATGCTTTGTGCACAAGAAATCTATTCTTTTATCAAGAAATAGGATGAGTAAGTGATAGGGAATTATCACAATGATTTGAATCATTTGAAAGATATCAGAGTAAGAATACTTTGACGTAGGTCACAGCTCTCTTACAACTTGTTAATAAAAGTAAGTCTCATATCTAATCCTTCTACACATTCAGGCATTTACTAGCAAGCAGTCAAAAAGAACACTATGTTCACAAACCAAGGAAACTCTAGAATTCTCTTTTTGGATACTCCATATGTAACCTACATGAAATACTCACTTGAAGCAAATACAACACTATTTTCTGATGGAAATTTGACAAGCCACTCACTATGGCAACATGACCAAGAATATTCCAGAAAAAAAAAAAACCCTAAAACTAAAACCTGGATTCTAGGTTCAGGATTAAACACAATAAGCCCAAGTCAATAGTACACTTGAGAAGTTTACTGGCTTCTCATTTTTTTTTCAAAAATGTGTAGTACCTATAAAATGTTTTAGTCAATGCATACATCTTTTATAACACTAATTTCACCCATGAAACCCCATTTTTAACATCTCTAAGCCTAATTAGAAGGTTATAAATTCCACCAATGAAAATTTGCTTATCAAGACATGTTGATGGTCTAGGCAGTTGACACAATTTCAGTAGCTGTTCTTGGTAAGACCTTTCCTATTGCTTGTTAGCTCGCCATTCCTGGGATATGGTTTCCTGATTTGAGTCACTGATGACACCTAATCTATTCGTGCTATGCAGCCTATGCTGAGGTACTTTAAAGACAATGGCAAGCATTATTAAAAGCATTTCTATTTACAACAGAACCTTAAGCAGAGCTAGAGACATAATAAGATGTATTGGAGAAAACACTGAAAGATTTGAGGCCACAACAGCTAAATAAACATGAAGTAGTGACAAACTCATGTGAAGACACAAAAAGTTAAATGACTAAGTGCTCTACCAGGAAGCACCACTAGCAGTGGACCTATGTAACAACAGGCAAAGACAGCAGGGGTGGCTCATTACATCACGAGCAACACAGAAACACTTGTTCTGGGGCACAGGAAAATCTCTTAGCACTCATCAGCCCAAGAAGCCCCAGCAATCAGCACTTAGGTGAAATCAAGATTTAATTTAAAGTTCCACTGCCTTACAGAGGAAATGAAGTGCTAAAACTGAAAATCTTGGGCTTTTACCTGCGTGCAAGAAGACTAGTAAAAGTTCTTGGAAAAAGAATTTGAAAATGAGTTCATTTTGGTGTAAACAAAAATTGAAATCCATAGGTATTTTTTCATGAAACGTTCGAGTATCTCCTAAAGTGAAGATTTGAAGACATTTTGCACTAGAAAATTTTCTGGCTTTTCAATTTTTCCTCGGTAAATTCTTCAAGCACCTTTGTACATTTACTTCTTAAAGATTTGTTTTTCTTTGAAAGATACAGAGAGAAGGAAAGTGAGAAGGGGAAAGAGAGAGGTCTTCTACCTTTCTGATGACTCAGAATCTGAGTAAGATCAAGCTTTTAGGTGGGGTAAGAGCGGTCATCAGTAAGTCAGCACGAGCCATGGGGAAAGCAGGCAAGGATTGGAGTGCAACAGGAGCTAGACCCGCCATTTTCACCGAAATGGAACCAAGCACAATTTAAACAGAAGCGGAAAAGTATCACCAAAGGCTGACAACCACTGGAAGAGATGAGCAGAAAAATGTGTGAACCCTATCTAGTGAAGAAATGACTTTCTTTTCCATTGTCCATATCTGAAAAACGTTTTCTCTTCAAAGCAGATACACAGAGATTCAAAGTGCAAGTACTTTTTGAGGATGTGACCTCAGGAGACATATTAGAAGAGTTAAGAAGTAAAATAAGAAATTAAATCCAGCGAATAAAGTTGTGTTATTACTATAAGCGACTGACTCTTAATCTCACTGGGGGCCATAGGATCCCAAAGGAGCAAAACACCGAAGAGTTGACCATTTGACAGTCAAGGGCACTGAGGCATTTATACATTAACGTCTTCATGGCTATAAGACCAAGGCTATTGGTAGAAGGCGCCGGGCGGGCGTGCGGGGATGCTTACCTGCAGACATTTCTGGTCCCCAATCCTGTACAGCAATGTCCAAGTGCTGAGCAGTTTCAGGCTGGTGGAACCCGGGTTGAGGAAGGGGAAGGGTGGAGCAGAATATATGGAAGAGAGCCAGTACTTGCTAAGTAACAGCTGAATTACATTCTACCTAATAAGGTGTCTGAGGCCAGATGAGGAGGAATTCAGGTTTTCTGCATTCTTTTCATCTTCCTTAACAAGTTCTTAACCATCTCTTTCCCGCAGAACCAGAAGGTGGAATCCAAATTTCCTCCTTCAAATTGAGTTTTACAGTCCCCAGAACCTGAGCAGAATATCCTTGGCTGTTAGCAGCAGTCGACACAAGAGACCTAAAGATTGCAGTGCTATTTATCTTCATTACCATTGGGGTACAGTGTGAGTGGGATTAATTGGAGGTTGCACATATATGGTACTCAGAGAGACACCTCGCCGCACAGAGGGGGGGAGCATCTACTCTTCTGCCCGGAGCTTGCACTCTCCTCCCTCCTCTGTGATGACTCAGAAGAACAGATATTTTCAAGGCCATAAAATGGCTTGTGGAAAAAAAATGGTTTTAAAACCACAATGAGACCAATCAATCAATCAATAAAGCAAAACTCGTGGCACCTGTACCATGAAACGTCCTCCAAGTCTGATGAGAAATGCATCAGGCACAGCCTCTCACTGGGGAATACTTGTGGTTCTGACACCCCTCCTTCCCTGAAACTAGAGAGAATCATTCCCAGGCACAGGTCATTGAGTAATTGATTTTGCTCTGACCACAAAAGGTTGTGAGGAAGAACCAGGTTTCTGGGAGAAGCCATAAACACTTAAATGTTAAAAGGTGATTTTTCACCCTGTGAACCATGCCTTATTATTATTCTTCATTCTAATCTTTTTCTGGATGAGTATATGAAGGCTGGAAAACATTTTAAAGACTAGCTCTTGTAAAACACAATCTGGTAAGTCTCTTCATGTAGCTGGGGCTCCAAAGTTTTAATTAGCTCACCAGAGAAAGAGGTCATTTTGATCATCTGAAATTTGGGTTTTGAAGTTGATTTCTGCGTTTAAGACATTTATTTGAGAGAGGGAGGGAGACGGAGAGAAACAGAATGCTCCCATCCATTGGCTTTCTCCCCAAACGCCTCTGCAACAGTCAGGACGCTAGTCTAGGTCTTCCACATGGGTGGAGATGCCCAAATACGAGAGCCATCACCTGTTGTTTCCAATGACCTACACTGAGAGGAAGCTGAAATGGCTCAAAAAGACTGGCATCCTACATCAGATCATCTCCCTGCTAATGAACCTAGGAAAGAAGCAACAGTTAGACCAAATACCTGGGCCCCTGACACCCAAATGGGAGACATGAATGGAGTTATGCGGTCCTGGGCTACTGATTTTGGCCTGGAGCATCCCTGGCCATTGTAGCCATTTGGGGGAGTGAACCAGCAGATAGAAAAATCAATCTCTCACTCTCTCTCTCTGTCCTCCTGTTCGCTCCATCACTTGGAATTTCAAATAAGTAAATCTCAAAAAAAAATCCCCACTATGCATGGATTTCATTTTGTGCACCAAAACAGTCATCTTATATTCCTATTTTCCATAAATTTTCAAAGTTCTTTCAAATATCCGTCTTTCCTTATTTCCAGAAAACATGGTATGGATGTGGGAGATAAATTAGCAGTGCACTACATCAGCATTGTATTGATCTAGCTGATCAGACCTTTGTTCTAATAGACTACACAGGAAATTTAGGGCTTCAGAATTACTTGCTAAATGGTTTTCTTTTTCATGGATTTCTTTACAAGCAATGTTTTGGTGTGTATAAGTCTGTCAATAGCTTTCATAAAATTATGTAAAGAGAATTCAGCACAGTTGAGTGTCATCAAATTTCAACCAAAAGACAGTGAAATTTACCTTATGTTAGAGCCCCAGAGAAATTAATTTAAATGATTGGATCCTTAATGAAGACTAAGTCATTAAATATAAAAACTCAGTTGAAATAGGATTCCATTTAAGGTTTTAAAACTGCCAGCCTTGGGCCTGGCGTGATAGCCTAGCGGCTAAAGTCCTCACCTTGAACACACTGGGATCTAATCCTGGCAACCCTGCTTCCCATCCAGCTCCCTGCTTGTGGCCTAGGAAAGCAGTGGCAGAATGCCCAAAGCCTTGGGACCCTGCACCCATGTGGGAAACCCGGAAGAGGTTCCAGGTTCCTGGCTCCAGATCGGCTCAGCCCCAGCCGTTGCAGTCACTTGGGGAGTGAATCAGCGGACGGAAGATCTTCCTCTCTGTCTCTCCTCCTCTCTGTATATCTGACTTTACAATAAATAAATAAATTTAAAAAAACCTGCAAGCCTTAATTCTTTTTACCTTGAATTTTTTCAGTGTATTAGTCATACAATATGCAAACAGCTTCATCATTAATATTCACGGAATCTGATGTCTCCAATGTGGCCAGATGCTAGCAGAGAAGTGCACAACTGAATGCAATCTGAATTAAGAAACTGCTTATAATGAGGCTAGTTACACTGCAGATAAAATGTCACCCCATCTGACAGTCTTAGCATATATAGAAAAATTGATTATAGTAGCTCCAGAAAAAAAAGGCAAAAGGGCACATTACCTTATGTTGACACAAATCATAGGTTGCATTTTTTAAAAGTTGAGATTCTAAGTCAGGTGTGGATAGGATTCCACTTTTTAAATGTCTATCCATTGGAGACAGGATTGATAGTCTTATTACTGTGTCCCTGTGTATTTAAAACATCGCAAGTCTCTGGTGATAAAAGATTTATACAGCATTTTATATTTATAACTCATTTCTATTCATTACTCTTCAGGGTGGCCTCAAGAAGGCTGTTATGATACTGGCCCCAGAGTTCAGAGAGGACAACAGGTACTGGAAAATTATAATATTGGATGGAAGCTGGCAAGTGGTGGTGGTGGGACTGAGTCAGTTTTTTACTGTCAGTTAGACAATACCTTTGGAAGTGACAGAAACTTTCAAAATCCAGGGGATTTTTTTTCTTCAGAGGAAAACCAAAACCAAAACCCCTAAACCCTGGCAGCTGGTACCTTACAAATTATTGCTATATCTTGAAAGTCTACACTTGTCTGCAGAGATTTCTTTGAACCTAGGCAGCTTGGGGTCAGGCTCTTACATGGGTGTACGTAGAAGCATAGAGTTGTGATATAACAACCCTAAACCTTCTCTTCATGTAATTCTTCTCTGACATTATTTAAACTGGAAGGCAGAAGATAAGAGTTACCCATCAGAAAACAAAATTTAACTGTGATTGTCACCTAATCTCAAGGCAGAGGTAACAAGTGAGTGCTACCTCTATGCTAATGATCCTACAACTTGATTTGTGGGCACCGAACAAAATGGCAACTTAATCATTATTCTATCTTTGTGAAGGAATGACTTCTACTTCCATTTCAAACATGATACAAGGGACAAAAAACAGCATTTTTTTTTTTTAGTTTACTCTTCTGTAACTTTATAGAAAATTTTTAATTGTGGTAAAATACACATAACATGAGGTTTCTAACTATAACCATTTTAAGTGTGTATTCCAGTAAGCACAAAGTATACAATGTCCAGAACTCTTTACATATGCAAAATTGAAACTCTGTACCCATGAAGCCACAACCCCTACATCCCACCCACACTCACCAGTGTATTTCCTGTCTCTGGGGAAATATCTACTCTAGGCACCTCATGTGAATCAAATCATGTAGTATTTACTATTGTATGACTGACTAACTTTGTTTTGCATAATGTCCTCAAGGTTAATGCATGTTGCAAAAGCCAGCATTTTCTCTTCTCTTTGAAACACAATGTTATCAACCCTAAAGATATGTCATGTTTTCTTTATTCCCCCAAAGGGTATTTGGAGTGTCTCCACACTGCTCATTTGAAATAGCACTACTGTGAATGTAGTAGTACAAATAATCTCTTAGAGGCCCTTATTTTAATCACTTTGAATACATACTCAAAATTATTGGATCCTTTGACAACTCTATGTTTAATATTTTGAGGAGCCGCCATACTGTTTTGGAAAGTCTAGTTTGTTATACAGCCTTGAAGATTTGGAATTACTTCAGTAAAGAAAATTACTAGCTTTGTGTAACACAGTATTTTCCATACACAATTACTATGAATCCATTCTGCAGGAAACATTTAACTCCACCCTGGGATGATTCGTGAAAACTTTCTCAAAGATTTTTAGAAAATGGTAGCTTATGAAGAAACATTTCCGCATGATAAAGGACTCTTACAGTTGGCTTCATCATACTGTGTCTCCCACCAAACTTGCCTCTTTAATTGCACCGCAGATAGTTAACAAGCGCTGACTCATTGCGAGGAATATAGAAAAATAGTTTACAACCACTTTTTTTCCAAGAATCTTTATGGGGTGGTAAATAATTATAGTAGATTTGGGTAAAGATGCCATAGTAATGCAAAGGCATATCTTAGGTTAATTGTTCACAAGTAACAAATCAAATCAAATCAAATGAGCATTAGCAAAATACAGGGATGAGTTTATAAGGACACACATTTCTCTTGAAAACTCAAGGCTGAGATTTAGGAACCATCTGGGGTACATCTGGGACTCTTTGTCCTTTCCTTGGGGGTCTGCCTGAATCAGCTGTGCACATTATTATTTTGATATTATTGTTACCATGCTCTTCATCTAAAATTTTATAGTTATATGTTCTTGCATAAAATATTTTTTTCTGTTTTTTTTTTTATTTCTAATTTTAAATTTCCAGGGAAGAGATCAACTGACTCCACATGTATCAAGTATCTATCCATAGTTGAGGCAACTGTAACCAGGGGGATGAAGTCACATACTAAAAAAAAAAAAGCCCACTATGAACCCAACAACCTCTTCAACTTTATCTGCATATGGTGCATGGTTCATTGATAACAATTATCTATGAGTAAAACCAAAAGAAATTAACATTAATGTTTACTACTGATAAAATCAATATTGACAAACATTTAAAAGCTTACTTGGAATATCAGCAAAACAACCACAACATGCATAGGAAAATTATAAGTCATTCATGTTTATAAAAGATATCCTTTAAAGGTGACTTCATAAGAACCTGGAAGACTGAAAATGTTAAAATTTAAATGAGAATGCATCAAAATAAATTGGCAAAGTATCTCATCTGGGTCATATTCACATTGAATTGTGAAATTCAGCTACTGTTCTTCTACTTGCAACTCCCTTACTCCATCTTGCACCAGTCTGAGACTGAGGGCAGATATTCATTTGCTACTTAGGCTGTCAGTTGTCTTTGTATATATTGCAGCTAGAAATAATTGTGGAGGTAGTGAATAGGTAAAGGAGGATTTATGCAATCTCAGAAGAGACAGAGGAAGTCCCAGAAGCAAGAAAAGAATAAATCAAGTGGAATCCAAGGCTGAGAAGTTGGCAGACAACAAACCGACTCTATAGATAACATATTTCAGCTACATACTGTCCGCCCCGAGAGACCAGTGTTGTCTGTTTATAATTTGCAACTGATGGGAAATTTGCAGAATAAGAAAAGGAAATATTTGGAAATATTCTGCATATTTCATTGACAAGCATCTTCATTTATGGGTTTTTAGAGAATTCACTCTGTTGATGATTTCCTGAGGATATTGTATTTTACTAAAGGCACTAGATTTACATAATGAAAATTCAAAGTGGTTGCCCTACTCTGTAAACAAGTTGTATTGCTCTAGTCTGCAAAAAGTGTATGCTGTTCATTCAAATATTTTAATTAAGTTAAATTCATGAGGTTAGATGCCACTTTCTTCTGTATTATCCAGTAAACTTGAACTCTTTTAACCCCAAGGAGTTATCTTATTTTGTAAAAATGCTTATTACTTTAGGAATAGAGTTACTTCAATGTCAGGTGCTTAAGAATTTATTATGTTTCTTACATTAGGCAGTGAAAACTTTTATGATTTTTGAATTTCAGTAAAAGTAAATAGCTCAATTTTTGCCTTCTGGTATTTAGACCCAAATATTACAGGGCAAAGAACAGAATAAAAGTAATTTCAAATCCAATTTGTTAGTATCAATGGAAAAACATTATAGAGGGCATATTTGTCACATCAGCAAGTCTCCTGAAGACATTTTAACATTACTGATCTAGTCACTTGTTTTTAAAAATATATTTATTTATATTTATTTGAAGGAGAAAGTGGAAAGACAGAGAAATCTTCCACCTGCTGAGTCACTACTCAAATAACTGCAACAGATGAGACTGGGTAGAAGCCAGCCTAAGTTTGATGTGGGTCTCCCACATTGTTAGCAGACACCCACTTACTTGAGTAACACCTATTGCCTCCCATGATATTCATCATCAGGAAGCTAGCATCAGAGGCAGAGCTAGAACTTTAACCCAGGCAATCTGATCTGGGAAGCAAGTGTCATAAATGGCATGTTCTCACTGCAACAAACACCTGCCCTTATTTCATTTGCTTATTGATACATTTAACATATTATACTGCAAAGTGATTTCTGGATTTCAACATTTTCCATCTATGTGTTGAGTTAATGGTCAGGGAAATACAAACCCACAGGCAAAATCCTGTTTTGCGTAAGGAAATTTTATGGAAGACCACCACCAGCACCACCATACACTTTCATTTATTGTTTCTGACTGCCTTGGCATTACAAGAGTTGCGCAACTACAACAGGAACTGTATGGTTCTCATACATGGAAACATTTACCATAAGGTTCCCCCCCGCCCACACACACAGCTTACTGTGGGAAATTCTAATTTCAGCTATAAAATTTAGAATTTTCATGTTGTAATTCCTGTCTTGTAATTATAGCATATGTGGCTTATCTGTGCTATATATGAGGAAGAATAGTAGTGTATATTACATAACTTTAAAAGAATTATTTATTTACTTGAAAAGCAGGGCTATAGACAGAGAAAGATGGAAGAAGAAAGAAGGAGAGATAGATAAATCTTCCATCTGCTGGTTCATTCCCCAAATGGCCAAAATGTTCAAGGCGAGGCTAGTCCAAACCCAGGAGCCATGGGTTTCTTCCAGGTATCTCATGTAGGTACAGGGGCCCATGTACTTTGGCCATTGTCCATTGCTTTCCCAGGTACATTAGTGGGGAGCTCCATCAGCAGTGGAACAGCTGGGAGTTGTACCAGTGCCCATATGGGTTTAGAGTTCTGCAGGTGACAGCTTTACCCTCTATGCCATGATGTTGACCCCAGAACAGTGTACTTGAATTTGAATGTACAATAGTTAAACACACATAAATGCATTTACAGATAGTACATATGAATGTATATGCATATATCTCAAGCTCCCTAGCAACCACTAACAATATTACAAAATAAGTACGACTTATATGCAAATATTGGAGATAAAAAAGGAATCCTGTGAAATACTCAGTGAAAATCAGGGTAACAATAGTGGCAAAACAGAAACAAAAAGCAAATGCAATCAATTGGAAGCAGGTCCAAATACTATAGATATGAATCTAGCTTTAACAATATTTGCCATAACTGTGATTGACATAAATGCAGATTATAAAATAAATTGCCAGAGCAATTTTTTTTTGAAAAATCCAACTGTAGTTTGCCTACTACAACCCATTTTAAATGCAAAGACACAAATGAAGAATATTGGGATTGAAAGCCATATCACACTGAAACTAGTAAAAAAAAGAGAGAGAGAGGAAGAAAGGAAGGGAAGAAAGGAAGGAAAAACAGAAACAAAAAGACAATAGCTAAATTAATTTCATATAATGGTCACTGGTGTGATGGTATAGTGAGTCAAGCCATCCATGACATTGGTACGTATGGGTGCTATTACATGGGTGCTGGTTCAATTCATGGCTGCACCACTTCCAATCCAGCTCTCTACTAAAGCTCCTCGGGATATAGCAGATAATGGCCCAAGGCCTTGGGCCCCTGTATCTACATGAAAGGCTTGGGAAAACTCTTGGTTCCAGGCTTCGGCCTGGAGTAAATTTCCCCAATTGTTGCTGCCATCTACAGAGAGAACCACCTAATGGAACAATTCTCTTGCTCTCTCTCTTCCTGGCTCTGTAATTCTTTCCTTTTCTTTCTTTTTTTTTTTTTAAAGAAATGGTTATTTTTAAAAATGTGTTTCTTTTTAATATATTTTAAATTTTATTTTATTTTTTAATTTTATTAGTTTATGATGCAGTTCCATAGGCTCTGGGATTTACCCTCTCCCCTCCCCAAATTCCTCCTCAAATTCTCCCCTAATTCCTTCCCCAACTCTCCCTATATTATCATAATAGTGTAGTCCTTCATAAACAGTCAAAAGTCCATTATTCTGCTATTTAAGTGTATTCTGACATTGTATGTATGGACAATGGCATAGTGCAGCATCCAATTGTCAATATATATTTAACATTTCATTGAGAATTAATCTCTGATTTGGAAGCAGAGATACATACTGCATCGTATCTTCACATCTAGACATGATAGTCTGTATTACAGTTACTGCACATTCCCTTAAATGAAGAGCCACAAAACAAAATCATAGACAGTAAGCAAAACAGAAAATTTACAGCTCCATGAAGTTAAGTAACATGCTACTGAATGACCAATGTGTCACTGAAGAAATGAAAAAAAAAAGAAAATAAAAAACCTTCTTGAAGAAAACGCTATTGTTTGACCTATTATGTTTCACTGAAGAAACTAATAAAAAAACTTTTTGAAGAAATGAAAATAAAAGTACATAAAATTGCAACAAGAGCCATTATTTAAGAAGATAAGCAGAACAAACTTTTAGCCAGACTAGCAAAGAAAAGCAAGAGAGAAAAATCCAAGTAAAGCAGAGAAGAAAAAGAAACCATCCTAACAAACTAATAAGATGATCTCTTCTTGCTGAATGGGCCCTTTGATCAGTATGCGGTATCCTCCTTCATCTCTTAATATTTTTCAAATCAAAGTCTATATTATCAAATTCTGCCTTTGAAATAAATAAAAATAAATCCTTCAAAGAATTTTCAGATAATTTTCAAAATTTCATATAATAAAATTATCAGGGGTAATAGAGATCATGCCTAATGATAAAGGAGTAAATTTCCCTAGGAGGCATAACAGTATTAAATATGTGTGCACCTAATACGAAAATATCAAAATACGTGAAAAGCAAAACTAGTAGAACTGAAAGAAAAGTAGAACAACCTAATACTGTATTTGTTAAACTGAACCCTTCTCCATCAAGAATCACTCAAACAGGCAAAGAAACAGTTAAAAAATAGTCGATGTGAAGAACATTATCAAGTAACGTAATTTACATAAAATATTCCTTCCAATAACAGCAGAAGCTATGTTCTCCAGGTCATGTGGAACATACAACTAGGCAGGCAACATTTACATTTGGAGGCATAAAATACACATCAACAAATTTAAAGAAATATTTCTGTATTTTTTAAAACATACTTTAAAAATATTTATTTTCTTTTACTTGGAAAGTCAGAGTTACAGAGACAGCAGACGACACACAAAGAGAGGTCTTCCATCTGCTTGCTCACTCCCCAAATGGCTACAAGGCCAGAGCTGAGCTTGTTTGAAGCTGGAAGCCAGGAGCTTCTTCCGGGTCTCCCATGTAGGCAGCAGAGTCCATAAGACTTGAGCCATGTTCCACTACTTTCCCAAGTGATAAGCCAGCCAGGAACTGGATGGGAGCTACAGCAGCTGGGAGACAAACTAGCTCCCATGTGGAATGCCAGCACCAGCAAGCATAGATTAGCCTGTTATGCCACCATAGTGGCCCTTGTGAGTTACATTTCATGTATCATGAAGCATATAAATGAAATTCAAAACCACGATAAGGTGAGTTGTATTTGAGCTGTGTAGGTGCTTCAATATTGAGAATTAGCCAATGCAACTCATGACCTCAATAAGGTAAAACATAAAAACAAGATGATTACATGAGTTTAAGCATAAAGACTGGAAAGACACCAACATCCAATAATAACAAAAATTTTCAGCAAACTAGAAACAGAAATAAGCTCTCTCAACTTGGTAAAAACAAAAAATCTACAGCTAACATCACACTGAGTGGTGTTAAAAACTGGATGTTTCTCCTTAAGATGGAGAAGAAAGCAAAATATTTTCTTTTACTTCTATTCAACATACTGAGAGCCCTAATTGGTTAAAAATAAGAAAATCTAATAGTTACCCAGATTGGGAAGTAAAATAAATTAAAGCTGCATTTGTAGACATCTAACATGATTATCTGTGTAGAATATTCTGAAGAATAAAACAATAGATTGGTATTTTGATGCAGCATGTTAAAGTCACTGCTTGCAATGCTAGTATCCAATATTAGGGTGCTAGGTGGCATCCTAATGACTCCACTGGTGTTCCAGCTTCCTGGTAGTGCAACTAGGAAGGTAGCAAACAATTGTTCACATAGTTGGGTCCTTGCCACCCAAATGGGAAACCAGAGGGAAATTGCTGGCTCTCAACATTGACCTGGTCCAGACCTGGCTGTTGAGATATTTTGGGGAGTCAAACAGCAGTTGGAATCTCTATCTCTTCCCCCACCCTGCCTCTCAATCAAGCAAAGGCATGTTTTAAAATAATAAGTTCTGGGCCTCAAAGTGAGTTAATACATGACCCAAGGTCAACTGTATTTCTTGGTGTCATCAATAAACAAGCAGAATTTAAATTTTTAAAATATTTTCAACAGCATCAGGAAAAGAAAACAATTGCACAAGATCTCTATGATAAACTTCTAGTGAAATAAATAGAAAATGATCTAAATAAGTATAAAGATGTTCCATGTTTACAAATTGGAACACATAATTACGTGAAGATGTTAATTCTTCTCAGACTGATCTACAGATTCAATGTGATGCTCATCAATATCCCAGCAACATCTTTTGCAGATATTGAGTTTGCTTCTAAAGTTTACATAGGAAAAAATGTATGAAAGAATCAAGACAGTATTGTATTCAAAAAATAATAAACAGATTGAGCAATGGGATAGAGATATCAAAGTGAACTCACACAAATATAATCAACTGATCTTTGACAAGGACCAAAGGCAACTCGATACCTAAAAGTTTTTTTAACAAATGTTGCTAGAATAATGGAATATCCAAATGCAAACAGAAAAAATCCTGCTCACAGAATCAATTCTCTCTCTCTCTCTCTCTCTCTCTCTCTAACACACACAAACACACACACACACACACACACCCCTTGTCCCCTGCTGCCCCACCCCCCAACACACAGACACATCACAAAACAGGGTAAAGGTAGTCTTTAGTAACTATTGCTGGGAAACTAGAAATCCACATGCAGAGGAATGAAGTCAGATTTCTTATCTTCCATTATACACAAACATCAACTAAAAACAGATTGAAGACTTAAAGATGCAACACAATTAAACTACCAGAAGAAAATATAGAATAGACATTGCATAACATTTGTCCGGGCAAGAATTTTTCAACTGAAACCTCAAAAGCAAAACAAGAGCACAAATAGACATATGGGATTATGCCAAACTGAAAGGATTCTGCACAGCAGAAGAAATGATCAGCAGAGTGAAGAACCACTTTATAGAACGAGAAAAAATATTTGCAATGCACACATCTGACAAGTTAATATAGAGAACTTATAGGTAGCTTAAACAATTTAATTATAAAATAAATCTCAACCACAAATAACCCAATTTAAATATAGGTTAAAGACCATGGAGATCTGGCAAGGTGGCATGGCAAGTTACATCTCCGCCCGTGGAGCCAGCATCCCATACGGGCACTAGTTCATGTACTGGTAGTAATACTTCAAATACAACTTCCTGCTTATGGTCTGAGAAAGCAGTGGAGGGTGGTTCAAGTCCTTGTGCCCCCGTACCCATGTGGGAGGTCAAGAAGAAGCTCTTGACTCCTGATTTTGGACAAGCCAGCTCTGGCAGTTGTGGCGGGGAGTGAGCCAGCAGATGGAATATCTCTTTCTCTTTCTCTCTGTTTCTCCTTCTCTTTCTGTAACTCTGTCTTTCAAATAAAATACATCTTTAGAAAATGGGTTGATGACCTAAGTAGACAATTATCAAAAGATATACAAACTGACAAACGATATATGAAAAAAGGCTCAATTATGCGAACCACCATGAAAACAAAACACAATGAAAATGAGAATCACAGTGAGACATCACCTCACTAAGTTAGTAAGGCTATTATTAGGGCCTGTGTGGTGGTGTGTTAGGCTAATCCTCCTACTGTGGTGCTGGTATTCATATGGGCACTGGTTTGAATATTGGCTGTTCCACTTCTGACCCAAATCCCTGCTAATGGCCTGGGAAAGCAGCAGAACATGGCCAAGTACTTGGGCTCCGCACCTACATGTGGCAGACTCAGAAGGAGCTCCTAGTCCAGCTCTGGGTGTTGAAGTCATTTGATGAATGCACTAATGGCTGTAAGAGCTTTCCATCTCCATCTCTTCCTCTGTCCTTATCTCTGCCTTTCAAATAAGTAAATAAATCTAAAAAAAAAAAGGAAATGTTAATTGCCTAACCTGAGCATTTACATTTATATATATGTTGAATTATACTTTTCCCAAAAAGTACATGTATTCCATATTAATACTGAATATAAACTAAAGACATATGAAAAATATGTGTACTGTATACTTTATCGCTAATCATTTGTGTATAAATTATGATAAACATAGCACACTAGTATGTTATTAATGGAAGGAAATGGGTGTGATGCTATATAGAAGTTTTTTGAACTTTCTAGTTTCTCTCTCTATATAAAATTGATCTAAAACAACAAATTAAGAAAGTATTTCCCTGATTGCATTGCACATCTTTTTTGCGTGAGGGAAGAAAGTGGATTTGCTGAAGGCTAGATTTCAAGATGGTTTCATACTATCCCCAAGACAAAGAGTCCATGGAAACCCCAGTTCTCATCTGGGGACCATGATCTCTTTTCCTCTTGGCATGGAAAGACAGCATATTGCATGGTATAGAAAATTGGAAAGAAATACGCACTATTTCATGAAATCTAATGCTAAAAAGTTACTTGCAAATAATTTATAGATTCATTGCACATACTCTATTGTAGAAATTCAATTCAACTTTTCAATTTATATTTTGTTTCAAAAGAAAAGTGTTTGTTTAGAGAAATGAGCTCTTACAAAGAAATAGAATTGAATATAAACAAGGGACCGTTATGGTAAAAGGCAAAAATTGGAAATAAAAATTATCCCACAAGGAAAAAGCAATGGAAAGTTCATCACTTTTTTTTAAAGCAACCCCACAGAGTTAATTCCTCCATAGTGCTGAAGGCATTTGCTTTGAAATTCATTTTATTGACCTAAAGCTTAAACTGCAGGGTGACTCAAGGATAATTGATAGGAGTGTGAGGATATCATGCTAACATTGTCATATATGCCCTCGCTTGGTCCCTTGTTAAAAGAAACAGTGTATAATGTGTCCCCCACTGAACTGCATTAGCATATTTTTTTCTTGTCCTTGGGAAAGCATTACCTATATTGGAGAGGGAAACCTCCACAAATGGGTCAATGTTTATGTCCCCACACATTAATTTCTGCTGAAATTCAAAAGATTTCATGTGCTTATACTTTCCAACTTGACTTCTATTTATCAAGTGGGTCTAGGGAAAATAAAGCATTTCTAGAAGTGGGAAGGAAGTGTTCTTAAACTCGGAATCAGATCTTCAGTGAGAGTCTTTACTTTGCAGTGCAGTGCCATAACTGCAAATTCAATCTGCATAACGAGCCAAAGAAATGATCAGTTATCCAGCCAAAACACCTAGAAATCAACTGATATGGATATATGAAGGGCTGAAAGTAGCAATAGCATATTAAGCTATTTGTTTGTCAGAATCCAGATTATTCTTAATTATACTCTATGGAAATTCTAGAGGAATTGTTTTTGATGGAGTGGTTAAAGTATTTCTCAATGAAACAGATGATACCTGTGAATATTTCTAATGAAGAACAGAAGGAAGCTTACTTCTAAAAGGAAACCAACTTGTGCACCTTTATGAATTTTCTAAAGACTAAATGATAAATGTCCATGGCTTACCATTCAGAGGATGGTTATCCATGCCTTACTCTTATGTATGCTAAAGGGAGCCCTTGAGAATTTGGTTGTGTAATTGAGGGTCACATAGAAAAACCAATACAGAGAGACACATAAAGACTAGATGGGAAAATGCAGTACATCTGTAAAACTTAAAACCTAGACATAAAAGATGGTATTTTTGGTCTTTATTTATGGTGCATCTTCCTATTGAGAGAAAACAATAGAATCTTATCTTATAACCTGAAGTGAACAGAAAGTATACCATTGTAAAAACTAAAAAAAAGAAGGAAGAAAGTTAGGTGGAGGGTTGGTGGGGAACTTGGCGCAGGAGGGAGAGTAGGGTACAAAGTATATCCATGTTCCTATCTGTATTGTGAAATACATAAGACTGTTCACCTTACATAAACAGAATACATTAAAAGTAAAATATCTCCTATTTGTTTTTTTAGTATCACTATGTTTTTCGAGAATGCAAGTTAGACAGTATAAAATTCGGAAGTCCTTGATCTGAAACTGTGTTCTCCAGAGTGCAGAGCTATTCTGCAAGCTTATGTCTTTTAAACCTGAAAATGCTTTATGTAAACTGCTAGCTATATATGAGTCAGAATTTTGTTATTATAGGACATGTGCATTTTAAGGGGGGAGAATAAGGACATGAAAATTTAAATCCTGAATATAACTTTCTTCAATTTCATTTTATCTGAGCAATACTTTGAAACACCTCTTTTTTTTTTTAGAAAAAAAAAGTGATTAAATCTATGTATCTTTAAAGTGTGTGGGGGCGGATGACTAAATGTAGGTACATGTTCACTGTCAAAACTTAGTCATGCTAGACACGAAGGACTAAACCAGGGCTAATCGATTCCAGCATTAGTGTCACATAGCCATTCTGTGTTCCCTGGGCAAGCTTCTTTCCTGTCACTTAGCTTCTTTCCTGTCACATTAGTATGCAGCTGGAAGACACCAGCACAGTGCATGCCAAGACAGACAAAGAAATGACTCAAGGGAGATTTAAACTCCATGACTATACATATTCCCATAAAATTTTAAGAATAGAACTATGCACAGCAGGGTAAAATCCCACCGTTTTCTGTCAGTGAAACAATCCATATTAGCCCTGTGGCTAAGATGATGAGAAGATGCATTTGAAAATATCTGCTGAATGGTATTTATACGTCTGGTCAAGAAATAATAGCGAGAACTCTGTTGTTTTTCCCAGACCTACAACTTATTCTTCCCACAAAGAGGATGTGATTGCAACCTTGGCCTGAGGAGACCCAGGTCTTAGGTCCATATCAAAATTTCTTAATCACACTGTTTTCTCCGGCATGAAAGGAAAGTAAAAGCTAATGATCACTATTAGGATGTTCAAATTCACAAAATCAATTTTGCTTTACTCATTAGAATATTTGGGGCAACATTATGATTTCCTTGCACTTCCTATCACTAACAATGGCAATGACTGTACATTATGTATTACCCTTTGCCAGCCTGTGTGCCTTGTTCAACTGATGCTCAGCAAACCCTAACAGGGAGGCACTGTGCTGGGCATTTTACAGATGGAAAAAGAAAATAACACAGGTTGAGATTCTTTATCACACAGATTGATACTACATTCTAGATGTGTCTGCTTCTGCATTCAACATTCCTCATTTTACACATTTCACCTAGTAGACAAAACTCTTCACATTTTTCCAAGTATATAAATGTGCACACAGTAATGGAAAATATATTTATTCTGGCTTGGGCAAGTGAAAACATGCAGCTCTGGACAACTAAATCGCAAAATAGTTCAAAAATAGTATCTGAAGTGACTGGATAGGACAGCTTGAAAAGCTATTCAGTTGACTTTTGTGACATTATGGTCTCAATTCAAGATCATTTTGCATTAACCTTCTACAATATAGCTTCCATTGCTTCAACTAAACATTGAGTACAGCACTGAATAGTCTCCATTTTCACTTCCTTGGGATGGATCTAAATTTGCTAACTTCTCTGGCTTATAAAGAGGAATGAATAGTGAAGACTTGGAAACAACCCAGACGCCTGTCAAAAGAGTAATGGATAAAGAAACTGTGGTATATCTACTCTATGGAATACTACTCAGCCATGAGAAAGAATGACATTCTACCATTTGCAACAAAATTCTCCCAACTAGAGCTCATCATGCTCACTGAAATAAGCCAATTCCAAAAAGATACATGTCATAGGTTCTCACTGATATAGGGCAAACTTCTTGCAAAATACAAAATCAATATATACACATGTTTACATATATACATATACTTACACACATATATGTATATGATATATACATATATCAATACATGCATGCCTACAAATATATTTACATACATGTTTACATATACACACATGTAAATAAATTTAAATATATACATATATGTAAACATGTAAAACATATAGTCATCTAGAGAAGCTGTATAATTGTGACTACCATACTGAGAAGTAAAGATAGATTGCAGTATGCATCTCCATTCCTTAATCAAAGATGTACTCCCAAGGAAATTGTTAATTATATTTTGATAATAGGATGTTGGACTTTCTACCACTGTCTATACCTATAATATCAGGATACACTTAAATAGCAGACTGATGAATTTGTAATTGTTTTTAAAGGACTATACTACTGCAATAATATAGTAGAAATTACTGGGGGAGGGGAAATGAGAGTAGAAAGGGGAAATGAAAGTATAAAGTGGAAATCCCTGAGCCTATGCAACTGTATCATAAAAAACTAGAAATAAAAAATGAGAATGAGAAAGAGAAGCAAATAGAGCATTTCATTGGAGACCAACTCAAAACACCACAGAAACAAATGGATGATACAAACACAAATGAACAAGGGCTCAAGCTATTACTGGAGCAATAAGAAACTAATTTCCAACTTAAAAGGAAGGAAATGCTGGTTTTAATTACCCAACTTCATAACTAGGTTATTTTAAGATCAAATTCATAAAATCATTCCTCTGTTTTGCTGGCAGCAGTTTTACAGCAGCTATCAATAGAAAATTGGAAAAGCTACAAAATTAACACTGAGATACTAAAAGCTAATGTACAAGGTCTAACACGGTAACTCAAATGGATAATCCTCCACCTCCAAGTGCCGGGATCCCAGATGGATACTGGTTCATGTCTCCGCTGCTCCACTTCCCACAGAGCTCCCTGTTTGTGTCCTGGGAAGGCAGCAGAGGATGGGAGCAAAGCCTGGGGACCCTACACCTGCATGGGAGACTTGGAAGAAGCTCCTGACTTTGGATTGGCTCAGCTCCAGCTGTTGCAGCCATTTGGGGAGTGAACCAGTGGATGGAAGATCTTTCTGTCTCTCCTACTCTCTGTAAATATGCATTTCCAATAAAAATAAATAAATCTTTAAAAAATTTTAATGTACAGAAATTCATTCAGGCATTCAACAAATGTTACTGAAGCATATATAATTGCCAAGCACTATTTTTGATGCTGAGGATACATGAGTGAACAAAGTAGAACATCTATCTTCATGGAGTTTACATTCTGATGAAATGATATAGATAGATGTAGATATACATGTATAGACATATATAGGTAGATGACTCTAAATATTAAGTGCTTTAGAAATAGGAGAAAAGGCCCCCATGATGTTGAGAATAAGAGTAATTATAAACAGAGAAGTGTGTTGACCAACTGTGTAATAGAGACTATAATATCTAGTAGTGTTATTTAATTTCATAGCATTATAAATTTCTATTTTTCTTCCTGTTGTTTAATTTGTATTGTGACTTTTCATATAAGGGGATATATAGTAACTGTGTAATGGAGACTATCATGTCCAGATGTGAGGATACAATGCAATATGCATCTGTACTTCCAGACCAAAGATGGACTCCCAATGAAATTGTTTACTATATCTTGACAATAGGATGCTGTACTCTCTGCCATTGTCCATGCCCACAATAATGGACATATGACTGTGCATGAAAAACTATACTATAGTAATGATATAGTGGAACTCTGAAGGAGGAAGGAATTGGGAAGGGGATAAGAAAATCCCAGGACCTATGGAACTGTATCATATAATGATAATAATAAAAAGAAGTAAAATAAAAAACACACACACACTTAAAAAAATCAATGAAATGAAAACTACAGTTACAAAAGGCAATGCTTTGTAATAGAAGTAACAATGCTTTCACAAATGCATCCTAGAGGGTGACAGAGAACACCCCCACACTTTGAACCTCATTAGTGTAGAAACTGTATTAGTTTGAACATATTATACTTGATTATTCTTGACTTGGGAAAGGACAGTTGGTTTTCCCTAGCTTAGAACAATAATATGATGGATAGTTATTGGGAGAAATGTGACCTCCCTAATCTTTTACTTAATCCTATTGTATTAAATACTATCTAGGACTCCTCCTACTTACTTAAAAAGCATTTGCCTCACTCTCCAGACACAAGCACATGCTTTGAAACATATTATGCCCCAATGTCAAAATTATGAAAACAAAAGTTTCTCTGTATACTTAAATACAGGAGATTTTAAAATAGAAAATTATAAGCTTTCATAAAATTTGGAAGTTTTGAGGGAGTACAAATCTGGAAATGGTCAGCAAAATTTACCTCAGGATATACCATACAAGCAAGTGATTTCTAGGAGCTGGCTTATAAATTGTTGAATCTCTATCATCTCTGGATGATGTCACCTACAATAGTAACTTACAATAGTGCCATGAAAGGTTCCCTCATTTCCCCTAAAAGCTTGGGGTATTTTACATGTATTCACAAATCTGGAAAACTCTTTCAAATCCCACCTGTGTGCCCCTTTTTGGCAGAGTCATCCTGAGAACTAAGGACAGAGGACATATTCTAGAAAACGCAGTTCATATTTTCTCTTCCACATACACAAGGAAAATGCGGAAAGGGGGTAGTGATGTGATACAAACAAGCTGATCACATAATCTAGCCTACTTACTTTGAAGAATGAGGCTGTTGTTGTGGCTTAGCCAACTTACCTGTTGCCTGAAATGGAGACATCTCATGTATTAGTACTGATTGAGTCTCAGCACCTCTGCTTGTGATTCAGCTTCTTTACTAAACCTGGGAAAGCACCAGAGGATAATTCAAGCACTTGGGCTTCTGCCACCACATAGGAAATTGGGATGGAACTCAGGGCCTCTGTTTTTGGCTTGAATGAACCCTAGGCAATTTGACAATTTGGGGAATAAACCAACAGAAGCACAATCTTCATCTCTCTCTTTCTCTCTCTTCTCTTTTTCTTCCCCTCTCCCCTCCCTCCCTTTCCCTTTAAAATAAATAAACTTTTAAAAATGATGTAAGGACATGATTAGAATTAATGTTAGCCTTTATTAATCTCAGTATATTTTGATTGATATCTGTGTCACTAAGATGGAAGATTGCAAAACATCATCATATTGATTTCTACCTCTTTACTTGAAAGCACAAATGTCAGCCCAAAATTTAAACTTCTTTTCCATTAAAGTTATACTTTGTTTTTAACCAAGGTTGATATTTTTCTAGAAAAGGATTATGGGCCACATATATACATGAATTAAATGTAACACTCAGAGGAAAGGAAAAAACTGTCCTCTAAAACTATAAGCTGATACAGCTCAGGACTTTGCATAGTGAGTGTGGGACATGAAAAAAGTTCAAGAGTTGAGACACACACACACACACACACACACACACACAGGCAATTGGATAATTACAATGAGAAAATTACATTATCTCTTTACTGATGTGAAAATGTTTTCACTATTACTTTCAAGCTAGTAAGCACATTTATATAAAGTTTTTTTTACAGTGTTTGAGTATTGTCACTTAAATTTTGTGAAAATAAAATTAAAGAAATAACTTGTTGCTTGTCATAAATTATATAATGAGTTGCTATACTGTCTAAAATCGGACATACTTTGTGTTTAAGAATATAGTCTGTTTTTCCATTTACATGAAGTAAGTACTCACTGTGGCTTTAATTAGGGCTTTCAAAAAGTTTCGGTGAACACTTTGTATATAATTTAAAAGTGTTGATGTTCAAGCTTTATACCAGAACTGTTCCCTCTTAGTGCTAACAAGAGCATGATCTGACATTTGGTTTGGAGAATATGACCAGTATGGTCAACACAGTATTGCCACTTATGCTCTTTTGAATCATTGGGTTACCTTTATTTAGAATTTCAAGTAAGTCTAAAATAAAATGCATGAAGATAGTTTGAGATTTAATTTGAGAGCCAATAGATATTTGTCCCAACAGGCAGTCTCTTATGGGAATGATTCACTTCATTTTTCGGTGGAAAACATAGACTAGATTTTGTCAGTCTTCTGGAATTAAAATTTTTCAAACACTCTAACTGTATCAAGAAAGAAAGATTGTTTGTAGGTTGCCCCAAAAGTCTCTTTGATGTTCCTTTTCCATATGAAAAAAAAAATATGGAAAAGGTGAAAGGTGAAAGGTAATATAAAATCCTGCATCTACTTAAAGAAACTGAAAATATAAAAGTATTAATGTTTCAAGCATGGAGACATTGCTTCATAACTCGCTTTTTCAGGTTGGTGGTTACATCTAGAGCTAAGAAAGTTGGGCCCGGCGGCGTGGCCTAGCGGCTAAAGTCCTCACCTTGAAAGCCCCGGGATCCCATATGGGCGCCGGTTCTAATCCCGGCAGCTCCACTTCCCATCCAGCTCCCTGCTTGTGGCCTGGGAAAGCAGTCGAGGATGGCCCAAAGCTTTGGGACCCTGCACCCGCGTGGGAGACCCGGAAGAGATTCCTGGTCCCGGCTTCAGATTGGTATGTACCAGCCCGTTGTGGCTCACTTGGGGAATGAAACATCGGATGGAAGATCTTCCTCTCTGTCTCTCCTCCTCTCTGTATATCTGGCTTTCCAATAACAATAAAAAAAAGATAAAAAAAAAGAAAGTTAATATCTGTGAAAAGAGACAGACAAGAAGAGAGCTTCACTTATTTCGGTAATGATTATGGGTGCATGTGTGATGTTAAGTTGACATTCATTTTTTATTTTTGCAGATAAATGCCCAATTTTTCTATTTTTAGGTTCTTTTTCTACACTACTGATTTTGATTATAGAATGACTATATCATCTAAGTGTGTGGCTTAAATGTTGAGAATTTTAGGTTGAATTAGAAATAATACAGAAAAAAAGTCAGTCAAAAACTAGACCATCATTATTTATAAAGGCAAAAAAACCACAACAACAGGTAACAAGAGTTTGTCAATATTTTCTTTACATAATTATACGGTGAGAATGTTTTTCAAGACTATGATGATATAAACAGTTAATAGTAATCTGAAGAAAACTGAAGCACTTTATACTGCAAAATGTAGGAGATGACAAGGAATACATATTTGTGCGGTAGACGAAGAGGAATGGTCAAGCAGCACAATGCCCCTAGTTTTATCATTCTTGTTCAAAATCACTTTCTTCATTTGGAGTATTTGGAGTTTCATTTGAATTTTAGTACTGTCATTTGGATTTTGACAGTGATTATATTGAATCTGTAACTCTCTTTGGGCAATATGGACATTTTAATGATATTAATTCTTTGAGACATAAACATAAAACGTTTTTCCATTTACTCCTGTGTCTAATTTTACTCACTAGTGTTTTACAGTTTTAGCATTTGTAACAACATAGATAGATCCAGAGAGCATTACACTAAGTAAAATGAGCCAGACACAGAAGGATAAATATCACATGATCCCACTTATATGGGAAAGCTAAAATAGTCAAACTCACAGACCCAGAATAGAATGGTGGTTGCCAGGGGCTACGGGGAAGGAGAAACTAGAAAGCATTAGTCAAAGAGTACAAACTCAGTTATGCAAGATGAACAATTCCTAGAGATCTGCTGTTTGGCATAGTACTTAGCAAAAATGCATTGTATAGTTGAAACAGTGATCTGCTGTATGATCCAGCTATCTCACTTCTGAGAATATATCCAAGGAAACAAAATACGCAAAAGAGAAAAAGACCTATATTTACAGCAGCACATTCTACAGTAGCAAACACATGAAAACAACCCAGTTGTCCATCAAAAGAAGAGTAGTTAAAGAAACTGTGGAATGGGCATGGCGCAATAGACCATGGCTAAATCCTCTTGCATCCATTGGGATCCCATATGAGCACTGGTTAGTGATCCAGTGGCTCCACTTCCCATCTAGCTCCTTGTTTGTGGCCTGGGAAAGCAGTACAGGATGGACCAAAGCCTTGGGACCCTGCACCTGCATGGGAGACTCGAAATAAGCTCCAAGATCCTGGCTCCTGGGTTTGGATAGGCTTAGCTCTGACCATTGTGTCCACTTGGGGAATGAATCAACAGACAGATCTTTCTCTCTGTATACCTGACTTTCTAATGAAAATAAAATAAGCCTTAAACTGTCACAAGCCATTGCATACCTGACAACTTCATCAACATGAGGAGCATTGTCACATATGCAGTGGTTAGGGAATTTACTTATATCAAATCACTGCCCAATCTTTTAGAAAAAGAATTCCAAAGAGAGACCTTGACGTGATTAGGATTCATACCTTAAAACAGATTGAATAACATTGGACCCTTTTATAAAGCTTAGAATTCATTGGAAAGTAATTATAGAAATACACTGAAATTTTCCTATTTAATTTTTTCCAGGGAAACAAATAAAATTACTCAATTTCTAAATAAGTCTAGCTTTAACATGTGTGGAAGTTTCATTGATTGAAAATTTCTTAATATTTATGACCTATGCAGCTTTTTAACAGTTTCAGTTATACCTGTGATTTTTTAAAATTCATTTTATTATTATTCTTATTGTTTTATAGTACAGTTTCATATTCCCTTATCCCCTCCCCAGTTCCCTCCCCCCCAGTTCCTCTATATCATTACTAACATATAGTTCTTCATACTCAGTCATATGTCCATCATTGTGGGCATGGACAATGGCAGAGAGTCCAGAATCCCATTGTCAAGAAATAGTAAACAGTTTCATTGTAAGTCCATCTTTGTCTGGAAGCAGAAATGCATACCATACTACATCCTCACATCTGAATGTTAGTCTCCATTTCATAGCTACTGTACATCCCCTTAAATGAAAAGTCATGTTTCAAAATCAACAATAGAAAGAAAAGAGGAAATTTACAATGCCATGAAGTTAAATGACATGTTACTAGATATGACAGTCTCAATTTCACAACTACTGTACATCCCCTTAAATGAAAAGTCGTGATACAAAATCAACAAATAGAAATTTACAATGCCTGAAGTTAAATGACATGTTACTAGATACGACAATCTCTATTACACAGGTACTATACATCCCCTTAAATGAAGAGCCACAAAACAAAATCAACAACAGGAAGAAAAAAGAAATTAACAACACCAAGAAGTTAAATAACATGCTATTGAATGACTAATGTGTAGCTGAAGAAATGAAAATCAAGAACCTTCTTGAAGAAAATGATGCTGTCGCATAATATACGAGTCATTGAATGATTTAATCAGAAGGAAGTGTTTTGAAGAGATGAAACTAACAGAGAATAACAAAACCCATGTGATACAGTTTCCGCTCATCTTTGTTGAAGTGTGTCTCCTCCAGACAATAAGCAGATGGGTTTTGTTTTATAATCCAGTCTACTACTCTATGATGTTTGACTAAGCTTAAGACTGGTCTTCTGCTACACATACTGGCAAACCAGGGTACGGGGCGGGCCTGGTGGGGGTTATTGTGGGTCGCCCCGACTAGGCTGCAGCTCCCACTGGTTTGTGTGAGGGCCGAGTACGTGCTGGGCAGAACCAGACTGGACTGCAACACCCATTGGTTCCAGTGCAACTCGGGACTGAAAACAGAACCAACCCAGCAATTGCAACCACGAGCTGATCGTGGTGATGGACTGTGCCGGGCCCTGTGCTTGCTAGAGCATACAAGAAACTAGTCTGGGAATACCTCAAAGTTTCTTTGGAGATCTCCCTAATCGAACTGCTGGACTCAGAACTCTAATCAAGAAAAGACAGAAGACAGAGCAGATCAATCATTCATCTCAGCTATATGTTGGCAGCGATATATGGGGCAAACGGAGACTTTATGATGGACCATATCAATCAGTGGACGACCTCATCGAGCGAAACTGGCAGCGATTCATAACCGGAGAACTATTAACACCACTCGAGCACATATCTCAGAGCATGCCCCACATCCGGGACTCGGGGTGGGCGGGAAACCGGGTGGGGCTTCCCCCTCAATATCCCCCTTTACCTCAGATACAAGATGGAAACAATGTGGACATAATAGTATTACCCACTTCCCTATCCCCCTGAACCTTTTTTTTTTCTTTTCTTTTTCTTTCTTTAACTGTAATTAACTATGTAAAGATTGTCAACAACACAATAAAATAGATTATAAAAAAAAAAAGCTTAAGCCATTTACAATCAGATTTTAATATACATGGGTGTGACGTTGGTCCTGTCATTTTAGGAATGGGTTGTTCATTGGTTTAGTCTTCTGTTGTCATTTTACTGGGATGTTCTTCCCATTTGCCTTTGGTTTTGGTAGGTGCTATTCCTCTTCTCTGTCAAGAGAACATCTTGAAGTATCATTTGTAGGGCAGGTTTGGAAGAGGCAAATTCTTTTAGCTTTTCTTTACTGTGGAAGAATTTTCTTTCATTTTCAAAGACTAAAGAAAGCTTTTCTGGATATGTTCTCCTAGGCCAACAATTTTTTTCTTTTAGAATCTGGAATATGTCACTCCATTCTCTTCTGGCCTGTAGAGTTTCCTGTGAGAGATCTCCTGTGAGCTTAATTGGCTTTCCTTTATATGTGAATTGATTTTTTTTCACGTGCACATTTAAGGTTCTTTTCCTTGTGTTCAATTGAAGAGAACTTGATGATCATATGTCTTGGTGAAGATCGCTTTTGGTCAAGCCTGTTGGGAGTTCTGTGTCCCTCCTGGAACTTGTTTCCCAATTCTTCCTCTAGATTAGGGAAATTTTCCTTTATTATTTCATTAAATACATCTGCAAACTCAGCTTCTCTTTCTGCACCTTCTGGGACTCCCATAACTCTTAGATTTGGCCTCTTAATAGTGTCTTTCAATTCTTGAATACTGTTTTTGGCCTGATTCAGCTCTGCTTCCAGCTTTTTGTTTGCTGCCCCCTGGTGACAGGAAATACCTTCCAATTCTGAGATTCTTTCTTCTGCTTGCTTCATTCTATTTTGGAGACTCTCCACTGTACTCTTAATTTGCTCTACTGTGTCCTTAATTTCTGATATACCAGCCTTGATTTGCTTTATTGCTTCCTTAAGTTCTTTGAACTCTTGCATGAGCTTCTCATTGTTGATTAGAATCTTTAAAATGAGTCTTATGGATTCTGTGTGCCCCATTTTCTCAATGTCTTCCTCAGTTAACTCTGAGATTGGCATAGGGTTTTGCTCCCTTGCAGGAGAGTTTTCGGCAATATTCATTGTGCCTTTGTCTCTTCTTTTGCTCTTGATCATTGTACTTCTGGTTAGCAGAGTCTTCTCCTTTTGGCAGGTTTCTAAGCTGTGTCACCCACAGGTCTACAATGCGATTTTACTTATTGCAGTTGGTACACAACTTTTCTTGCAGCCACTTGTGCCACAACCTCCAGCAAGTTCCAGGTCTGCGTTCTTATGTCAGATTTCCACTGTGGTCTCCACAGCCCCAGCTCTTGGCTCACCACTCACCACCTCCTGTGATATTGTGGTGAGGCTGCACCATTGTCTCTGCAACCTTTCTCCCACTTCGAGTTGGAGCAGGTCCCAGGATTAGAGAGACACCAGGTGTCCTATATAATTAGGTTGTTGGTGGCGCTGATCTTGCTGGAACCTGTTGGACATTAGATCTGGTTGCCACACGGACCTATTTTGACCCGTACGATGACACAGTCAGTATTATTTTCCTGCGGGACCAGTGCAATCTCGGACCTCAGCAAGTTGTCGCGAGATCAGCACATGCGCAGTTCACTATTGTCCCCTGCAGTCCCAAATCTATTGCCACAGTGCCCAAAATGGTGCCTGCCGTACAACCACTAAGGTTCTTGATTTGCTGGCCGTCAGATCTGAGGGCTATCCCAGACCTGCCCTGAGTGGAACCCGTAGAATGCCACGTCGTTGCAGTTCACTGAGACAGAAATGAGCTCACCCCCAGCTCAGCGCATGCTCAGTCCTCTCCCTCGCCCTTTCCTCCTTACGCAAAATGGCGCCCAATTCAGCTCTAGGGGGCTGACTGGACTGTGAAATCCACTCTGTTCTCGCACTGCCCATCTGAGATCTGCTGCTCTGTCTCTGCTCCTGGTCAATTCGAATGGACCAGCAGGACGGACAGTTCTTTGTCTGGGTTCACCACCCGAGCTCCCAGTGAAAGTCCCTTCCCACCTGGTTGCTGGTGGAGTTGAGGCTGCTGTGGAGTTCAGATCGCCGTGCTGGAATATCAGTCTCTGTAACACCACACCGTTGTGTCCGCTGCTTTCCTGTGTCTGTCAGTCTCCAGGTACCCCTCTGCTGTTGTTCTGTCCTTTCCTATTTCCTGAAATATGTCCTCTCTGCTTCATCCTGGTTAAATGTTTTTCCGTCTGTATAAACGTGTCCTTACCCTATTCCGCCATCTTGATTCTCATACCTGTGATTTAATCTTAGAGATTATGTCAAGGGGATAGGGTGAGGGAAGACATCTATATTTCTAATGATGGCTTCATTTGCATTTGTTTTAATCATGTTTTCATCCTCTTGACATGTGAAGCAAAACAAGATGGCAACTGAGAGACTAATTACAAGATTGAATTCTAGAATCTACGGATATAATTTTTAGTTTCCGATCTGTAATTACTAATTAAAATGAGCATGGAAAAATATGCTGATTCTTGGATATCTAGAATATTTATGGACATTTAAAGTCATCAACATAATACAAATTGCAATGTAAGGAGCAAGTCCCAAATTTCCTTCAATCTGGCACATTAATATCACATTACCTTGGTATTCTTCATACAGGGGAAATAAAGTCAGCCGAAGAAAATTGAACAATTTTTGTTAATTGCTAAAGATTACCAAAAATCCAAGATGGCAAGTGAACCTATAGTTTCAAAGACTTATACATTTGTATGTTAATTATATATAACAATGTATTTGTTGAATTGTTCCAGCTTTGTCTACTTAGTTTTCCTCAAAGTGCCATTCATAAAGTATATACTTTCTAAAATTGATTCTGAGTCAAAGTAGTCTGACTCCCAATCTTGGGCACGAATTCTATCTCTAAAAACCTAAATAATTGGGTTCTCTCCCCAATAAGACCCTTTTTCTATCTCAACAGCCAACATTTCCTAAGTTTGCAAACTCCTGGTAAATAAACACAGGTTGTGTGACATTTTCTATTATTTGCTCGATAACAGCTCTTGTATGCCCCTCCTTCTTAGGAGCAATGCCAATGCTTGATCACAGCTGTGAGCAATTTGAGTCAAAAAAGATGATGATTAAGTAGGGCAACCAAGTTACAGAGCATTGGATGCCTGCCATTGATGAAGAGCTTGGATTAATACCTTGGAATCAAAACTTTATCTAATGCATATAAAACCTGAAGCATAAAATAAGCAAAATATGGTATACTTTATACCTATCATGATCCCTCTTAGCCAACTCAAAAGGGTATTAAGACCTGTTTAAGTAGGCTTTCCTCAGTGTGACTAATGCTTAATATAGCAGGTGTGATGTCCCTCTGTGAGATTACTGCAGTGAAAATTGGATTTGGACCTTACTTGATAATACCTACTAATTAACTTTTTATTTTTTAATGAGACATACTTTTGAAAAAACTGGAGCCTGATAAAGTATCAGAGATGAAAATTACTAAAAATTTACAAAATCATGGAGTCATTTGGCAGGTGAAGTTCTTGTTTTGCATCTGCAAAGGTTTGTTCAAAACTCTTTTTTCCCCAATAATGGTCCCATGTAACACTATCAAGGTAAGCATTTTTTTCAGATTTTCTTGAATACCCTTTTCATTTACATTTTTCATACACTAACTAAATTTTAATATAATCCAGATGTTAACTATAGTCTAGTGAAGATTATTTACTCTTCAATTTTATGTCTTGTAGTGAGTTAAATGTTATTTTCTAAATTTGTACCTTTGTCCAGAAAACTCAGAGTCTCATGGTCACCTCAGGCTCTCCTGTTCTGTTCATTCTGAATTAGTACATTACATAAATCATTTAGAATTCTTGTGTTCCACAAGACATATTTGTTAATTTTTTCATGACCTTTAATTTTTCAGGCCATACTGCATGAGAGGAACTGGTGGAGCTGTAAGGGAATTGTTAGGTGGTATAAGGAGAAGCTATTTGTTAAATAACCATACAAGTAGAATATTAGGTATAAGTGCTATAATGTGGGCGAGCATAGTGGTATAATACATATAATAAGTAGTTTTTATCCACTCTAAAATACAGACAGTTTACCTGAAAATTAATCATTAAAATGTGATCCAAAGGAAAGGTAGGAGTAAAGGAATGAGTAAGAAAGTTCCTAAGAAGCCAGCAAGAAAATTCCTCACACAGGAAATGATAATGTGTAAAGAAGGAAGTTATAAAGGAAGATCATTATAGTTGAAGCACACAAATCAAGAGGAATTGTGATGTCAAGTGATCCCAGAGAAAATAGTAGTATCTTTAAAAACATAGACCATGTTATAGACTATGGTCAGTATCCAAACAAAAATGTAAAGTCACTAATATAATGAGAGCATGATCCAACCAAATTTTGCATTTCCAAATAGTATGGTGTATACTACAAGTTGAATGGACGGAGAGACCAAGAGCTCAAGTGGTAGGCCAGTTCAGTGCTTATTATAATAATTCACTTGAGAGTTGGAGTTAGAGGAAGAGTCATAGATTTATTCAAAGTTTCTTCTTTATATAATTAGTAGCATGTTGGTGCCATTCAATATATCACATCAGAGGATCACATAGGGAGATTGTGAATTTGAGTTTTCACACATATATTCAAAGTGCCTAAAGAGAGATGTTAACAAAGCATTTAGAATTATGATAGTTTCAAGGAGAGCTCTGTCTTGGAGAAGTGAAATTTTACCCCATAATATGGCAGGTTTTAAATGTAACTCTTAATGAGAATATGATCATTTAATGAGCAAAACAGTCATAGAGAATGGAGGAAAATAAAACTACAAAGAAGGTACGCAGTAAATGCTAGAATGAAGAACAAAAAGCAGGGCAAGGTAATGACTTTGAATGCCAAAGGATTAAAGAATGAAATGGTCAACAACGTAAATTGCTGTGGAGATCTTGAATACAATTAGTGTTTAAATTTTGCATTGCATTTAGTGACATAGGAATGATGGAACTAATTTAAATTAATGTAAGTTGAGGAGGGAGAAGAATGAGCAAACGAGGGAAATTTCCCAACAAATCGTTAAAGAAGCAATGTGGTGACAGGAAAAAAGGGCGAATGTAGTAGATGGTAGGAGATGTGGGACACAAAAGGACTCCTTTTCATGACAACATACACAAGATAAAAGTAAAAGGAATAGTGGAATCTATAGCATATGACACAGGAGGATTCACCGTTCCTAGGCAAATAGCCCTCTTTTCAGAAAAGGAGAGTAGCACACCCAATGTCTCTATCTTGATTGATATGTCAAGTAGAGAAAAGGTAAATTATCATCTGATGCCTATACTTCTCTTCTAAAATTTTAGATTCCTGTCTTGCAAGTTACAACAAGGAGGATAAGACTTGAAGCTTTAAGGAGAGTGGGGGATACTTGAAGAAGCTATTGCAAACAAAAGGAAGGGCTGTGGATACTGTTGAAGATCCCTTTTAAAGATGGAGATTTTTTTTTTTTCTATTTATAGCTGGACCAACATGCCATCTTTAACAGGACTTTTTTTTTTTTTTTTTGGCAATGTTTAACTACCAGAATAGAGAAAGTAAATGACTGCACTAAGAAGGCTGAGATTTAATTAAACACCACATACATTCAAAAGAATCAGTCCAGACAAGAAACTCAGCTTCATTACTTAATTCCTCCTACTCTCCCACACATCCTCATAAGTCCATTCATAAAATGTTTTTGATTTTTGCTTTAGGATTTATTTAACATTGACAGAGTTGGAGGCATGCACTGAAGCATTAAACAGATTAGAAATCTTTTATTTATTTATTTATTTATTTATTTATTTATTTATTTATTTATTTGAAAGTCAGGGGAGGGAGGGGGAAGAGAGAGAGAGAGAGAAAGAGAGAGAGAGAGAGGCAGAGAGAGAGAGAGAGAGAGAGAGAGAGAGAAACAACAGACTCACTCTCCAAATGCCGCAATAGCTGGAGCTGGAAACTCCATCTGGATACCCTGTGTGGATTCAAGCACTGAAGCATCATCTGCTACCCTCCTCCCAGGGTGCACATTAACAGGAAGTTGTCATCAGGAGGGAGCTGGGACTTCACCTATAGTATTCTACTATGAAACTCAGATATTCCAAGTACTGTCTTAACAACTAAGCTCAATGTTCACGATTAGAAACTTTTTCCTAAGATGCCTTATATTGCCCTGTTCTTTTGAGGGGAGGTTTTTGTTCTTTCCGTTTGTCTATTTCCTCTGCTCTCCCCTTCCTAACTTCTGTTCATCCCCAACACAGAGCTTTTTGAGCCATCCATTTGTTTCCCCGATTCATGTTAAACCAAACTTCAGCATGTCACAATGTATCAGTAACAACATAATAATCCGTCCTCCTAAACAAAGATAGTCCCTCCCATCAAAAACAAACAAACTCAGGAGACAACAGTTACATTGGCTTGTTTTTAAATCTCTAATGCATTATTTACTTATGGTTGTCTATAAATCTGCTCTAAAGATGTCATCATTTTTTTCAATGACAGAAGAAAAGATTTGTCCTCTTTTCTGTCATCAACCATCAAATGTGTGACTTTAGGATAGCAACATCATTATTTTCAATCTCTTGCCTGAAGGGCAAATCTTAGCCATTGTCTATTGAATACTTGAATAAAGCCATATTCTGATTACACAGTATCTCTGGCTTTTGTGTGCTACAACTGCAGAGTTAAGCAGTTCTGACAGCCTGCAAAACTGAAAACACTTAATACCTAGACCTTTGAAAAAAATGTCAGTTTTGATTCTAGATCCCAGTTTATTTTTCATTTGTAAAACAAAGGAATCTGAGCACTCATTCTTTCACTTGCTTCTCAATTTTAATATTTGGGGAATTTTGGTCTCTGCATGAAGTCACCTTATATCAGAGGATTTATCTATCATTGAAGAAACTGCAATTGTGCACCCTGTGATTCTTTATGCCTTCATTTTGTTTTATTTTTATTAATATAGTATTGTTTAACACAATATGGTGTATGTTTATGAATCTGTTCCTCTACTAAAATACAAATTAGATCTAATAATTTCTGTTACTCATTGCTTTGTCACAGTGGAATTATGTTTTAGTTCTTTGTACAGAGATAGGAAACACTAGAAAAATGGGTAGGAATAACTACTATTAAAAGTTATTTAAATTTCTCAAGCCTTTTTACAATATTATTAAAGATTAAGCATGCCCATCTCAAATTCATACTTTAAAAAACTCATCCCTCAGAGTGACTAAATTTGGAGATGGGTGGGATTAAAATCTGATAGCATTTATTTTAAAAGGGAAAAGACACCAACACTCACTTGTTCTTTCTTTTCTCTTCTCTCTGTGCCAGTACCTGTCTCTGTCTCTCCCTCTCTTTTCGATGTGAGGACAGAGAGTAGGTGACAAACCAGAAGAAAGGACGAGAGCCCTCACCAGGAACCAAATTGGATGGAAGAACTTTCTCTCTATAAACCTTTCAGATGAAAATAAATCTTAAAAAGGAGACTAACCCTAACTCCATGAAATGGAATGTTGAAGAGCAGTCTGACCACAAGAACTATTTATGATATATTCTAATGACTACCACAACATTTCATAGGAATTTTGTCAAAATTTTTAAAAAAAAGGTTTTCAAAGCTTGAGGTATAGTTCTTGATACAAATAACAATCTCACTAAACATTCGCTGTTGTTATTAACTAGTATTATACTATACAATACACTTGTGTTAGGAAAATTGTTTTTACCTGATTGGATACATTCACCCCCAACAAATGTAAGAGGATACAAAGGAGAATAACAGAAAGCCAGCTTTTTCTAACCACCTGCATAACACTCCAGATGAGAATTCAACTATCTGACTGCAGTAAATATTTTCATTATCCTCCCTTCCAATTGATTTCTCGGAGAACACAATATGGAGGAAATAGAACAGAGTGTCATTCTTTTATCTGATTTTGATATAGGTACATTTTCTGCTTTTTAAGTCCTATATTTTGTTTATAGTTACATGGATTACTGCTTCTTTCCCTCATTTACAAATCTGGGCTGCCCTATGATTTTTACTGCTGTAAGTTTTCTGAAGTAAATAAAATATGATGTGACCATATAGACATGGTTTTTTTTTTTTTTTTTATGGTCAGCCTATATGGACTCTAAAGGTAAGCAAATTTGATGCCAATTCCTGATTTAACAAACTAGTTATTGCATCTTGTTCAACTAATTTAATCTCTTCTAAACTGCTTCTCTATTTGAAAAATTAATAGTTTAAACCTTGTTACTTTCACCACACAATCTGGGATGAAAGATGATTTCTAGATTATTTTGAAACACCAAATGTTGATCCATGGTGTCAAATCCTTGACCTATTGTTATAGTATCAAAAATATGCAAATTACATTCCTCAGTGTCATTTAAAGCTGATTTTCTGGAAGCTTAGTTGGTTGGAATGAATTTAATTGCCCAACTGTTTGACTTTCCTTGTCCATGTGAAACCAAATTTCACAATCCTGTGCAATTCACTCATCAGTAATTATTATCAACATCATTTGAAATATATTCAGTCTGCAATTAAAGTAGAGAATTTCTCATAAGTGACAGAGCCAAAGAATGAGAATGATTCATCCAAATTATTGAAGCTTGATTAATTGTTTGTCAGAAGCATCCTCATTAGAAATCTAATGATTATAGATCCCAATGACAACCATTTAATTTCTCAAATCTCTATTTACCACAGTGTTTTTCAAACAATGACAGCATTAGTTTTTTTTAACTTGAAAAATTTCATAGAGAACACAAGCAGATAATTTTTATGTTGAAAGAACTATTCCAGTTCTTTTCTCAAGACCTTTTTCATCATTTAATCTTATATTTAATAGAACAGTTGGTATATGTTAAAATACCACAAAATCAGCCTGCTGATAAACTGAAAACTAAAAGTTTATATCCTGAGTCCAAACAATGAAATATATCGGTTGTGTACCAGTGTCCCAGTACAATTTTGCTTTCATGATAAAGGAAATATGTGTGGCAATCCCAGCCCTTGCCCTTCTTTATTGATTACACTACTGGGACTGTAGAGTTCCCCTTGTTGCCATGCTGTCAAATCATTAAGAGTAAGGGTTAACAACCAAGTTAGTGGAGCACAAAAAGAAAATCCAAACCTCAACAACACTGAGTGTCATCTTCACCAATGTGATTGTGGTCTCTGATCATCTTCTTCAGTGCAATTTCCATTTGTCTCAACCAAAAAGTCTCCTGCCAATACAGGATCTTATTTTTGGTTATATTTGTACTTTTTACAACTTTGCAAGCTCTATGTTCTACTACATTTATCACCTCTTCTATTGTAACATTAATTAAAATGTTTATCCAGTCACTGGAACAAAATAACCTTAACAGATTATTTATTTTTGTCTTCATATAGAAGCTAAACAGTACCTCAGAGATGATTAGCATACCCTACATTCAAAAGGCCAAAACATTTTACAACCTTTCTCATTAATCCCTTTCAATGGCTTTGTAAACATTAAGAATATTCTAGAGGAGGTGGGGAATAGCCTGGAAAAACTTCAAAAGGTTTCTTGCAGTTGCTGTAAATCCTAAGAGAGAATGGCATAAAGTCAGGCAGTGTGAATTTAACAGCATCTCTGGGCAACTTGGGAATCTCCCACAGGGTCTCAATATGGCAAGCAGTTATTTGTTGCTAGTGCCCTTTATGCTTCCATTTATTTTAAATCTTTTTATTTCTTCCTCTTGCAGCTGTTTCTCTCTCACCCTTCAGGAGACATGTTGGAGAAGTAGATCAATACAATTTGATGTGTGAGATGTGAAAAACAAGTCATGATTAATAAACTGGGGAAGTCAGAGAATGGCAGTACTCAAGGTCATCTATGTTTAACACTCACTTTCAGATACAATCCAGTCAGGTAGGAATAGATCTAATGCAATGAACTGTGTGAATAAGCAGAATCTTTTGGTTTCAAATATGTAAGGAACCTATAGGAGACCTTACACTATTCTCAATTAACTCTCCTGGAGTCTTCTCTAATTTCCCACCCAGGGTCAATATCTGGCAATAAAGAAAGAGAATGAAGATCTCGTATCTACTATTTTAATCACCAATTGCCCCTAATAGTCAGGACTGGAACAGTCTGAAACCAGGAACTGCATCTTGTTCTTCCACACAGATGGTAGTAATTCATGTACTGGAGCCATCACTGCTGCTTCAAAGAATAAACATTAGCAGGAAGCTGGAAACAGGAGCAGAGTCAGGATTTGAACACAGGCCTGCATCCCAAGCAGCACATTAATCATGATGGGAAAATACCTGCCCTGGAAATTATGTATTGTGTTTCGCTATCAGGACACAAATGCAGACATTTCATAATATAAGTATTTATTTAGCTGACAGAAGAAATGGTTGTGCTGTTTTTACCCGCAAAGCAAAGCAACAGGAAGGATGTTAGCCTAAACATTCAGCAGTAAAAATTCAGGAGCCTTGAGTATTCCAAGAGATGCTTATAGCCTGTTACATACTTACACGGTGGAATTCACTACGTTAGCTGTTTTTAGATCTTTCTGGTTTTTAATTGTCTGGGTTGTATGGAGAACAGGTGCAATTTTTACTTGTCATTTTGTGCTGTTCAGAACATCTTTGGGGCAGGTATTTGGCAGTGGTTCAGATGCCAATTGGGATGCCTGCATTCCATATCATAGTGCTTAGGCTCCAGTTCCCACTCTAATTCTGATTCAACTTCCTGCTAATGTGTACCATGAGAAGCAACAAGGTGATGGGTCAGTAGTTAGGTTTCTGCAATTCATGTATGATACCCAGATGGAGTCGCAGCTCCTTGCTTTTACCTGAACTGGCCCAGCTCCCACTATTTGGGACATTTGGAAAGAAGTGGTGAATGGAAATTCTCTCTCTCTCCTTTCTTCTCTCTTCTCTCTTTCTCTCCCTTTCTTTCTCTCTCTCCTTTTCAGATAAAAACAAATGAAGACTAAAATTAAACAACCCATTCCCAATGTTTTTAGATAGAAACTTTACAGAAATATTTCAGAGCATTTATCCATTGGACATCTTTTCTGTGTACAACTTTCTTGTAAGATCGGAAGGGAGCATAATGTTAGATTTTGAATATCTACAAGGCAAGAGTTATTATTACATTCTAACAATGTAATGCTCAGTGGCTAAACTTTATAGAAGCCCATACTAAATATGTACTGGATTAATGAATATTATAATGTATAGTTTGAGTTGCAAGAATTAGTAAGTAATGTCATCTACTGCCTCATAGTAGCAATAATTGGACCTCAGCAGGAGAATATCCTGACAGAAATCGCAGTTGGCTCAACACACAGGTGTTCAATAATTATTATATTTAATTAGAGTAATACGTTTATTACTTCTCCTTTAGGCTACTTTACATTTGCTAAAAGGGAAATAATTTCTCATGAAAATTAAAAATAGCAGACATTATTCCTAGCATAGTTATAAATCCAAAGGAAAATGAACAGAATTGTATAGAGAATATTCATATGTGTATGATGCCACCCACCTCTGCTTCCACTACTATGAACATCCCAGATGAAAGTGGTGCATTTATTACAATTGGAGAAATTACATGGATTCATTATTATCCAAAAAAGTTGCTAAAGTTTATGCTTGGTACTATATATTACATGAGAGTTGACCTTTTCATAGTAGCATTTATCTACAAGTATCATGACAGAAGAGTTTCATTACCCCCCAAATTCTTCATGTTCTACCTATTCATCCCTTTTTTCTCACCCATATCCTGGCAATCACTATTCTTTCTACTTTTCCCATTCTCCCTAGATTTGTCTTTTCACATAATATCAAATGGCTGGAATTAGACAGTATGTGCCCTTCTCACATTGGCTTCTTTCATCTATTCACATGCATTTAAGATTCCTCAATGTCTTTTCATGAGTTTGATGACTCATCAGTGTTGAATAATAGTCCATTGTATATATGCACCAATGTGCTATGATGTGAATGTTTGTGTCACTCCCAAATTCATATGATAAAATTCTAATTCACAAGGCGATGCTCTCAGGGGCTGGGGTTCTGGAGAGGTGATTAGGTCAAGATGCTGAAGCCTTCAGAATTGGGATTACTGTCATCATAAAAGAGAAACTAGAAGTTGCCTTCTCCCTTCCATCATGTAAGACATATCAAGAAAGTGCCATCCATGCAAAAACAAAATGAGCCATCACTAGACAATCTGCTGACACTGTAACCTTCAACATGCCAACCTCTGCAACTGTACAAAATGAAATTCTGTTGCAGAGACGCTATGCAGTTTACAATCTTTTGTTAGGAAAGCTTGGAAGGATGAAGACACGCATTTTATTCATTTATCTACTAACCAATTCTTAGTCTTTCATATAGCTGTTTTTTCCCCCCAACTTATTTGAATAAGTACCAAGTAGCAGGTTGTGGGCTAAGGTATATTAGCTTTGCGAAAAGGCACCAGATTTTCTGGGCGGTTGTATAGTTTTCATTCCCAGCAGCAAAAACAAACAAAAAAAATGGAGAGATCTTGTAGTTCTGTGTCTGTTCTGCGATTTGGTACTCTGAATATTTTGGAGTTTCACCATTCTCAGTTGATGTGTAGTTGTTTTAACTTACAATTGTCTAATCATATGCAATTTCAATCAACTTCTCATACACTTACAGGCCCATCTGTATGTCTTTGGATATGTGTAGGTTCCGTTCTTTTTCTCATTTAAAAATCATGTCAAATTTTCTTAGTATTACATTTTAGGAGTTTTTGCTTGTGTGGAGGATCAGTTCTTTGTCAGAACTGTCTTTCGCAAATACCTTTTCTCAGTCTTGGTTTCTCTCTTAATTCTTTTGATAGCATTTTCTTCTGAAAAGTTTTTAATTTTAATTAAGTATAATTAATCAAATATTGCTTTCATGAATCTTATTTTTGGTGTTGTATCAAAAAAATCATGGTCAACTCAAGGTCATCATGATTTTCTCTACTATTATAGGAATTTAATAGTTTTGCATTTAATTCTATGATCCATTTTGAGTTAATTTTTTTATATGTGAGACATATGTCCAGGTTAATTTTATTGCATAATGATGTCCAATTATTTTAGCACCACTTGTATTGTATTGCATTACTTTCTTTCTTTCTTTTTTTTTTTTTTTTTTGGTCAAAAGAGCAGTTGTCTTATTTGTGTGAGCCTATTTCTGGGCTCTATATTCAGTTCCATTAATATGTTTTCTATTCTTCTGCTAATACTTCACTGTCTTACTTACTACAGCTTTACAGTAAGTCTAGAAGTTGTACAGTGTTAATGCTATTGACTAACATTCTATGGGTCCACACCTACACAACACTGAAAAACAGCTGTGACAAAGAACATTTTTTCTTTGTTCCTATTCTTAGTGGGAAAACTTACAGTTTCTCATCAATGAGTATATTACTTATAGTATTTTATATATTTTTATTACCAAGATGTGGAAATTAACCTCAGGTGTCAATTTGCTGGCACTGTAAAGTCATTTTTAGGTTTTGGTCCTAACCAAATGCTTTCAGAATCTACTGATATGATAATGTGAATTTTCCTTCAGTCTGTTGATGCCAATGGATTATAGTAACATTTTTCAGTGCTGAAACAGTTTTGCATGCATGAAACAAATCCCAGTTGGGCACAGGTACAATTAAAAATATATAATGTGTACAATTTGGTACTGTGCATCTAGTATTGCTAGAGATGAGATACTGGTCTGTGATTTATTGGAGCTTTTTGGTTTTGGTTTTAGGATAATGCCAATTCCATGGAATGAATTAGAAAGTTTCTCTGCTTCTATATTATGGAAGAGATTAAAGAGAATTGGAATGATTTCTTCCTTCAATGTTTGATAAATCATGCCAGTCAATCCATTTAACTCTGATAATTTGTGTTTGCAAGGTTATTTATTAAATATTTATTGCTTTTTCAGTATCTTTAACAGATACAAGCCTATTCATAATCACGGTTTCATGATCTTTATCCTTAGAACTGGTCCATTTTATTCATGTCATTGAGTTGTTCATGATATTCATTTGTCCATGGAGCTGTTATGATGTTCTTTCCTTTATTTCTTACACTAGCAATTTGTTTCTTTGATTTTTCTTATCCTTGCTGGAGGCTTATTAATTTTTTCAATGACTTTTCTCACAGAATAAGCTTTTGATTTTGTTGATTTTTCTACATTGATTTCTTCTTTTAATTTTCATTGATTTCTGCTCTGAATTTTATGATTCCTTCTGCTGACCAGATTTAATTTGCTCTTTATTTTGTAGTTTCCAAGGAGAGCATTTTACATAACTGATTTATGGCTTGCTTCTTTTGAGATATATGTATTTAACACTATAAATTCCCTCTAAGCACAATTTTCATATCATCCCACAGATTTTAACAAGTTGTATTTCCATTTAGTTCTAAAAAACCCAGTATATTTGCATTCTTGTTTCTCTACAGGTAAGATTTTTTTCCTTTGACTTCAGACATATTCTTCTGTATTGTTAATTTAGCCTTCTGATAACTTTAAACTTAGTTTTTTTTCTTTTTCATGTTCCTTGACATGGAAAATCAATATGTTTTCTGAGATAATCAGCCTTTCCTAATGTGGACATTTATATTAACTTCCCTACTAGTACTAATCTTGTTGCATCCTTCAAATTTTTATATACTGTTTTCATTTTCATTTGTTTAAATATAATCTTTAATTTTTTTTGACTCATTGGCTATTAAGCACTGTGCTGTTTTTCACGTTAGTGGATTTAAAATTTTTCCTTCTTATATTGATTCCTAATTCCACACAGTTAAGGTTGGAAGCCATTCATGAAAAGATTTACATCTTTTTAAACTGGCTCAGATTTGCTATGTGGCCTAAAATCTGTTACACATGCTTGAGAAAAATACATATTCTATTGCTGTTTTCGTAGAATGTAGGCAATTGCTCCAAGGGCTCTGCCTGCTCCCTGGTGGGCATGGCTTGGGACCCACCTGGTCCTGCCTAGGACCTAGCACACAACTTCCAGACCTACATGAGGAATGTGACCTCTGACATGACTAGAAGGTCAAGGGGAATACATGTGGAACATGACCTCTAACATGAACGGAAGGTCATGGGAAATAGACATGTAGTACAGCCAATTACAGTGTCTTTGGTGAGTTGGGGGGGACTGCAGGAAAACATCCTCCTGCCCTCCCATTGCTTAGCCTTTAAAACCAAGTGGACATTCCTCACCAGCTTGTCTCCCGTGGTTCTTAAGGCCAAAGAACACAGTTGCCTTACCCCGGGTGATGTCAGGGCCTGTTGGCTTGTTTAAATTCTGAGCATAGAAAATTTTGAATATTCTGTCAGGTCTATTTACTCCAAAGTATCCTTCAAATTTGCTTTTCCTTGTTGATTTTCTGTCTTACCTTTATAGCTATTTTTGGAAAGTGAGTTAGTAAAATTTCCTATAATTGTTGTATCAATGTTGATTTCTCCCTTCAATTATATATATGGACAATATGATGATTGACTCAGATTTTTATAATTACCATATCTTCCTTATTAATGCTTTTTGTTAGATAATGTCTATCTTTTTCATCAAGGACTTTCTGACTTATTTTGCCCAATAGAATTTTAGTAGAATTTCCCTCCTAGTTTTTATTTACCATTTACATGGAATATCTTTTTTTTTCATTACTTTATGATTGTTCTTAAATCTACAGTGAGTCTTTATAAACAGCAAATAATTGGGTGTTGTTTCAATTTTATCCAGATAGTTACTCTAGCTATTTTTTTGTTTGCTTGCTTGTTTTTGAGTGAGAGCGAGAGAGAGAGAGGTAGACAGTGTTTCCATCTGTTATTCCCCAACCACCTACAAGGGCCAATGTTGAGGTGAGCCAAATAGGAATCCTGGAACTCAGTTCAGGTCTCCCATACAGGTGGAAGAAACTCAGTCATTGGAGCCATCACCTCTGACTCCTACAATCTGCTTTAGAGGAAGTTGAAAGCCAGAGCTGGGCAAGGAACTCAGGCATTCTGCTAAGAAACACAGGTGTCTTAACTGTTATTCAAACCACTCAGCTGTACATGCACCCTCAGGATCTTTAGAGTGGGAATGAAACCCATTGAATTTCAAAACAATCACAAATATGCAACAACTTCTTATTGTCATTTCATTAACATCTTTGTCTTATAATTCTTTTATTAATCTTTCCCTCTTTATTTCTTTGTGTTCATCAAATGGTCATAATAATATTCTTTCAATCTTTTCTTTTACTGCACCATCTATAGGTTATATTTTAGTTGGAACTTACAAAGATAATCTGATAATTATATCAAGACTCCTTGCTCTGAGCAATGGCATAGAACTTTTGTTCACTAAAACAAAAGTAAACACTCTGACTCCAGCATTGTGGTGTACTGGGTAAAGCTGTCATCTGAGAGGCCAGCATCCCATAATGGACACCAGTTTGTCCTGGATGCTCTACCTTCCAAAGCACCTTACTAATGCTTAGGGAAAGCAATGGAAGATGGCCCAAATATTTGGGCCCCTGCCACCAATATGGGAGACCTGGATGAAGCTCCTCAATCCTGGCTTTAGCCTGGCCCTTGTGGCTAAATCTGGGAGTGAGCCAGCAGATAGAAGATTTCGCTCTCTCAATAACTCTGAATTTCAAATAAATAGATCATTTTTAAATGCCCAACTTGACTTTATTTACATTTATGATTTATTCTCACCGCATTTTTCCTACTGTCACAATTTACATATTTTATATTGCCCATTTATTAATATTAAAATATTAATAACTTTTATGTATTTCAAATAATTTTATATTTAGATTTTGTATAAGAATAAAGAATGATTTACATGTTACCATTACATGTTTATATCATTCTGTATGTTTTTTTATATTTACCTTTGTATACTGAGTTCTATATTTTTGTATGCTTCTTTGATTCTGCATTATTTCATTTCAACTTAATTCACTGTTTCTTCCATAAGCTGGTATCATTAACCTAAATGTCTGATCTTCATGTTTATTTTTATTTTTATTTTTTTACATTTTGGGTTACTGGGTTGATGAAATGATAAGTGCCCCTAATTTTTATTAAAAGATTAACCTATGTGTCCATTTGAAAGGCAACGATGGAGAGACATGCATGAAGAGATAGGGATTTCATCTGTGGGTTTATGCACCAAATACTCAGTAGTCAAGTTTGGACCAGACTGAAGCCAGGAGCCAGGAATTCCATTCAAGTATGCTACAAGCAGGGCAAGGGCCCAAGCCGTGGACCATCATCTACTGCCTTCTGCAGTGCATTAGAAAGAAGCTGGGTTAGAAGCAGAGCAGCTAGGACTCGAACCAACACTCTGATATGGAATACCTGCATTCCAAATGAAGGTTAAATTGTGGTGCCAGCAATGCTGACCATTCTTCATCTTTCAAAGCACAATATTTCCAGCTATAATATCTTTTATTGGAATGTATTTCTAACAATATTTTCAAGCACTCAATATTCTTATAAGATGTTACATTATAATGAAGAGTTATCTTTTATTTTGCTGTTAAAATCCTGTCTTTTGACAACTTGATTTTATTGTATTTCAGTACATACTTTTTTGAATTCATTTTATGTTTTTTTTTCTGCTTCATTAACCTGAGTGTCCATTTTCCTCCACAGATTTGTCAAGTTTTAGACCATTATTTCTCTAAACAAACTTTTTAAAGGAGACTTTTTAAAAGTCTCCTTTTCTCTAATTCTTCTGTTTGGAATATCATGGATTAATAAAATTAATTAATTTTAAAAAGAAAAAAGCAAATAATGCTTCATGGCAAAGGAAATGAATGTTTCAATAAAACAAAGTTAAATGTGGATAAAAGGGCTATTTGATTATTATCAAGGGAGGAAGTGCCATTGAATATTTTTTAAAAGTATCAAGACCCCTAATCAGTTTTCCATCCCTTAGAACTCTGAGATGCAATGTATTGCTAAGGTGTCTGCAAATATCAAGCTGTAACTTACAGCACTAGAATTCAAATCTCAGGACATTAATTTCAGAGAAAGTTTTGCTCGGATCCATGGTATGGATTGACTGCATGAACGCATCACATACCTTCGTGATGAAAGCATGCACTGCATGAAAGCATGCACGTTCCTTTGTGAGTGTGTAAAATAAGCCCACCTTGATTTTAATCAGGCTACCAAGAATGTTTGTTAGTGCTGTAAAACACAGTAATAATTATCCCCATTCACTTGTTTTTGACGTACATAACTGCCTATGGATGGTTAATAACAATACTGTACTATAGGTTTATCCACGCAAGCCAGTGGTGCTATTTTCCAAATGTCAATTCTTGCCATTGTAATTAAGATTAATTTAAAATATTGTAGAGGAGCTGCATTTACACAGGAAAAGGGTATAATGAAAATGATAAATGATTATAGGAAACAAAAAGTGAATAGTCCTATCTGTTCTCCCAGAAGTGGGGAGCCTTTAATTTACATCTACATTAGATCTTCTTACTTTCAGATATGATAGAAGAGAAAGAAGCTCAATGATGAAATTTCAAAATTTTGGTAGTTGGCAGCATCTTACGGGTTGTATCTGCAGTGGATGAACCATTTTCTATTGGAGTATATATGTGTTTTTGGGAGTGTAAAAACAGATTCCAAGCTATATAATGCAATGAACACACTTTAGTTTTTCTTTTTGGTTAATAAAAACACAGGGACTGAATTCGAGGGGGAGGAGATAATGAGGGAAAGCCTTGAAAAAGAGGAATCAGAAACTCTAGAGTGGGGCTGGAATTTAGCCTGGCTTAGGTGCTGCTTAGGAAAATTGTGTCAGAGTGCCCAGATCTAGTTCCTGACTTCAGTGTTCTGCTGAAGTGCAGCCTGGGTGGCCCAAGGAATGGAGTCCCCATGGGAAACCTGAATTGGTTTCTTCCTCCTGGATTCAGTCCTCAGGCCTTGGCAGGCATTTTGAGAGTGAAGCAGTTAATTGGAAGTGAATGCCCTGCACTCTGTCTCTGCCTCTCCATCTCTATGACTTTAGATGAACAATACAAAACCTAGACCTCTGCTATTCAATACAGCATCTAGAAGCTGAAATGATGATTTTTCATTTAAGTAAGTCAAAACTAAACAAAATTTAAGATTGAGTTCTTCAGTGACAAGCTAGTGATATCTCAAGTGTTCGATAATCATATGTAGCTAGTGGCTACTGTATAGTATTTCTCAACGAGTTATGTGGCAAAAAACCAAAGTTATATGAACATTGTCATCCTAATGCCCAGCAAGCTTCTCACAAATACAAATGCTGTTGGTGGGAGTTTAGATATAATTTGAAGAAAAGCATTCCATATTACCTGTTGGGAAACATGACATTGAGCAGAGACTATATGAGTGTATATCAAAAAGCCCATGGGGAAATGAAATTTAAAGGTGTTCACTTTAGTTCAAAATGTTTTTGAAATTTAAACAGTTGATTATAATATGCATCTATTTGAAATTTTTGAAATAATCACATATATGAGATTATTTTTTGACAGATTATTTTTTAAAGAAGATACATTTATTTGAAAGGCAGAGTTAGAAAGAAGAAGAGAGAGCTTCAATTTGCTGATTCATTCCCTGAATGGCTGCAACAGTCAGGAATAAAATCCAGACTATATAAAGAAGGGAAATGGACAAAGGATCTAAACAGTTATGAAAAAAAAAAGAAATGTCAGTAGTAAACAGATACATTAAAAGCAGGCTCAATAACCCTAGCAATCCGGGAAAAGCAACCCAAAGTACAATATCAGGGGGCAGCGTGGTGGCATAGCAAGCCAATCCTCTACTTGCAGCCCTGGCATTCCATAAAAGTGTCATTTAGTGCCCTGGTTGTTCTACCTCAGCTACAGCTTCCTGATAATGTCCTGGAAAAGCAGGGGAGGGTGTCCTCAGGCCTTGGACCCCTGCACTTACGTGGGAAATCTAAAAGAAGTTCCTGCCTTGGAGCATCAGACCAACTCATATAGAGCCATTGTGGCCATTTTGGGAGTGAAGCAGCAGGTTAAAGATCCGCCCCCTCTCTTTGTATTCCTTTTCTTTTACTCTTTCAAATAAAGTAAATAAATTAAAAAAAACCCCTACAATGACATATCACATCAACCCTAAAAAATAGAAATGGAGGTAATAAAGAAATAGTATGAGAGAATTTTCTGTAACCTTAACCTATGTTCTCAACTCAAACTGAATGTGCTGTCTGATTTCAGATAAGCATAAACACCAAAACAAAATAAAATTTGCACCTGGATTTGTTCTGATTTTCTATAACTGCAAGGAAAAACAAAAAGTTCTAAGAGTTTTCACAGACACATAAAATAGTAATTAGAATAACTTGAGTATGTATATTAAAAAAGCGACACACACAGAGTTTACATTCAGAGGAATGTGAATCAGATAGGAATTAAAATTCATACAAGCAGTACTATAATTGATAAAGTTGCATAACAAGGTCTTAGCATTTCAAGAAATAAAATACACTTAAAGTTGCAAACTATCTGTCAAAGAGAAAACTAAGGACTTTGGAACTTTTAAGAATACAGAAACCTGGATAACCACACATCCTATCTGTGAAGCACGCTACTTAAAAGAGCAACAACAACAAAAATTTTGTCCCTCACCAGAAGCAAACACAGGTTCTAAGCCCTACTAACTCAGAGTTCATAACAACAGTACGGATCTTCACAAGGAAATAAGAGCCCATGAGCAGGAGCTCGAGGAAATAAGAAATGGTAGAATTGAAAGAGCACCGAATTTAGACATTGAAATTTTAGATGTCAATCATAAAATAATGAAGTTGACATGTTTAAGTAATACACAGTAAACTGAAGTATTAATGGGATTCAAGCAATATTTATAAACAAAGAACCTTAAAAATAACTTTTATAAGAAAAATGCAATTTGGGGGGCCTGACATGGTAGCCTAGCAGCTAAAGTCCTTGCTTTGCACATGCTGGGATCCCATATAGGCACTGGTTCTAATCCAGTGGTTCTGCTTCCCATTCAGCTCCCTGCTTGTGGCCTGGGAAAGCATTTGAGGACCGCCCAAAGCCTTGGGACCCTGCACCCGCTTGGGAGACCTGGAGGAAGTACCTGGCTCCTGGCTTCAGATTGGCTCAGCTCCAGCCATTGTGGCCACTTGGGGAGTGAATCATCAGATGGAAGAACTTCATCTCTGTGTATCCTCCTCTCTGTATATATAGCTTTCCAATAAGAATAAAATAAGTCTTTAAAAACGAAAATGCGGGCCCGGCGGCGTGGCCTAGTGGCTAAAGTCCTCGCCTTGAAAACCCCGGGATCCCATATGGGCGCCGGTTCTAATCCCGGCAGCTCCACTTCCCATCCAGCTCCCTGCTTGTGGCCTGGGAAAGCAGTTGAGGACAGCCCAATGCATTGGGACCCTGCACCCATGTGGGAAACACGGAAGAGGTTCCAGGTTCCTGGCTTCGGATCAGTGCGCACCGGCCCGTTGCGGCTCACTTGGGGAGTGAATCATCGGATGGAAGATCTTCCTCTCTGTCTCTCCTCCTCTGTGTATATCTGGCTGTAATAAAATGAATAAATCTAAAAAAAAATGCAATTTTTGGCTTAAGGGAATTTTACTTCACTGCAGTTTCTAATTTAAAGAGAGAATTCAGCAACAAGAAGACATAGGTAAAGAACTAATTTAAAGACCCACACTGTGGAATACAGATTTAAGTCACCATAAGCAGTTCCATGCCAGCGTCCCATAAAGGCTCATGCTCAAGACCCAACTGCCGCACTTCTAATCCGCTTCCCTGATAATGCACCTAGAAGGGCAGCGAAGGATAGTCCAAGTCCTTGGGTCCCTGCACCCGTGTGAGACACCTGAATGGAATTGCTGGCTCCAGCCTGGACTAGCCCTGGCCAGCCTGGCCATCTTCAAAGTAAACCAGCAGAATGGAAGATTTTCTATCTCCCTTTCTCTCTAAATTTTGACTTTCAAATAAAGAAATAGATCTTTATTTTAAAAATAAATTATTTCAAGGGAGGATATAAAGACAAAATGACAGACACTGTAAAAAGACATGGAGCATAAATGACGAGACCAAATATATTTCTGCTTGGAGTCTTTACAAAGAAGACACAGATTCATGAGGGAGAACACTAGAAAGACAATTGACAATTTTCTAGAGCTTAAAAAAATCACAAGCCTAATGAATCCAAAGGAATTTAAAAAATTAAATTTATACCTATAACCAAAAAAAGAAAATCACAAAACATCTAAGACAAAGACTATATTCTTTAAGATTTATTTCATTTTTATTGCAAAGTCAGATACACAGAGAGCAGGAGAGACTGAGAGGAAGATCTTCTGTTCATTGATTCATTCCCTAAGAGGCTGCAATGGCTGGAGCTGAGCTGATCCCAAGCCAGGAGCCCAGAGCCTCTACCAGGTCTCCCACATGGGTGCAGGGTCCAAAGGCTTTGGGACATACTCAAGTGCTTTCCCAGGCCACAAGCAGGGAGCTAGATGGGAAGCGGACCACTGGGATTAGTACCAGCAGACATATGGGATCCCGACACATTCAAGGTGAGGCATTTAGCCACTAGGCTACCGTGTCAGGCACAAAGATAATATTCTTAAACAGCCAGAATAAACCAAACATTTGCTAATTAATGATTTGATCATAGTAGCTACAAGTAAATATAGAATAACTTTGAAAGTATTAATATAAAATAAATTGTAGTGAAGAGTATTTGATAAATACATTTACAAATAATCTGAAAAAGAGTGAATTTATTATTTTATTCTTAAATTTCAAAAATTGTCAGACAAATGGGAATACACACACACACACAGAAAGGGGGGAGAGGGAGGCAAGGAGGAAGGGGGAGGGAGGAAGGGAAGATGGGAGGTAGAGAGAGAGAGGGAAGGAAGGAGAGAGATTGGTGGAGAGAGCTCTCATCTATTGATTGACTTCACAAATGGTTTCAATGATGAGGATCTGCCTAAGCTAGAGGCTGAGAACCCAATCTACCTCTGCCACATGAGTGGCAGGAATTCAATATCCTGAGACACAATCTGCTGCTTCCCAGGATTTGCACTGTCAGCAAGGTGAAATTGGGAATGAGGACTTCTCACAGAAACAAGGCACTCCAACATGGGACACCTGCATCTCAAATAGCATCCCAATGGTTAAACCAAATGCACTTCCCAAAGAGATTATTTTATTTAAGTAGAATGTATGGATCTTGTTAAAAGTAATTCTAAAGGCTGCACTTCAAGGAAGAGGACAAAAATCCCAGCAAAACTTAAGAAATGCCAGAAAGATGAATGAACAAAGAAAGTTCAGTCATTTGGGTAAGTCTGAACAGACCTTGCCTAAATAAAAAGGACAAAATAAATACAAAATTATTACAAAATAACAATGGCATGGATTATTAGTAGGGAAAAAGTGAGTACATATATTTAACAATGTAAAAGAAAGAACAGACTTCCAGAAAAGATAATATATAAACTCAAAGTGGCAGAAATCAATTCAAATAAAAGAGCAATTTCAGTCAAAGTTAGAAGACAAAAATTTTCAGCCTGAATTAAAATCTAGTTTGTGTTATGTACACAAGCCCCACATAAAACCTAAGGATACAGAAATCTTACTATTAAAGAGGTTGAATGTCATTGACCTAGGTGTAACATTATTGCGGCATCAGCTATGAAAATCTTCACTTTACAATAACCACCTGATTTCCAGTGTGGTCAATGTGAATTTATAAAGCTATAAACTAACAAAGCCTAACAACATTATATTTAGGCATACACACATATGTCTTAAATCCAAGGAAAAGAAACTGAATAATAAACACAAGGTAGAGGTGATCTTTACTTCCTGGGTTGGGGAACTGACAAGATGATTTGAAAAGAATACATAATCAGATATATGTTTCTGGCAATATTCACTTTGAACTTGATGAGTTCTCAGGGGGTCTCATTATTTTATCACTTTTATAACATATGTAATACATTTTCTATATTACATGTAAAACCAAAGGAAGATGCTACCTATGTAACATGTAAGTATCAATGAGAATTATGACTTTCTTCATTGTGTAGAAGAGAATGTAACAAAAGGATATTAAATGGTTACAGATATTAATACCAGGCAGATGATTTTTAAAATATGTGTAGATTTGATAATTAAGAAAAATAATTTTGTGTAAAAATATTCTAAAGAGGATAACTATGCAAAGAATGATTAAATGTGCAATTTTAAAGGAAGATAGAAAAACTCTAGGCTTATAAGTAATTAATAGTCATAAAATATACAAAACAGGATATAACTAAAAGGAAAAAGAGATGAATCCATCATCATTTAAGGAAATTTTAATTTTCCTTTGTTCGTGCTTTTACATTAAGTGAAAAACACAATAAGATTCTAGGAATAAGCATGGCCTAATAAAAAATTATACATTAAATACAGGCATGTATTATTTGCAAATATTTTCGATATTTGGCTGTCTTATATCATAAGCACTAGCCACAACAATTTTAAGAATTTTGAGTGTTAACTAAACTGTATTATCTGATACAGAACAGTTGACTCAGAAATGGAACAATATGATTTCTAGAAAATGCTGTCGTCTTTAGAAATGATGACTCTTAACATACAGTTAAACCAACTAAAACAAGATACTGGAAATTAAAATATATAGAATGTAATGATAATGAAAATGCTCTTGTCTATATGGGATGTAGTTTAAAAAACAGTTTTGGAGGAAACATTGCTGCTTAAATTCTTAAGTTAGAAAATATAGCTGAACTGTGGTGAGCTAGGTAGTTAATACAAAGAGCTAGGATAAGATCAAAACAATAAAATCAAAGATTTCAGAGAGAAGCAAATCGTAAAAGCAAAAATTGATAAAGTCTAAAGGAACATGTGCTCAAGAGGATTGACAAAAACCTAAAGTGGATAGCGCAAACGGTATACACACAACAAAATGCCATTCAACTATAAAAAAGAATGCAATTCTACCACTTATAGCAAAATGGATGGAACTGGAGGACACCATGCTTAGAGAAGTAAGCCAGGCACAGAAAGACAAGTGACACATGCCCTCCTTTATATGTGGAGCTAACATTTTAAAAAAGGCTAATACATATATATACATACACACATATAATACTAATATATATTATATTATATATAAACATAACATATAATAAATATGCAATAATAGTATATATCAATACAAATATTTAATTGCATATTATATTATGTATGTGATATATTATGATAGCATATATACTTATATATTTATGACATGCATTGTATAAATATAACATGTATGATTATATACTTACATATTTAATTTATAATTATATAATTATAAATATAAAAGATTATATATAATATATATAAAGGAATGCCTGTCTGTATCAGTATTACTACAAATATCGTTTTATTAATCATTGCTGTATACTTTTGCCAAATCAATGCTAAAAATGCTATACCATTTTAGTTTTCAAAATCTGTGATTAATTTAAATTTTACTGTATATGAGAGAAATGGTCATTTTTCCTGATTATTATTTATAGCCCTTCTCTATATTCCCCCAAAACTAGGACATTTTTATTTTTGCTTGTTAAATTTATTATTTAGTGAAGCATTAAACCACCTACTGTAATATAAATTTGACACATTATTTTAAGATGCAAAGAGAAAAAAAAGAGGGGAGGAAAGGAAGAAAGAGGAATGCGGGAGGGAATATCATTATTCTTAGAAATGTATATGAACTAGAGCCAAGTGTGACAGCATAATGACTAAAGTCCTCATCTTCAATATGCTGGGATCCCATATGGGTGCTGTTTCTAATCCTGGCACCCCAGCTTCCCATCCAGCTCCCTGCTTCTGGCCTGGGAAAGCAGTCAAGGTTGGCTGAAAGCCCTGGGACCCTGCACCCTTATGGGAGACCAGAAGAAGCTCCTGGTTCCTGGCTTCGGATTGGCGCAGCTCTGGCTGTTGCGGCCGCTTGGGGAGTCAACTACTGGACGGGAGATCTTGCTCTCTGTCTCTCCTCCTCTCTGTATATCTGAGTTTCCAATAAAAGTAAATGAATCTTAATAAAAAGAAATGTTTATGAACTGTATCAAATCTGTTAAAAACTAGTAAAATATTAAACGTAAAAAAAACTAAATATTTACACATTGCTTTCAAAAACAAAAATTTGAGAAGCAACATGTAAAACTATGGGAAGTAGACAAGAAGATATAATTAAAATCAATTGCTCACTAATAAAATTCATTCAAAAATTAAATCACAAATTTTACATGTATATATGTAGAAACATAGATGAAATAAATCATTTAGGAAGTATAACCTAGAAAAACTTACAAGAAAATAAAACCCTATGATTCTGAAACTCTCTAAGATAATAATTTATTAGTTCTAAATTTCCTCTTAAGGGAACTGCAAAAATCCCAATGATTCACCAGTAAAATATATTAAATATTCAAGATTAAATAATCCTAATTGTTCTGAAACTATTTCACAGCATTAGTAATAGATTAAAGACTTCTGTAAGAAAATTCATGCATCAGAAAAATTAGACTTATCTCATATCTGAATATTAAAATGGAAAATTCTAATATGAAACTTATTTCAGCAATAACCCAGTACATAGACAGATATACAATCATCTGATTAGCTAATCAATCAGTGTTTGTAGAAATACATATATCCAGAAAATATGGCATTTTGGAACAGACTTGGCCATGTTATACTGCGTTTTTTTTTTTTTTAAATAGAATTCATTTTCTTATTTGAAAGGCAGAGTGGTAAAAACATAATTACTTGAAACTTTACCATTGCCTCCCAGGGTCTGAATCAGCAGAAAGCTGGAGTCAGGAATTCAAGTTGGGAATCAAGCCCAAGTACAATGATGAAGCATGTAGGCATTTTATGGCTCCAATAAAATACCACTCTATGGTTGTTTTTGCATTAGGAAAACTTTCCCATTTTCACTCATGTGTTTATTAATGAAAATTTTCGTGTGGCCTAGAAAGTTCCAAGGTTTGAGTATGATTTGAGTGTCTCCCTCAAGGGCTGTTTGGTTGCTAGTGTGGTGACACTGAAGTTGTTTGATATTTAAGGGGTGGAGTGTAATGGTAGACTTGTGACTGAATTGAAGGCCAATCCCTAGAAGGGATTAGAGGAGCACACCTTGCCTGATTTCCAGTTTGGGGATGAGATCTGTTGCTTACATGGAAGTCTTGCCACAGAGTCATGCATTGAAGAGGGCTCTCACCAGAGGCCAAACAGATGTGACAGTCAGATCTTATCTTTTCCAAACATGTGAGCTAAATAATCCTTTTGATAAACAGTGCCTGACTGTACAAATAGCCATTAGTATAGTATAGAGTAATCACTACAATAATGATAAACTATGCTATGCTATATACCATAGCATACAGCAATTATTTTAGTAATGAAAAACTGGCCAATAGAGACAGCTACATAAAAACTGAACAAGAGGGTAAATGAAATAGTCCTGAGGCATACTGGTGAAAAAGTCCAAAGAAACAAGCAAAATCTAAAACTCTACGATCTTAGCAAGGTTGCACAGATTATCTCCATTCCTGCCTTTTCTCACTAAGTTCTAACATTTGCCTTTCCCTTTTTCTAACAGGTTGAGATTTAGCTTTGTAGTTAAGAATTGATTTACTGCCTTAGCTTATTAGCACGCTGCTCTGGTTATGCTCTTCGGCACAGTCATCTGCACTGTTTGTGTGTAGGATGATACATTTCTCTATGTAAACCAGACTTGCCAATTAAATTCCCTTCATCGTTTCCTCCAGCCACCTGGACTTCTTATTCTTACAGATGGATGTGAAGCAGCACTGTAGTCTTGCTTTAGATCTTTAGCAAGCTTGAAGGACAAGACTCACAGGCATGTATCAGAGCACACTGATGTGAGGTTGGCTCTTCTTGCTGCTGTCTGTAGTCAATGATGGATTACACTTCATGGTGACTAGCCAACAGGGCTGGAAAGGCTTATGACAAATTTTGCTCTTTGTAAGGATTTAAAGTTCATATGCTACTAGCATATCAATTGGCCTGATTCATAATATGCAGTTGTTTCACAAAGTTTGTCGAAAATGGAATTTAAAAATGTGTATTTTGGTGTAAAAATTGAAAGCTAAACACAGCTTTAGCAGAATACACACATACATGAACTTTTGAAGTCCCCTGGTATACCTGTTTTCAAAAATATGTTGCACCAAAATAAGCTTTCCTTTTAACTTAAATTTTCCACAAACTTTTTGAAGTTCTGACATACTGAGCCATCAGTTATTTCTTCCCATGATCTACATCAGTGGAAAGTGGGAGTCAGGAGCTAGAACAAGTGATGATGGGATCGAGATACTCTTTTGATACAGGACAGAATCATCTTAATTGTTAGGCCAAGCATGTCCTCAAATTCTTTCTTTAAAATTATAGGCCACCGATGCTAGGTGTTCTGCAGTAGCTAATACATTCTACAGCACAAGCAGTTTCTTAAGCACAATGCCCACAGTACTTCCCTGTCAGAACAGTGATTTCAACTTTAGATTGTTCTTTCCTGTATCTCATGTCTTTCTCTTCATTCCCTTAGGTTTGAGTTTTGTTAGGTTATGCCTTTCACTTATACTTTTTCCAGAAAAACAGCTGATCTAGTATAATTTTTATACTTCAAATTTTTTTCCTGTTTTTAAAAGACAGAATTAGCTCAAAATTGCAGGTTCTGAATCCTCTTGCTTCATTCTATAGATGACATTTCAATATTAACCCTAAGGACTCTTTGTTGGAGAAAACAGAAGCCTAATTATCTATCGTTATTATGTAACTGGCTTTTTCCCTGTCTTTTTCTAAGATGTTATGCTTTGTGTTCAGAACTCTTCTTATCATGTGTCTAAACATAATTCTGGTTTCTTGATATTTCCAAACTACATCCTTGAACATTAGAAGTATAAACAAAATCATAGAATCATAAAAATATATGGCTATTGGGCCCGGCGGCGTGGCCTAGCGGCTAAAGTCCTCGCCTTGAACACCCCGGGATCCCATATGGGCGCCGGTTCTAATCCCGGCAGCTCCACTTCCCAACCAGCTCCCTGCTTGTGGCCTGGGAAAGCAGTCGAGGACGGCCCAAAGCTTTGGGACCCTGCACCCGCGTGGGAGGCCTGGAAGAGGTTCCTGGTTCCTGGCATCGGATTGGTGCGCGCCGGCCTGTTGCGGCTCACTTGGGGAGTGAATCATCGGACGGAAGATCTTCCTCTCTGTCTCTCCTCTCTGTATATCTAACTGTAATAAAATAAATAAATCTTTAAAAAAATATATATGGCTATGAAAGTGTCATATAATTATCCTTAAATTTCTTCTTAAGATTATTCTTAATACCTTAGGAGCAAGAATTTTGCTGTTTTCAGAATAGAAGCTTTCAGAAGCAATGAACCTTTTTTTGTGATTTATCTGATCACTTAGACATGTAATAGAAAAAAGTACGACAGAAACAGCAATATCTTGGTTTCATATAGAAATACGGTCAATCATCTGCACAAATTACCTAGTTTTGCAAAAGAATTAATGAACATTTAAAGAGTTCTGAAATAGCACCTTTAATGTAATCCAGCTATCTATACTAAAGCAATTTGGAAACAATTTCAGAAATTTCACTCAAATAAATGAAGATTCATCTGGTTATCATTTGAGTGATAAATTCCAACTTCACAATGATATCCATTTCTATTTGCTTCTGAATAAGCACATATCATTTTAGTAATATTCATGCATGCATTTGTCACATTGTAAGGAAAATGAAATATATTCTTACCTCACATTTTATAGAGAATAGGATTGAAGATCAAAGTAAAACAAATTATGTGCAAAATTTCACAAACTGATTTTGTTCATTTAGTCAACATTCCTGAAACTCTTATTAAAGACAGATTATTATAGAGTTTACAGTCTACATTGTAAGACAAGAACGTAAAGAAACAATTACAATAAAATATCCTCAAAGCATTTCCAAATTAAGCAGAAATATCCCTAGTACCAAAATCTTTAGTGTGCCAGTCCACCCGACTCTCTTTTTGAGTTACCAATGCTCTCTATTTTTTTAACACATTGTTCCATATTCCCAAATGCCTTCCATGATGGCATTTCTAAAGTTCAACACTAACAATGTTCTCTACTTATCAAAACACTCAAATTAGTCTCCAAACTTCAGGAAAAGGGCATGTTGGATCACAAGCCTGCTCCAGTCACACTATATGCTCAGCTCTATCTCTTTAATATGCTCTTTGGACAGGCATCTGGGTTGTTTCTATGTCTCTGCTACTGTAGATTGTGTTGCTGTAAATATAGGATTACAGATCCCTTTCTCATATGCAGATTTCACTTCCTTTGGATATATTCCCAGAAGTGGGATAGCTGGGTCATACGGCAGATGAATTTTCAGTTTATTTATTTATTTATGTGAAAGGCAGAGTTAGAGAGGAGATAAGATAGTCAGGGATCTTCCATCCACTGGTTCATTTCCCAGATGGCCAGAACTGCTGGGCCTCTAGGATCATTAGGAGGGAGCTGCATTAGAAGCGTGCCAGCGTGGACTCAAACTGGAATTCATATGTGATGCTGACATTGCAAGTGGAGGATTAACTCACTATACCACAACACCAGCCTCATGACATGATTTTAAATATTGTCAAATAACAAAGTTTCCAAGAGAAATGTTACAAGATGGGGAACATGGTAGACTGACTTTATGTTTTCCTCTCAGTCTAAGGTAGAAGATCTCAAAATGTGCTCTTTGGACTCACAACATAGCTCATCTTTTCTGTTAGAAAAGCAGCATCTCTGGACAGACATTGTGGTGCTGCCTGGGATACTGGCATCCCTTATTGAAGCACTGGTTTGAGTGTTGGCTACTCTGCTTTTGATACAGCTCCCTGCTAATGCACCTGGGGAGAAAGCAGATGATGGCCCAAATAGTTGAATTCCTGCTACACATATACGAAAGCCAAAATGGAATTCCTGGCTCTGCTCCTACCTTTAGCCTGATCCAGCCGTGACTGTCACAGCCATTTGAAGAGTAAACTAGTAGGCTGGAAGAGCAATTGTACTCTGTCTCTATTAATCTGCCTTTCAAATAAATAAATCCCTTTTAGAAAAGAAAGGTAATTTATCAAGGTTTGTTTCATCTCTCCTCCAACATGTATGGAACCAGAAACTCTGAAAGTAGGGTCCCAAATTTCATATTTTTATGAGTCTTTCAGGCAAACTTCATACAGGATAAATTTTGAACACTACCATTTTAAAGAACTTGTCTTCTGCATTGCATTGTGCCTTTTGGCTCTTACATTGTTTACTAATCAAAGATCAGGTACAGATAACTAAATTCCACATTTTCTAGTTATTAATTGCAGATAAATTCTAAAAATTGGCCCACAGGATAGATCACAAAAATTCATGGACATGAATGTCACAGGATGTTTGCATGAAATGTGGCTTTAAAAAATAGATATAATTGCTGGGGTCTATGCAGTGGGTGTGGAGGACACAAAGGTATGAAGAGAACTGTTCCCCTGCAGGCAGGGCCTCAAGGAATTCCCCACTGCATGCAGGGCCCAGCGGATGTCTCTACAACCAGCTGAAGGCAGTTCCACCTCCCTTTGCATGGACACCCGGACAACCCTGCTGAGAATTCTGTAATTTATTTAGCCATTGTCTGCCTCTGCGGAGTTGGTCTTTACTATCAAAGTGAGCTTGGAAGTATATGTTGCTGATACTGTCTTAGCAAAAGGGTCTTTTGCAATTCATGCTTCTCTGTCTCTGCTGCTGCAATTGACCATCCTTGATCTTTAGCTCCCTGCTTCTGTGATGCATTTCCTCCCTTAACTGATAAAAGATTAAGTTGTAGAATGAGGATTGTAGGAGAAATGTATTACTGATTGATATGCACCATCTATTGAGAACTTCCTGACCACAGGGTCAGGATGGATAACATCCTGCTTTAAGGTGAAACAAACGGCAGAATTATGCTTGGAAACACCTACTTGACAAGGACATAAAAAACCTGTGCCAGAGCTTGTGACTGCTTCTGTACAAATAAAGGGGACAGCTTTCTTGCATTGTCCATTATGATCCTGGAATTGTAGTGGTCTGTTTATTTTCTCTACGCCTATTCCATGCACGCTTCTCGAGTCCTGAACTCAGCTGGAGCTGGACTCCGGCACATGATAGTGAACAACAGGGGATAGAATTTGAGCACAATGCGCCAGGGAGCTACATTAGCAATAAGCACTAGATAAAGATAAGTAGTCAGGAGATAGAAACAACAATTATAAAAGCATGTGCTCAGGAGTGAAAAAAGCAAGTTGAGAAAAAAGTCCAGAGTCCATATAATTAGGAAGAAGTACTGGATATTTGGGTACTGCAGGAAGGAAAGCTCAATGTCCATTACATGCACAAGGGGGCTACAGAAGATCGAACAGAAAGAAAATATTAGCACAAAAGGATGAAATTTGATTGACAGAATTGGGCATTTCTAGAAAGAGGTAATTCACTGACTTTCTATGTGAGGAAGGATTGGCTGTCACCGGGAGACTCATACCCACCACAATACCTCTATCAGCTAATTGTAAGTATAGCCAAGGTGTTAGGAAATGGACTTGGCACTTTAAACAATGTGATTCTAATTCTAGCTTCCAAAATTATCCATTGTCCAATCTGAATTTTAGTAATATTATAGATAAAATAAAAATAGCAATATGAGCATGAGAGATTTAGTAATAAATGATAGCATTGCAATACAGCATCCCATGTTCTAGTAAACCCATAGAAAGCCCTTGATGCATGTTACCACTTCTTATGCTTAGTTGAATAATTGAGTCATAGGTTATCCCTGCTATGATCAACTCATTTCTGCACAAAGTTTCCCATATACGATTCTCACATAATCCACAATGCAATTAGCAATCTTATTGTAGTGGGAGAATGGAACATATAATTGTGTGTATAAGCATGTGCATGTGTCTGTAGGAAACCTCTCTAATCCAGTTTGACCTTTCAGTTCTCCACTACCTATTGTTGGGTTTAATCTACCTATTGACACGATGGAGGAGGTTACACAATTGATAAGTGAAACAACTGATTAAAGAGCATCTAAAACAAGATAAATTCTATGATACTGTACTATCAATTCAGCTAAAATAGATTTTGTACTAAAACCATATTTTTTTACTAAAATTATGAGATGAAGGACCTAACATTATTTCTTCCTTCTTTTTTCAGTGCCTTGAAAGAACCAAGTGGGAATGGATTTCCTTTAGTTGCCATCTGCTCACACTTACTTATTGAGCTTAGTGAAATCCTAGCAAAAATCTGGTTTGTATGAATTGAGCTATGGTAGGGAATAATGAGCACTAGACAATGTTTTGAGCATCAACTAGCAGTTGATTATAGCTGTGAGATCTTAGGTGACTCACTTCATTTCTCTGAACCACAGTATTTCCCACTTATGTGGGAATATGTGTGGATGGACATTTCCAAATATGCAAACATTACTATCTACTTCTTGTCATATATCTTGGAATCATTTGTTCATATTCTACCTCAAGGTATATATAACCCTGCATACATGCTGATAATTTTAACTTGTTCATATCTATCTGTGGATGCTTATTGGTTTTGATCTGTAATCAATCCAAACACAGACTAAATGCCATAATCATTACCTTTCTTAGTTATATAATCCCATATTTTATTTCTGACCTCTTAGAGAAATGAATTTTCTCCACACCAATGAGTAAACTGCATTTCATCCCTGTAATAATAACTCTAAGAATTCGAACAACTGGATTCATTACAAGATGAGTTAATAACAGCCTGCGGAATAAAGATTGTCTGAAATATGCCAAGTTATTCTAGAATACTAGACCTCACAATTCTTGCAAATAAATCCAACCCCAAAAGCAGGAGGCGCATCCTAATTCAAGGAAAGGTATATGTTATAACAAGTTGTTCATAGAGCTAAGGAAGAGTATCATCTGCTTGAACATAAAGTATTCTGGTATTTGGGAAATGGATAAGTGAGGAGTTACCATGTAAGTTGTAGAGGGATGGTTAATTAAAAAATAGGACATATGACATGTATTAGCATTAATACTGTATAAAGGCAGCATCAGATAGAAGATTGGTTTAGAATATCACACAGACTTAATTCCTGCTTCCCTCACTTACTGTGTAGGTTGGAGAAAAATCACTGAAATCTGAACCTTTGTTTTCTAATCCATTAAATAAGGACCATAACCTCCATTACATAGGTAGTTTTAGGGAATATAGTAAAAGTATTTATCCTAGTGCTGACACAGAACATGTACCACAAATTATTCATCATCCTTTTAGCGTATTTATCTCTTTATTTTCTTGTTCTCCTTTTCTTTATCTTTTACCTCCTCTAAAATCTGAGTCATTCTTTATTTGAGGATTTGGAAGGCTGCTTGGAATCCTATACACTGACTGCAAGCTAGCTCAGTGAGCTCTTTTATTACCATTGTCATAGCTGTGGGAAATGGCTATTTCAAAAAAAGATTTCTGGAAATTGAAATATCATATTTATATTTATTTGTCCATATTTATACACAAATAAAATAAAAGATAGTGAGTATCCAAATAAAACGTGGTTAACAGCAAGGGCCTTACTTGGAGAAATGGTTGATTCCAACACCACAACAGGAAAAGTTCAGTGAGAAATTAGAATATTTTATGGTGCTGAGAAGTGGAATAACAAAGTAAATAATGATACAGACTGAGCATTTAAAATGTTTTCAAAATTCCAAACATTTACAGTGCTGACATGATACAACAAGTGGAAACCTTCACAACTAACCTCTTGTGATGAATCTTAGGCAAATACTAAAAATACTGCATAAAATGTTTAGCATAATGAGCTTGCACGACACACCAGAGTGCACTGGATCAAGTTCTAGCTCTGCTTGTGCTCCAGTTTCCTGTTAGCATGCATCGTCGGAGGCAGCCAAGCTCAGCTGCTTGAGTCCTGCCATGTATATGAGAGAACTGGACTACGTTCTTGGCTCCTGGCTTTGACTTGGATCAGGTCCAGCTGCAGCTGCCGTTTGGAGAGTGAACCAATGGCTAAAAAATTTTCTCTGGGCCCGGCGGTGTGGCCTAGCAGCTAAAGTCCTCGCCTTGAAAGCCCCGGGATCCCATATGGGCGCCGGTTCTAATCCCAGCAGCTCCACTTCCCATCCAGCTCCCTGCTTGTGGCCTGGGAAAGCAGTCGAGGACGGCCCAATGCATTGGGACACTGCACCCTTGTGGGAGACCCGGAAGAGGTTCCTGGTTCCCGGCATCGGATTGGCGCGCACCGGCCCGTTGCGGCTCACTTGGGGAGTGAATCATCGGAGGGAAGATCTTCCTCTCTGTCTCTCCTCCTCTGTGTATATCTGGCTGTAATAAAATGAATAAATCTTTTTAAAAAAAAATTTTCTCTCTCTCTCAATCTCTGTTTCTGCTTCTCAGGTAAAGTGAAAATAAGTAACTAGAATTAGATATAAAATAGTTTCAGACTATGTGTATAAGGTATAAATGAGGCATATGAATTTCATTTTAAACTTGTGTCCATTCTCAAGATAGCTCACTATGTAGATGCAAATATCCTAAATCCTAAAATTCTGAAATTGAAGAACATTCCGGTCACAAGCATTTCAGGTAAGGAATACTCAACCGGTATTAATGAATCATAAGTCACTGATTAAAATAGAAATGCATTAGACAATATAAATTCAAATAACTAATTAAACATTCAAATAAATATGGGATAAGTGTCAGCTCTCCATTAGAGTAGAATACCAACTACTGGAAGCAGAAGAAATTAGAAATTTATCAACCATAATAAATAACCCAAGGTTCAAGTTACTGCTCTAAAGCTATAAAGCAAATACCTGTTGACAAAAAGTATGTTTGTATCACCCCATGAATTACTCATAAATTATAAAGGGAAAAACTTATAACTTTGGGGAGCAGGTTGTGGACACCATTTTAATCAAATAGTCAAAGTTAACCTTATCACTAACAAAATAAACTGGAAGCATAACTTCCTGACAGCAATTATCCCTATAAAAGTACAAAATCTAAATCTGCTCATGAGGAAATATCAGACTGTTCCAATTTAAAAGATAGTTCCAATGTTCCTGCAAAATATCAACTTCACAAAAAACAAAACAAACAATAGCAACAACAACAAAACAAGGAAAAACTGAGGAAGTCTTTTCTACTAATGGAGGCCAAAACAAAGAGACATAGCAACTAAAACTAACCACTGATTCCAACTTGGTTCATAAAAGGAATGAAAAAAAAATCACATTATATATCACATTATGAGACAAGTAATACAATTTGAATACAATATGTTGATGTGATGGTGGTATTTATCTAATGTTGATAGTCATGAGTGTATGTATGTTAGAGAGTGTCTTTGTCTCTTTGGAAATAAATCCTGAAATCTCTAGAGATAATTCGTCACTATGCCTGAAATCTATTTATAATTGATTGAGAGGAAAATTATAAATTAATTCACATATGTTTCTACATAAATATACTTGTAACTACTTACAGGAAGAAGGAAAAAATAAGGTGTGTTAAAATATTAACACTAAGAAAACTACATGGAAACTCTTAGTATCTTCCCTGCAATGCTCAAGAATAAAATTATTCCAAAATTTTATAAGTTAAAATAAAAGGGCAAATGAAGCACTTTCACAATAGACTTTTTTATGTTGTCTAAGTTCTCCATGTTCAAGTTTTCTTCTATGTAAGTGGATGAAATAATAAACTTCACCCAGGGCTAGATCAACTGGCTAATCCTCTACCTGCAATTACCAACATCCCATATGAGTATTGGTTCATGTCCCAGCTGCTATACTTCTCATTCTGCTTAAGCAGCGTAGGATGGCCCAAAGTCTTAGGACCTTGCACCTGCATGGGATACCTGGGAGAGGCTCCTGGCTCCTGGCTTCACATTGGCTCAGCTTTGGCCATTGAGAACATTTCAGGAGTGAACTAGCAGATGGAAGATCTTTTTCTCCATCTCTTCTTCTCTCTGTAAAATCTGCCTTTCCGATAAAATTAAATATTTTAAAAAATAAACTTTAACCCCCTAGGGTCATTAAAAAATTAAATGAATCATTTCAGGTACCTAACACTGTGTCTGAAAATGTATTAAGCACTCAAGAAATTGTAGCTATTGTTATTGTTTTTAATCATTATATTACATACTTGAAATAAAGCATATTATTTGTCTCTTAGAAACATTCTTTTATATCTCCTCCATGTGTTCATGGGATCTCATGTCTATTTTACTGGTAGTTTACATTTGGTTACAATTGTATCTTTGCATGTCAACCTTCTTAGAATGTAGATAGATCTTTGGGGGTGACAAATCTGTCTTGTCATCTTTAGAGCCTTAGAGCCTTGCAGAAAGCTACGTCCAAAATAGGTTCTTCTAACTGTGTTTGGCTAAAGGACATTAGGGAGGAGCATTCGAAAAAATGAAGCCTTAAAAATCTGAACAGATAAGAACATACTAGTTGATTTGCACCTTCTGTGATGTTACATACTTCAAGTATAACTGTGATTGAATTTGAGATTCCCAATCACAGGTAACTGGTTTTAAGAAAAAAAAGGAGCCCAATGAATGAGGCAAGAAATGAGGGCAGAGAATGGATGCTTTTCAATTATTGTTCTTTGCAAGTTGGCAGCCTGGGACTGGAAAATTATGCACCAAGATAGCTTTGGTCATTATGATCAGTTGTAATTCAAGTCAAACAAGAACAAAGAGTTGTTTCCCACCACTCAGGAGAAATTCCTATTTCTTAGCATATTCTCAACCCAACATAAAAGTTGGTGCCAGGTTATAGGTTGCTTTTTAAAACAGATGGTCCATCACAAAATCATTATTTTAAAACCCTGCTGTGCTTCAGTTAATAATATTATTAGGGCTTGGCAGTGTGGCCTAGTGGCTAAGGTCCTTGCCTTGATCCCATATGGCCGCTGGTTCTAATCCCGGCAGCTCCACTTCCTCTCTATCTCTCCTCCTCTCAGTATATCTGACTTTGTAATAAAAATAAAATAAATCTTTAAAAAAATATATTATTAGATTATTTAATATGTCTTTGTTTATATTTAAAATTTTCTGGTTTCTCTCTCCAATCTATTAAAGCATCATCCAGCAGTGAAACAGAAAGTGATTTTTTGGTACTAGAATTATGGGCAGGGAAAATTTTCTTCCTCCTTGAATTATTTGAAAGATTTTCAATATTTGTGCAAGAGTTATACTGAACTTCCAATACTCCTTTTTATTCTGAGACATACCCAAAAAAATACTCCCCATAATAATCATCTTGTGATCTTTGGAAGAAATTTGTCATTCAGTTTGAAAAAGGACTAAAAATAGTCAAATCATTGTGCATCTAACAAGAGCAAATGCCTCTACAAATAAATATTAACTTCATTTTTACTTGGCATATTTACATAGCTGCTTAAAATTGTTTAGCTTCTCTTTTCAGAAATCGCAGAGCCATTCAGGCAGAGATTTGTAATGGATAATGAAGTTTCATGCCAAATAGGAAAAATAGGTATATTTCTGTTTGTTTGCTGTTTGTGACTTTTTGCATACTCAAGGTACATTAAACATACATGTATAAACTAGGGAGTGAGATGTAAAATTATATCTTATTTCAATAAATAGTGAAGTCAAAATGTGCAAATGGCATTGAATATTAAAAGAGGAAGCTAAGATTCTCAAAACGATGGAAAGCGCTAGAAAAAATGAACCATTGCACAAATATTTAGGGCATATGCTTGAAGACTGGTTAATTTGGAAATTAGAGACAAGTGGAAATAGCTCATCCCTTGTCTATGATATCATTGTTCAGAGTAATCAGTATTTCATCTCGAGGGATTAAAATAATATCTAGGTTATATCCTTGTACGGAATGAGAAATACACTCCTAGAAATGTTAGAAAACACAAATGATGCTGTACACAAATTTGTCTCAGGAAAATGTTATCCTATACCTTTTTTAAATATCAGTCTCTTACGGATGGTTGATTAATGAATTACATCATAAGATCTTATTACAAAAGGTACAGGTAAGCAGGAACTGACATGAGGTAAGATTCACATGTAATATGCGTAGATTTGATATCATGTTATATTAGAGCAAACATATGAATGAATACCTTTTAAATATTTTCATATCTGAAACAGCAATTATAATATTTTAGATTCTGTATGTATTTGAAAGTCAAAAGAACAGAGAGGGAGGAGGGAGGAAGGTTAGAGCAGAGGGGAAAAGAAAGAGCAGATAAAAAAATGAAGGAGAGAGAGAGTGTATGTGTGAGCGAGCTTCTATCTGTTGGCTCACTCCTGGAGGGCTGCAGCCATCAAGACTGGATGAGGCTAAAGCTAGGAATGAACAACTCCAAGCAGGTTTCCACATGGATGGCACGGGCCCACATCTTCGGGTCAGAAAGCTTTCTGGGTTCATTTAGCAAGAAGCTGAATTTAAAGCAGAGGTCCAAGGACTAGAACCAGGCATCCTGGCAGAGCAACACATTTTTGTCACACCAAAGGCTCCGAAGTAAGTATTTTATATTCAAAGTGAGAACAAAAAGGTCAAAAAGTGTCCCTGCTAAGTCTGAGTAATCATATACAAGTCTTTCGAGAAAAAACAGCAAATGGAATCACCATTAAGAAACCGAGTTTATAAAGTACTTGAACATTATGGCTTCATACAAAATAGAGTTGAATTTTCAAGACTGCATTTTTCTCAAAAGGCATCCAAAGTGTCAAGTGTCTTCCTCCTAGAAACAAGCTGGAAGCACATCTCCCTCACTACAGAGTAGACTTACAGATTTAGGGGGAGCTTTAGCTTGGCTCTATGGCTTTATAGTAGAGCATCACACAGTTAGTTGTTTGAGACATGTTAGGGAGATAAAAAATGGATTTTGCAAAGCAATTTCCAATTTTTATATGATCTTTTTTAAGGTTGAAGAGAACTACAAAGTAAGTTTCACGCAGACAGTAATATATTTGAAAGTTGATTTGAAGAAGTCACTGAGAACTTCATACAGTTTATCCTTTGATCCTTACAAGTCGAAGATCATCCCAGTATCATTGTTATCACCTTGAGAAATTCATGGAAAATGAAGCAAGATCTATAAAACATCCCGTTTGAAAGAAAATTATATCCAATAAACTGAAAATGCTTCTGTGATCCATGGTAGCCTCTTTAACTGAACCATTCCCCTTTATTTTGTACAGCAAACACCTTCTTTGTCACAATACCTTACCAAATTTCCATTCTGTCTTCCTCTCAATTATGAATGTCTTACCTCAAGAATTTAGCTTGAATATCACACAGAAAACACACACAGTGTTGAGATTCAGAATCACTTTAAGCTACAGAATATTGCTTCTGGAACAAAACAAGACAGTTTCAAACAAAATAAGAAGTACAAAGACTGTGTCCATCAGAACAGGTCATCCAATAAATCCTTTGCTTGCAAATCCTACTGAGATTGTCTGAGTCTTGGAGTGTGTTAGGCAGCCATGCAAAATACAAGGAATAAAAAAAAGATAACTTAAGAAGTCAGCACTATTAAAGGTTTTCCAAATAGTGAACACGAAAGAGAGTGCCCAGGAAATCAGATGCTACACTCTGCCCATCTGGCAGCAGGTATATCCCTGTTACAAACCATCTGAAGCTGATGTCAGAGCTCTTTGAGTCACCTCTCTTCTTTCTATGGTAGTTTACTTGCAAATCATCCTGAGTACAGTAATTTTTTCTCATGTAATACAACAACAGAGACAATGAACTTGCTCTATGACTCAAGTCAAGTATTCATCAAGGTTGGGAGACCAGGCAGTGATATTTCACAATGCAAATTAATGGGTTAATGTTTTAGTTTCTAGACTTTGGCCTCAGCAAGTTTCAAGCAAGTCTTATGAAATGTTTTACTTGAAGAACTTCATATAATTTAGTTTCTGTGTCTTCACACTGAGGTATTTTTATTTGGATAACTGTTCTATTTAAATTTGCTTTTATACCTGTACAACTGTATTTGGGATTTTCTGTGCTTTATCCCTCTGCCTCCTTACCTAAGCTACCTTTACATAAATGTGGAAGTTATGAATTTCTTTAACAAAAACTTGCTCTTTGGCTAATACACATTCTCCACCCCCTCAAATTAACCCAAAATAATTATTTCTGAGACTGTTCCTAACCTGATGCATAAAATAGGTTGGAAACACCATGGCTTGAACCCTTCTGTTTCTTCTCGGCATGACACATATATAGAACTGGCAGGCACTCAGTGTCCTTGATTAGATAGTTGCTAATCAGGAAAGAAGGACACTCCAACTGTGCTCTCTGGTGACACTGAGATTTGTGCTCAGGAAGAAGCTTATGTTTTTTTGCCTCCCTCTGTCCTGTCAATGATCACATCCAAGTTATTTTTCAAGTCTTGTTGCTGTCTGCTACCTATACTAAATGAATACTAATGATGTTTATAAAAATCTTCATTCCCATCTAAGCTGTTGGTCTGTTAAGGTCATTTTCTTTGGAAACATTTTTGTCTTTCAAGCTTATGTCTTCCCTTCATCATTCTGCCCTTGTCTATATTTAAAAGGTAACATCATTTTTGCATGTTCAAAGGCTATGAAGTCAGTCAGCCTCTCTCTCTCTCTCTCCCCTACCCCCTCTCTTTTTCTTTCTGGATATATATGAACATTATAGGTATGAATGAATACCTTGATATCAAGATCATCACCAAAATTTCTGAGAAATAATTTGAAAAGAAGGGCATCTTGCCTGGAAACTAAAACAGAGCAACACAAAACTTAGTGGTTTATCCACATGAAGAAAATTATAGACATAACACACTCAAGATGGTTAACTTAATCCTCATCTAGGTACTTTTATAGTACATGTCACTGCATGACTGGAAATTACAACCTTGAATTAAGAATTTTTTGATGTACGAAACTCCTAGAAAAGTTCACTTCTTACTGAAGGGTGAATCCTTGGAAATTATTGCCTCTAATGTAGATGGGTATATTGGTGCCATGCACAATGCCATCAGTGGGACTCAAGCCAAACACATGCTAGAAAGTCTCAATTGTTGATTGATGGCAAGTACATCAGCTTATTTAAAATACCATGGGGTTCTCCAGGCATTTCATTTCCTAATTGTGAACAATTATTTGCATTTAATTTAGAGCTCATCTTGTTGCCTGGAAGTCAGATGGCAACACCACCAGAGCCAGAGGAAGTAATTACATAATCTCCAATATCTTTCCATCAATTAATTTATTTGGATGAATTTAAATGGTAACATACGGAAGTGCTTGATAGTGTTAGCTACAAGCCGGCAAAGGAGGGTATTCATAAAATGAGTCATCTACATTCTCCAGCTTGGCTGTATTATGGTTAGCTCATACTTATTAAAGCAACACTGCATTCTTGAACTTGCTTTTCAATAAAGATAAATAGAAGTTCTTGTCTTGTCTCTAGATGTATTTTTTCTTGTAATTTACAAATGCTCTTGTTCAGATAATTATTATCTGAAAGTCATAAGTTAGAGAAAATAATAACATTTTTGGAAGTTATTGCAAGAATACAGCAAGTTAATATATGCAAATAATTAGTTATAGGCCAATGGAAGATCTCAATGAATGAGATTCATTTTTAGATACGTATAATTTTATTTATAGAAAAAATGCAGGTAACAGTTTTATGATATAAAATATCTCAGTAACAAAATCATCTTAACTGAAATGAGTTAGGAAAGAGGGAATAACTGCTAACTCTTCTTTGTTCAAATGTTAATAGGAAAAAGAAAGGCCTGAATGACCTAGTTTCTGTGAGATAATGCACACTGCATGGAGTCATGTTTCTTAAATGTTTGGAAACTACAGACTGCTTTGTTCTGGAAAAAGATTACAAAGATATCTTGTTGACCAATTTCCACATGCCAATGCCAAATAAACCAGTCTGGGGATTAGAGATTAGAAAGAGCAAAAGTGATAAGAAAAGAAAAAAAATGAAATGTAATATGTGCCAGTTATGCATTTAGAGCTGCTCTAGAAACCTGGTCCAAATCTATGAGCAGACATTGGAACTAATCTCAATTGCTGCTGCAAGTACATCATGTGTTTTACCAGGCAGCTTTATTTACCACCACCCTTTGTACTTGTGCATTAAGGTGGATGAGAAAACTGGAGAAGACAGGGTTGGGAATAAAGGGTGACAGAACCAGATGATCAGAGGAGATATGTCCTGAGGCTTCCAGCCCCTCCTCCCTTCTTTTTCCACCCAGGCCCATGGGAGGCCTCTCTACAGTTATTTTGCGCTGACAGAAATAGACGGCACTGCTTGTCAGCCTAGGATGAGCAGCGGTGCAGGAGCTGTCCAGGCCTTACAGGCTGTACTTATGAATTTCCTGTCACAAAGCAATTCAGATTAAAGGGACTTCTTTTTATCTCCTTTCTCCCTTCTCTCCCTGCTGACAGGGAACATCATCCTGATACCTTAGGCATATTATCTCATCTGTTTTTCAAAAGGAAAACTGTTATAGCTCACTGAGGATTAGGGTGCAACCATTTTAATTCCATCCTTCTTAAGTGGTTTATCTGTGTTGATATGGGATGTGAGTGGGAGCAAAGTTCTCCATGTCCCTGCCTTGCTTACAGTTCAGAATGTAAATGTGTGTGTGTGTGTGTGTGTGTGTGCGCGCGTGTGCAGAGAGGGTGGGTGTAAGAGACAGAGGGCTCTAATGGCAGGGATAAGCACAAAATGAACAACTTGGGATTATCTGTTATTTTGAATTGTAAATTATTATTTTGTTTCAGTAAGAAAAAGATTTACAGAATGAATGTCTTTCTACATGCCATTTCAAATATTTTAAAGCCACTGTTTAACATCTTAAAGCCATTATCCATAATATTTTTTCATGGAAGCTGTAGATGGGTTGCATTTGCTTCTTTTAAAAAAATATTCTTTCTTTGTAATGCCTGCACCATTTCACTGTTTAATAAAATGTTTAAATTTTTATTGTATTTGAAAACAGTGAGTGGAGAAAGAGAGGGAGAGAGGGAGAGAGAGAGGGAGCTAGGGAGCTAGGGAGCGAGGGAGAGAGAATGAGAGAGAGAATGACAGAGAGAGAATGAGAGAGAGAGAGAGAATGAGAGAGAGAGAGAGAGAGAGATGTGATACACAGGTTCACCCCTCAAATGCCTGTTAACAGTGGGGACTGGCCAGACCAAAACCACGGCTCCAGACTTCAACCCTGATCACTCACACAAGTGGTAGAGAACAAAGTAGACTAAGTCATCATGTGTTCCCTTCCAGAGCGTAGCAGGAAGTTGGAATCAGAATTGGTGCCAGGACTCAAACCAGGCACTCTGATTTCATGTATAGACGTCTCAAGCAATGTGTTAACTGCTCTACATGCTGCCTATTTTGCGACAGTACATCATTCTAAAAAGTCTTCTTATTTTCCATACAGAGTTCATGGCCAATCTTTACTTATTTCATGAGAAGTAGTAGTTGTCATAACAAAAATTTTCACACTGAGCATCATGAAAGAAGTTAAATCTCCATTATGAATGGAAATCCTTAACCTGTCAGAAGAACAACTAATACATTTCAGAGTATCAGGATGCTTATCTGCATTTCTCCAACTTTTGAGATTCATAAATATCCAATAAATATGTCACCTGAAAATTTATTAAGCAACAATCACACACCAAATTTCACTCACGATTTTGAGTACCTAAGCAAATATGGTATCCCAGCAGACACCTTCCAAGCATGTCAAATCTCCTACCATTACATGTTATGGAAGGACAGACAAAAGCATCTCAATATATTTTTGGGTTTCCAGAAACTTTGAATGACTACAAAAGTGATTTGATATAGATCACAGACAATGCTCTTGGACTTCTCTATCACTCTTCTTTTTAGAGTTTGCTTTCTCAGCAATAATGAGGCATACACAGACAAGGGGAACTATATCCCATCCTACACTACCTCAGTAAGCCCACACTCTGTGGCTAAGTGAGAGGATTGCAATCATGGAAACTATGTCAAGGCAACACTAGAATCTTTCCAACAACTACTACCTCCAGTTAGAATTACTTCTTCACCAGCTTGTTCTTGGAAGTTTTAGTTCTGAGTTAAGCATCATTGTCCATGGCATGACATTTAGACAAAGAAGGACTCAAGTTAAAGTTCTGATCCTGGATCTACCTTATGCTAAAGCTTTCAGCTTTATCTAATAGTTAGATCGCCATATTCATAAATGGTAAATGTTGCTTTTAAACTGTATGCTACACTTAACGAAAATATACCTAAGGTTTAATCAATGGCTTTGTATTCATCTTAGATTGCTTATGTAATACTTTCTTTTAATCCCACAAAACTGCTGTCTTTCTGTGAAAGTATAATTAAAAAGAAAAAAGCAAATTCAATATCTTCTAGTCTGTGACACCACATTCTACAATGTTTACTGGTGATGACAATGATCAGAATAAGATAAGGTTATGCTGCTATGAACAACAACAACACAAATTTTAAAAAGCAACGAAAACTTGAGTTGTTTCATGGCTAAGGGTCAGGTACTCAATTGATTTTCTCTGACAGATTTACTCATTCAACTTTGGGATTTAGAATCCTTCCTTCTTATAATATGGCCATCTCAAGGTCTCTTTAATGGAAAGAGAGTGCATGGATTTACATGGAGGGTAGACCTGGTGAGTTCTTGGAAAGGCATGCACTACTTCTGCTAACTTTCTATTTGTCAAAATCAGTCACATGGCACCAATGTAACAGTAAAACCAAGTGCAAGAAACAATGGGTGAACATTTAGGCAGCCAATGACAAAATTACTACAGTGAACACAGAATGATGGCATATTATGGAATTTCTGTTATTGATGGTTTAAGATGATGGAAAGAGAAAGTTGCTTTCTAATCTAAATGTCAGGCAAGTATCTAAAAGCTCAAAGTGCTTTGCTATATGCCTTTTAGAACTGAGAGATAATCTGATCATTTTTTCTTCTCACATATGGATTGAAAATGTTTTAATATCTGCTTTAAGATTTTCTCTTTTTGTTTTTATCCATTTATTTCATTCTGTGGAAACTTCTGGGATACGTGAGCATACAGTATTTGTTTACCATTAATTTAGTTAATTGCAACAAATTACTAAAAAGTGAAAGGAGAGAGCAAGAGATACAGACATTAATGAGGCTACATTAAAAAAAATACATCTGAGCAAAACAATCAAGTGGAAAAAGGATACTTCATGTGTCCATGTTTCAACCTTGGGAAAAATTACTACTACACTGCATCAGGAAAAAGCGTAAGAGTTGTAAAACTGCTAAGACCATGTTGGTAGCTAGGGAAAGGTGCTGAGGTCTGACAGTGCCAGCAGAACAGCTTACTGACAGCTCCAAACAATTCTGGTGAGGGTGGACCCTTGAATCACAGCCCCAGGCAATCAGTGGAGGCCACTGATTCACAGTTCCAGGCCATCTGGGGTGACAGCCTGGCTGCTACGCTTTAGGACAGCTGCTGCTTACCCATATGACAGTCTGGCCCAGCACTCATGACAAGTCCTCTTCTGTGCACTATCAAAACTCCCTTACCTTTTTGTGCACCATTCTAAGCCCACTTTCCAGGCACCACCAAGCCCTTGCCCCTTCCTTTGTGTACAAGAAACTGCAAGTTCCTTAATGATGTGAACTTGGAAACAATGTTAGTTGGAAATATCCAATATTGGTGCAAGACGTATCCCTCATTGCCCTCCACTGCCATGACATTTAGGTCATTATAATAAAATTACACTGTCACTCACATTATGGATCTGACATCACGACAGAGTATTTCCAAAAAAGTCACAGAATTTGTTGGTACTTGAGCTGTACCCCAACTCTACCACTTCTGAATATTCAAATTCAGTTAGAGCTGTACCCCAACTTTGACCACCAGAATCATCATCTTATCATCTTCTTTGCCTCTGGATGTTATAAAGGGAAGGCCTGACCTTGCTGTGGTAGTGGAGGCAGACACTTCATTGTTGAAAACTTTTTCTCTATTGGAGTGTGTGTGTGTGGTGTTCTTTGTGTCCCTCTTCTCCTTCCCTCCCCTCCCCAGGAAGATCCTGCAAACAAACCTAACTGTTTCCAACCTCACAACAAAACTATGCAGAGATGTAAGAGGATGAAAATTCATCATAATGGCTAACCCTGCGAAAGAGGAAAAGGGAACAATTCAGAAACAGAAATTGGGGGTCGATTACAAAATTTTTATTCAAATTTTGTAGTTGAAAAATTTATTTTTTAAAATCTCTAACCTAAACATATCTTTTACATGTACTTAATAAAGCAGCAAAACAAAATTCAGGCTGTAAGGTAAGGTGATAAATTTGCACATTGGCCCATTTGGACTGGTGGTGTTCAGATGTTCCAAACAAGGGAACTTTAAAAAGTTTGTGGAACCAAATTAAAATTTTAGTTTATTTTGATGGAAAAATGGAAATCTTTGCATAGTTTTTCATAATAGCTATTGTCCATGAAGCTTTATATATTCTTTTTCATATATGCAGTGTCCCGATTGTCTTAATTTTAGAAAAATTAAATACCTGCCAAGTAATTAAATTTCAAACAAGCTAAGGAGATTCTGAGTACTATAAGCTTCTTCCTTATTCAGATTCTCATAGTACTCCATTTCTCTTTTGTTGTATAAGAAATCATTTCAAAGTTCAGTGGCTCCACACAGCAGCAATCATTTTTGGCATTTCATCACTTCTGTCCATCAGGATGCTGAGATGTGTGTGGCTGAACACTTTCAGTATCGCCCTGTGGCTACAGTTAGATGCAGAACAGAGCTAGAGCACCTGAAAATGTGCTGGGCAACTCTCCCTGCTGGTACTCTCAGAGCCTCTCACTGTGATATCTGCAGGTGCTCTAGTCCGGCCTTCTTCACAGCAAAGCTGCCTGGGAGTGCTACTTTAGTAGTAGTCTACCAGTGGTAAGTGTGTTACAGGTCCTCCCAGCTTCCAGGCAAGAGAAATAACACTACATATATGATGGGGAAACAGCATGTAGATATGAGACACTGCGGTGACATCTTAAGAAAATGTGATCTGCCACACATGTGAAATTAGGATGGCGAGAGGATTATTTATCACCCCAAATAGCATAATATTTAAATAAAATATAGGAATTATTACTAATTACAGAAAGATAATAGATGGAAATGCAGACTGCACTGGGGATACCATGAAATATAGTCACCTCAGGAACTTGCCAGCAAAGCTTAAGACATGGTTAAACATATATCACCTTTAGGATGTGCCTCATTAGAATTCAGAACCTTTATCTCAGAGAGACAAAATACATAGACATGAGAAGATTTTTTAAAAGAGTAATCAGAATGGAAAAATGCTTTGTAATTGCTCTGTGTTCTCTTTCTCGTTTTATCATGGCTAGGTCACCCTTCCCTCCGACAGGGAGTAAAATATTTAAAATTGCAAAAAAAATTTAAAATTGCAAGTTGAGAATACTATCACTGATGCACACAATGGAGATTTCAAAGCCTCTGAACAACAGGCACTTAAAAATCTATGTGGATATTCTTCTTGTTAATGATCCTATTCTTTCTGAGGTTTTAGTGTTTCCTGTATTGTATTCCTTGGGACACTACTACAGGTAGATAGCTTACAAAAAGTTTTTTTCTGTGGTCAAAGCAGTTTTAAATCCATACACATTTCATTCCTCTTCCTGTTATTCACAAATCATAGTATTAAAAGATATGAGAAGGCGTGGCATTTGGTACAGTGGATAGGACACCATTTGAAGTTGCCACGTACCATATCCAAGGACTGCATTGTCTTCATGATGCTACTCTGGGTTTCATGTAGCATGTGTCCAGGAGGCAGCAAGGCAGCAGGTGATTGCTCATCTTGGGTCTCTGATATCCATGTGACAGATTCAGGCTGAATTCCTGGAACCAAAGGACAGCCTAGCCCAGTCCTGTCTGTTGTCGGCATTTGGAGAGCAAACTAGCAAGTAGGAGTTATTCTCTCTCTCCCAAATAAATGAATAAGCAAATACAACTTTTTGTAATTGTGAAAAGTTTCATGGTAATAATTGTGGTTAAATTCCATTCTTTGTCTATTCTTTTGCCTTACCTAACAATTCTAAAATTCATGTGCCATGGAAATGTTTTTTTTATTAATTATTTTGCATTATGTGACAGTTTCATAGGCTCTGGGAATCCCCCCACCCCTCCCCACGCCCCTCCCCCCTGGTGGATTCCTCCTCCTTGATGCAGTATTACAGTTCAAATTCCATCAAGATTCTTTCCTTGCAAACATATACCAAGCATAGAGTCCAGCTACTTATTGTCCAGATGGGTTGAACAGTTTCTTGGGGAGACCATTTCTGGTCCAAAGTTAGAGCTGGTAGAATATCATCCCAGTCAATTAAGAGTCCCAATATAACATCAACAGCAATTTGCAACATTATGGAATTGACATGGTTTTAAGTAACCAGTATGTTAAAAAAAAAAAAAAAGAAGCAAGTCCTAACCACAACCTATGATTAGCTCATTGACATTTCAATTTTAGTTTATATACAGGACCGGCTGCTATATACCTTAAAATGGCTATAAGGTACCATTCAGCTGTCTCGTGTCTATTTCATTTTAGTATTTAGCCATTTGTTGTGTTGAAGTATAATTTTGCTGATCTTGGCAGATTTTAGGATAATCTAGACTGGCTTGTAACTCTAACAAGACATTTGTCAACACTTAAGGTGCAGAACATTTTTTGGGGGGCGGGGGTGTGCAGGAAAATCCTTAACACCATGGTAAGGAGTGACTAATCTTTGTGTCCCACCCAGCGAGGCATGAGCCAATCCACGCCAGCTCTTTCCTGTCAGATTTCAAGCTCTACTTTCTGTTGTTTGTCTATTTATTTTAGGTTTTTTTAGTTTGTATGATTGTTTGTTTGCTGTGAGGGGTTTTCGAAGCGATCCCTATGGTCATTGCGAGGGAGGGGGGGTCCAGAGGTGGAGCCAGGCTCGGACCAGAGAAAGCTCTCCTCCCTGGTCCCGAAGGACGTTTATTGTTCTTCTGTTTCTGCGGACTGCTCAGGGCTTCTGGTTGTCTTTCCGATGACGTTGGTTTCTGCGCGGTAGTGTTTGGACTTCTTCCATCCCCTGGGGAAGCTCCGGTTGGGGGTGGGTGACCTCAGAGTACTCGGCCTCTGAGGGCATGCCATGGAAGTGTTTTTACACCAATTAACACCAACAGGATTAGTATTCTCTGAAATGCACTTTTGGAAACACTGTTTTAACTTATGTCAGAACATAAATCTTTCAACATTTATCAAAATTTGGACTGATCAGATGTAATTAAATTAACCATTTTAAACACTAAAAATAATAGAACCGTGATGGCATTTGAACTGTTTTACTAACAGAGTAAGTGTTTAAAAAAACTATGCTGTTTCCTTGTATAAGGGTTTAGATGAATAAATTTGCCTAGGGCTAACTTTTAATGAACACATTCATCAGATAAAATGTATTCTTCCCAAGAAAAAAGTTACACCAAGTACGAATGAAAACAGTTTTTAATCTTACTTTTGGTGAATAAGGAACAAATAACAAAGGTTTAAATGCAACTGTAGATAGTGCATTTCTTGCATAGTTTAGAGTGTACTAAATACAAACAATCCTCAAATACAAGCAAATGCTGTCAAAATTAGGCAGGACACCGCAATTTAAGAGAAAATCTCACAAAGCAGAATATCAAAGTGTAGAGTTTTCAACACAAATTTAGATTCCAGAACATTTAGTAATGTCAGGTGTTTCAAAACTTTAGATACTTGAGAAATAGATATTTTTAAAGGTAATAATTGAATAAAGGATTTTTCAGACATCTATCAATGTATTCAAATAAAAATCATGGCAGATATTCCAACTTAATTTCAACTACTGTATTTCATTAAGTGCAGAATGTTAAGTAGGAATTAATAACAAGAAAATAAAGAATATTTGCCTACTATGCATATGAGAATTCCAATAACTCATGAAAATGCATTTGTTATAATGCAAAATATTCTTGAAATTCATGTGTAACTTTTTGATAGTATTCATTCTCCACAACCTTCTTCAAGACAATTTACACTGTTTAGCAGGGAATTTACTGCATAAACAGAGGTAAAACTGCCTTTAGAAATTCATGGAGATATTGTGACAAACCAGATAATATATTTTGTAACAACTTCAAAGGAAACATTTTAGCACAAAACAGATGATCTATGTATTCCAATTGATTATTTAAAAATAAAGATAGGAGCCTACATTGTGGCATAGTGTGTTAAGCTGCTGCCTATTGGTTCAGGTTTGAGGTCTAGTTGCTTCGCTTTTGATCTAGCTCCCTGCCAACATCCTGGAAACGCAACAGAAGGTAGCTCATGTGCTTGGATCCCTGAATCCATTTTGGAAACCTGGAGGAAGTTTCTCATTCCTGGATTCAGCCCAGACCAAACCTGTCCTGTCACTGAGGCTATTTTGATTGTCACTGGGGGAATGTGGGGAATGAATCAGCAGATAGAAACCAGCGTGCTTGCTCTCTCTCTCTCTCTCTCTCTCGCTCTCTCCCTCTCCTTCTTCCTCTCCATTCCTTCCCCTTCTCCCCCGTATGTCTGTAATATCTCAAGAGCAGTGAACAATTCCATGCAGTTTGAGGCAAATGGAAAAGACAGATGAGTTCGGAGGGTTACATGTGTACACTGAGTACAAAGGCTGTTACACAGACTTTGGCTTTTAGCTGTCACTGGTTTTGGTTTTTTTTTAGACTTTTTTTATTGATTACATTGCATTATGTGACACAGTTTTATAGGCACTGGGATTCCCACCTCTCCGCCCCCCCCCCATGGTGGATTCCTCCACCTTGTTGCATAACTACAGTTCAAATTCAGTTGAAATTCTTTCATTGCAAGCATCTACCAAGCATAAAGTCCAGCATCTTATTGTCCAGATAAGTTCAACGGTTTCTTGGGGAGACCATCTCTGGTCTGAAGGTAGAGCCGGCAGAGTATCATCCCGATCAATTAAAAGCCTCGACATTACATCAGTAACAATTTATAATGTTATGGAATTAATTGACATGGTATTAAGTAACCAGTATGTTAAAAGAGAAAGAAAAAAAAGAATGCAAGTTCTGAATCACAGCCTGTGACTTCTACATTGACATTTCAATTGTTAGTTTATATACAACGAGGTTCTATACACCTTAAAATGGCTATAGGTTACTATTCAGCTGTCTCATGTCTATTTTAATTTTAGTATTTAGCAGTTTATAGCGTTGAAGCATGATTTTGCTGAACCTAGCTGTTTTTCGGGTAGTCTAACTCTATAACTCTAACAAGACATGTGTCAACAGTTTAGGTGAACAGTTTTAGGAGGGGTGTGCAGAGAAATCTTCACTACCCCAGTGAGGAGTAACTAATCTTTGTGTCCCACCCGTCACTGGGGTTTTAAGCAGAGGAATTATTTTGTCTGACTACTTCAATGGAATCACTCTGGCTGCTAGGATGATAGTAGACTAAAATAAGTGCAAGGGACCACGCAGAGAATCCAGTTAGGTGTCAACTGCGTTAGGTGTGACATGATACTACAGAGCAGTGACAATCAAAACAGCTAGTACTGGTACAGCAACAGAGAAGAAGATCAGTGGAACAGAATAGAAACTACAGAAGGGAGACCACATATGTACAGCCAACTCATCCAACTCATCTTTGAGAAGAAAACTGAAAATAATCTAGAAGAAAAAACCTGGTCTCTTCAACAAATGCTACTGGGATAACTGGATAGCAGCCTGCAGAACTAAGAAGTAGGACTCTCACCTGTCACCTTCTACAAACATCAGCTCTAAATGGACTAAGGACCTAAATTTGCACCCAGAAACCATCAAAGTATTAGAGGAAAACATAGGAAGCACTCTGCAAAGATAAAGGAATGGGGAAAGACTTCTTGATAAAGATACCAAAAACACAGTCAAAGCCAAAATAAACAAATAGGACTACTTTAGATTAAGAAACCTCTGTACAGCAAAGGAAATGATCAAAAGTAAATAAGTAACTAACAGAATGGGAGAAAAATATTAGCATAATACACAACTGACAGGGGACTAATATACACAATTTACAAACAGCTTCAGAAATTCAATGACAGCAAAACAAACAACCCTGTGAAGAAATGGGCGAAGGAAATGAACAGACTTTTTTCAAAAGAACAAACTCAAATGCTTAAGCTCCCTAGATTTCAGGGGAAAACTAGTAAAAACCACATTCTGCTTCCACCTAACTCCAGTGAGGTTGGCCTACATTCAAAACTCTTGACAACACCTGCTGATGTGGATGTGGGGAGGAAGTACCCTCCTTCACTGTTGGTGGGAGTGTAGGCTAGTACAAAAACTATGAAAGTCAGTATGGAGGGAGCTAAGAGAACTGAAAATGGATCCGTCATATGAACCAGTGATCCCATGTTTTGGAATATATCCAAATGGAAGTAGCAAGAAATGGTCAGTCTCTGCATATGGTTGGAAGGAACATCTACCTGACAGGATGTGTTCATGCATTCACCTCTAAGATTCCCCTTTAAGAAATCAAGGCTGGCTCCAAGGGTTTGGGTCTGAGCAATTAGAAGGATGCTTTTTCCATTACTCAACCAGGGAAGGGGCTGGATGCATGCAGTCCAGTTTTGGTGACAGAAAGGGGCACAGCACAAGACTGAGAGTTCTGTTTGGACATACGACATTTGAAATGGTCTGTACAATTCAAATAGAAATGTTATGAAGGTTGATAGATACACAAAGCTGGCTTAGAAGTGAAGTCCATTGGACGCACTCATTTTTGGGTTTAAAATACAGTTCGGTGTGGTTTTGGCAAATTGCAAAACCAACCCATTTCTCAGTTTCCTCATCTACCACACTATGAGGATTAAATACATTACCCCAAGAGGCATGCCTAGAACATTGTACACATAGATGGTTTTTTTTCAATTTGGTCATAATTTCAATATAGAGCTTAATATCTCTACATCACAAATATTATCTATCACCTGATAAATGCAGGCCTGAAACTTTTACACTACGTGTGAGTATTCCTTTGCTTTATACTTTGTTCATCAAAGAACTCAATTCTTCAACTTTCCACACTCATTCATTCTTTTCTTTCCTGTTCTCATTATTGACTAATGAGGGCCTACAAGTTTTCAACCTTGTAGCTTCTTAAAATGCTTATGGGAATATGGAATTAAAAACAGAAACCAGAACAGGTATATTTGACCTGTTGATTAAGATGTTGATTGAAACACCTGAATTCCACATCAAGTTACATGGGTTCAATACCCAGTTCCAGCTCCAGATTCCAGCTTCCTGCAAATGCAGACCTTGAGAAGCAGTGCTGATGACACAAGCAGTTGGGTTGCTATCACCCATGTGGGAGACCTGGATGGAATTTCTAGCTCCTGGTTAGGCAATAGCAAGAAATAAGTAGTGAACTAGTGGGCGGGAGCTTTATCTCTCTCTTTCTAATACATACTAAAAAAAATCAGTTAACTTTGCTGCAAAAAAAATTGAAATTGGCACAGTTATCTTAATATGACCTTTTAATGAATGTTTTAAAGACTTCTTGCAATGGTAATGACATTACTGGGGCTATGTGGTATGGGTTGCTATACTACAAACTTTCTCTGTGAAATGGCTTCATTGTTCTCCACAAAAAAAGAATGGCAGAGTGGATAGCAAAATAAGCTCTTGATTCACCTATGTGTCCTTTGGATACAGATCCGTATTAATATCTTGGATTCTATTAGTACCATATAGTCCTTTTCAGAATGAACATCACGGTATCAAACATCTATGGTTGTCATGAGAATTAAATTAAATAGGTATAAAACATTCTTAACACAATCCCTGGTACCTGGCATATGAACAGCATCTCACATGGTTAAATTGTATTCAGTTTTTTCCCTCTTATTCTCTACATACATATCTTCTCCAGTTCAATAGGTTTACTTCTTTTGATCCTAAACATTCCATACTCATTCACCAATTCTAAGAATTTGCTCATACCCTATTCAGTAGCTAGAATTTATTCTTAGTTTCCCCTCCTAACTACAGATTATCTCCTCATTGCATTTTCCCCTTTCTTTCCTTGACTGCTTATAGCAATTTTTGTTACCTAAAAGCCAAGTTTCTTCCTGTTCATAGTACCCGTTTTGAATGCATGTGTTACCTTTTCACGAATGTGGTAGGTGGGATATAGGGGAAATTTGGTACCATCCATTAAATTAAGCTATGAATATTGAGCATACTAATTTGGACGGCTTCCCAGTCCTGGTCAATTTATTTCATTTATTTGCTTATAAGATGATGACTCATGTGTCTGAGATTGTCATAACTAGATAGGATAATCTATGCATGTTTATTATGTTAAATGATGGATAAAACAAACTTCATGTGTTTTATTTTACTTCAAGTGTCTTATTTCCAGTGGAAATGTAAGATTTGGAATAGCAGGGATGATGTGTAGGTTGCATTTATTTCTATCTGTCTTAGGACCTAATTCAATGGCTTTCAAATTATTTTTATACAAATTTATATTAAGAAAAATACATTTATACTATACTAGTTCATCCATCAATCTCAAAAATGTAATAAATTTACACATGCATGTACATATAATAGACCCTATATAAGTCTATCTATCTATCTATCTGAACACATACATTTTGAAAAACCACTTTCATAAAATAATACCCTTACTTGTGTGAGATGCAAATTGCTGTATTTCATTATCTTTCATTCTATTCTGTTTTCTAATTTCATTGAAAATCCAGTTGCTACCTACAAAATTGATTTCATGACCCACTAATGGGTTCTACTGAGGGTGCTAAACAGAGAAAAACATTGGAATATCACATTTTAGGCACCACATTTTTGTTGAATGAGTATTTGTGACATGGAAATCTTCTTCACAGACATTTTTCACAGTATCCTTGAAACTCTTTCTGCCAAAACGAATGAGGTAAATGAAATATGCATTTCTTATTGGTAGCGTGATCTCCGGGTCACTCTCTATTGGGGATGTGTCCTTTTCCATAAGCCATGTCACACAAATACGCTATGGGTTCTGACATCCCACTTAGGATGTCAGTGAGTACCATTAGGCACTGGCCTTCTGCTTGCTTATGCCACTGTGCAATGTAGCCAGTTACATAAACCTCTCTGGGTTCTGGCCTAATACTGGCACTGTTTTCTGTACATCCGCTTGGCTTTTAAAATTTTCCCAGAACTATCAGTGACTCATCGCTTTTCACATGGTCTGTATTAGAGGCTCCAATTGGCACAGAATAATTTCTCTCTTTACTTTGAACCTCAACTCAAAATGGAAATCAATATTCCTTCAAAAGAAGGAGGAAACATAAGTGAGAAGTGTTTGCAGGTGGGGCATATATTCTTCACACATTATCTTTGGCATATTAGACTCCTTTCCAATTCCAATGACTAAACTCCAAAGAATATCTGACTTTTTCTTCAGAGTTCATCCCAAATTGATCAATATGGTCAAATGAAACTTCTACTCAAAACCTTCTGCCTGAAGCTTTGTACAATACAAAATGAGAAAGAAAATGTTTCAGGTACGCCCACTAATCTCTCTTACACATTTTCGAGATTTGTGCTGTTATAAAATTATAGCCCCTGGCAAGGAGGACCCTGGGACTCTACTGCAAATGACTGAACTAACTGAAATCAAAGTAATATGTGCTTGGAAATTAACTGCTTCTCACTACGCAGTAGGAAAATGCAGAAAATTACTGCCCTCATGGCCTGTACTCAGAGGAGGTATATCAGAAGCACAGGCCACAGATTGTAAATAAAATTTTGGTAGCTATTTGAAATAGGTTCATTTGGACTAAGACATTCATGCACAATTCAGCTTGTATAAAACAAATTGAACATTTCATCATTAATATGCTCTTGATATGTATCAAGTCTGAGCAAAATAAGTTTAAAGAGCATGGCTGATTTATCTTAACATTGAGGACATTTAAAAACTTAATCAAATATGAGTTGATTCAGTAGAAGTATCTAGAAAACAAATAAATTTACCCTACATAAGTGTGACTTTGGGCAATATTTACTTCCTTCCTTGACTTCTGTTTCTGTTTCTTCTTAGCACATAGTAGGAATTTATCAAGGTTGCCTCAATTTCTGAGCCTTTGCAAAAACAAAATGAGACACTGGCAGTTTCTCAGCAGTAACTGAATGTTTTTTATGTGTCAACTATTTGCTTATGTGTCAATTGTAAGGGACTACAAATATGAAGAGACTAGAGCTATTTCCTATTAAGAAATTCCCACTCAGCAAGGAGGGTAAATACTAACAATTAATTACTGTGAGGTGTGACAGCTGTTCATGTAGAACTAAAAACAACTATGGCAATGTATAGCAAGAATGATGACAAAATCGGGTAGGACTTCATAGAAGGAGGAACATTTGCATCAAGTATTGCCACAGAGTACAGAAATCTTCTTCCCACCCCTCCACTCCTTTCTGCAACATGCAGAAGGAGTGGTTAACAACATGGTCATTTTTGCCACAGATACTTAGGTCACCCTGAAATCTGCCCAACATAATGGCAATCATGGCCTCTAAACACCAGTTATCTGATCTGTAGAAGAGATAATAATAGTACCAGCCTCACAGATTTATTGTAGGGATGTTGAAGAATACATCCAAAAGTTTATGTAAAATATGCAATAAGAAAACCATGTTCATGGATTTCACCTTTTTGCACCAAAATAAACGTATCTTTCATTTCCTACTATCCACGAACCCTTGAAAAATCCAAAGCTTTTTCATGATATGTATTTTTCCATGAACTTATCAAAGCACCTTCCTTTTGCTATGATTTTTCTGTATATTGACGATGTTGGTATTCCACCCATTTCCCCTCACCTTTTATTGCTTAAATGAAGGCTGATATTACTTCTAACCTGTGATACTTACTGTAGGGCTTTTCTTTGGTCATTAGGTTTTACATTACCTGCATGCATGGAGATCAGACAATTCTAGAGAATGAACATTTCACAGGAGTGGCCATTTGTCAACGACTGATGATAGCTGTAGCATAAAGACCCCAGCTCTTCTGACCCTTAGGTAAGATAAACCTGAGGTATATGGTTGGTGCACATTCTAGAATTCCTAGGTAGGATTAGGATCCAGTTAGTGGCCCACAATGGTACCTGGATTTGTAATGGGATCTTTTGTCAGCTGCCATCCCTCCCTTGTACCATATCCCTACATGCATGCAAAGTGGCACAATGAATATTACTGAAGACTCCCCTGCAAAGGAACAAAACACTTTGCCAACTTCAGAGTTAATTGAGGAAACATTTGTCATAAAGCTTCTTATCAACAATGAGAAGCACATGCAGGAGTTCAAGGAATTTAAGGAATGTGTCATACAGGAAATAGCAACAATGAAACAAAATCAAGCCACATTATTGGGAATGCAGGATGCAATAGAGCAAATTAAAAATTCAGTGGAAAGTCTCCATAAGAGAATGAAGGAGGCAGAAGAAAGAATCTCAGAATTGGAAGATATTTCTTGTCACAATGGGGAAATTATCAAAAAGCTGAAAGCAGACCTGGGTCAAGCTAAAAAAAATATTCAGGAATTGAAAGCAAAAAATTGTCAGCCCAGGGTAATGTACCCAGCAAAGCTTTCCTTTGTCTTTGAAAATGAAATAAAAATTTTCCACAGTAAAGAAAAGATCAAAGCATACACCTCTTCCAAATCTGCCCTACAAATGATATTTAAAGATGTTCTGTTGACAAAGGAAAGGAATAGCACCCACCAAAACCAAAGGCAAATGTGAGGAACATCCCAGTAAAATAACAACAGAAGACTAAATCAAACAATGAACAACCCATTGCTGACATGACAGGACATAGTTATCACCTATTCATAATAAACCTGAATGTAAAAGGCTTAAACCCATCAATGAAATGTCATAGTATAGCAGACTGGATTTAAAAAAAATCTATTATGTTGCCTACAAGAGACATATCTCATCAACAATGATCAGCAGGAACTATATCTCGTGGATTTTGATGTTTCAATGTTTTATTTCTTAAAAACAGTTTTTTTCTTACTAAATTCTTCATACAGTAGCATTATTTTCTTCAAGAAGGTTCTTGATTTTCATTTCTTCAGTGACATATTAGCCATTCAGTAGCATGTCATTTAACTTCATTGCATTGTAAATTTCATTGTAAATTTTTTCTTCCTGTTGTTGATTTTGTCATTTCATTTAAGGGGATGTATAGTAACTGCGTAATGAAGACTGTCATATCCAGATGTGAGGATACAACACAGTATGCAATTCTACTTCCAGACGAAAGATGGACTGCCAAAAAAACTGTTAAATAGGATGCTGGACTCTGCCATTGTCCATGCCCACAATGATGGATCTATGACTGCTTATAAAAAACTATACTATTGTATTAATAATATAGGGGAAGTCAATGTGGAGGAGAGGGGTTGTGGGAGGTGGTAAAGGAAATCCTAGAGTACATGAAACTGTATCATAAAATAATAATAATAATAAAACAAAAAATAGCAAACATAAAAGCAAGGATTGACAGTAATGCATTAATATTAGATTGGTGTTTTAACGTATTTGTTTTCAGGGATCAGCATGGCACAACAGGTTAAGTGGCTACTTTCAGTCCCAGCTGCTGTGCTTCTGGTCCAGCACCCTGCTAGTGTGCCTAGGCAAGCAGCAGACGATGATCCAAGTACTAGTTACCCACCACCTGTGTGGAATAGAGTCCCTGTCCTCTGGCTTATAGCCAAACCAGCTCTGGCTGATACTAATTAATCAATCTTTAAAACCAAAGAACTAAGAAATAGAAAATACATATTCAAATATGACACTGAGTTAGTCACACTGGGAATTTACAACTGTTTCAAAAATATGCCTATAGGTGCTTTATTAACAAAAGAGAATATATATTCTTGCTTCTTTTTGATAAACACTGAGTATACATGAAAAAGGCTCTGGAAGTAAAATAAAGATTCAACTGTACTTCAGGGACATTCACAACTTTTTAACAATATTTCTGTCAGTGCCAATATGCTTACTGCTGGGATTGGCAAGCCCATAGGCTCTGTCACCAATCTCAACTCTGTCATGGTTTACAAGGGGAATTTATCATGTGTGTTCTGTAAAGAAGCAGTATAGACCCACTAATTTATATCACTTCATTTATCACACGCCTCTAAGTTCTAAGTCATTTTTCTTTAGGGATTGTGCGTGAGCATCAACCAAAAGCCCAATAAAGATTAAAATACATGTGAGTCATACAGCAACTAATAAGTTGTATTGAAACATTAACAACAATGAATATAATGTATGATTTTGATTACCATATGTAACACGACTGTCTATGTAATGATCAATATTGAGGGTTTTTTTCTTTTTCTTGTTTTTATTCATGGGTGCTCCTGCTGTGATGTAGGAAAAAAGAGGACAGACTTGTAGGAATTACTCTCCCTTAGAAACACACTTTGTAAGTTACAGTAAGCCTATAGATTGAACTAAGATAGAATCCCTTTGGTACAAGGGTATTAGGCTGTCCCATCCTCCAGCCACACAGAGAGTGAAGACTGCTTTAGAGTTGTAGAAGTTCAGCTCACCATTTGCAATAAGCCTGATTCTGTCCTGGCATTTCCCTTCCATGGATCCAGGAAGCCACATAAAATCAATGAAGGAGGATTCCCCTCCTACTTCTCTAACTCCCTCAGGAAAATCAGGCAGTTGTTTTCTCTTGAGAAAAGACCAGACACTGATTCTTCCTTCCCTCCTCAAGAATTTAGGACCCTGGGGGTTATTGGACAAGAAACTATTGCAAACATATACCTTTGAAGAGCCGAATGATAATGATAAAAAGTCTCAGAGGAAGAGAGCATAATAAAAGTATGGTTCCATTATTTTTTAAAATATGAAATAAATCCAATCTTACAAACAAGTGCTAAAGAGAATTTTATCCCTTCAGAAAATGCCTTCTTAGTGTTTACTATAAATTCAATTAGTGCTTATTAAAAAAATACACACTCTGTGTTAACTAGGAACTCCACTATCCTAAGCTTGCAACTTTTACTTTGAACACTTGATTCAATTTCAAATGTAAAATCTCTCTGAAAGATGGAAAGCAAAGTCCAAAAAAGGAACTCCTGTCACACCAATCCAAGTGACTTTCTCTTGAGCTTTTGACAGCACTAGCAGTCATGCCATAAAAGGAGACAGAGCACTGAACTTAAACTGCTGCCCCCGGGGCTGTTTTCTGGGTAACAAGATGCTTTGAATTGGCAGGGTGAAATGCAGTGTTTTACATGAGCCATGTGAGGATATGAAGATATGAAGAGCAAAATTATATGGATAATTCAGACTAGATTATTTTGATTAATACCTGATTCTATTTCCAACATTCCATAAATGGACTCCCACCGAAACTGTTGAAAATATTCTGACAGTAGGAAGCTGAACTCTCTGACATTGTCCATTCCTATAATGTCAAGAAACACTTCAATGGTGAAAGTATAGACTTACGACTGTTCATGAAGGACACTCTAATACTAGAGGGGAATTCAAGGGGTGGTGGGAGAGGAGACTTGGGGAAGGGGACGAGAAATCCCAAAGCCTATGAATCTTTATCATAAAACAATAATAAATTATTATCTGTATCATAAAACAATAATAAATTACATATATATGATATTCTATACATATAATAAAAAACTGTGTTTCATTTTGTTATTCAAAACATTCTCCTCTCGTGGCCCGGCACAATAGCCTAGTGGCTAAAGGCCTCACCTTGAACACGCCAGGATCCCATCTGGATGCCAGTTCTAATCCTGGTAGCCCTGATTCCCATCCAGCTCCCGGCTTATGGCCTGGGAAACCAGGAGAGGACGGCCCAAAGCCTTGGGATCTTGCATTCATGTGGAAGACCTGGAAGAAGCTCCTGGCTCCAGGTTTCAGATCAGCTCAAACTCTAACCATTTCAGCCACTTGGAGAGTGAATCAGTGGATGGAAGATCATCTTCTTGTCTGTCTCATCCTCTCTGTATATCTGACTTTCCAATAAAAATTAATGAACCTTGCAAAAAAACACCACATTGTCCTAAGGTCAAACTTGATCCCCTCTTCAGGGTAATGTAATATTTTTTTCTAAAATTTTTTTTCATTGGAAAGGCAGCTTTATACAGAGAAAGAGAGACACAGACAAAGATCCTCCACTTGGGTTCACTCCCCAAATGCCTGCAACGGCCAGAGCTGAGCTGACCCAAAGTCAGGAACCAGGAACTTCCTCCAAGTCTCCCATGTGTATACAATGTTTCAAGGCTTTGGAACATCCTCCATTACCTTCCCAGGCTATAAAGGGAGCTGGATGGAAAGTGAAACAGCCAGGAAATAAACCACTGCTCATTCGGGATCCCAGCACTTTGCCAATTGAGTCATTTGTCAGGCCCAGTAATGTAATAAATTACTTTATTGTGACTTCCTCATTCCAACATGTATTAAAAACTAGATTGTGTGATCTTACAAGTAGCTGAGTTGTAGAAATTTCAGAAGGGGCAAGATTGTATGAAAGAAATTCAGCAAGTTTGTGAAAATTTTGTAGTAAAGCATAAATTTAGTTTGTGTAAAAAATTGATATTCATGGAAATTTTTCTACAACTGGCATTTTCCACGAACCTTTAAAAAAAAATCTTGCATATAAGGATCTTGTGAACAGTACTAAAGCATTTCTTTTGATCCTAAAAGGATGAAAACCTATTGAGGAGTTGTGAGCAGGAACATGACATAATCACACATTTCTAAAGAAAAATTTGACAATATTTTTTTAAAAAATAAAGCTGAAGGCATAAAAATCTGTTAAGAACTCCATTATTGCTACAACACCTAAGTTCTCTATCACAATGATGACACCATTATATTTCCAAGAATACTGCTCTACCTTTCCTTTCACATTACAGTTTGCTATTCGAAGAGAAAAATGCCATGCCACTATTTTCTTGAAACAATTACAGTAAGAGTCAGGGGACAATAGGACATTCACTGAAGCACTGTTGCAGAAGGCCCTGGTGAGGCACTCAGAGTATTTCTGGTAGTCTTTTCAAGAACATCTCTGATTTTCAGTATCAACTTCCTTCTCCTTTGCTGTGCCAGTTTCATCAATAGCGAGGGAATAGTACTTCCTACATTGAAATATTTATCCTGGCCTAAATGAGGTAGCTTCTGTTTCTCTAACTTTACCCTAAAAAAAGAAAGGTGAGGAAAGAAAACTGTTAGAGGCTTCAGCTGTGACTTGGAGGGAGGTGGGCACAGGGAGATATCTGGATCAGTTTAATGACAATATGGGATGAAATTGGTAACAGAGATGTGTGGGAAGTGGATTGGTTTGGGCTTCCTGGCTGAATGGGTGTAAGTGTGAGAAAGAAAACTTCAAATGATTATCACGGTTCTGACTTCAGATGTTCCATAGATAACACTGTAATGCGCTGCAACAGTAAACATAGGAAGAGAAGCAGATTTGCAGGAGTGTTAAGGATGGTTTTGTAAAATTATTTGAGTTTCTTGTGGATTATATAATTACAAATAACTGGCAGGCAGTTGTTCACAAGCCTGAACGTTAAAAAACAAAGCAAAATAACAAAATTAAGAACAAGACCGACAAGAAGAAAACAAGGGGAAAAAGAACTAAAGCTAAGGACTTAGTTTGTTAGCATAAACATGATAAAGCGGTGTTCTTAGGTCAATCTGCCCTTGTTGTCCCTTGAAGACGCACAACACAAGAAGCTCAAGCAGAACCCCAAAAAGAAAAAAAAATATGAATGATCTATAGAGGCGTAGAAGGGTGGTCCATAATGTGATTTGAAAAAGTGTAACCACAGATATAATTTCTCAAAAGCCACTTCCTGAGAAGGATGAATTCAGCATCACTGGTCATGTGGGACAGCCAAACCTTCTATTGAAGAAGGATGGAAGGAAGAAACCACTAGATGGAACCGAGGTTTGACAGATGGGATGGATAGAACAGCTAAATCCTTACTGATGGCTATGCTTTTGATGAGACAAGGAGTTAGATCAGTTGCAGAGGCTAAGAGACATCCATGATGGGGCTTAAAGGTTTGAGGAATGGTGATGTTCATAAAAGAGCCTTTAATAGACTTTTTGTTGGAAAGGAAGAGGCTGCTATCCCAGTTTTCTCTGTGAGACATTACAAAACCATCTCTTCTCTCCCATGTCTCCATGCCCTCACAGCCAAGAGGGTCAGGGAGGTGGACTCCAAGACCTCTTAGGTCTTTGGAATCTTGTGACAACATTCTTTCTTTCCTTTCCATCTATCCAGATGAAAGCCCACCCTTCACAGCCCAGTAAAAGCTCCATATTATATGATAAAGTTTCCAGAAGTTCAGCTTTTACAGACAATTGTATTTAAACTCCTATAAGTCATTTTTGCCACAGTTTTCTGCATATAATTGCATGAATTACAAAATTATTTCTGTTTTTCACTCATACGTCTAAGCACATGAATTTCAGTGCTGAAGCATTATAACAAAAAACATGCCCCTTCCCCATCTAACTATTCCTTAGATGCTATCATATGCAACCTAGAACTGCTGCTTTTGGTATTTAGCATAGCATTTCTAAATTATACAAGGCTTTTTACTTCTCAGATCTCAAGCCCTATCACTCTCTTTCACTCATTCTTCTACAACCATAGCAGCTTCCTTACTCTTTTTTTTTGCAGATTTTATAATCTATCAATTTTTTTTTATTAATTACATTGCATTATGTGACAGTTACATAGGCTCTGGGTTTCCCCTATCCCCTCCCCATACTCTTCCCCCATGGTGGATTCCTCCACCTTGTTGCAATATTACAGTTCAAATTCAATCAAGATTCTTTCCTTGCAAACTTATGCCAAGTAAAGAGTCCAGCATCTTATTGTCCAGATGGGTTGAACAGTTTCTTGGTGAGACCATTTCTGGTCTGAAGGTAGAGCTGGTAGAATATCATCCCAGTTAATTCAGAATCCCAACATAACATCAACAATGATTTACACCATTATGGAATTGACATGGTTTTGAGTAACCAATATGTTAAAAGAAAAAAATGCAAGTTCTTAGCCACATCCTGTGATTAGCTTGTTGATATTTCAATTTTTGTTTATATATAGAGCCGGCTGTTATACCCCTTAAAACGGCTATGAGGTACTATTCAGCTGTCTCGCATCTATTTTCATTTTAGTATTTAGCCGTTTATTGTGTTAAAGCATAATTTTGCTGAACTTGGCGGATTTGGGGATAATCTAGACTGGCTTGTAACTCTAACAAGACATTTGTCGACAATTAAGGTGCAGAACATTTTTTTTTGGAGGGGTGTGCAGGGAAATCTTCAACACCATGATGAGGAGTAACTAATCTTTGTGTCCCACCTAGTGAGGTATGAGTAAATCCACGCTAGCCCTTTCCTTTCCTTACTCTTTCTTAAAACACATGAAGCATGGTGTTAATCAAATCTGCTGGAGACACTGCTTTCCTGAACACACCAGGATGCCTTTAAATTGACTGGTCCCTGTGTCTGGAATGTTCTTTCTGATGTTCTATGCAAGGCTCACCCCTCTACCTCCTCAAGGTCTTTTCCCACATGTCACGTTCTTGATTAAAACTTTTTTCCTTAACTAAAATGACACTGGTATTCACTATTTTTATCACCTTCACTGATCATGATTCACCCCTTTCGTCTACCCATTATTAAATTTCATGAAGGAATGGATTTTGTTTCAGCATCATTCAATTTAGCCCCCGGTACCTTATAATAGTGTTAGTTTCCCAGGAGGTACTTACTAAATATCTATTATTTCATGAATGCTGCAACTTTACACTTGCCACATAAAACAAAATTAATCTATTGATCTTTTCACATAGTAAATGAAGCTTCAGCTTTCGTAAGGCCCTCCGATTTCCAATATTCTATCACTATTATTTAAAAACAAATCACCTTTTATATTATTATGACTATGTAGATGTTATTCATTGATAAAAATCAATGGGGAAAGTTATCATTCGGACTCTGAAATAAAAGGCACAAAAAACAGAGATAAAACCACATGGGGTGGGGTGGTGTAATGGTGCTCTAGACACTTCACTCTCAACAGTATCTTCTCCTAATCATCTATCTCTGTGTTTCAATTTGTTACACTAACCATTCACTTCTTGATGAAATGCATTGTCTTTCCTCCAGCTCTTCTCTAGAAAAATCAATACGCAAAGCAAATGTGACTCATTACTCCAACAATTCCTCAGCACGAATTATTTTGCCAGTAGACATAAGACAGTGGTGGCAGAAAGGGACTGTCGTTACCAAAATAGAGAAAACAGGTGCAGAATTGAGAAGGGAGAGGAAAATATCTCAATTTTGTACTGATGTTGGAAGAGCACAAAGATGAGCACAAAGTACTAAATAGGACTCATGTGCATGAACTACATAATGGTAGGTGCTTAGAGGTAGAAGAAACTTATGTATGTCCTTCTAGAGACAGGGAAACTGAGGCCTGAGGCAGCTCAACACCACATAGCTGAATAATTGTGAATTTGATTCCAGAATCTAATTTTTTCATTCTCACAGTCTGCATCTAAATATTCAGCCTTGTTGCCTGTGACTGTTCTTCAAGGAAGGCTGTTAATTTTGAGGGGCAAATCCTTACCTATCTACTAATCATGGTAAACCACACTCTTGCAAAAGGTCCATGCCTCCTTATAGTTTTCATTCTGAAGAGGTTAAATAAACACTTTCAAATTTCAAATATTGCTCTTAACAAACTGGATACAAGCCATTCTCTTTCTTGTCTCCCCACTGTAAATATTTATCTACTTGGAAAGTTATGTATTCTGTTATTACCCAGTCAACTTACGAATCGTTGCCAAGAAATAATGGTCTTTTCAATATCCAAGTTCTCAGCTTGCATCATCTGACAGTGATTTCTGTCCATCATTCTTGGTTTTCAATTGTATAATTGCTCTCAAGACATTTATTTAATGCCATGTAAATTTTGTACATGATTGTCATCACATATTAATCTTTTGGGTCCAATGGCATTAAGCTTTTAGGCAAAATAAATGAGGTCCCTTAATTTGCTTTTATCTTGCTTCTTGAATTGTACTTATTAAAATAACACATGCTTATCAAGTTGGGATGTCTTTTTTATAAATCAGTAATGATTTGTTAACCATTATGCATCTCTAATGTTACATAATCCCTTCCTTTCCTGGACAACTCCTCTGTATCACTTCTTCATTTAAAATGAGGATTCCTAAACTTCATGAATCTGCTTTTGACATTTCTTTAACTCTAGTCTTGCTTCATAATGCTATTTCTCCATAACACACTGTTCGACATTGTACTGTGGTCCAAGTTTTATAGCCCAGACACCATAAATGACTTCCTGTGAGGCAAAAAAAAAAAAAAAAAAAAGGCTCAAGAAGCATAGGGAGAAGCTACACAGGATATACTCAAGGCCAAGATCATTAATTAAACCAGCTAGGATACAGCCAAGAGCAGTCAGGCTGTGAGGTTTGATGAACCTGGATTCAAAGTGAGTAAGAAGGCAGAGGGGCTGGTTTAGGGAGGCAGTTCGACAGCCTGTGGTTTTATAGTACTGAATGCAGCTGAGGAGGCCCTAATATCAAGAGCAAAATAGTGGCTCATTAAAGGACTCTAAAAATCCTGCTGGGATAATCAACAGAACCCAAAGCAGAGCCCTAAATACCAAATAACAAGATCTGCAATAAACAATTAAAGAATAATAAAGAAAGCCAAGAATATAGACTTTGATACAAAGTCATGGTAGGACATAAGGCCTAAAAACGCAGTGCTTCCAAACTCATGATCCTTAATTTGTCCCTGATTTAAGAACATTTTGTTTCCCATCTCCACTTGCCCAGCTTGGCCAAGCCTGTAGTTCAGCGTTAGGAGACTCCAGCCACGAGACCTGGAAGACTGCCTGGAAGAGAATAGGACTGACTGGGATTATGAGAGTGATAAAGGGATTCTCAGCCAGGTGTTGTTTTAAGCTCTCAGTGCAGTCTTTCACTTTCATAGAGGTGATTCTTCTGGCTTATGTGAACTATTGGCTCTTAATGTTTCCACAGGGTTAACTATCTTCTCCAAAGTAAATCAAATCCTTAAGTATACTTGTCCAGAAAATGAAATGGTTCTGAAATCCCAGGTGTGACCTTCATGGTTTTGTTTTGCCTTTTGGCAGTTCCGCACAAAACTTCTCCATGGCACAACCTCTCAGTATTCAAAACTCTATGACTTTTATGCCCTCTTAGTAACTTTTGTTTTTAAGTCTTGTAAAGGGACATCAAGACGGTTAGGGATTTTCATTGCAACTCTGCATCCTTTTGTTGTTACAGTTTCACTAAAGAATGATTAATACTGTATTATTTCATTTCTACCTCTCTTGATACTTGGTGACATGTATAGATTGTTAGAGGTAGAGGAATTCAGAAATTACGAACTCTTCATTGATAATTTTAGTTTTTTTGTAAGTTAGGGAACACTTTCAGAACCTGTTTTTTTCTTACTAAAAAAGCACACAAACAGATACATAATTCTTAGTCATTTTCAAGTGCTTCAAAAAAATCCCTGATAACTATCCATGGAAACCAAGTTACAGATCTCTGGATCAAACATGTCATGCAATGATGGTGCAGTTGGGATTCATTGGGTGGCTTCAAATTCACAAAGGTTAAGCAGTTTGAAGACCTTAACTTCCACAGCTGATGAGCTGCTTCCACTCTGTGCCCCTTTTCTCTGTGAGCTTTTCTCTGACACATGATAGTGACCATTTCCTTCACTCTATTTTGAGTATCTTCAGGCTAAAACGCACATGGCAGTCATTTTAATGGCCTTGGCACAGCACAAGGACTGTCACACAGAAGCTCAATAAGTGTGTGACAAACAAGGGTCCATAACTGAGGACTCTGAAAGCTGAAATTCTCCAAACGTTAGCAGTTATTTCTGCTTCCAGGGACCACCATCCAGATGTTGGGGTTCTTACTGACTTCCCCATTTTCCAAGTAAGTTTGCGTATCTTGCCTAACCACTTTGGCTTTTAGTCTTTTCATCTTAGGAATGGGAGCAATAGCATTTACTTACACTGTTGCCATGCATAAAAAATGAGTATTGTAGATTCAGCCTTATCTGTGATCTAATTATCTCTTATGAAGTAGCCATTAAGTACATACGATACAGAATATGAAATGAGAAAACTCCATTTTGGGTTTTGAGATCCCCAGGCTCTACCTTTGTGAAAATTGCAGCCCCAAAATTAGAGAGAAAAAGGAAAAAAAATGTATCTTGTTGATGTCTCTTGCAGATTCTTGAGACAGGCGTCAAAACCAGGCTCAGATTAGAACTGGGTCCTGGAGGCTGTACTTCATATCACCCAGGTTTTCTGTTGGCTAGCATCCTCAATGAGCTTTTCATCATGACTGTTCTGTATTCACCCTGCCGCTCGGAAAACTCACCTCACTAATGTAAGCAGAAAAAAAAAATCTACAAAAACAGTTGACATTTTTGTACCATTCAAAAGTTTCCTTTCTACTTCACTATTTTTTAAAGGCATCCTCTGACTCAAAAGTGAGGAAATGAAGCAGCAGGAACAACTCTTAAGTTAGGGATGTGGGAGAAAGTAGCTCCCTGTTCCCACCCTATTTTCATCATATTAATTGATTCAAGTGATAGTTTGCGCTCCCTCTCTACCATTCATCACAGACCTGCATGGCTGGGAATACTGAATCAAAGAGGCAGCCAGTAAGATGCTTCTGTCTGTGAATTTCAGCATCTGTGACTCATCGGCAGCCAATTAGATTCCACAGTATGAGAAAGCTCTCCTTGCCAGGGTAGAAACAAGCTCTGCACACAATTGACCTTTACATCAGCAACTCCTATTTTTGATTGCGATGGTGCAAGGCCAGTGCAGGTCTGGAAGCCCCACCCTGGCACACGGAAAGAATGCTTTGCTTTGCTTCTCCACGGAGGTCGTATGTATTTGGTGCTGCTTTTACTTCAGTCTTTGTCACCCCAGCTCTCAGTTCTGTCTCAGAAATCCTAATCACTCTTTGTAAGGCAAATTGCTAGGTTCCTTTTGATTCTGGGGGAATCCACAGCTTTGCCACAGAGTTTAAAGCTGGGATTCACTGTGCATTTCAAGAGAGGTTTTTCTGCTTACCCCATTAAGTACTGCAGAGTCCCCCTCTATCCCGTAGCCTAGGTTGAATAAGATAAATGAGACTTTTGTGTATAGCAGTGGTATCTCAGCCACAATCCTATGGGTTTGAGGTGAACTACAGTATTCTTCCTCACTTTCCTTCTCTCTCTTACTCCAGTATAGATGAGGGTGTGTAAGAAAGTGAGATGCAGATATGCACTGTTTCCAATCCTAAACCATTCACATTTTTTTTTCTGGCCCGATAACAAAATCCAGACCTCTTACTGCAACATTTCACTCCTTCCAGAATGTTTCTTTTATGTTTTTCTTGACCTAGAGTTCCTGTGTCAGCATCCATACAATGTGTAGCCCTAACGGTTACGCTGACAATTCAAAGACAAGCAGGGTTCAGAGAAAGTGCCTTGTCATAAATATTTATGATTCAAAGAGATCCATGTCTACATCAAATCCATAACTTACAGGAAATGCCTTCAAACTGAAGCACTGCTAATTATCTCCCATATTACCTTCTCCCGTTCCCATAATAATCAACTCTGTTATTAGGAGAGAAAATAGCTTGTTCCTCCCAACAGAGGACTTCTAATTTGGAAATGTTGGTCCCTTCCTATTGTCTCCGCCAAATCTCTTCACATCAACAGACCATGAGCATCTGCTACTTGGAAACTAAATAATTCTCAGGATTTATATCTTCTTTTTTTTTTTTAAGATTTATTTACTTTATTACAAAGTCAGATGGGGAGGAGAGACAGAGAGGAAGATCTTCCATCCGATGATTCACTCCCCAAGTGAGCCCAACAGCTGGTGTGCGCGGATCCGATGCCGGGAACCAGGAACCTCTTCCGGGTCTCCCACAAGGGTGCAGGGTCCCAAAGCTTTGGGCCGTCCTCGACTGCCTTCCCAGGCCACAAGCAGGGAGCTGGATGGGAAGTGGAGCTGCCGGGATTAGAACCGGCGCCCATATGGGATCCCGGGGCTTTCAAGGCTAGGACTTTAGCTGCTAGGCCATGTTGCCGGGCCCTATATCTTCTTTTAACTTCAAGGGGACATTTATACCAATTCCTAATATCGGCCTCAGTAGATCGAGTCTGAAATCACATATCCTTTGGATCAGCCAACTCTGTGAATTGCTTTTCAGATTTGCAGGATAGAAAGTTTCAGTAGCAACTATTCTCTTGCTACAGCAGGAAGAGAGCCAGAAACAAGAAATGGGAATGGCTGTGTGCCATTAAAACCTTATTTGCAAATAGTCACAAAAAATAGCATACAATTTTCATATGCATAAAAAATAGTCCTCTTTTGGTGTTTTTCAACCATTTAAATCACACACAAAAAACACACATTCTTAGCAAGTGGGCTTTAAAAAATAGGCAGCAGACAGTAATTCAGCATGGGGTGTGGAGGGTAGGTGGATGAAATAGCAGGCAACTGAGTCATAATTCCCACTTTCTCTAGGGTAGGTGATCTTTCTTTTCACACATTGATCAAGACAATCTGCTTTACTCAATTATGAATGCTTTATATATTAATCTATACCAAAATACCATCATAGAAACATCCAGGATAAGCATTGACTACATATCTGAACACCATAGCCCAGCCAAGTTGACAGATAAAACTAACTACCACAGCTAAGAACCTGAATCAAAAACTAGCCTGGTCCCATGTAACTAGATATTCCACAAAGTTATCCCTAATGAAGCCTTGTAAACTAGAAGACAGGAAAGATAAAGTAAACCAAATAAAAACAGAATATCAAGGGCTAGAGACAGACATCATTTTTCTGCCCAAACGTACTCTGAATTGCAACCTGTGACATCATTTTATGTTTCCCAGAAAGTAAGATTTTCAGGTAATACCTGGAAAACATTTTTAATCCTTCAATACTTATTTTAAGGGATAATATAAAGATAAGTCTAGCACAACAAAACTGACAACAGAGGCTGTCTTCTATGAGGCAATGTTTTAATATATGTCCATTAAAATATATCGTGTAGCTAATAATAAAGAGGAAAGAAGTACTGTTCAAGAGAAAGATAAGACTCTGGGACCCCTAAGTGAACTGTAATTCAGGACAATTTTTTTTTCTAGGGCATGAAGCTTGGTGCAAAATCCAGGTGAGTTTGCTTCTTGGTGGTTCTGGCTCATGCTAGAAAACGAAAGTCTCTCCGGTAATCATTGATGCTAATTCCGTAGGCTGCAAATGTTGAGTTGATTGTGAGCAGCTTTATGATGAGTGGCCTTTGAGGGTTTCCCCAGAGGTTTGATGGACTTAGAATGGGATGGCCTGCTGGTTCTCCCTATACTTGAAGCTCTCCATTTATGTTAAGCTTGAAGTAGCTTGAAGTCAGGTCTGCACCACTGTCAGCAGACCTTAGAGAAATTTGACACTACCCTAACCACATTTCTGAGAAATTTGTCTTCCTACAACTCCTGTCAAAATTCACGGGGTGATGAAGCTTGCAACCCAACCTTCTACACTACATGAGACATAGCAAGAAATCCTTATGGCAAAGATGGGGGTAGCAATGACACATAGAATAGTTGTTATCAGGTCAGGAGCTCCATGTAGGACTAGAGTCAGGCCATCCTCCCATATAAGTTCTCTTTATTTTGATCACTGAGCCTCCAAGTCTCCTCAGGCTGACTTTACAATTGCAAATATAAGTGTGCAAATTGCAAGTCTCTTTTAATTTACTAAAACTACAGGATTTTTACCTTGAACCTCTGCTACAGCTATTGTCATAAAGTTAATATTAAACACTCAGAACAACTGAGGCTTTTTCATATTTTGAAGCCAATTTGGAGTGTTTCCAGTCCTGTCCCCTTTCCTTGCAGTGTCAGCTCAGTTTTGGAAATGAGGTGGCAGGGGTTGTGTTGCTCTGAGGCATTAACCTGTAGGGCATTTGTGTATAGGCACCTTCTGTTGTTGTTTTTTTGCTGGTGTCTGAGTCATTTCCTGTGCATTTGGACCTCAGTCTAACCCCACAGTATCTGTGGAAACGTGCCTGTTGATGTCCTTAGCTGCTGCTTAGTCTGAGTTTTCTATATTCTAACAGACTCAATGGTTCATTCATTCTCTCACCATTCCTCATATGCCCCTCTCCAGTATGTGTGTGTGTGTGTGTGTGTGTGTGTGTGTGTGTGTGTGTGTGTGATGTACATCATGTGTTACATTCATGCCTTTGGAAAGATGAGGAAAAACTCTGTGTTCCTCCTCTGTCAGGACACACTCCTTGCAGGTGAGTGTAAGAACCAAGATGGGGAGCAGCCCATACCAGGCCAGGGAATGGTACCCAGCAGCATACATGTGGCACAGGTCGGGGGCAGGCCAGGCTGGGTAAGTCCATATCATCCACTGGCGAATCCGGGTGCCAGAATGCAGTGTGGGTCAGACCACGTCAGGACACAAATACCAGCCAGTCCACATGAAGGCCAGGATTGGGGCTGGCAGGGCTAGGCTATAGCCTCCACCAGCGTGAGTTGGAATTGGGGGTGGGCTGGGCCTGGTCAGGCTACAGTACTCACTGACAAATGCTGAGGTGAGATGGGCTGTGCCAGACTGGGCTGTAGCACCCAACCAGTACATGTGAAACCCGGGGGATGGTGGGGATGGACCGCGCCCCCTCCCCTGCTGGGCCACTACTCTCACTGGTAAGCATGAAAGCTGGGCTGGGGACAGATCAGGTTAGGCAGGTCCACAACATCTGATGGCCTACATTCAAGCTGGCTCAAGGAAAGCCAGGCTGGGCTCACTGTACCTTTTGGTACATTCATAAGCCAGAGTGGGTGTGGGTTGGTTAGGCTTTGCTGTAGCATCAGCTAGCAGATGCTGGCACAGGGGGCAAATTCTGTCAGGCACAGGCATGGCTAGACAGATGGTGGCACCCGCTGGCACCACTGTGGACTGGATAGTGTGGCTGGTTGGGATGAGCTGGGTTTCAATGTCCATTGACATGTATGAGAGCTGAATGGGATGTGGTACAGATGGGACCAGTGTGCTGTACATACTGGCAGGCACAGGAACCAGGCCAGGGTGCAGGTCTGGTAGGAGGTATTGCTGGCCACTCTGACTAGGCTGCAGCTCCCACTAGTTTGTGAGGTCGAGTTTGTGGTGGGCGAATTGGGCTGGACTGCAGCACCCATTGGTTTGCATAGAAGACAGGGCTTGAGACAGAACTGACCCAGCAATTCCAACTACCAGTGTGTGTGTAGGCTGATTTCTGTGACAGATTGTGCCAGACCCTGTACTGGCAAACACACACAAGTATTAGGTCTGGGATGGCCTCAGATGAGGTTTCTTTGTGATTCTCTACCAACTGAACCTCTGGACTTCGAACCCCAACCATGGAGAGAATTGCAGGTTCCATAGTCTGATCATGGAGTGCATGTGTCAGAGCTGAGCCTCCTTAGGGGCTCAGACAGAGCAGTGGACAGCATATCCAGATGCACATGGAGGATGTGGCAGTGCATTGGAGCCTCCAGAGAATACTTGGTACCATAACAGAGTACAGAGTACAGGACAAATTGATCAACTACCCCAGCCAAGCATTGCAGTGGGTGTCTGAACAGATGGAGACTCTAAGATGGACCATAGCAGCCAGTGGATTCTAGAGAGATTTCATTGCAATTGAAGTGGCAGGATCGCCAAACATTCAGGACCGTTGAACTATCAAAACCTCTTGAGAACTTCATGGTGTAAATTTCTATTTTTCTTCCTGTTTTTGATTTTGTACTGTGGCTTTTAATTTAAGAGGATATATAGTAACTGTGTAATGGAGACTACCATGTCCAGATGTGAGGATATAATACAGTATGCATCTTTACTTCCAGATCATAGATGGACTACTAATGAAAGTATTAACTCTTTCTTAACAGTAGGATGCTGGACTCTCTGCCTTTGTTCATGCTCGCAGATATGGACATGTGACTGCTTATGAGGAACTGCACTGTAGTGATGATCTGGGGGAACACAGTAGGAGGGAAAGGGCAAGCAAAATCCCAAGGCCTATAGAACTGTATCATAAAATGATAATAATAAAAAAGATGGAAAAAACTCTATGTGTTTTTTCATATCACCAGCCATAACAAGAAAAATGGCTGGGTGCACCCTGTCAGTCCCATTTCACCTATCCTGTCCTGCCAGAATTTCTATTCTCTGGCCTACGCTGCACTTTGGCATGGGTTCATCACCATGGACTGCCAGCGCTTTACTTCTATGATCTCCACTCGTGGAGTTAGGCAGACTTTCTAAATATAAATGGTCTCAATCAAATCGACCTGGAGTTTCTGCAGTGCATCACCTACCCTGACAAATGAATATGAGGTGGAGAGGGCATTGTACTACTACTCATGTAGTCTCTGAACTTGGCTTCCAGGAAAGGCAGTAGTGGGAAAAGCGATTATGATACACTGCTCAAACTCATGGTCTTATCAGTGCAATATATTTTCCTGATGATTTGGCCAGAGAGGAAGCAGGCATCCCATATGGGTACCAGTTTCATTCCTAGGTGATTCATTTCTCATCCACCTCCCTGCAAATGACCCTGGGAAAACAGCCTAAGATGGCCCAAGTTCTTGGACACTTTTGTGGGAGTCCTTGATGGAGTTCCTGCTTCCTGAACTTCATGCTGGCCAGACCCTGGCCACTGTAGCCATTGGAAAGTAACACAGCAGATGGAAGGTTCCTCTCTCAAGCTTTCTTTCCATTTGTATCTTCCCTCTGCCTTTCAAATAGAAAAATAGTCCATGTAAGAGTTGGTCCTGGGCCTGGCACAGTAGCCTAGTGGCTGAAGTCCTCACCTTGCATGTGCCAGGATCCTATGTGTGCTCTAATTTGTGTCCCGGCAGCCCCAGTTCCCATCCAGCTCCCTGCTTGTGGCCTGGAAAGGCAGTCGAGAACGGCCAAAGGCTGTGGGACCCTGCACCTGTGTGGGAGACCCGGAAGAAGCTCCTGACTCTAGGCTTCAGATCAGCTTAAGCTCTGACCATTCAACCACTTGGAGAGTGAATCTGTGGATGGAAGACCATCTTCTTGTCTGTCTCATCCTCTCTGTATATCTTACTTTCCAATAAAAACGAATAAAAATTTTTTAAAAAGTTGGTGTTACTGTAAATATAGGATTACAGGTCCCCTTCTCATATGCAGTTTTTGTTTCTTTTGGATATATTCCTAGGAGCGGGATAGCTGGGTCACATTTCAGGTTGATTTGCAATTCTCTAAGCACTCTCCACACTGATTTTCACAGTGGTTGTTCTAGCCTGCAGTCCCACCAGCAGTGAAAAGAGGGTACCTTTCTCCCCACATCCACACCAGCAGCTGTTGTTAGTAGAGTTCTGAATGTAAGCCAACCTCATTTGTATCTCCCTGACGACTACGGAGCCTGAGCATTTTTTCACGTCTGTTAGCCATTTGAATCTCTTCTTTTGAAAAATGTCTGTTCATTTCCTTTTCCCATGAGAAGGGAATCTGTTGTCCCATATTTACAGCAGCATAACCTACAATAGTAGATTCATGGAAACAATCCAGATGTCTGTCCAAAAAGTAGTGAATAAAGATATGGATAAAGACATCTACTCCATAGAATATTAGCCATTAAAAAGAATGAAATCATACCATTTGCAACTAGATGTTGCCAACTAGAGACCATCATGCTCAGTGAATTAAGTCAATTCCAAAAAGACAAATACCATATATTCACATTAATATGAGGAAACCGTCATGAAAAAAGTTGGTCCTAAAGTTTCATATTTCTTTAGTATTTTTTGTTTTATTATTTAAGCTTCATATTCAGTTAAAAAAAACTGTTCTTTTTCATTTAGCCACCTATTTTTACTAATGAGGAAAGAGTATGTATGGCCCAAAGAACAATGTGGCTCCATAACATAATTTCATAAATACAGCATTATTAGAACTCAGCCACATGAACTTGTTTACAATGTGTCCATGACTGCCGTGGCAGATATCAAAAGTTGCAACAGAAACTGTATGGTCCAGAAAGCCTCAGATATTTACAACACAAACCTCTCTAAGCAGATTGTGTGGCCCCTGAAGTAAGGGACACCCTTATTTACCTGCTGGCAAATTATATGAATTGCTAGCACAGTAACTGTGAAAATTCATACCTGAAGTTACAGGAAATACATAATGTCAGATAGGAAATGAAATCTCATCTCTTTTTTTCCCTGTCGCTAATGGAAGATACTAATTAACAAGAGAATAGAATAGTTGCCTCTTCCTTAGATTTATCTTTCTAAAAATTATAAAATATGACCTACAAAAACCATGAAATCCTTGCTCCTCTTAAGGAACACTCACTGAGAGCACCAACTCTACTGGTGGTAATCGCCATTTTATCTAAATTTTCCAGTTTCTGTCACTCATACTAGCATGACCTGAATAGTTTCTGTCTAACATTAATCAATTCCTTCTTTACAAACACTGCTATTATTTGATATTGTTCCTATAATACTGAAACTAGTTCATGACATGGCAGCACACTAAAATAATTTTCGGAGTTTTCCAAAAACATCAAAGTCCTTGTACTGCCTTACAGCAATTAAATGAAATTGACAAGGTTAGAGACTAAAGTGTCAGTGAAAGGCAAACCAGGTAATGCTGATGGGTAACCAAGGGTGACAATAAGAAAGGCAAACACAGCAAAACTGTGTGCATGAGGTGCATTTCACAAACTATAATGAAATGTTTGCTATTCCTGGGTAAGGTAAAGCACCAGAAAGCTAGAAACTTACAGACTCATTCTCTTGACTCTTCTCCCCAGGGAAAACTTGATGGTTCTGGATGGCACGCTACTATTACAATAAAAACACCTAGGAGAACAATCAGGTACATTCCCAATTTTAAGTGAAAATGAGAAATGTTTCTGTGAATGGATCACCTTCTTGGAAAATGGAGGCAAACATGCCTGTAAGACTTCATACAAAATGATTGAACATTAAAATGTAAACAAAAGCCCGATTTGGAGGATTGGTTTTCATCTGGTTTGCTTGCTTGCTTGTTTATCTCAGGCTCGACTTTGACCAAACGTGGTTATAGGAGATCCTTCTCCAAGTGCTCTTATCCATCTCCTTGTGCTCTTGAGGCAGTTGTCCCATAACCATCTCCAGCTTTTCTGTAAGCTGTGGTTGTAGCAACAGCGACTTACCTACTTGACAGTTCTTGAAATTACTCCTGCCATGGGTACCTGAAGCTTTCTTTCGCACATTTCCCTTTCCTATCTTTGTACTTCAGTGGTTCCAGTCCACTGCTTCTCAAAGCCTCTCTTTACCTGGGACTCATTTGAGCTCACCTGGAGGTACATGCTGTCAGCCTCCTGGCCTTTCCCCTCCCAGCTGATTCTGACATGCTTTCCCTTTTCTCCCTTATCTTCAGACCTTCAGACTGATCAAAGTTCAGGTTTGTTTTCTTCTCTCTGTCTCTCTCTGCACTCTCAAATGAGCACTTTTCTATCAACTTCCTTCTAAGTAATCCCCACGCTCATCTTCAATCTATAGAAATCTGCCTCATAATTGATAGTGACATCTGGGCAAGAAACGTCTTAATTGCTTTCTATTATTTGCATAAATCTTCCATAAAATACAAAATGGGATTTTAACCTTACTAATGAATAAACATGTTAGCCCATACAGGTGAAGTGTTAATTGCTTTTCTCAGTTAACATTTTGAGTGACAGCCCAACACAGGTGAGCTGTCAAATTTGGGCGTGTCTCTGAAATATGTCTTCTTTACCCATTGAATCCCTCATTTTCCAAATGATCTAACTTGTCAAAACAGCAGTCTTGAGAATTCTCATTCTTAAGGACAGAATGTTTTCAATGAAGTTGAGCTAAATATATTTAAGGTTTTTAGCAAATCAAACATCTATCTTTGTTCATTCAATACAGCATAAACAAACAGGCCTCAGTTGAAGGTTGAGGAATTATAGCATAAACATTCACTCTATGACATTTTTAGCACATACACATAAGAGGTACCCAAAGAGTTCATGGAAAATACGTATTTTAACAACATGCGTGGATTTCATGTTTATACACCAAAATTCATGTTTAATTTTGTCTTTGTCTATGAACTTGCTGAAACATTCTCTTGTATACATAGATACTTTGAGGTGTACTGTTCACTGTTTGCTTCAGATAGTAAAAATAGTTCATGATTTGAGAGCACATGAGAATTGATAATGAAGTATCAATATCAAGTATAATGAAGTATCAATATCAATTATAATGAAGGACACATACAGTTTTGGAGCATAAAGTATACACAAAAAATGAAAAGTAGATGGTAAGTCATGTTTTACTATATAGAACATGTAAAAAAAACATGATGCTGACCCTATGTATTAAAATTACAGATTCTTAAGGTTGGAAATGAGAGGTCGGCACAATGGTAAAACAGGTTAATCCTCTGCCTGCAGTGCTGGAATCCCTTATGGGCATTGGTTCATGTCTTTGCTGTTTCACTTCCAATCCAGCCCCCTGCCTATGACATGGGAAGGCAGGAAAGTTGGCCTAAGTTCTTGACACCCTGCACCCATATGGGAGACCTGAAAAGAAGCTCCTGGCCTCTGCCTCTGGATCAGCTCAGCTTCAGCTGTTGTGGTCATCTGGGAGTGAACCAGCAAATGGAAGCACTTGTTCACTCTTGTTCTCTCTCCTTTTATCTTTGTAAAATCTGCCTATAAATCTTTAAAGTTGTAAATAAAACCTTTCCGAAGTGCATATACATTGTTCCAAGTGTGATGTGCCCACATCTCTGCTCACATATTTTGTTGATAATGTTGTATTATAATTTACTTATAGTACACTAAAATTGATTAAATGCATCTTCATTCCCTCCTCTACGATTTTTTTCTCCTCTCCTATTTTTTACACATTTGATTTTATGTTCTCTGGCCAATTTCATATCAAATTTGGAGAAATGATGCCATTAACTGTCCACTTTTTCCTTGTCTCAATGCTAGTTTAAGGGAAGACAATGCGAGAGCCAATATCACTTAACTGGCTCCTTTATTGGTAGACACAATTTTGGAGAAAAAAAAGAAAAATAATAGTAATCTGTTTTTGGATGATCCTTTTCAGTGGTGCAGTGCACCTTACCTTGGCTATGTGACAATTGCATCCTCAATTTTTCTTGTAACTCCACCTATAAATTCACTGGCTAATACTGTGCAGGAGCATTTTACTGTGATAATGCATGATACAAAACACAAGTACATTTTATAAAGTAAATTTATATTGAGACACAACATGCATAGTAGTTCAGAGAGTGAGGTCTGAATGATTCTTTGACTGAAAGCCCAGCGACATCACTCTTTAAGGTGTGAGATATTGGACAAATTCTTTGCACTTTCTTTCTATGGATGAAAGTAATAGCACTGACTTAAGGTATCTGTTGTAAGAATGAAGGATTACAGATACAAAGAATATAGAACTAGTGTCAAGCACAAGGTAAGTACTGTAGGCACTTAAATTAAAAGAACCTATTGCTCTTATACGCATCAAGAAAACTCCATTTTCAGGAGTTGAAATAAAGGCTTTAAAGTGTTCCTAGGAAATATATCAAGCTGCAAGTCAGGACTTAAAAAGTCATGTAACAAGTGGTTTTAAAATTTAAGAGGTATGAGCATGGAGCTTTAGCCTTGTAGCTAAAGTCCTTGCCCTGCCTTGCACACGCTGGGATCCCATATGAGCACTGGTTCTAATCCTGGTAGCCCCACATCCCATCCAGCTCTCTGCTTGTATCCTGGGAAAGCATAGGAGGATGGCCCAAAGTCTTGGGACCCTGCACCTGAGTGGGAGACCCAAAAGAGTCTCTGAGCTCCTGGCTTCAGATTGGCACAGCTCCAGCTGATGTGGCTGATTGGGGAGTGATTCAATGGATGGAAGATCTTCATCTCCTCTCTCCTCCCCTCTGTGTATCTGACTTTCCAATAAAAATAAAATTTTAAAAATTAAGAGGTATTAAGAAATTTCTTAAGATTAAAGAGCAAAGAGACTATGAGTATCATTACAAATCACCCGATGCTAACTGCTTATAGCCAAGATATCAAATCAGGAGGCTAAACTTGATTTTGTAATACATTGACACTTCAGGAATGGGGAACATCTGGCTCACAGGCTGCAATGAGGACCAGGAAATCATTTTGTTTGGCTCTGCCAAGGCAACTGTAGTTAGGATTCAAAATTGTTATAAATCTACAGCAGGTTCATTTTTAAGTTGGTCATTGCGTACTGCTTGCAGATGATGTCACAAGTATGCAAATGGCCCTTGTCAGAAAAAAAAAGTTTTTCTCATTCCTCCAAGATCAGTAACTAGTTTAAATCCCAAGCAGCCATCTTGAAAGTATGTGCTCAGGGTCACAGTTGGGGCATAAAAATATATTTTACCTACACTCCTGAAAACATGACATCAGTGCACATGCCTTGGTGGCTGTCTGGTAAGTTTCAGTCAAACTCATTCCACTGCTGGTAATCTCCCACCCCTGAACCTTGCTAACAGTATGTGATTACAAGTACAAGCCAGTGGCAAACACAAACACACTCTGCTTTGCACGGTCCTTAGCTTTTCATCACTTGAAACTTAAGTCTTGTGTTCATCCTCCCTAGGGTGGCACATCCATGTTCATGAGGAAAGACAACCTATTTCCCAAGCATATTAAGTCTGATTGATTTGCCATGCCAAGGGTATCTATTATCATAAAGAATGATAGCACCCTCCTGTCAGGTGTTAACCTGATCAACTGTCAAGTATAGAAATGCTGCTTTGGTTCTTTGCGTTCAATGTGAGCAGACTGTTTTTTGAATCCATTTCCACACTTAATTTGGAAAAAGCCACGAACAATGGTACTATCAAGAAAATCAAACCATTTTTTAAAATAATTTTTTAAAGATTTATTTATTTCTGTTAGAAAGTCAAATTTATGGAGAGAAGGAAAGACAAGAGAGAAAGATCTTCCATGTGTTGGTTCACTCCCAAAGTGACCGCAATAACCAGAAATGAGCTGATCCAAAGCCAGGAGGCAGGAGCTTCTTGTAGGTCTCCCACGTGGTTGTGGGGTCCCAGACCACAAGCAGGGAGTTTGAAGGGAAGTGGAGCAGCCAGAATATGAACTGGCATCCATATTGGATCTAGGGCATGCAAGGTGAGGACTTGAGCCACTAGGTTATAGTGCTGGGCCCTACTATGTAATTTTTAAATTAATTCTATGATTTAGCAAAAATAGTCTTTAGTGAAATAGTTCCCAGCAATCTAGAAGTATAACCCAGAGATAGCCAAAATCATTGCCAAAACCTCAAAGTAGGTTAATTCTATTTCCTCTACCTGCTCCTACCTGAGTGTGGGCTCACCATACCCATTCTTTTGTTCCTTGCTCAGTTTACTTTTCCTCTTATGACCTCATTTGCTAATTTAAATAGATTAAAGATTCTTTGAACTCTTTATTTAAATAAAAAACAAAGACAATAATACTTCTGGTGGACACAGCACAGTCTCAGCTTCTGGAAGCGTTGCTCAAAAAATGGCCTTCAGCACTGGCTGGATTTCACACAGATGCTTTACTCAAGTCCATGCCTCTAGTTATAGTAGTAACGGTATCATAGTAAATATTTAAAGACTGCTTCTCTGATAAAACAAACAAGTCTTGATTTTTAACCTTTGCTGCTAAGTTTCTTATTTTCATGATATAAATACTCCCAGCATTGCTGATCTCAAGCTACTGATATGATTTCCTTGAATGTACAGTGGGAAGTAATATACACAACCAACTTTTGGAAGCTGATATGAGCTACCTCCAGCACACCACTGCATGATGGCCTCTATCTAAGACTGACTATGTAGAAGAAGACAGACCTGGCTCACATAGAACAATCCAGAAGGGAGGGTTAGCTGAGGCCGTTGTGAGGCTGAGATCACAGCTCAACCCTCCCATTGACCCTCCCATGTTCGCCTCCCCTTTTACCAAAGAGAGGGTACTAACAAAATATCTCAATAAAAATTGTTCATGGTGAATTCTGATTCTTGGGGAACTCAACCTGTGACATTGCTTTCAATCACTGTGTATGCTGTCAATGATCCCATTGTGTTCTAAAGAAGAAACTTCACGTACTTACTTTCATACAATTTGTAAAACAGAGAATTCCACGTAAATATTAATACCAGGGCAACTGATTTGTAACCAGGAGAACTGGAATTACAAATATAGATTTTAAAAAGTAAGCTAACAGAAACTTTAGTGACACCCAACAATACTCTCACACTTTTGAGTATACTGTGAACTCCTAAGTCAGAAGTTACAGTTAACAGATATCTTATGACACCAAATTATCCCTAACTTTCTGCAACTGCAAGAGAGATGGGATAATTCTGTTTGGTTTTTTTGGTTGTTGTTATAAGATTCATTTTATAAACAGTTAAGGGCGTTTGCTATGTCAAGTATGATTACTTATGTGTACAAAAGAACATCACTAAAAAAAATCAGGCAAATACAGTCCAAAACGGACACTATGACGACAGAGAACAGAACAGAAAATTCTGAAAAAGGGCTGTAGGGGACCTAAACCTATGTACCTGAACTTTGGTCATGCTCACAGACTCATTTAGGCCTTGTGCAGAGTGCAAGATTACCCTTTGTTACCCTTGAGGTCATAGATTACTCCACTGCCAGACAACTGGATATAGTCTAAGGTACTTTCTAGTTATACCTACATTGTAGCCACATGTACTTCTATGCAATTTTTTAGCACAATTTTTAAAACTTCAGGGAAAATAGATTAAAAAGTTAAGTGTGTTTTGATGCAAGGTTTTTTGAAATCTATGCATTGTGCTTTAACAATGACAATCTCCACAAACTTTTTGAAGAACTCTTGTATAAGCTTGATGTTGCCTGCACTAACCACACTGTCAATCTCTGTTCCCAACCCACAGCCACCTCTGTTTTGGAAAATTTCTGCCTCATTAGAGCCGATGAAGCCCAAGTACTACTGAAATAATGGTTTTGTTTAAGACATGTGCCCAGTTTCACTTATCTTCTAATCCAACATGTTGTTATAAACTGTGCTGGCTATGGACATGAAGCCAGAAAATTGCAGAAAAGGGACACAACCAGAGGCCTAGCTGGTTTCAGCAAGTACTTTTATTAATACTCACAGCGCAGGACAATTGTGAATTAGCTCTACTCTGGCTAGACCTTATTGATAATGGCTGTGAATATTTGTAGGACACACAAAGGGTATCTAGTAAATAACTTACAGGGATTATCATGCACGAATTAGAGTCCTTAAGGGACATAACTGAATTCATGGGGTACATGCACTATTTTTGTTATTTTCTTGGACTGTGTGTGTATGTGTGTTGCGTGTTTTGTGTGGCACAAAGAAGTTGAAGAAATAGTGCACTTAAAACTAAGGATACAGGCCCAGTGTGATAGCCTAGTGGTTAAGATCCTTGCCTTGCATCCACTGGGATCCCATATGGGCACCGGTTTTAATCCCGGTGGCCCTGCTTCCCATCCAGCAACCTGCTTGAGTCCTGGGAAAGCAGTCAAGGACGGCCCAAAGCTTTGGGACCCTGCACCCACATGGGAGACCCAGAAGAGCTCTTGGCTCCTGGCTTGGGATTGGCTCAGCTCCAGCCATTGCAGCCGCTTCGGGAGTGAACCATCAGATGGAAAATCTTCCTCTCTGTCTCTCCTCTCTGTATATCCGCATTTCCAACAACAACAACAACAAAAAATAAATAAACAAAACTAAGGATACAAATTGCAGAGGGTGGGGAACATTTGTGAAAATAAACTTTCCTTTCCAACTATCTAGTGTCTTGCCTCTCAGCTTCATACTTAGTTGCCTCTTTCCCCATGATCCTCCAGCTATCCGTTACCCATCCTTCCTCTGCAAATAAATTCTACTCTCTTAGTGCCTGTGTTAAGACACATAAGTTTCTGTCATGCACTATAATTATGTACTCATACTATTGTGGCTTTATTCACTGGCAAGCTTTGCAAAAGTAAGATTCCTACCCAATGCTGTATGCCTCACTCCCTACATCTAGTATCTTGCTATTTAAAGTAAATCAAGGAATGTCTCTGAAGAACTAAAAAAAAGTAACAATTTGGGTATGGTTGCAATGCAGCTTTTAGGACTTTTCTCATAAGTAAGCTCAAAGCAGTTTCCTAGTGTAAAATCTAAAAATTGCCTCCTTGCTAAATTTTTAAAGTACAATCATCTGTTAGAAATATGTGAACAGTAAAGTCCTGTGTCAGTTGGACTTCTAATTTTTTTTAACATGGATCAATATATTTATGTAGTTAAGAATTATGGAAACTAAATGAAATGCTTGCATAATAAATAAATTGATAAAGAATATATTTACTTTCATGCCTATCCATTTTATAAAAGCAAAAAGGAAGGTTCACACTATCAATAATGACAAGGATGATCACATGTTTGTTTTAAGCATCTACCTCATGCTAGGAGATTCACATATTAGTTGATTAATTATAAAGACAAAATACTAGTTCATATATTAATACAAACATTATACCATCATTGAATTGTAGATAAGATAGCCAACATTTATGAAAGACTCTGCCAAGAGAAAGTCTGTATTACCAATATAATTCTCTTCTATCTTCGTTCATTCTCTCTCTGTCTCTCTCTCATACTGCTGCCAGGGCATGGAGACTATGTCCTACTCTGTAGCTTCAATGCAATGCTTACAAGTGTTACAATACAATCTCAGCTAGAACAAGTGGTGTAAGTCAATGTTGATAAAGAAATTACACACAGCAGGTCCATGTCAAGGTAACAGAGAGAACTGAGAGAGGGGGATATAATGCTCAATACTTACAGATCCAGCTCATTTAGATCAAATATAATAAGTTATATTCAGCTAATGAATCCCTATATATTTATAGGAATACATCAGCTAGTTAAAAAGTGAGAGTGCTGCCATGTACAATTAATGTACCTTGTTTGTGACTGCTTTAAGACTTGTTTTGTAGTTGTCTTTTATCTTGATCCTGTGTATAGTTTGTCTCTGCTTAGCCTTGGCCCCAATGTTCCTGCAGATGTTGTGCTGCTTTTTGAAATTTTAGCTATTATCACCGACTTCACATACTTCTACAATTCATTTCCTTGACACTAATACACTTCATTTTTATTTCATTGGCCAATCCTGCCTCTTAACATCAAGAATATTCTCAAGGTACCATGAGTCACTCTCTCTCTCCTTGTTGAGGGAAGGTTGATCCTTTTTCAAGCAATATGTTGAGTCATACCAGGGCTTCAGTTAGGTAACAGTGTGTGTGACTGGCACTGTAGTGTTAAGAAATGCTGGTTTCTGCCTACACTCCCATTTTCCCGTTATATAAGTTACAGTTATCAGTTCAGTGCTGGGTCCTGGTTAATCTTACTTCACTCCTGCAGAAGAAAACCCTTTAGGTTAACATTTAGGCTTATTGAGCTCGTTAACATTGTATCTGCTGAACCCATCAAGCAGAGCTAGACCTAAACCCAACAGGTTTGCCTGTGTTGACATTATTCCCACAATGTTCAGTAGACTAGAAATCATTTTCTCAGGCATTTTTCATTCACATCTGACAACAGCCCTAGAAGGTAGATGGTAACGATCAAACTGAGGCACAGGAAAATTACTAGCTTGCTTAAGGTCAACTATCCAAATAGCATAAAAACGTGGAATATATTATATTTCTTCTTTTCAATTGCTCTTTCTGCCACACTGTTTCCCAAACAAATGCATACAAGTACTTCTTTGAAAATTAAAAAAATATATACAAATATATATATATAATATATTCAAAATCATCTATCACCAAGTCTATATTGCACATGGGGAATTCTGTTCTCAGCTAGAAAGTATCCACCTTACAAAAGACTGGCCCAGACTTTAATGTAAACCTAATTTAAAACAAAAACAACACATCTAAAAATAGCTCAGTCAGAAACAACCAAGCAGCAGTCCAGGTGATCCAAAGCCAATTTCAAGAGCCAATTTTTCCTAAATCACAGAAAGCAAGGTAGAGCAGTCATAATTATTTCTATGAGATGATCCTACCACCTCAGGTCTGCTAAGGTGCAAGTCAATGTGCTTAATTGCTCAGCTGTGTATTTGCTTGAATGTAATCAACCACTTACTGGGAGTTGATGTCTAACTATTAGGATATTGGCACAAGAAAAGCTAAATAAATTAGAGAGAGTTCACTATTTATCAAACTGCCTTTGGAAGGAAAGTGTCTTCCACGTTCAGAGCCAGGAGAGAGTTGGAAAAGAGCAAGGTTGGAAGTTAGGCTACAGTTATAATAACATGCTTAATCCTTATGAGCACTGCCATTCCCTGTTAACACAGGTCAGGGTCCAAAGCCATTGACCTGTGAAGAAAGCTGTTTTGTCATTCTGAAACAACGGCCAGTTTATTAAATGCACCTATTACCTACAGAGGAAGCATCAGCATGAAAGGAGTTGTACTTGATGAGCAAGGAGGACAAGAGGCTTGCTTTTATGGCATGAATAACATCTGTTCTTTCAAGCATGAACATGACAACAAGGGGAGAAGAAGACCAGACAAAGCAGAAAAACAAACACCACTATGTTTGGTCTCCAGAGTAATATAATTGGTACCTGAGTGTTTATCTTTTGTTCACAGGGCCTGGTGTAGCTCTATCACACTTGGTTCATGAGCAGTAGCTATAAGAAAAGCCCATGGATTTACATGGGCTCTGTTGTGGCGTCCATGTGTCCATTTCCAACAGCAAAAAGGGATAACTATGTATTTTCTCCCAAGAAGAGACCTTTCTGAGAATAGAAGGGATGGGCAGGTCATTTCAGGTAATTGCCATATTTAAAAGAGTGGTTTTAGATGTGAAATGATGGAGCTTGTAAGATGAAAGGAACCTATGCTGTGGTTTTACTCTTAGATCTTAAGCAGCTCTTTAATATTTTGAAGGTTTATCAGATGTGACTTTCTTCATCTATTGTCTTAGCCTTGAGTTTTTCCTTATTACACACTTCCACCACTCCAAAACATCAAATACTATTTGGCTGGCTGGTTGCTTTTTTTATTTGCTTTGTTTCCTACATGACAGTATTTCAAATTTTCTTAGCATTTAAAACTACAGCACTCATATGTAAAATGTGTTATACAATACATTTTTTGTTCAACAATCTACTGGTACCCTTTGATTTTGCAATAAATTTTAGCCTTTAATCTTGCTCTTCAAAGTGCTCCAATGGCTTGCTAACATTCTATTTTCTCCAATGTAGTCACTTGTTTCATAATTCCTTCTAGTTAAAAGTTCACTTGTGTGTCCCTTGATGTCCTTTATCCTCAAGAAGTACTGCCTACAATTTGTGGGATCTGGTGAAAATTGAAACCATGGGAGCTCATGCTCTACAAATGGAAAAAATTCTTTACAGTTTTTTTCACAAGTGAGTTTTTCCTAAATTTTTATTTCAATTTTAATTAGTTTTAACACATTCAATGCGATTTGTAGATGCAATCCTAAGAGCATAATATTATCTTCCTCCCTCACACCCTTTCTTCTCTTTTTTTAGTTGATGAAATAACATATTTTAAATTTACATTACAGTAAAAATGCTTACTACTTCACAGAAATTTAAAAGAATCTACTAAAACATAAAAGTTGTCTTTTATGGCCTCGCTATCAACTTTTCACAGTAATTTCAATTTGCTATTTAATGTTACAAGTAAAGTAAAACAAAAAATAAATTCACCATTCACTTGTATTTCACTATTCATTTCTATGATGCCAGTTTTAAATACAAATAGGAGAGTACTGCAAAATATATGCAGCTCAGCATGATGGCTAAGTGGTTCAATCCTTGCCTAGCCTTGCATACACCAGGATCCCATATGGGCTTTGGTTTGTGCTCTACTTCCCATCCAGTACCTGCTTATGGACTGGGAAAATAGTAGAGGATGGCTCAAAGCCTTGGGACCTGCACTCACATGGGAGACCCAGAAGAGGCTCCTGGCTTCGGGTTGGGCTGGCACTGGCCACTGTGGTTGCTTGTGGAATGAACCAGTGGGTGGAGGATCTTTTTTGTGTCTCTCCTTCTCTCCATGGATCTGCCTTTCCAATAAAAATAAATAAGATCATAAAAAACTATGCATTTCTAAAAATGTTTGAATCAAAATAAGCCAATTTTAGTGTCCACAAGCTTTTTGAAGTACCATCACAGAATATGTACTTCATTTACAGAATCAGTGAAATTACAAAGCCTCATATTTCATGGCATAAAATGAACTCAAATATGTTTTTGACTTTATTTTTTTAAGATTTATTTATTATTTTTACCGGAAAGTCAGTTATATGGAGAGGAGAAAAGAAGAGAGAAAGATATTCCGTCTACTGATTCATTACCCAAGTGGCCACAATGGCAGGAGTGGAGCTGATCCAAAGCTAATCCGAATCTCCCACACAGGTGCAGGGTCCCAAGGCTTTGGGCCATCCTCCACTGCTTTCCCAGGCCACAAGCAGGGAGCTGGATGGGAAGTGATTCTGCTGGGACACAAACCGGCACCCATAATGGGACATGGCATGTGCAAGGCGAGGAGTTCAGCCACCAGGCTACCATGCCAGGCCCTCCACTTCTTGATATAGGTACATTCACCAACATTTTCCCACTTTGGGCTAGCTGAAAAGCAAGGAAAGACTGAAATGAAAGGGAAATCTTGGTTGCCCTAACTCTTTTCATTCTTTTTATGTCATCTTTTTTCAGTTTAAGTGGCTACCTAATACAGGCCAGTGATAGTAGTAAGAGAGGATGGGTGGGTTCCTTGTTTCCATGTTTCTTAGAACATTCTGACTTTATTTCTGCATATGTCAGACAAGTTCCAATCGGAACGGAAAGTGAACTATCTCTAGCACAGTAATTTCCACTCCAAGGCTGAACCATAGGTGCAGCATTTTGATCTTATCCTTGTTTGGAGTCTCACTGAACTTATGTGATGAATTTACTGCATTTCTTCATTACTAAGGGCATTTTGAACGATAATAAGCAGAACATTAAGAAACCAGAGATACCCATATTTTATTTCTCTCCTCTGCTCACAGATGCTTTCACTGTCTCATGGAACTTCACTTCACCAAGTACTATTTCAAGGATTCAGTTAAGAACTTCAACATGGAGATAATAGAGTACTGAGCTAACACTGGGGCCTTCTCAATTTGGGGTCCAATGTATCAACAGAGATTATATGGCCATGAATCAGGTCCATAGGTCCATGACATTTTCTCTCCCTTTTTTTTCCACATCAAAATACCCCATTTGGGACAGCAAGGACAATTTTTCACTCTTTGTTGGAGTAAAGGCAGTTCAGATCAATGATAGGGTTTTTCATTAGGGTAGTGATGTCAGGCTGCCACAGTGCAAATGTTCTATAAAGTAATTGTTTATTGCATAAAGCAGTCAGAGAGAAAGGGAAAGCAGAGCAAAGAAGGAGGGAGGAAAGGAAGATGTAAGGGAAGAAGACACACGAAAGCAAGAAAGCAAATGAAAAGAAAGTAAGAAAAGGAACAACTACTATAATTATGGATGGTGTGAATAAGCACTGACTTTGGATGCAGGTCTCCTGGGTTCAAATCTTGATTCTGTAACTTAACAGTTGTGTCACTTTGTATAAATTACATAACTTCTATTGGTCTCAGCATACTTACCAGTGAATTAGGAACAGAGATAACACACAACTTGTAGGGGTATGGTAAGTTTAGGTAAGTTGAAATATATAGCAAATGTTTATAAGAATGCATAATATATACCATGGAAGTGTCAAGTATTATTATTATTATTTACCAAGAGCTTGTCATTAAGTCACATTCTTTGAAGAAATTTATGATAGTCATGCATTTAAAAAATAACCATTTTATTTGAAGAACAGAGAAACAGAAGAAAAGAAAAGATAATAAGATCTCCCATCCACTGGTTTACTCTCCAAATGGATGCAACAGCCATGGTTGGGTTAAGCAAAAGCCAACACATTGGTTTCCCATGTAGGTAGCAGGTACTCAACTACTTAATTTATTACCTACTGCCTTGAAGGGTCCACATTAGCAGAAATCTGGGCTCAGGATGTTTTGCTTCACTAAACACCTGCCCCAGAGCCATGCCTTCAAAATATTTTTAATTATGTTTAAAAAAATTTTAACAGACACATAAAATGTTATGTATGTCTGGAATATTGCATGATATATGTATATGTGTATTTATACATATATATTTATGTATGCAGTATAATGTCCATTCAGAGAAAATATATCTAACCCCTAAAATATTTAACATTTCTTCATGTTGAAAACACCTCAAGTTGTCTATTCTTTTTGTTTTTACGGGGAAATGCACAGTGCATTAACTTTATCTAATTACCCTACTTATAATAAAATCTAAAACTTTCACTCCTACTCATATCTAGCTACAACTTTGTAGACATTAATCAAACCTTTTGCATCATTCCCCAGGACCTGGTAACAACCACTATACCCAATTAATACATGACAAAAAATGACAGATAAATGATATAATGTGTTAAGTTTTCTTTATTTTGAATTTTTGAATTATGTGGTACAATTTCATATAGACTGGGATTCCCCCACAAACTCCCACCCTGACAGATTTTCCCCATTTTACTACAATGGTACACTCCTTAAGGAATCACAATTCCATCAGTCTCTTATTTAAGTTGTACTAAGTTTTCTTAAGCTAGTTAGAGGGAGCAGAAAGATTTGAACTTCGGGTGTATCCTGAATGACAGGTGAATACCATCATTCAGTTAAATATAACTAATTTTTCCTTTTTCCCCTGATGACAGAAGTTTGAAAATAAAATCTATAGGTTCTATCATTTGCCACAGTTTATGCAACAGATGGGACCTTGGGAAACAGGAAAAATTTGTTTTTCCATGCTAACCATTTAAAATATGAAGAAAACTACTCTTCTGGAACGAAATATCAGTGCTTTTTTAGGCTGAGTGGTCACCCTATCACAATTTCAAGTTCAAAATCTTATGAGGGCCTGTCTAAAATGGGAACCAACTGTATCGATGAACTGTTAGATAATAACTGTAGCTTTTATCTTTGATTCTCAAAAAAGCACAGTGAGAGAAACTAAGGATTGATTAGCCTCATCAATAATAAGCCTTAATGAAAGGCATAATCCTTTCATTGTTTAAGAACTTAAGTTTAGGGATAACAGGACATAGTGTTTGCAATCAGTACTGCCTTAGACATCTGGCCATTCATCCCTATAGACTGATGAAAATGAAAGAGCCAGCCTAAATCATACTGTTTTATCATAATAAACATGACATTATTTTTATAATGGTTCAGAAATTTAGTTCCACATAGGCTCTTCAGTTGGACATTTTCCTTCCATGGCACTGTGGTTCACAAGGTTAAACTGACAAGTGGAGAGCAACTCACTGACATCTTACAGCAGAAATAGTCAAGATTAAAAAAAAATAAAAATCGGGGCCCGGCGGCATGGCCTAGCGGCTTAAGTCCTCACCTTGAACGCCCCGGGATCCCATATGGGCGCCGGTTCTAATCCCAGAAGCTCCACTTCCCATCCAGCTCCCTGCTTGTGGCCTGGGAAAGCAGTTGAGGACGGCCCAGTGCTTTGGGACACTGCACCCGCGTGGGAGACCTGGAGGAGGTTCCAGGTTCACGGCTTCGGATTGGCGCATCACCGGCCCGTTGCGGCTCACTTGGGGAGTGAATTATTGGACGGAAGATCTTCCTCTCTGTCTCTCCTCCTCTCTGTATATCTGACTTTGTAATGAAAATAAATAAAGCTTTAAAAAAAATAAAGATATCAAGCAATAAGTGCAATATGATCTAATTTTGATCAAGAATAGCTACAAAGCTATAAATAGAAACTATTCTGGAAGGATACCCAAGAAAATTCCTGTAGTGATATAAATTGTAGAAATTTATAAAATGTCCTTTGTAAAGTGTCTGTCCATTTCCCATGCCCATTTCTTGCCTGATGTGTTTGGTTTTTGTTTTGGTTGTTCTGGAGTTCTTTGTATATTGTGGAGATTAGCCCCCTATCACCTATGTAGTGTGCAAAGATCTTCTCCCACACTGGTGGTTGCTTTTTTACTTGTTGATTGTTTCCTTTGCTGTGCATAAGTTTCTTAGCTGAATGTAGTCCCATTTGCTTATTTTGGTCTTGACTGCCTTTGCTTTTGATGATATTTCTAGGAATTCAGGCATATGAAAAAAATGTCCAAGCTCCCTGGTAATAAGGGAAGTCCAAATAAAAACATCACTAACTCACTCCAATAAGAATGATCCACATACAGAAAACCACCAGCAACACTTGTTGGCAATGATGCAGGGAAAAAGGAACCCTACTCCACTGCTGGTGGGATTACAGGCTGGTCCAGCCTCTATGGAAATCAGTATGGAGAATACTCAGGCAATTGAAAATCCACCTACCAAAAGACCTGTTATGAGAGAAAGCAACATGTACCCCTATGTTGATAGCAGAACAATCAATAATCATAAAAATAAGGAAGCAACCAAAATGCCCATCAACAGAAGGCTGGATAAGGAATCTATGGTTCATCTACTCAATGGAATACTATTCAGCTATTTAAAAAAAGATGAAATGCATTTCTTTGTGGCCAAATGGGTCCAACTGGAAATTATTATGCTAAGGGAAACGAGCCAATCCCAAAAGGTCAGATATCATATGTTTGTCTTAATATAAGATAATACGATGTCAAGTCTAAAAAGTGTACCTGTAAATTGTATCTTATCACACTTCCTAGCTGTCTGTACCACACGCAATAAGATTTTGTGATGTAAACTATTAATCAATAATTCATGAGACTGATTACATATGATCACCTGAGCTTGTTAATATCCCTCTTATCACTGTTATTACTACTATCCATGGATAACAATGATCTAGTCCGTACTGTACTCCCATTTGAACTGCATGGGTCATACACTGGCATTAATTTCTGCAGGAAGATATGGCACACTTTTTTGTGCCACCCTAGTGTCACATTGATACCCCTGCTAGGAGTTCAACAACACCATGGAGATGAAGACTCACTATTTCATTTCTTTCTTTCTTTTTTCCGTCTCAACCAGCGGTGGACTGTACCTAAGGGGAGGTATAGTGGAAGCACAGCGGAAATAGATATGTCCATAAGCAGAAACAGAGAGAAGTATATCCTCATACTTGCAACACAAGGATGGTTTCAGAGTGAAATGACAGTTAAGCCCCGACATTGTTGGGAGGAATCTCAGTGGCAGTATGATGGGCTTCTGAGGGTACTCAAAAGACACCTATTGAAAGACTGGGGGGGGTGCAGAACAATGGCGGGCAGGAGAAGGGAAATCCTAAAGCCTATTAAACTGTCATAAGATAAATAATTAAAAAGGAAATTCATAAAATGTCTTTGCTTTCTTATATTTCACATAAATTCTCTGATTTTCTACAGTACATATATACTGCTTTTGTAAGGAAAAATACATTACAAAGATTATATATGTATATGTATATCTATGCCACTAGATGAATTTAGAGGTAAGTATATATACAGGAAATCACTAAGTATGCCATAAGGATATCCATCACCTCCAAAAGTTTCCTCTGACCTTCTTCAACATAATTATTATTCTGTGATAATAATAGCTAACATAAAATCTATCTTTTTTCATAAATCTCAGTGCAGTATACAATATTATTAACTGTAATCACTGTGGTGTAGAGATCTCCAGGGATAAAATATCATATATATATAATATATAAATATAATATAATATAAATATAATATGTCCAGGCAGGTGTGCTATAAGTGAAGAAGGATACTGAAATAGTTTAATAGCATTTTCTCAACTGACAGGGTTATTTTCTCATTTCCCAACACTCCCTTAGGTACCCAACCCTTCAAGTGTCCTAGTAGATCCGGGCATGTGCTTTTATTTCTACATAAATGTCCCTGGTATGTAGATTATCCTGTCTCCCAGTTACCTCTGACCAATCCAACATGGACTCTACATATACGTAGCTCCACACTTTGACTATCTCTCACACTTAAAGAACCCTCTCTGCCTGGCACTGGAAATGTTGGTTTCAATATAGCACTAGCCATGATAAGGCATTCGTTTGTTTTCTGGCAGCTCTAACTTATAGCCTGGAAGGAGGTATCCTTTTACATACATGCACACATACATACACACAGATACATACATCATCACCATGCTCATCATCATCATCAATATCATTACCCAATTAGCTCTAGAGCAATAGGCAAACACATAGGAACAAAAAGCAAATTAGTGCTTGCCAAGAGGTGGAGACATGGGGTGTAGGAAGTGACTACTAATGATACAGTTTCTGTTAGGGATGACAAACGGTTCTAAATTCATTTTGGTGATGATTTCACGACTCTGTGAATACAGGGAAATACTTAATTGTGTACTTTAAACTGGTGAACCAACCATGTGGCATAGGATATATATTTCAATAAAGCTGTAATAATCAGTGGTATTTCTTTCATTAATGAGAGATCAACTTGGCATCAAATCAACATGCCTCTTGGTGACATGTTGCTATGAACTTGAAGAGCACATATTGTGCTTGGTCTAATGATCTACAAACTGCTACGTTTCTAACATTTTTTTAAATATTAGCCTCATGTAAGAATTGCTTCTCACAGAGTTCCAGGATATTTTCCAGTCAATAGGTATTTGGGGCCCGGCGCCGTGGCCTAGCGGCTAAAGTCCTCGCCTTGAACGCCCCGGGATCCCATATGGGCGCCGGTTCTAATCCCGGCAGCTCCACTTCCCATCCAGCTCCCTGCTTGTGGCCTGGGAAAGCAGTCGAGGACGGCCCAATGCATTGGGAAACTGCACCCGTGTGGGAGACCCGGAAGAGGTTCCAGGTTCCCGGCTTCGGATCGGCGCGCACCGGCCCGTTGCGGCTCACTTGGGGAGTAAAACATCGGACGGAAGATCTTCCTCTCTGTTTCTCCTCCTCTCTGTATATCTGGCTGTAATAAAATGAATAAATCTTTAAAAAAAAAATAGGTATTTGTAGCTTTTATAGTATTGCTGTAAGAAGCCACAAGTTGTGAATTCCTCTACTGAGTCTACTAATCTCACTGTATATAACCTTTGGAAAGGTTTTTTTTTTAACCTCCTAGACTTGGTTTCTTAGCTATAACATGGGTAAATAATACCGTATAACTACCAAAGCTTGTATCAACTTTAAAATGTTGTGACAGTATATACATAAACAGTTGATGATTATAAGGAATCTTTCTAGAACACCACTACTATGTTTATTCTAAATATAATGCTTTTAACAATTCATTCCTTACTTCCCAGTCTTAAAGAGTCTTTGTCTACATACATCTCAGTAAGTAAACAGAATGCATACACATAACTCAGTGCAAACATTTGTGGATAAGGATAGTAAAACAGCAGTATGTTTGAGAGAGATACACACATACAAGGAAAAGAGTGCTTCCTAAGTTCTTGAAAATTTGTATTACAAAACAACAACCACAGCAACAAAATACTATATGAACCTATTTTTTTTGCTCCAAAGTAAGCTTTCCTAATTCTATTTTCCATGAATTTTTGAAGTACCTTTGTATATATACATTCTCATAGATAGATATGAGCATTATAAATGTGTATGTATGTGTGTGTATGTGTGCTGGGGTCCGTGCAGTGGATGTGGGGAACATGAAGGTGTGAAGAGTACTGTTCCATTGCAGGCAGGGCTGCAAGGAACTTCACACTCTCTACAACCACCTGAATGCAGCTCCACCTTCCTTTGCATGAACACTGGACCACCACGCGGAAGAATTCTAATCCATTCAGGCATTGTTTGCTACTGTAGAGTTGGCTTTTTACTCAATCTGAGCTTGGAGGTTAATGTCTTGCAAAAGGGCCTTTTATTATTCATGCTGTCTTGGCTGTCCCCCATGGACCTTAGGCTAATGAAGGGATCTGTGTTTAGGGTTTCATTTTTTCCTTGATCTTTAGGTTCTCCTTTTCTTTGTGATACAAGATTGAGTTGTAGAATAAGAATTGTGGTAGGAAATTCTATTGAGGTTTTAGGTGAAACAAATGACGGTATTATCCTTGGAAACACCCACTTAAAAAGTCTGAGCCAGAGTTTGCCTGCTTCTGTATAAATAAAGCGGACAGCTTTCTTGCATTGTCCATCATGATCATGAAATCATAGTGTTCCATTTTGTTCCTCTTTGCGGCTCATCCACACACCCTTCACGAGTTTCGAACTCAGCTGGAGCTGGATTCTGGCATATATGTATATTCTGGAATATACATATATATATGTATATATATATATATGTATAATGTATATATGTATAATGTATATGTATATATGTATAATATATATATATATATATTCCTAGCTTCAAACACAAATGCTCTGGCATATCTGCAGGACTCATCTGCTTGCCTTCTACCTAAAGCAAGGAGTTTTCTGCCAAGCTGCACTTTAGACTTCCCTTCCATGAGACAGGAAGCAGCAGCCAGCTCAGCGGTGGTAACCTCCAATGACCAGTCCTGTTGTTTGTGCTCACAGGCAGTTGAAAGCCAAGGCTGCTGAAGCTGCAGGAGACGTCAGTTCTGACACACAGGCCCCATTGTGCCCAATGCCCAGAGCCTGCGTGGGCTGACACAAGCCTCACAGACATGCTTAGTTAGGAAGGCAGCACCTGGACACTAAGAAGCAAGCCATGTCTTTCAACCCCTTCCTAGTTTCCTGAGGTGGTGGAGCTGGGGCAGAGCTAGAAAATGGAAATTACATAGGGAATAAGGGGTAAACAAGAGCAAATTTACGAAGTTTTTGCTTGAAATTTTTGCATTTTGAAAAGTTTCAACAATTTCTAAATTCCTGCTTTCCAGTGGAGGCCTTCTAAACATGTCAAGCAACAGTACATGGATAATGAGACTGAGTTCACCCTAATCACAGAATTAAGTAATATAGTACTTGCCAAGAAATGGCAAGCTAATACTAAAGTAACCCAAACTACAACTGCAGGATATTTTTCTTTGTGATGTCCTTGCTCCCAACTAAAACTAAACAGGTCTCATCTACTCATGTTGTCCATCAAACTGTTGTCTACAGGACTCTGTTTGGTCTGCAACTTTCCAACAGATTCAAATGAATTCTTGGTATTATCCTTTTTCTCACTGTTGCTATTCTCCCTACTTTTGAGCAGAATTTCTGATGACAGCAGCTCTAGTAGGCTGTTGGCTGGACTATTGAATTCAATTTCTAGGCCTGCATTTGTAAATGCTTTGACCTGATCAATATGCTTTTGATTTTGTTCACAGCTTATTTTGAAGTGTCAAAGCATTTAGAGATATGATGCTATCCTGCTTGCTTATTTTTGCTTTTGTTTCCTGAGCTTCTAGTGTACAATGCTTAATTCTTTAAAAGTGGGGAAGAAAAAGTTCAAACTTCACTGCATCAGCATCTATTGTTCTCAACTGTACACAGATATTTTCACATGGCTTCTATGCATGTATTACTAGCTATGCAGAACTGAAACTTGGTTAAGGATAATCTCACAGAGTGATGGTAGGAGGCAGAAAAAAATGGCAAGCAGATTTCTAATGTGATAAAGTGAACTTTGTCTTTTTGGTACACTACCCTTACAAGGTCTACAAAAAGACACAAAGATTGAAAGTGCTATGTGGAATACATTGTATAGTTGTTCTTAGATAGTCACACATTTTCCAGGCCCTTAAAAAGTGCTCACAACCTGTTGAGTTTAGGAATGGTTTTGCGAGTTTTACTAGCCAATAAAATTTCAGCACAATTGTCACTGAAGGACATAAATGTTAAGAAACAAACTTATTTTCTATTTTTTCCCATCCCTCTGAAAGTATGGAAGTAACCATTTAGAAGCTTCCATCAATCTGAATCACTGAAAGTAAAATCAGAATCCTGCTTCTGACCTGCAAGACATGAAATGCAAGCAGAAAATTAAATGCTATTCTTCTAAACTGATATTTGGTTTTTACTAGAGCATAATCTATTTTGTTATGATCAATACATCATGGCTGCCCTTGAGATCCTAAATATGACACAAAAAATATACATACAAATACTTATGTAATAATAAATAAAACATGCCTAAAGGTTCAAATGTAAATCTCACAGTACAGAAATGTGTGATACTCTTCAACTTACAATAAGATTAGGTTTCAATCATCCCAGTGTGTTTTGAATGTATCACAGAGCAAACATGCATTGAATTACATCTATCATAACCTGTATGAGAGCATCACACCACTGGGAGCTCTGTTCTTTGCTGCTGTCTCGCATCCTGAAAGAGGATCTCTGCACATGCTAACCCAAGTACATTTCTCCTACTGCAAAATTCAAAGTTCAGTTTCTGTTGAACGCATGCTACTTTCATTCCTTCTTAAAGCTGAAATCTTCTAAAAACCATCCTAAGCCAGGGAACATCTGCAGATAGGATTAGTGAGGGGAAGAAGGCTAAAGAAGAACCAGAGCCAGGTGAAGTTGCTTCAGAAAATACTAGAAAGGAAACTCAAAAAAATTTCAAGACGTGATTCATAGGAGAGGCTGCTTTAAGGAGATGATATTTTTTGTGGGAGAAAATAGAAATAACAACTGTGAGAATTTCTTGAACTTCCTCTCCAGGATGTTGTGCTCCCTTTCCCCCCTCCCCTTGCCCTTTAGGTCTACGGATTCTTGCTGCCTCTCCATAATGGCCATGTCTGCTCAATTTGCACATTTTTTTCATTCTCATGCAGACTGCTGTCCCAGAATAACTGAATCTTTTGAATATCCAGACAAGGTCTTTAACCAAACAACAAAATTGCGCATCCCTGGGCATACCCCAAAGCACAGACAGAACACCTAAGATGCTTCCTCTCAACAACGAATAGACATGGTTATGCTGATCTTGACAACTTTATTTTCAGAGCTGAGTTTTGTGCTGTAATGCTGAAAGTTTTTCTCTCCATGTTACTACCACGCTTCTTCATCTACATTCCAGAAACTTTCATTTCATCCTATTATTTCCTTCAGTTTTAATTTCTATCTTTACTTTAAAATTCACAATTAAAATGAAAAGCAAAGGCATGTATATTCGTCAGGCAGCTTCTCTGAGGTTCTTAGAGCCCTAATTATGATATGAAAACATGATTTCCAACTTTGCAGATGATGCTAAATTGAGAGAGAATAAAAACAAATGAGGAATAATTAGGTAGTGCAGCCAGATACAAAAGGATTCACATCATTTATGTTTCTGGACTAATGGATGGCAAATGCAGGACTGCACAGATAAACGGAAGATAATTAGCCCCCACAAAGTATCAAAATGGGGATCTCTGCTAAATAGCAATGTGCTGACGAAAAGTGGCGTGAGGAAGGAGAAGCACAGTGGAGCATGGGGATCGGTGATGCTGAGGACAGTCTGTAGATGCTTGCATCATGAAAAATCTCCAGATATCTGGCACATGCTCCTGCCACCCTCTTAGTCTGTATCCCTCCATCACTCTGTCACATGCAGGTATCCAGTTGTTCACAATGTGTTTCTTTAAATCTTCACATACAGCCTGGTTCTGTGTACCCTTTACATTGCAGGCAAGCCCAGCAAAAAATGATACCTTCCAAGCAGGAACATTTGTGTCAACCAGGAAATTTTACATGCTGGTACACTAAGGTGTAAAATCATTTAGGCATCTTTGTTTAAAAAAGATATATTTATTATTTAAAAGGCAAATTTACAGAGAGGGAGAGAGAAAGTTGGTGTATGTGAGAGTGAAACAAAGATTTTTATCCATTGGTTCAGTCCTCAAATGACTGCAATGGCCAGGGCTAGGTTATACCAAACCAGGAGCTTCTGAAACTAAACTCCCATATTGTGAAAGCAGGCCTCAGCCTCTTGTCAGTATCCCTTAGCTCAAGGTGTCTTCCCCTGTCCTCTGTCAAAAGGAATTTACTGACTCAAGGCGGTGACTTAGCTGGCTTTACAAGTTTCTAATCGCCAGATTTAAGGAGTCATTTGCTTCTCCAATAGATCAAAATCTTAACAGCTAGTATTGCCCTGGAAAGATCTGGGTAGGAGAATACCAGGTCTGGGAGAAGGTAACTGCTATGTTCATGTTAACTGCCAGACCAACTGGAGTTTACCTAGTCATTAAAAAATTCCCTGAAGAGCTCAGCATCACTAACCAATCAAAGGAAGGTCATGAGCTGCACTGACCAACCAGAAACTTGGACACAGCTCACCATACACTTCTCAGCCCCAATTTCAATCTTTAGTCACTTTTAAAAGCTTTACCATATCAAGACTTCAATGCCCTTCAGACCAGTCTGGTTCTGCAGATGAGAATGCACACATTCTGAGTTCTTGACTCTTCTGCCAGCCATTCTTTTTCTCCAGTGGTCTCCAATTCTCTTTGATGATGCTCTGAGGGTAATTCAGACTTAAGTTCTATCCCTAGATCTAAGAAGGAAATCCAAGTAGCCATCATATCCTCTCTATTCCCAAGTATTTCAGTTTGGGTAACCATAGACTTCTAGTGACATTCATATAACACTGCCTGAGGTCCATACTACCAAAAGAAAACAAACCAAATAACAGAAATTTAAATATACACCTTCAACTCAAAAGGTGTTAAACTTAAACTCGGAGAGAAGACCTCCCTTTCTCACCATGTTTGAGCTTTCTGCGATACTAGACCGCTTTCTAACATCCAAGCATCTTTATGAATGTTGGCTATGATGATACTCTGTGATGTCTATCTCATCCACTTTCTCACTCTTCTTTCCTTCTTAATTTGATTAGAGTGAATGTTCATCAAAATCCAGCTCTCTACTACTTTCTTTCTACACTGCTTATTTGAAAGAAGGCCCCCATGACTTTGCTTTCTGCTACTATAACATTTTCCAAAGTAAATTTTAACTCTTCATGATCCATGAATGTCATTTACATACAATAAAATTTATTTTACTTCTGAGAAAAACTATTTCACTAAGGTAATACTGAATACAACTTGATGAGTTTAGAGAAAAGTATCTGTGAAATTATTTTCCCAATCAACACCTTGAACATATCCATTACCTCCAAAAGCATCTCCCTGCTCCATTGATGGACAGGTTAGAAAACACTTAACTGCTCTAAACAAGTTTTAAAAGTATGTATTACAGTATAAGGTATAAACACTATGCTTAAGATTCCAGAACATATTCATGTTATATAACTGAGACTTTATAACCTTTCAGCAATATTTTGTTTGTTCCTTCTCCCTCCACTTCACCCCTGACAATTAACTTTGTATTCTCTGCTTCTATGACTTGACTACAAACATTTTTCATGTCATTGGGATTATGAAGTACTTGTTTGTGCCTGCTATATTTCATGTAATAACATATTTTCCTCACTTACATATATTGCTGTGTTGCTGCACATGACATGACTTCATTTTTAATAATATTTCACTTTCTTTATTAATTCTTCAAAGAAACTCAGGTCATTTTTATATCTTTCTGTGAACAATGCTATAATGGAAATTAAATCGGGGGAGTAAGAAAAATGGAATGTGAGAATTAAAATGATCTTTGCTTACAAAAAGCATGATAATGTAAATATATAACTCTAAAGACTCCATAAAAAATCTAGCAGAAAAAAGTAAAGAGGTAAGATACAAAATCAATACGCAAAAATCCATTGTATTGCTGTACAATAGCAATAAGCTATTTGAAAATCAATTTAAGAAAATAATTCCATTTAAAATAGCATAAAGATAAAACTTGAGAATAAACTAAGGAAGCTATAGGTTTAATTACATACTAGAAAACATCAATGAGAGAAGCTAAGGAAGACTCAAAGCTCACAAAATCTAAAGCAACCTACAGATTCAATTAAATTCCTATCAAAGTCCTAATGGTACTTCTGAACAAAAATAGAAAAATAATTGTAGAATTCATATGGAACACAAAAAATTACAACAAGCAAAGCAATTCTTGCACACAAATGGCTTTCATCCAATTCATAAAATGTGTAATCCTTGAAAAGCTACAAAAGGATTTCAAATTTTTCATTTAATTTACCTATTAACTTTTTTTTAATAAATCTTTTTTTTTCTTTTAAGATTTATTTTATCTTTATTACAAAGTCAGATATACTGAGAGGAGGAGAGACAGAGAGGAAGTGGAGCTGCCGGGATTAGAACCAGCAGCCATATGGGATCAAGGCGAGGACCTTAGCCACTAGGCCACGCTGCCAAGCCCTACCTATTAACTTTTGAAGTACCTTCATAGACTGCTAGGATAGAAAGTCCAAGTGCCAAGACATACAATGAAGAAATGATAGCCTCCTTCAACAAATAGTGTTGAGAAAATCAAACTGACATGGAAAAGAATGAAATATCATACACAAAAGTAAACTCAAATGCTGTAAATATTAAACCAACCTCTCATGTATTCCTCACTAAAAAAAGACCAGCACAAAATACAGTGATTAGTATTAAATACATACATTATGTATTACATCATATGATAGTAAAATACTCATAAACAGTTCCTTTGCACACAATTGTTACAATAGCTGTCTAAAAAATAGTTCTTTTATCAAGTTCCATTTTGTCTATAGTGAAGCTGTCTAAACAAAACCAGTCACTGTACCTCCGCATCAGTATTTTGTTCTTGATTTCTGGGAGAGCTGATGAATATAGGAGAGTTTTCCAACAGTTTTACTATCACGTACCATGTTACATGTACAGGGAGATTTCCTGCATATTAACTGGAAGTAGTGGAATAACCTGGGAAAGCAGCCAAGAAAGAGATGATTTGTTCCTCTCAAAGCTCTAGTACATTCTCCCTTTGGATGTCCCATAGCCTGGTGCTAAAACTGAACTATGGAATCATGCAGAGAAATCAGAGAGATGAGGGATGTAAGCTGAGATTAAGGGATATAAAGATTTGCTTTAATAATTTTGTATACTTCAGTTTACAGACTAAAAGGAGCTCTCCAGTTGCAACACTAACAAAAAATATACAGCAGGAGGAATATGTGTTTCTCTTTAGAAATGTTGTTTTATGAATCTCAAAACCCAAGTAATCAATTATTCCCCTTTTTTGCTTTAATTGTTAAGAATCTTGAATCCAAATTTATTACCCACTCGTAGCAACTGGGACTTCCTATATTTGAGATTTATAATCTCATCTCTAGCTCTATTCAAATCTTCACTTTTTATTTTCCTGGTGCTTTGCTTTCTGATGGTTTCTTAGAATTGCATTTCCATTATTCCCGTTATAAAGTTAATATAAAAGAATAAATGGAACATACATATAAGTCACAAAACACAATAGAGTTAATATCTAACATGTAAGTATGTGATCACTGCCTACATTTTGCCTCTGTTTATTTTGCTTTTCCATAAACCCATCTCCCTATAACTACTATGCGGAATTGCATCATTCTTTGTCTTTGCAATAATTTTCATCAAATATGTAAAACACACTTCTTAATTGTTCTTGCTTTGAAGTTTTTCTTTTCTGCTATACCATAATACAAGTGGGACTACTAAAAGGTCATGGAAATTTTAATTAAAACAATAGGGGTTTTATGCAATTTTTAAAAACTCCATGCATATGTAGGAGTCTTCAATATCTTAATGAGAATATTGGGCAGACACTGTGGCACAGAGGGTTAACCTGCCACTTGGGATATCTGTATTCTTTATTGTGATGCCTGGGATCAAGTCTCATCTAGAGGAACTGAATAACGGAGACTAGCAAACTGAAAAATAAATATACAGTGCAGTATGCATCTCTACTCCTGAATAAAATATGACTCTTAATCAAACTGTTAATGTATTTTAATAACAGGATGCTTCACTGTCTACCTACAATGTCATGATACACTTAAACAGCAGAGTGATGGACTTATGACTGCTACTGAAGCAAAATACCATTGTAAGAATACAGAAGAAAACAGTAGGGGGGGTAGGGAGGGTGGAAAATGAAAACCCTAAGCCTAGGGAACTGTATCATGAAAATTAAAATCAAAAAATATATTTGCACTATAATAAATTTATCCTTTAATTATACGATGAACCTTTTGAACTAACTTCATACATCGGAAGACTTAATGCTCTATTTACTCAACATTATGTTTCTATGACAGTAATCCATAATTCTGAAAATTTTTGTGCTCACTCCCTTTTCACTCCTAAATAATATCCCACAATGTGAAAAATTCATATATGGATGTATGTATGTTTTTAAAAATAACATACATTTATTTAATGTGTTGTATTTTATATAAAACACACATATGCATATTTTAATTGTGTGCTTTGTGTGCAGATAAATTTTAAAATGTAAGTGTATATTTGCCAATGTTTAGATGTTTGGATTAGATTGTTTCTATTTAAGGCATGTTAGAAACAGAAATATCGACAAATGTCCCATAAATGTTCTGCAGTGAAAATTTACAAGAAGGTGTAGGGGAGCATTTATATGATTTATATGCAAATATTACACAACTTTACCTAAGGGGTTTAAACATCTGTAGAATTTGGTTTCTGCAGTCCTAGATGCAGTCCCCTGAGCATATCAAACAGCAACGGCATATGTATTCAAGTTTCTTAAACTCTCTTATAATGCACTGACCAATGTAAGTTTTTCAATTCAAAAATAGCAATTGTATGCATTTAGGGGATACCACATAATAATCTGATACAGATCTGGCTAATCTATTTTAAGTTCTTCCACTACTATGGTGTCTTAATTATAAGCACTTTATGGTAATTCTTGATTTCAGGACGGGAAAGCCTTCTCACTACCATCCCAGCCTCACAAACAGCTAACTGCTAATTAAAAACTGCCTATACTCCAGCAAAACAGTGGTCCTTCTACCTTATACTTGTTGAACATCCTGGTTAGTGCCACACTGAGTCTGTGATGATCAAGTCAGTTGCAACTATGTTATTGTAAAAATGAAAGGCCAACAAGAAAGGAAGAAAGAAGGGGAGAACAAATAATTCATTATTTCTTACAATTGGAGCTATAAAATATATAAAATCGGGTTTCTTTATATTAATAACAATTTTAAAACGAAATCATCTTGAGAAATAAACTTCCTTCTTAAACAATAGCCTTAGGGATTGATGTAGTGAATTCACACAGTGTATACTCCTCTGTGCTTGTCTTCCTTTGCTTATCAGCATGATTATCAGATTTATGCAAAGTATTAATATGGCTATAGTTCATTTACTATCATAGCTGTCATAGTTGTATGGGATTGTATTTCATGAGGACCTCACATTTTTCTTTATTGTTAAAAGTTGGATTATTTTCAATTTTCTCTTTACTTGTTAATACTGATTTCTTTACCCCAGATCAATGAATCAAAGGTGTGCTAAAATATTCCACCATGTATAAAATAGTGAATGTATCTATTTCTCCATGTAATTATATAAACATCTTGCCTTATTAATTTTTATGAATTTTAATGCCCATGCCACTTTAGAATTATGTTATCTTCCTGGTGAGTTTATGTTTTTCAACATTATTTAATGTATTTCTTGATTTATGACAGTGTTCTTTTTGTCATTGGATTTTGCATTTGTTTATTTTGTATTTGTATTTGTATGTCTGTTGGGTAAGATATGAAAAAACAATATTCTTATCCATTTGGTCAGTATGAGTATTTACACAGTATATTTTTCCTCTTATTTTAGTTTCTATTTCCCTTGCTTTGGGTTTGCCTTTCTAAAAGACCTAGAATTCGTTAATGTTTTCTCTGCTTTTATCTAGTATGATAGTATCAAGTATAAATTGATAAGTTTAGTCCATTTATATTCACTTAATATTTTAGTAGCATTTGCTTCTATTAACTTATTTTTAATGTCCATTTATTCTACTATTTCATTTTCTTATCAATTTGTGTTGAATTTTCTCCTGTTCTTTGTTGGTTTGCTAATTATGATTACATTATTTTACAATCACCCTTGAAATTTTATCCTGTATATTTAACTAAACAATAAGTAAGTTAAAGAATATCTTAACCTATAGTAAGAAATATAAAGACTTTGGACTATATTAACTCTAAATACACTCTTACAAAATTAAAGGTTATCATTCCAGTATCATAAGCCTATCCATTATTATCATTTTATATTGATATTCTTAGACTTATACTTGCTTTTACCTTTTTTATTTTTTTATATTGTTTTGCTGCAATCATTTTGTTTCTTCCTAGAAAACAACCTTTAGAAGTTCCTTTAATGCTAATCATTGGTAAAAATAGTTTTATAATCCATGATTACCTTCCAATATCTTTATTTTACTCTATAGATAAATAATTTTCTAACCATGTCTTTCTAGGCTATTTTCACTATACACACTTTCTCAGTTTGGGTTTTGCTACTTAGTAGTTGGTTACCAAGAAAACTGTCTGTCTTTGTGGACAATCTCACTCATATTTTAAAACCATTTATTTACTTTTGATGGCAGAAAGAAAGACAGATTTTTTTCCACGCACTGGTTCACATCCCAAATGCGTTGAATAGCCAGGCTAAGCTACACTAAAGCCAAGTGTCAAAAAATCATCCATTCCCCCATGTAGGTAGCAGGGGACCAAGCACTTGAGTCAGCATCTGCTGCCTCCCAGTTGCATTAGCAATACGTTTCATCAGAAGCCCAGGGTAGCCATGACTAGAACCAGCACTTGGACAAGAGTTGTGGAAGTCGCACATGGTGATTTAACCTGTATCAACATTTGCCTCAATCTTTTCTATATTTAAGAAGTGACTTTTAATATTTTTATTTTTGACATTCTTCAGGTTCTCTAATATGTTGTGCTTTCTTTGTTCACATTTTCCATCACTTCTGGAAAATTCTTACCCTGGTGAGAATTTCAGAAGAAAAGAATAAAGAGAATGCTATAAAGACAAATTGGAGATCAGGCTGTAATTCATTTCTTTTCATAGCTTATTAGCATTCCATTTTATGAATCTTTATCACCTGTTTTTGGCTATTTGCTACAATTTTTATTTGTGTATGTTCTAATTTTATGCACTAAAACTCTCAGTCTGTCTCTAACGCCTCTTTGCTTGTACTGGCTTTGTTTTTCTTTTGAAAAAATAATCTGAAACCTAAGTGTTTCTTACAATCTCTGAGAGATATCATTAGTTTTGGTAGTTTCTTCTGCCCTCTCTTTGCTGTTTGTCTTCTCTTTCCTCTGTGATAATCACCTGATACTTAGACGTGATAGGACTATTTAAACGAAAGGAAATCATCCCAACAAGGATTTGCTTTTGTTTCTGCTAATGGCCAAAGCCTAATATCATTATGGATCTACTTTCATGCCCCTTGAACAATTCAGCCTACTTTTGAGTCCAATGTTTAGTTTCTTTATCTTTGTTCTAGATTGAAACTCATAATGCTCACACAACTGTGCTAATACAGTCATACCTACACAGAATTCTCCCTTTCCTCAACTTCCTCCATTTCATATTCTCACTAACAACTTGGAACCTCTTCTTGGCTTCTCATTGGATTTTCCTAACTCTATGAAACCTAGTAATGTGTGGTTTAATGCAAATGAATAGTCTCAACAGTACCTGGAGCACTACATTTACCAAAATGCCATTTAAAAAAATCAAAATAGTAGATACATATGGTAACACATCAAAGAAATTGAAAAGCTATTTTGACAAGAGTTTTCTACTTGCTCCTTTTCCACCATACCATAATTTCCCTAAAACAACTTATTTTAAGTGTCTTCTCCTTTAATTTATTATGGTAAACTTCATATCTCTGTCTTCAAACAACGAACGGAACGAGAATTGGAAGGTAACTTTACTGTGTGTAAACATTTTGAAATCCATGTTATGATAATACCAGGGTTCTTCAAAAAACTTTCATGGAAAATTTTATACTATCTAAAACCTATGCATAGATTTTAAATTTTTGTATTAGATAACACCTTTTAATTAATTTTTTACTCTTTGAAGTATTTTTCTGCACTCTTATTTTCTTATTTATGAATAAGCATTTGTTTTTACCAATTTTATCCTCTTATAAAATTTATATAAACATGTTATTAGGGGCCCGGTGGCGTGGCCTAGTGGCTAAAGTCCTCGCCTTGAAAGCCCCGGGATCCCATATGGGCGCCGGTTCTAATCCCGGCAGTTCCACTTCCCATCCAGCTCCCTGCTTGTGGCCTGGGAAAGCAGTTGAGGACGGCCCAAAGCCTTGGGTTCCTGCACCCACGTGGGAGACCTGGAAGAGGTTCCTGGTTCCTGGCTTCGGATCGGCACAGTACCAGCCCGTTGCGGCTCACTTGGGGAGTGAAACATCGGACAGAAGATCTTCCTCTCTGTCTCTCCTCCTCTCTGTATATCTGGCTGTAATAAAATGAATAAATCTTTAAAAAAAACATGTTATTAGGCTTGCTTTCTCTATTAATAACAATAGTAAGATTAAATAACTTAGTATACTTCCTAAACAGTGTGTGTAGCTATGAATTTTTTCATGTTTTTATTCTATCCTTACAATTAGTTTATTATTTTGCTCAATTTGTAATTTGGAAAGTACAGCTCCAATACCTTCAAACATCGAAAATCTTGACAGCATTCTGATTATTCTTATCCACTTTTAGGTAATCTTTATAAGTGGCCCTTTCATTCCTTTCCATTGGTTTACAGTCATTTAGATATTTTCTGAAATTTCTCATTGCTTAATTATCGCCTTTCCCATTTTCTTCACCTGTATAGCGTTAACCACTTTATGAACTTTATTTTCTAATTTTAGAAAGGTATATAGTGATGTAAGATAATTGAAATATGCATTCTTTAGATACTATCTCAAATATCCATCATTTATTTTTAATATATTATTTTGCTGTACTGTATTCCTTTGGCTAAGCACCTAAAATGTATGCAGTGAAAGAGTAAGTTTCAAAAAGCTGGAGGTCAGATAAGGCTGCCCCTAATTCAGGATAATGCAGTTTTTAATTCCATGATCCTAGAAAATACTGGGGTATTGATTGCCTGGGTTGGCTAAGAATAGAAACAGGCTCTTAGGATCCAGAGGACCTAATAAATCAAAAAAGCTCAGAATCCAGCAGAATGGATAGAATCAAACAACCTAAGCAATGAAAAATTTTAGAAGTACCAATACCACAGTGAAAATGAGGAGTGAAATAATGCACTTACGGAGAAATTTATGGCAAATATATTGTGAATTATTTTTCCCATGGCTGCTTTGGGCTGACAGTCACAAGCTCTCCTGCCTGAGGTAAAGAGGTAATTAGCAATGACCAGAGACACTTGAGCAACAACCTGCGGTTGAAGGAAAGAAGGATAAACCCAAGGGAAATAAAAAGGCCGATTAAAAGTTTCTGGCTTGTGAAATACAAGTTGCATGGCCTAGCATATCTAATTAGCTCCCACAGTTATAAACCTTATTATATTCCACATCCTGCCTGAGGTTTCCATACTTGGCATTCAACAAATTGTTAAAACTTCAAAGATGGATTGTTTTGTTTCCTTACCTTTGGTGCCTTGGTAGAGATGAACAGAGAGCTGCTTTCTACCTTCTCACAGGGAGCTGTGTTTTTTCTTTTTTACCATCTTGCAGAAGGTAAATACCAAAGATGGAATATGAACATGTACATCAACAACTATTCTTCTGCTTATTTCAGACAGAAACATTGGAAATGGGTGGATCTGTGGGAATGGAAAGAATGAATGGCTATCTCACTTCCTGCATTAAATATTTTAATGATTCATTCATTCATTCATTCATTCATTTAAGATGCAGAGCAACAGAGATAAAAGGAGAGAGAGATGGAGATGAGTCAATCTCACACTTGCTGGTTTACTTCTCAAATTGCAGCAATATCTAGGGTTGCGCTAGACTGAAACCAGAAGCCAGAAACTCCATTCTTGTTTTCCTCGTCGAGCTTTTTATGTTAAAAGAAATTTCTTTAAAACTTTTAATCGAAAAGGCAGATTACAGAGAGAAGGAGAGATAGAGATAAGATTTTCCATCTGCTGGTTCACTCCCCAAATGGTCACAAAAGCCAAAACTGAGTTGATTTGAAACCAGGAGCCAGCAACTTCTCTACAATCTCCTACATGGGTGCAGCATTTCAACTTTAGGCCATCCTTCACTGATTTTCCAGACTACAAGCAGAAAACTGGGAAACACAGTGCAGCAGCCAGGACAAGAACCGGCACCTATACCTATATGGGATCCTGATGCTTTCCAAGGGGAGGATTAACCAATTGAAGCATTGTGCCTGTCTTTTCCTTACAGATTTTAAGGACTGGAGTACTTGGGCCATCTGCTCTCTTCCCAGGAACATTAGCAGAAAAAGTAGATCAGTAGTGATGCAGTAAAAACTAGAACTGGCACTCCAATATTTGATGCTGTCACAGCAAGCAAAAGCTTTTCCTAGATTGACCTTATACACATTTTGAAAATGTAACATTGTATTAAGAAACTCCATGGCATCCATCCTTCTAGTACCAGATACCTACAAGGCAAATATAGACAGCCCCTCTGTCTACATAGCAACATAACTGTCCTTCCTTCTGTGTTATAGCTGAGAGCCTCTGGGAAGCTGATAACTTAGGCAAAAAGACAGAAGGATCTGCAGGTTTAGTGTTCTAACAGCTTCACCTGGGAAAAGACAAAGGAGGAAGGATGGAGGGAGGGAAGAAAGAGTAGTACAAACTAAAACAAGGACACAGAAGGGCAAAAGGTACTTATTCATTCAGCCATTCTGTACTGAGATCCCATTTTATATCAGGCACCATTCTAGACATTATATATTTAGAGATAAACATAATAGACAAACCCCATGCTGGAGTTTGAATTCTACTTGAGGAGGAAGAGATAATATAAAGATGAGTAAATCTAACATACAGTCTTTTCAATTATGATAATGGCTTAGAACACAAATAAAGAGGGGGCGAGGAAGGAGACACTGATGATTATGATGTACAATTTTTGATATGTGCTCAAAAACTCATCATAGAGAGAATGGTACTTGACTAGAGGATGAAAGGAAGTGAGACATTTTATTCAATCATATGAATCAATGAAGTAAAATCTAGCTAGGTAGAGAAGAGCAATAATGAGTGCAAGAGGCATGTCTGGCCATTTTCAGAGACCCCAGAGTAACTGCCCATAAATATTTTTTGAACCTCTCCTTGAGTTTTTTTTTTTCATTGCCTCTTCAATGTTTTACAATAGTAACTATCTAGAACGCTCAGCTCCATCTGGAATGACTTCACAAATGATCTCCATATCCTGCTCTTTATGGAGCTTCTCAGCCAGTCTAGCTACTACAGCAAATCACACACCTGTAGTCTTCCTCAGCATTTAAGATCTTTTTGTACCTGTACATTCCTTTACCTACTGAATATGAACATGATGTCAAGTGGGCATGCCTCCTCCATGGTACTCCCATTATTAGCCTTTCTCTTCACAACAGTAACACACAAAAAAGTAAATGTGATGTATACAAGTAAAATAGACACTTTAGGATTTGCTTACCGTATGTGTGTGTGTATGTATGTGTGTGTGTGTGTATATCTATATCTATATCTATATCTATATCTATATATATATTCCTCAGGAACTTACTGAATTCTTTATTTAGTGCAACATTAGGCTTGTGATTATAACGTAACTTGAAAGTATCATAGAAATTAAAAGGAAAATAGCTAACAAAGAAAGACGGGAGTAAGGACAGAAGGAGGAGAGAGTAGAAAGCGCCATTTTGTTCTTAAAATTGTATTATAAAATACATGAAGCTAATTCTCTTTATATAAGCAAAAAATTAAAATTTCAACCCAGGGCCTGGCGTGATAGCGTAGCGGCTAATGTCCTCACCTTGAATGCCCCAGGATCCCATATGGGCACCATTTCTAATCCTGGCAGCCCGGTTTCCCATCTAGCTCCCTGCTTGTGTCCTGGGAAAACAGTCAAGGACGGCCCAAAGTGTTGGGAACCTGCACCCACGTGGGAGACCCAGAAGAAGCTCCTGGCTCCAGGCTCCTGGCTTCCGATCGGCACAGCTCTGGCCGTTGCAGCCACTTGGGGAGTGAACCATCGGATGAAAGATCTTCCTCTCTGTCTCTCCTTCTTTCTTTCCAATAAAAATAAATAAATCTTAAAAAAATTCAACCCTGTAATCTTTCCTCCATAATTAAGCATTCCTTCAAACTTCGTCTCAAACTATACCTTTCCTAGGGTCCTACAACGTTAATGAATGTTACTTATTTTAATTTAGTTCTGTATAGGTTTTATATTATCCAAATAGAATATGTATGCAGGACTTGCCTTTAAGCAGAAGTTCTAAACTTCTGAGACCATCCTGCTTGAATATTTTTGTAAATAATCACTCTGATGCTGTCTATAGAGCATACTTGTTGCTATGGAATTATTTCAGTAACTCATTCAACAAGCACTTTTCAAACACCTATTTTTAAAAATAATGGACAAAACAAATTTGATCTTTTTTTGGTGCATATGAGAGAAAAATTATGACATTTGACCTTATATGTAATCATAATTAATATTGCATTTGAACTTTATTTTTCTAATTACCTTCTTATTTTCTGCATAATTAAAATTTCCCTTTAACTGTGATATTCATGAAGGATTTAATGTTCATTCCCAAAACAGAACAACATGCATAACAATGTTACAAAATGTTACATGTAACGCAATATGTCCTTTCATTTTCTATTTTAGTCCAGTGGTAATAATATTGTACATGATTAAATTGGTCCAAATTTTGAGTCATCATTGCCCTTTTGAATAACATTTCTCATTTTACTAATAAAACCAAATTTATGTCTGTGCCCTTCATTAATCTATACAGCAAAATGCTGGCTCAAGTTGGCAATATCATGATATTAATGAGGTGGCTATCTGACATTATAGGATAGCTGTCTGATATTGTGGCTGAGTTGCACACTTCTGCTTCCAGTCACATAGAGGGTATTTTTATATTGATCTCTCACAAATACCTCAAACTTAACAATATATCCAAAAGTCAAATGGTCAAGGCTACTAATATTGCCAGTCTTAAATATTGTAGTTTTAACTTTTACGTTACACTTATAAGCTAAGTTCAGTCAATTTAAAACATTAAATTCTTTTTTTATTAATTATTTAGCATTATGTGACAGTTTCATAGGCTCTGGGAATCCCCCCACTCCTCTGCATCCCCTCCCCCCTGGTGGATTCCTCCACCTTGATGCAGTATTACAGTTCAAATTCAATCAAGATTCTTTCCTTGCAAACATATACCAAGCATAGAGTCCAGCTACTTATTGTCCAGATGGGTTGAACAGTTTCTTGGGGAGACCATTTCTGGTCCGAAGTTAGAGCTGGTAGAATATCATCCCAGTCAATTAAGAGTCCCAATATAACATCAACAGCAATTTGCAACATTATGGAATTGACATGGTTTTAAGTAACCAGTATGTTAAAAAAAAAAAAAAAGCAAGTTCTTAAAAGTTCTTTTTTTTTTTTTAAAGATTTCTTTATTTATTTTATTACAAAGTCAGATATACAGAGAGGAGGACAGGCAGAGAGGAAGATCTTCCATCCGATGATTCATTCCCCAAGTGAGCCACAACGGGCCGGTGCGCGCCAATCCGATGCCAGAAACCAGGAACCTCTTCCGGGTCTCCCACGCGGGTGCAGGGTCCCAATGCATTGGGCCGTCCTTGACTGCTTTCCCAGGCCACAAGCAGGGAGCTGGATGGGAAGTGGAGCTGCTGGGATGAGAACCGGCGCCCATATGGGATCCCGGGGCGTTCAAGGTGAGGACTTAAGCTGCTAGGCCACGCCGCCGGGCCCAAGTTCTTAAAAGTTCTTAACCACAACCTATGATTAGATCAGTGACATTTCAATTTTAGTCCATATACAGGACCGGCTGCTATATACCTTAAAATGGCCATAAGGTACCATTCAGCTGTCTCGTGTCTATTTCAGTTTAGTATTTATCCATTTGTTGTGTTGAAGTATAATTTTGCTGATCTTGGCAGATTTTAGGATAATCTAGACTGGCTTGTAACTCTAACAAGACATTTGTCGACAATTAAGGTGCAGACATTTTTTGGGGGCGGGGGGGGTGTGCAGGAAAATCCTCAACACCATGGTAAGGAGTGACTAATCTTTGTGTCCCACCCAGCGAGGCATGAGCCAATCCATGCCAGCTCTTTCCTGTCAGATTCTAAGCTCTACTCTTTGTTGTTTGTGTATTTATTTTAGGTTTTTTAGTTTGTATGATTATTTGTTTGCTATGAGGGGTTTTCGGAGAGATCCCGATGGTCATTGCGAGGGAGGTTGGGGGTCCAGAGGTGGAGCCAGGCTCGGACCAGAGAAAGCTCTCCTCCCTGGTCCCGAAGGACGTAAAACATTAAATTCTATAAATTTCATCTCCCTTAAAAAAGTCTTTAAAATTTCTAGTGTCTCCATTATGACTCATCAAGATTCTAGTAACCATACAGTGTTAATTCCAGGTCTGTAGTTGAGAAGTTATTTTATAATCACAAAATTATAAGATTTTGCCATTCAGAAATGTTTAGTGCATGCTCCTTGCCTTTATAATAGAATTCATGTCCCTTAATCTTGGGTTCAAAACTCTCTAGAGTTTGACCTCACAGATTTTTTCCAGCCTTCATGTCTGCCCTTGGTAAACAATACCCAGATGCATTCATCTTTTCCAAGAATAGTTTTTCAATCTTCTTGCCCTTACTCAACCCTGAATCTCCTCTAAAACTCCATTTTGGTGAAGCTCCAGAAAGTCAATACCCTGGATGTTGTGGGCCATGTAGTCTCTGTCTTTATTACTCAGTTCTGCCATTGCTGCATGAAAACAACCTAAGACAATACATAAGAAAATCAATATGGCTTTGTTCCAACAAACATTTCATTCAAAACAAAATAATAAGGCATGGGCTGAATTAGGTTTCTGGTCACTGGTCTGCTAATCACTGATTAGTAAATCTTGACAATGTTGTTCGATGAAAATATGGAAGACATTTTTGCACTACTGAGTAAAGCAAAGATTCATTATACAAGTTGAAAACTGCAAAGCATAAAATGAGAAGTTGGATTTCATAAAAACTTAAAAATATCTTCCTTTCTAAGAAAATGCACAGAGAAGGTACAGATTTGGGGAAAATATTTTCAAACATATCTCTGATAAAAAAAACATACGCAATATATATTTGGAACTTTTACAAATCAATAAGGAAAAAAACTTAATTAAAAATGACCAAGACTTTTGAATAAGTATCTTATAAAAGAGATATACAAAACAAGTACATGCAAAGATGCTCAATGGTAAATGTCACTAGGCAAATGAAACATACAATCACAACGTCTACATGTGATTAGAATGGTTAAAACTAAATCCAAGTCAAACAAAATATAACTATGAGGAAAAAAAGAAAATATATATAACTGTGATTCATTTTAAACAACATTTAGCAAATATAAAGCTCCACAGGCAGATCAGTGGTTTCCTATGCTGCTGGATGAAGGCGGTAAGTGAGTAAAAAAGAATCTAAGTGAAATTTCACAAGTAATAGACTCTATATCTTGAAATATTTGGTGAGCACAAAACTGAATATTTGTCAAAACTCATTGAACCGCATATCTAAAAAGGATTAATATATTTAAATTATACTTCAGTAAACCAAATTTCCAACACAGCACTGCTCTGAGGAAAATGCTGTCCACCCCCATGCCTTTAGGATTTCCTCTGAATTTTGATACATTCATGAGCCTCTTCTTTACGTTCCTGACCTATGCACTGGTTTATGCTGTAGTCATGCTTCAACAATCAGAAATAACTTTCCTCCATTAAGTTTTGACAGTAGTATCCTGGATAATTTTTCTGAAATTTCTGAGTGAACTTGTGTGTGTGTGTGTGTGTGTGTGTATTTCTTATATTATTATTACACATACATACATATATTTCTCTAAAGTTTCAAATGTAGTTTGTTGAGAGTATGTTTGTCCACGCTGTGGCTAAGCAATAAATTAAATTCCTTATGTCTAGACACTCCTTAATTTTCATATATACTGAAGTGTTACTAGGGTGGCATTCTTTACCTGTGCTCCCAAATACTAAAGTACCTTTGGCTTTTCAGTTCATAACATACATGGGTTTTGAGAGAATTTAAGATAAGTCTTCCTAATATTATAAAATCTCACTTTGTATTTAACAACCCAAGTTCAATTACATTCTTAGCTACTAGAAAATTACAAGAAAACTTGAGGATCCCAAACTGGCATCACTCCTTTCACTGAAGAAATTTGAGACATTTACAAGCAAAATAGTTTATGGTGTTTCATCTTGCTTCAGGAAAGGACTGCTACCAAGCATATTATCTCAGATAAAAGAAACAAACTTTGTGTTACTGCATAATGAACTTATTTGCATGTCATCCATGTTACAGTTCATGATTAAAGTACTGTGGTAAGGGCATTACCCAATGGCAAACCTAAACCTAATTTACAAAGCAGTTAGGGTGATAAATTAGATAGGACAGGATTTACAGTTCATCTGCTCTGTCAATAGATACAAGTGTATGTAAAGTCTGCAAGCACTAAAAGTACAATTAAAGTAGGTGTTTAAAGGGTAATAGTGCATGTATTATATCTAAAATGCCACGTAAAATCAAGACCCTCAGCAAAGTTAAGTAACAAGTATTGATTTACAGTACCTAAAAATAGCAAGAGAATACTGCACACACTTTTGTCTCAAATACTGTTCTTTTTAAAATAGACACTACACTGATTTTTGTCAACACATACCTCCATTCCCAAACTAAATTGTTCACTATATCAAGAGCTTGGATATCAACGTAACATATTCAGAAAACATTTTCAAACCTCCTATGACATTCATTTTTCTAAGTGGCTTGGATTTGCTTGTAATTTTTTTCCCTATTAACACATTTTGATCATTTAGGAACTCTAAGAATTTTTTTTTATTAAAATGAAATAAAACCTTTCAAAACTAGACTTTTGCTGAGGAAGAAATGAATGGACATTGTGTCATAATCAGAAAACAAGGATATCAAAATACAATTCCATATTTATATATGTAGCATGCACCTACTCACTGATTCCAAAAACTTTTAATGACTATGTTCTATGTGCCAGGTAGTGTTTTACTACTAGAGTTGCATCAGTAAACAAAAGGTAGAACATTTGCATCCACTTCAGGGCTTACACCAACCTTAACCCTCTGCTATATTGGAGCCAAGAATTTAGATACATGGAATGCAAACACACATACAGATACACAGATGAAAGCATGGTGTTATTCTATAGATATTATTCATAATATGCTTTATATTTTCTACTGTTAACTTCCTTTCCTATCAGTACATACATACTTATAGTTTATTTATGAAAAGTGAATATACCATTTTATATTATCCTAATTTATTTTTAAATGCTTTCTTGATGAACATTTAGGCTGTTTTCATCTTTTACATTATAAATGATAGCATGATAATACATAAGCATATTTATAATAGCATACTTCATGATCATATATATCTATTTATATAGTTGTCCAATTATTTCATTATAGTAAATCACTAAAAGAAAAATTCTCTTAGGATATTAATTTAAAGCTTTGCATGATTTATTCTTTCCAAAAATATAAAAGGAAAGTATAATACGTGTGCTTCGTTCAAGATACAAAAATAAAAATATAGCTAAACCAGCAATTAACCTTTAAGGTTGCCATGATAGTAACAATGTGTTTGGATAACAACAAGATGATCAAAATGGTGCACCAAAATGAAAACAAGCAGTGGACCAAAATGAAATCATTTTCCACTAATATAATTTAACCTCGGAAACAAAAGCAAATTGAGATCTTCTATATATTTCAAAGTATTTAACATTTAAAACTTCATTTCCCCCCAAAATATTCTCCAAGTCTTTTTTACTGCAACATCAGGATATCAGGGAAGAACCATACCTTTTAAAGTTACCTTGTTTTCCTGTAGTCATTCTTCAAATGTCTATATGCCAATTAATTAGTAAAAAGATTTATAAAGCATAATTAAATTTGAATCAAATAAAAAACATACTACATGAAGTATTTTTACTTAGGTCATTTGATTTTCTTTATTTTGTTGAAATGTCCTTGTTACATATTCTATCTAGTAGATAAACTATTAAAGCAAAAGAAAAATAAGCTGCTAATTATTTGAAACTAATAAACAGCAGGCTTATGGTAAACAAGCATGATGCATCAAAATGGGCAAAATTGAGAAAAGCCATGGCACAATTAAAATATTTAAAATTGAAAATATTTATTTCTGATTATGAATTTAAAAGAAATCAGCTACTATCAAATATGTGAATACAAAATTGCTCTAACTACTTATTCAACACAATACAATGGAAACAGGGAAACTGTAATGATTAATGAGTTTGACTTGATGATCTTATATAATATGTAACACTTCTTTATTTCTCAGCAGGGTTATACTAGGAGAAATATATGATGAATACTTTCACAGGTATAATTTTGTCTCCTATTTCTCTGCTTTATAGCATCATTTGTTTCATATTCTACAGATTTTTGCTGGAAACAGTAGATTCTGAAACATTCAGTTCATTATATAAGAACTGGTTGCCAAGTAACATCAGAAGGATTGCAGCACCACAAGCATTTCATACTCAGGGAGAAGTCAATTGTGTCTTGGAAGACTTAACAGTTTCTCTACTTAGTTGCACAGAAAGTATTTTTTGAAGAAACATCCCTGGAACCAAAGAGCTGCCATTACTATTGCTGCTGCTGCCAAGAAACTTCCACTTGTGGTGGGCATTATAAAACCAAATAGTAAAGTACAATGAAATGCGGTGAAAAAAAAAATAACTGGCAAGGATCTTAGATGATAACTAGCAAATGCATGTTTAAGAGGATGCTGAAATAGGATAATATAAGACAAATAAGAGCAGTAGGGAAGCAAAAAAAGATCACAAGTGAAATAGCTTAATATATCTCGATAATATATTAGATTTCCTACCTTTGTGTAAACCTACAATACCATAATGCACTTAAATAGCAGAATGTTAAATTGTGTTTAACTGTTACTAAAGGACTATATTACTGTGATTAATATGGGGGAAAGGGTGGGAGGGGAAATGGGGAAGGCGGAAGGGAAAGGAAAAGGAGGAACTTCTCTACCTACAAAACTATATCATGGAAAATAATAAAAAATATTGTTAATAAAATATTTTTTGAGAAGTGTATTAAATAAGAGCTATAACTTCAAATATAAAATGAATTTGAAATAAAATGTAAAACTCTGAATTTCAATATAACCGATCAGAAACTGGAGGTGTAGTTATAAACACATCTGTACACATCTATAGAGAGCATATGTTTAAAGGCATAGAAGTAAGAAACAAGTAAGCGATAAACTTAGGGCCTGGCACGATAGCTCAATGGGTAAATCCTCGCCTTGCAGAACTGGGATCCCTTATGGATGCTGGTTTGTGTTCCAGCACCCTGCTTCCCATTCAGTTCCCTGCTTGTGGCCTGGGAAAGCAGTGGAGTAAAGCCTCAGGACCCTGCACCCATGTGGGAGACTCAAAAGAAACTCCTGGCTCCTGCCTTCAGATCAGGTCAGCTCTGGCTAGCACGCCACTTTGCGGAGTAAACCAGCAGATGGAAGATCTTTCCCTCTGTATTTCCTTTTCTCCATATATGTGATGTGTCTTTCCAATAAAAAAGCAAATAAACCTTAAACAAAACAAAACAACAACAAAATACCCTCTTTATGGGGCCTGGCCCAGAAGCCTAGTGGTTAAAAGTTCTCGTCTTGCATGCGCCAAGATCCCATATGGTCACCAGTTATAATCCCGGCGGCTCCACTTCCTATCCAGCTCTCTTCTTGTGGCCTGGGAAAGCAGTGGAGGATGTCCCAAAGCCTTGGGACCCTGCACCCACGTGGGAGACCTGGAAGAGCTCCTGGCTCCTGGCTTCAGATAGGCACGGCTCTGGCCATTGTGGCCACTTGGGGAGTGAATCAAGGGAAGGATGATCTTCCTCTCTGTCTCTCCTCCTCTCTGTATATCTGACTTTGCAAAAAAAAAAAAAGTAAAATAGATAAAAATCTATTTAAGATAAGGAATATTACTAGAACTATACCATTTGATGACTAAAATAGCAAAGAAAAACAGAACAAATTGAAGTCAATATAAGGAGGTGTCGGCTAAGTAGCAGGGTGAGTCCTCAGTGCAATGCTCTGGTTCCTTTGCAGAACAGGAAGCAAACCAGGAAGGTATCCTCTGGTTGTTCATTAAGGCGCAGGATCCTACAACATCTTTGCCACTGTACTGTCATTGTCATCCTGCTCCTATTGGTTTTCATGTAGATATATTGCAAATTCTTGACATTACATTGTCTATAATGTCAGTAATGTCTATAACGTTTCTTGACATTGTATTTTCTATACTTCAGCATGAATGCTTAGCATGTACTTTCATGACAAATCACATTATCACTGTATCTATTGCAAGTAGCAGTAGTCACCTAAAATTACCTAAATTATGGCTTATGTTCAAATTCCACAACTGAATTTCTTCAAATCAGGATTAAAGTGAAATCTACATATTTCATGATCAATATTTCTCATAAATTTTTCCTAATTTATTAGTGCCCATTCAGTCTCTTCTTCCATGTTATTTAACACCATTTTTCCTTAAGTTTTTCTTCTACTCTATAGTTTGCTAATTGTATCTTAATGGATATTTGTTTAGCCCATATTTCCTGCCAACTGGTAGTTGGTTCTAGAGATTGATTAAATTGAGGCTTTTTTTATGGGACTATTCGTGGGTCATGCTATGTCTTTTATTGCATCATAGAAGAGACAATAGAGACAATTTCAATGATATCAATATTGGTAAGTGGATCGAGGTTTTGCAAGTCTGATTCCTCTATTATGAAGCTTCCCATCATTTACCTCATAGCTTTAGCATCTTTCAATAACTTTGAAATGAATTTTTATGCTAAAATGCATTAAAATGGCAAATTTTGATTTTTTGAAAAAATATTTTGAAATTTTTATTAAAATACTGATTTTAATTATCTTACACAATGCTGCATATGTGACAATTTTAAAGGCAATAAATGGACTTTATACATCTGATATGTTATGAACTATTATTTTAATCGGTTCTGGTTCTCAAATTCAGAATATGTTCTTTCAATACTTTGCTCTTAGTCTTTTTTGCTCTAGCAAAACACAAAGGTTTATTGTACACATTTTGTATTTTAGATCTGAAGATAGCCCATCAAACAAGCTCTCATTCCCACAGGCAGGAAATGGTATTTGGAAATCACCATCTAGGGGGTTGTCATAAGTATCACTGCATTCTTTCCACCTTTTTTTCAGAAGCATGCTCATAAAAACAAATTCCAAGTCCACAATTGTTTTCAATTTAAAATTGCCCGGCTGAGTAGTATTCCATGGAGTAGATGAACCATAGCTTTCTTATCCAATCCTCTGTTGATGGGCATTTTGGCTGCTTCCATGTTTTTGCAATTACTGATTGTGCTGCTATGAACATAGGAGTGCATGTTGGCTTCTCATAAAACAATTGTTCTGGATATATTCCTAGGAGTGCTATTGCTGGATCATACGGTATGTTGAATTTGAGTTGTTTGAATGTTCTCCATACTGATTTCCAGAGAGGCTGTACCAGCCTGCAGCCCCACCAGCAGTGGAGTAGGGTTCCCTTTTCCCCGCAACCTCGCCAACAAGTGTTGTTGGTGCTTTTATTCATGTGGGCCAGTCTTACTGGCGTTAGGTGGTACCTCATTGATGTTTTAATTTGGATTTCCCTTATTGCCAGGGAACTTGAGCAGTTCTTTGTGGCCAAATGGGCCAAACTGGAAACCATAATGCTAAGGGAAATGAGCCAATCCCAAAAGGTTAAATACCACATGTTTGCCTTGATTTAAGATGATATGATGTTATGTATAACATGTTATGTTTTGAATGTTATATGTTGTGTATAAACTAAAATTGAAGTATAGGTGAGGTGGTCACAGAAGGTGGCTGGGAACCCGCATTTACTTTTAACATATTGGTTACTCATTACTATGTCAATTAATTCCATAAGGATGTAAATTTTTGCTGATGGTATGTTGGAGCTTTCAATTGACTGGGATGATACTCTGCTGGCTCTGTCTTCAGACCAGAGAGGGTATACCTAAGAAGCCGTTGAACTTGACGGGACAATAAGATACTGGACTCTATGTTTGGTATACGCTTGCAATGGGGAAATCTCAACTGAACTTGAGCTGTGGTTATGCAACAAGGTGGAGGAATCCACCATGGTGGGAGGGTTTGGGGAGGGGTGGGGAGAACCCAAGTATCTATGTAACCGTGTCACATAATACAATGTAATTACTGAAGTTAAATAATAAATAATTAAAAAAAAAATTGCCCGGCTTTTTATTTATAGCTTCTTTGATTTACCTGATTTTTTTTAACCTCTGTTTAAAATTTTGCTTCCTAAATGACATTAGCAAATTTAGGCACTTTATCCTACAACTATATGTTGGCATTAGAGTTTTCGAATAAAAATGTAAAAATTATTGAAAAATAACTCTCCTGTGTGTATTTTAGGATTTATGTGCGAAACAAGGGAACATACAGTGGTCATGGTTATGACTCTCATGATAGTGGTGGATGAATCTGTTAAAAGCCATCACATTTGTACAGATTTAAGATATTCAATTATTTGCACATTAAGTACATATATGAAGAAAGTTGTGAAAACAGATTCACTTGTATTTCTTTATAGGACATACCTATCTGGGAATGAAAATACTTAATGTCACATGAGGCAATAATTCTCAGCATGTTTGTACTACCAACCATACAGAAATTTGGGCTTATTTTTATTGTTCTTATCTTTTAGAAACTGATTCTTTCTGACAATGTTATAATTTAAGAATCCATTTTGATGATTCCAAAGTGAAAATTATAGTGTGAGGTACATTCACAGCTTCTGGTTATACTTCCTCCGCTATTTTTCCTTCTATCCTACATACGCAGCCAGTGTAAAAACTTTGCATTTTTTAAAACCTACACTTTATTTTAGAAAAACACAATCAAATCCAATCTTTTAAATAGATAGCAGCAAATCCACATTTCTCTTTGCCAGTGCACCTTTAGGATAAATTTCCATTTGGATACAAAAGTCAGATCAAAAATTGTAAGAATGAATAAAGTTGTTTGATCTTGCAAACTTTTCTAGGGGAGGTTGTGTCATTATCAATAAAAATGCTAGGTAAGGGCATTGTAGCACAGTATGTTAGGCTCCTACATGGGCCTTAACAACACACTCAAGGCTTAGATTTGAGTCTCATTTCCATGTGCTGTGCCATCCAACTCATCCAACTTGCGACTAGTGAGTACTCTGGAATGCCCAGAAGTTGTTCCTGGCGTCCGGCTCCAGCTTGGCCCAGCCTTGGCTGTCCTGGGAATTTGGGGAGTGGGCCAGGTGATGAGGGCCTTCTTCCCCTCCCTTTGTCCCTCTCACTACTTGTTTCCCTTGTCTCTCTGGTTCTGCCTCTCAGATAAATGAAAATAAGTAAATGGTATTTTCAAAAGGCAAAAGAGTCTCTTTCCACACAGCCTTGCAAACCTGTGTTGGGTTTTGTTCGGCAAAGGTATTAGAATCAGTATTTCAGTGTAGTTTTAATGATCTCTCTATTGTTGAAACTGATACCGTCTCACAAGTTAAAGTTCACATATATCGCTTTTGTTGTTGTTGTTGTTGTTTTCACGTAACTTTTAGAAACTCTTTACATGTTTGAGAGATGATTTGCATTGTTATTTGGAAATGAGTCTCCTGATTTATACTTCATGCTATTTTATTTTTGCTGTACAAAAGCTCTGAAAAAATATAATTGCATTTAACAGTCTCTTCCACTATTGCTTCTGTGTTTCTAATTATTAGAAATGTCATGCATTACATTTCCCAAGAACTCTATGAGATGAGGACAAGGGCTCTGAACTTTATTAAGGAACCCTTGTAACCAACACCCATGAATCAGAGGCCTACAACTAGTTACTAGTGAGTTACTTTGAGGGTGTTGTAAGTAATCCACCCCAGCATTTGCATGAGAAACTGTCCCCACTCCAAGAAAATAAGAACAAAACGAATAAAGAATTCAGCATTGTCTTTTATAATAAAATATTTTACAGGGAAGGAGAGACACAGATAGAGGTGGGGAGAGGAGAAGGAAAGGGAAAGGAATATGGAGAGAAAGAGGGAGGGGAGGAGAGAGGAGGGGAGAGGAGGGGAGAGGAGGGGAGAGGAGGGGAGAGGAGGTGAGAGGAGGGGCGTGGGGAGGGGAGGGGAGGAGAGGAAAGGAGAGCTTCTATCTGCCAGTTCATTGCTCAAATGGTCAAAACAGCCAAAGCTGGGACAGGCAGCCTGGAACTCAAGGCAGACCTCCCACTGGGAGTGAGACATGTAGTTAGGTTCCTGAGCTGCCCTCGGGTGCCTCCCACAATACTGTCATTCTCTGTTCAAATAGCTTCATTTTATACATTAGTCTCAGATTCATTGGAAATGGTGTGAGAAATGAGGTCCATGTTCCATTTTATTTTTATTTAAGAGGGAAATCTTTATTCAGTGGGTAATCTGCACAGACTGAGTCTGATACAGGATTAGGTTAAGAACCATTGCTCAGGGGAGCATTAGTCCTCTGTATTGCACTGAGCACTTCAATTCAACAACAAAATTCCATTCCCTAACAGCATAAAAAATTGCAACTAGTCAATCTATTTTTACAGCTATTTTATATAGTTTTTCAGTTACTTCTATTATACACATATATAGGACAATTTCTGATGAATTGGAAATATCATTATTAATGTCCAAATTTCTGCATATATTTACGTGTTGTTTATTCTGTTAACCTGTGTCTTCATATGCTAATACCAAAGTATTTAAATGATTGAAGTACTATAATCTTTTAACATTTTATGTGGCCTACATTCTACTTTCTACTACTTTTTATATTTGTTTTTCACAGCTATAACAATTTGTCTATTTCCACTAAACAAAGACGATACTAAAAATCAGAATGTTTATAGTTGGGTCAATTCTCCATTTTTGGCCCAAAGTTTTAGGAGGGCCTGTCAGTTTGCTCGCTTTCTCTCTCTCTCTCTCTCTCTCTCTCTCTCTCTCTCTCTCTCTCTCTCTCTCCGCCTCTGTCTGTCTCTGTCTCTCTCATTTTTATTATTATTTTTTTAATGAAAAGCATCTTGATTCAGCTTTCACTTTTTTGTTGTTTGCTATTATATGAAAGGCAGATATTACAGAGAAGCAGAGACAGAGACAGGGGTCTTCCACTCACTGATCCACTCACCAATTGCCTGCAACAGCCAGAGCTGAGCTGAGCTGATCTGAAGCTGGGAGTCACGAGCTTCTTCGAGGTCGCCAACATAGATGTAGGTCCCAAAGACTTGAGTCAATCTTCACTACTTTCCCAGGCCATAAGCTGATAGCTAGATTAGAACTGGAGTAGCCAGGACGTGAACTGCTGCCCATATGAGATGCTGATGCTGTACTTTCTCTTTCTCTCTCTCTCTCCCTCTCTCCCTCCCTCCCTCCCTCCATTCAGAGGCAGAAAGAAGGAAAGAGACACAAAGTGCTCACATTTGTTAGGTCACTCCCCAAGTGTCAAGCTGCAGCTGGACCAGGGACTGGCCAAGGAATGCTGGTCTCACATGTAGATGGCAGGAACTCAACCACCAAAGCATCAACAACTTCTTCCCAGGGTATAGCAAGCTGGAATCAGGAGTTCAACTCAAACCATTCTAATACTGTGTGCTGGCATGTCAAGTAGCATGTTAACTGTTAGGTCAAATACCTGCACTCAAAATTATATTTTTATTTGGGTTTCCATTAAGTTCATTCTTCAAGTTAGGGAAAAAATACATACATCAATTTAAGAAAAGCCCATAATTTATTATGCTATAACCTCCTGTCTACAAATGTAGTGTATGCTTCTATTTGCTCAGTTACTGTATTTCAGAAGAAATTTTAACTCCATTTCGGTGTGAGTTTTGTGCCCTTACTGCCAGGTATATACCTTGGGTTATTTTTAACTTAAAATAAGAACATGATCTGGTCCTACATTATTTTCTTGTTGATTATTGCTTAGGCCTCTGGCTATATTAATTAATGATTAAATGTAAAATTTAGAGTTACTTTAGATCTTTTTAAATTTTATACAGTGAAAAATCTCAGTGTAGACACAATTGGAGAATTATTCCCTACATCCCCACTACCCAGATGCAGCAATTATCACACTACTCTGACTTAAAAAGCAGAACCTACTTCCTTCTTCCTATATTATATGGAAGCAAACCCAAAATACTATGTCATCAAATTCATGGGTACTTGTATATAAGCAAATAATTGCAAAATGTAAACCTTATTCTCCCTAAAAATTGGATATTGTCATAGAATAGCCAATCAGTGATTAAATTTAATCAAGGGAATCATTGTGTGTTTGTTTGTTTATTCCAATCAACATACAAACTTTTCATGCACTGTAAGAGATTGATATGTCTTTTTTAATGTTTCTTCTTTTATTTTGATTTACTTTTAAATAAATTGGATAATTTGCTTTAGTTTCTCATGATTTTGATGATTGTATCCTATCCCTCTATCATTTCACATGATTTCTGAATTTAATGTAAAATGGTAGTTAATACAAAATTTTTGATTCTGATTTTTTTGTAAAAATAATTCTCCAGTGCTGTAATGATTTTTCATGAGAAAGCCAAAAATGTGTGATTGTGCCTGTTTTAAATAAAATAATTCACTGGGATTTTTTAGTTGATGCTATTCTATCTTGCTTTATTAATAAAAATGCTACAAAGAAAACTTTGTAATCTTTTTAATCACCCTGAATACAGTGCAGATAGGAAAGATAGTATAAATGCTTTAATCTTTCCCTTTACTTAGCAGTTTCCAAAATTATCTGTTAGAGTTTTAGCATGTTCCCAAGGTAAGCAATATATATTTTCTTTTATTTTCTTTAGGCACACGTAATTAAAAATATTTTATTGGGGCAGGTGTTTGGTGTAGTGGTCAAAGCATCAGTTGGGACACCCAAATCTATATTAAAGTGCCTGGTTGAATTTCTAGCTCTATTTCTTTTTTTTTTCTATTTAAATTATTTTTTATTATACTTTCATGATACAGTTCCAATAGGCTCTGGGATTTCCCATCCCTTTCCCCAAGTTCCCTCCCCCTCATTGGTTTCCCCTCTAGTATTACAATAGGTAGTCCTTCATGAACATTCACAAGTTCTGGCTCTATTTCTAATCCAGTTTCCTGCTTAATGTGCAGGAGCTGATGGCTCAAGTAATGGAGTCCCTGTTACTGACTTGGAAGACCCAGATTGAGTTCCAGGCTCCTGGCTTCATGTAGTCCATCACGGCTTTTGTGAGAGTGAAAAAGCAGATGGAGGGTCTGAAGTGGTGGTCTAGCGGCTAAAGTCCTCACCTTGAATGAGCTGGGATCCCATGTGGGCACTGATTCCAATCCCAGCAGCTCAGCTTCCCATCCAGCTTCCTGCCTGTGGCCCGGGAAAGCAGTCAAGGATGGCCTAATGCCTTGGGATCCTGTGCCCATGTGGGAGACCTGGAAGAGGTTCCTGGCTCCTGGCTTAGGATCGGCGCAACTCCAGCTATTATGGTCACTTGGGGACTGATTCACTGGACAGAAGATCTTCCTCTCTGTCTCTCCTCTTCTCTCTCTCTCTCTCTATATATATATATCTGACTTTGCAATAAAAATAAATAAATCTTTTTTTTAAAAAAAAGCAGATGGAATCTCTCACAGATGATTTTTTAAATGTTTGATATATTCAAATTCCTTGAAAATTTACCCATTTTTAAGGTTTAATTGGAAGTTCTCCAGTTTACTTTTTGACACGGTCCTGTTTGTGTTAATAGCTTCCTTGCTTTCTGCAAGGAAAAGATGTTCCTTGCTTTTATTATACATTTGCTGCCCCAAACCAGGGACTGGAGACTTCTCTAAGAGGCTCTGGTCTCTTTAATAGGAAATAATAAGTTGAGATCACAGTCTGATTATCTTAAGTGAGTACTTTTGTTTTGTTATTACTTTTTTTAATTACTGTTTCTGAGATCTTTTCTGAATAGAGAACTAGGAAACATTTTTATTAAGGTAAAATAGATCATGCGTGTATACCAGTAATTCCAATTGAAGACTGAATTGTTTTGATGTAACCTCAACACTCTTGCCTGTGCTTCTCCTCCATCTCATAAAAATACAGACTTTAGATCATATCACTTTAATTATTGTCCATTTTATACCATAAAATATCCATGATTCTTTCAGAACATTACCAATATGGATACATTCATCTATTTCACTTTGCTTTGGTGTTTGTGAATGATTTTAAAAAATATTTCTTCTGAGAGGGAGCTTTCTCTGGTCCTTACTTAGTTCCAAGAGGGGATCCCCACCCTCTCTTGCAATGACCATCAGGGTCGCCCTGGAGCCCCCCCCTCAAAACAAAACAAAACAAAACCAACAAACAACAACAAAAAAATTAGAATAAACAGAGAACAACAAAGAAAGCTTAGAACTAGACAGGAAACGATCAGTGGGGACTCACACATACCTTACTAGGTAGGACACGAAAATAAACTACTCCTAACTAGGGTATGGAGGATTTCTCTGCACACCCCTCCCAACAGTGTTCTATGCCTCAACCGGTGTCACATGCCTTGCTAAAGGTATAAGCCAGTTTAGACTATCCTAAAATCTGCCAAGTTTAGTAATAATTATGCTTCAACACAATAAGCTGCTAAATATTAAAATGAAAATAGACATGAGACAGCTGAATAGTATCTTATAGCCAATTTAAGATAGATAGAAGCCAGTTGTATACAAACTATAATTGAAATGTTAATGAAGTAGTCACAGGATATGGTTAAGAACTTGCATTGTCTAACATGTCAGTCACTCAATACAATGTTAATTAACCCCATAATGTTGGAAACTGTTGTTGATGTTATGTTATGGCGTTTAATTAGTCGGAACGATATTCTGCCAGCTATGTCTTCAGACCAGAGTTGTTCTCCCCAAGAAACTGTTGAATTCAGCTGGGTAATAAGATACTGGACTCTATGCATGGCACAGGCTTGCAATGAAAGAAACAAAACTGGATTTGAACTGTAATACTGCAACAAGGTGAAGCAATCCACCATGGGGAGAGGGCACGGGGAGGGGATGGGGGAACCTCAGAGCCTATGAAACGTTGTTATAAACTGAAATGCAATAAAAATATATATATTAATAAAAAATAAGAAAGAAAGATACAGCATGCTGCTAATATACTCAATTAAGAAGTCTAAACACATCTGTCATACCTGTTTCATTTCTTCCCATAAATTTAGACATGTAACATAAGCGAGAAAATAGAACTAGGAAGTAAGAGCTAAAAGGTGGAACTTTGTAGCAATTTCATGGATCGAGAGCTGGAAATACTCAAATTAGGAAACAGGGGAGAAACAATAATGACATTTCATGGAATTGACCAAAACAGAGTAAATACAGAATATTGTTTTATGAACATGAAAAGGGTGTGAAAAATACCAGTGTACAGAAAATCATGGTAACAGCTGAGAGTGGAGTAGGCATTTGTCTAAGTGAGATCCCACTTAAGATGCATACATCACATATTGGAGGGCTTGGGTATCAGTCTTTCCACCAACTCCTGTCCCAAGTTTTCTGGCAATACAGACCCCAGTCGGCAGCACAAGTGGCTCAAAAAATTGAGTTCCTGCATTCTTCTTGGGAGACCTGAATTGAGTTTCTAAGTGGTGGCTTTGACTGAGGCCTGACCATTATGGGTGTCTGGGGTACGAAGCAACAGAAGGGAGCTCGGTCTGTCCATCTATGTGTTCCCCCTCCCCCACTCAAATATATAAAGAAGAAAAAATTAAAGAAATGAATACAATATTTTATGTTAAGAATTTTGACAGATGTAAAGGTACTTGGCGCCTTATCTAATTCCAGAGAATATACTTTGAATTAGAATTTTACAAAATGATGAGACTAAACAGAAAGAAAATGGAAAAGAAAAACAGCATAGAAAGCTTCTTTGTGATACTGGATATCAGAAAAGTAGGAAGAGGAATCACGCAGGGCTGTTGCTAGCTTAAGAAACAGTCAAATGGATGTTGTTTTCTTTCCTAATACAAACATTACCACAAGGAGAGGTTATAAAGGGAAAAAGACAAAGGTTGCAGCAAACCTCTCAAGACTCAGGAAGAGAAAAAATCTGGGACAAACAGGCAGCATTTTGATTCCCATACACAGACATCCTGCTTCTAAGGAAGAATTATGGCACTTTTAGCTAATTCTGAGGAAGTATATAATACATTCAGATATGAGTTATTCCCATACTAAAGTTTAATACTGTCAGAGAAGCTGATCCTGTTTCCTATCCAGTTTCATGCTTAGAAATCAATCAAATTATATTCCAGAATATTTCTTTGATCTAAAAAAATCTATCTAGTTCATTATTCATTTCTTGATAATAATGATGTACAAGCCACTCTAATCTATTGCAATAGTAATGTAGAATGACTTGCCTGATCTTCTTGGATGCCAGAGGTCTGCCCAACTTTCTACTCTCACATCTTTGCTATCCGTGGTGACTGCCCAGGTGTGAATCCTTAGATGATCCAAAATCTTACAATCTCATTTTCTCACATTGCTGCATATAGGCTTACCTTGACCATATGCATAGGCTTTCACCTCCTCTCAAACCTTCCCATTGTGTCCTCTTGGAACACCTATTCCATGGTAAACAGTTCTGTATTCTCAGTGTTTTAACCAAACGTTCTGCCTACCTCCTAGCCCCAATCTGTTTTCACTACTGTTTTTTCTTTCTTCCTTCCTTCCTTTTTTTTTTTTTTTTTTTTTTTGTGATGATGCTTACATAGTTGATCAGGGTGGGAAGGGTCTAGGGTTAGGGAAAGTAGATGAGGTCACTGTTTCCAAATTTTCTTTTTCTTCTTCCTGTATCTGGGGGAAGAGGTGAGATAAGGAAAGAAGCCACACCCAGCCTCCCAACCACTTCAGTACCAGGGATGGGAAAAGGCCACCCGATCTCATCTCAGGATCCCTGCAGTAGAGCATGTTCGGAGGGGTCTGCTTAAGTGGTTTTGATAGTTCTGAAATGCTGTCAATTTCACCACTCCAAGGATGAGGAAATCTTCCCAAGATCCACAACATAGTCCACCTTAGAGCCCCTATTCACCCAGACATTTGCTGCCAACGCTTGGCTGAGTTACTTGACCAATTTGTTCTGTTTTCCTTCCCCTGCTATGGTACCAGATGTCCTCTCCAGGATCCAATGGACATATCCTTCATGTACATCTGGGCACAATGTCCACTGCTCCATTTAAGCCACTGAGGAGGTATAGTTCGGACACACACACACTGCGTGGCCAGTCCACAGATCCTGTACTTCTCCCCATGATTGGAGTTCTGAGCCCAGTGGTTCAGTTGTGGGGATCCTCAAAGAATCCTCGTTAGAGGTGATCCCAGACCTGACTCTGTGTGTGCTTGTCAGTATGGGGTCTGGCTATGTCTGTGCATCACCAGTGTTGGCCAATGCATAAACTGGTAGCTGCAATTGCTGGGTCAGGTCTGTTTCCGGCCCCATCTCTTATCCAAACCAATGGATGCTATGGCCCAGACCAACCTAGCTCACTACACTCTTGCCCCTCACATACACCAGTGGGAACAATACCCTAGTTGGAGTAATCTCCCTAGAACCCCATTAGGCTCACACCCAGCGCTGGTTCCAGTACTTGCCAGCATGTGCAAGCAGATTGGTCCAGTCTGTCCCACACACCATTCAGTGTTCATACATATCAATGGGCACTGGAGTCCAGTTCAAACCAACTGATCCCACGATCTAGCCCACCCATGCTGGTGGGTGCCACCACTTGTCTAGCCAGACCCTCCACTAGCCCTGGTTCTCATGCTCACCAGTGGGAATTGCAGCCCATCAGAGGGGTGCCCACAGTTTCCCTACTAGGTCCATTCCAAATCCCAGTTCATGCTTTCTCTAGGTGGTTCTGCAGTCTAGCTTGACAGGCTTGCCCCATTCCCAGCATTTGCCATCTGATGCTGCAGCAAAGCCCAACCTGTCTATACTTACTCCGGCTCATGCTTGAATTAGTGGGTACAGTCGGTGACCCCAGACTGACTCTCCCCCAACCCAACTCATATGCAGGCCAACCGGTATTGTAGCCCTACTTACCTTGGTATGCTCCTGATTCCAGTTTTCATGTTTTTGGGGGTTTGTTTGTTTGTTTGTTTTTTAACTACCTTTCCTTTTCCATTTCTGACAACTCTTCTTTTGAGACTATGTTGTCCTATCGAATCCGTCATTCACTAACATCTTATCTTGTGTCAGTTTCTCAGTTTGGTTTGGAGCTACTTTGTAGGTCACCAAAAAGAACTGCACATACATTTCCTAAGTTAAAATATGGCAATAGAGGTCACTGAAGTTAGTTTGGAAAATTAATTCAGATGATGCAGTGTCTATTGTCCAGTCCACTAAAAAATGTTTAATTCCCATCTCCTCTCTATTTCCAAACTTTTCTTTCCATAAAATAAGGCAAATACCTATTCTTTAGAAGATGAAAATGTGACATCAGCAGACCTCAGTATATGAGGGAATTAATTAGCACTCCTTCATTCCACACTTTCAAACTTCTCTGATGCCAGGTTGGTGAAGTGGTAAAGGGCCAAGGAGAAATATTTTACACTGCAATCTATATGATCTCTGGTGAGGCTGCTGACTCAGCTCTGCACTGCACCACAACAGCGGGAACAAACACATAAACATATGAGCTGAGATATTACTCAGCTGTAAAAAAAATGAAATCCTGACTTGTTGGTTGCAGTTGGAGATCGTCATGCTTAGTTAGAAGAGCCAAACCCAGAAGACAAATGTTACATTTTTCTCTGGTTTGATAGAGTATATAATTTACCATGTTAGAGTGAAATTGATATCCCTTAATTTAATTATTATTTAGAGCCCTTGTCTATATTTTTGCTGAGCTAATCTTCTTTTTTGAAGTCTTAGCAGAACACTAAGTCTTTCACTATAAAATATACTTTAAAGTGTCACCTCAAAAAAGTTGAAAGAGAGAAAGAGGAAAGTATCATTATATTACTCTTTATATTAGTAAAAATGTACATAAAAGAGAAAAAAACTGCATGAATGTATGTGTCATTGCAACTTTAATTATGGGTATATACACTTAATTTTCAAGTAATTTTTATATTTCACAAAATATTCTTTGATTTTATTCAACCAGTTAAAATATAAAATTTTTTTCAGGTCAGAGGACATACAAAAAAGCATGTGGAAAGTTTGATTTTTGCCATTGACTATAGTTTGTTGATACTTAGTTTAATGCTACACTTAGAAACACATTAGGATAGACCTGTTATATTCAACCATATTTTAAAACCTAGACTTACTTTTTTTTCAAAGAATACCTAGCATGATAACTATTTTTCAACAGAATTTTTGTTACTGAAGTGAAGATGTGGGTCTAATCTTCAAATATCTCACTAATTCTTCAAATATCTACCTCACTCCCTCTCTCTCTCTCTCACACACACACACACAATTTCTTGCAAGTGTTTTATATGATATATTTTTGCAAGCCACAAAATGAAACATTAAAATAAATACAATTTTACACTAGATGACTCCATTTGAAGTAAAAAAATCTTAATAACAAAAACATAGGGATCATTAATGGAAAGAATTCTTCAAAGACTACCCATTCTTCATGTATTTTTCCACAATGTACGTTTTATTTAGGCTTTGAGACAGGTGTCTCTCAACTCAACATTTATCTGGTACATCTCTACCACTTGAACAGTGTAGATTATTTCTCATGTCTACATGATGATTTGAGCCTCTCTTTCCTGTCTTAGCTGCACTAATTTCTGCCTTAAGGATTTGTCTATGCGCTGGTCCTGAGCAAACAGCACACCCAGTTCTTAGTCACAATGCTACCTCAGATCCATCAATGTAATACCCAGATATGAATTATGACAAATGTTCTATACTCTAATCAATTCAGTGAAAAGAAAATTCATCAAAGCAAAATCCCCAAGCAGACATCCGGGAAACAGTATTAAATGTCAGATTACATTAATAAAGGATGTAAGGACGAAAACATTTAGTCACCCTGCTATGTGTCCCATGCCGGGCTAATCATTCATTCTAGAATTAACAAAAAATTGACATGTATTTTTATGAATGGTTTAAATTGCAATGCAATCTTAAGGAAAAAAATCTGAGTGGTTGGGCCTGGTGCAATAGCGTTGTGGTGAAAGTCCTTGCCTTGCACGCCCCAGGATCCCATATGGGTGCCGGTTCTAATCCCGGCAGCCCTGCTTCCCATCCAGCTCCCTGCTTGTGGCCTGGGAAAGCAGTCGAGGACAGCCCAGAGCCTTGGGACCCTGCACCATGTGGGAGACCCAGAAGAGCTCCTGGTTCCCGGCTTCGGATTGGCTCAGCTATGGCCATTGTGGCCACTTGGGGAGTGAACCATCGGACAGAAGATCCTCCTCTCTGTCTCTCCTCCTCTCTGTATATCTGCCTTTACAATAAAAACAAATAAATCTTGAAAAAATATGAGTGATTTATCTAAGTGCTTCCCTTCTGGATAAAATATTGGGTGTTCCTTTATCCATGAAGCTCTGTTGACATTTTCTAGGAAGGGTGAGATAAATGGAAAAGACACAGATCTAAGAAAAATCATTTAATAGACACGAGACAGCTGAATGGTACCTTATAGCCATTTTAAGGTATATAGCAGCTGGTCCTGTATATAAACTAAAATTGAAATGTCAATGAGCTAATCATAGGTTGTGGTTAAGAACTTGTTTCTTTTTTTTTTTTTTAACATACTGGTTACTCAAAACCATGTCAATTCCATAATGTTGCAAATTGCTGTTGATGTTATATTGGGACTTAATTGACTGGGATGATATTCTACCAGCTCTAACTTCGGACCAGAGATATTCTCCCCAAGAAACTGTTCAACCCATCTGGACAATAAGTAGCTGGACTCTATGCTTGGCATATGTTTGCAAGGAAAGAATCTTGATTGAATTTGAACTGTAATACTGCATCAAGGTGGAGGAATCCACCAAGGGGAGGGGGCGTGTGGGGGGGTGGGGGAATTCCCAGAGCCTATGAAACTGTCACATAATGCAAAATAATTAATAAAAAAAAAAAGAAAAATCATTTAAGAAAAGCCACAAAATATTCCCTCTGGTATCTGGAAAAGCCAAACTGCTTTTGTTGCTTAATACTGAGTACCATATCAGAATTTGATAGAAGGAACACATTCCTTGTTTTGGAAAACACATTGACATGACTATGACGCTCAATAACCTATTACACATTTTATGAGTGATCAAAGAAAAGATCTCTAAGGCTCCAATCACAAATGGAAATGTTGATTTGGTCAGTATACATTGCACATAGGTATTAAAAGTGTTATGCTGTATCCCATAAATATGGATAATTATTATCACTAAAAATGGAAAAAATGAAAATGAATGTAGGCATTGGAAAGAGAAATATAAATATTTGTATTACAAAGCTCATACTCTATCACTAAGACTAGCTTAAAGATCAAGAGATCTTTCTATATATATAATCCAAATTTCATGACTGGGAGCCCATCTGTGGCAAGTGAAGATGTTATTTTTGTTTTGAAAATAAAGCCAACAAAACACTTACGCATCAAACATATTTTGAAAGGACATACAAAATAATATTAGTTTCATTAGATCAGGAAGTTATGGTGGTTATTTGCTTGTGTTTTTGAAATTTTCTATAATATTTGATCAGGAAAAAATATAACCAGTAATAAATAGTTAATACTTGGAAATCACCCATCAACTTCTAGAAAACTTAGGTACTTCATGATTTTATCAATATTCATATCCATTTGCATGAGGAAACCCAAATATGAACTTATACACACGATAAAAGGTAAAAGAAAATGCCCACATGTACCAATGGGAATATCATCCGCCTACCACAATTACGTCATAGGAGAAGGATTTCAGGACATTGTTACAAATAAGAAATCGCTTATAAAGCTGCCAAAGGTGACCTTAATTGTTTAGTCATGTTCTAATCAGAACATTATTCCACTTTCATTTGCTAAGTATAGTAGCTATGTGTTTAGTCATGTTTAAAGAGGTAGTGGTTGCTCATTTTCATCTACAATCTTTCCTTTAGGCTGTGATTAAGATTTCATGGAGTTTGCAAAATGTGTGTCCCCTAGACCTTTCAAAATAAGAGGCAAGAACAAAGACTGTTTGATGTTCAATGTCAGGAAGGACAATTCACCTAGCTGAGCCACAGCCCAGGAACAAGGCCTGTTATTATGATGGCACTTAATAACAAATATGCTAATTTCGGATTTATATTGACTGCCCATATAAGTGAAGCATGCATAATGGAATTTATTTATACACTGACAATGTTTGATAATATTGTATTGATTCAAAAAATAAGATAGGGCCAGCATTATTCTTTATGGCATAATATCCAATACTGACATTTTAGTTTGAATCAGCTAGCAAGTTTTTGCAAACTGTGAGTTAGCTATTATAAACTTTCCTTTGTGTCTCTAAAAAAGTAAACCACAGAGCATGTATTTAGCCAAGTAGTTAAGATGGCTGCATCTCACATAGCAGTGTCCAAGTTCAAACACTGACCCCAGCCCCTGACTTTCTGGTAATGTATGTATACTCTGAGTGACAGCAGTGATGTTTCAAGTAATTGCATACCTGCTAGCCATGGGGGAAACTTAATTGAGTTTCGAGGTCCAAGACTCAGTCCTTGGCCTTGGCCTTGCTCCGTCATTGTACAAGGTATCTAGAAAGTGAACCAAAAAATAGGTGATCAGTTTCTGAGTCGCCATCTCTGTGTCTCTTTTTTTGTTGCTCAATAAACAAATTAAAAAATAAAAAATGTGCTAAGAAAAAGTATGGTTATTCTGATCTTTCTTATCTTTGAACACAGAATTGCTTTATCTTCCTATGATTTTATATCACTTATTTCTGCCAAAGGTATTAGTGAGAATTCCAGTCACCTGTATTTTTCTGATAGTTTTTTAATGCTCAGTGCATTAAAAAATCTGGTTACTTAATGAAAAGTCAGCTAAAATTTTCGCCTATATATTAGAGAATGAAATGATATGAGGTTTGCCTAGAAAATCATTTGTGGACTTAAAGTAATTAAATCTGAGGAGAAAATCAAATAGTATTAGGACAGGCTGCACATACACTTTCATAAAATCACAGAATATCTGCTTTGGAAATGATCTTAAAGTAAGGTTAGTTCAATCTGTTACTAGTCTCTGAGTACCTTTAAGAACTTCTCTATTAATCTCTATGTCATCCTTGAACTATTTCAAGGAATAGACTCTGTAATAGTTTTAGAAGCAATTCTTGAAATATGAGATACTATGTTACATATATACTTGTTTATATAAAATATTACTTCAGATGTGTTTATTGATTCTTACCTTTGTTTATTTTTAGTCATTTGAAAGACAAGAGACAGAGATGAGATGAGGCCAGAACAGATAAGACAGAAGAAAGGAGGGAGTGGGAGAGAAAGGCGGAGAGTGAAACACAGAAAGAGAAAGTATGTGTGTGTGTGTGTGTGTGTGCGCGTGCATGAGAGAGAGAGAGAGAGAGAGAGAGAGAGAGAGAGAGAGAGAGAGAGAGAGAGAGAGAGAATGAATGAATATAAATGAACCTTCTATATATTGGCTCACTCCTCAAATGCCTGGGCCAGGCTGCAGCCAGGAGCCTGGAACTGCATCAACATCTCTCATACAGAGGGCATGAGTCCAGGTATTTAAGCCATCCTCTTTTGCTTCTCAGGGAGCATTAGCAATAAGCTGAATTGTAAACAGAGAATGCAAGACTAGGATCAGGCACTCCAACATGAGTATGGAAGTACCAAGTGGCATTTACTTACTGCTCCAAACACCTGCATCCCTTTGTCACTCAGATAAAGGATGTGGGCTCCCAAGGTGGTGACCGACCCCAGGTGCCCAACTTTACTTGTTCTTTCCCAGTAATATGTTACTGAGCAAATGTTTTCCTGGTTTCTTTACACATATTCCATTTAAAAACAATTTGACAGAACTTAGAAGATTCAGAGTTTACCTCCTTTATGATCATTAAAATGAACTAATTAAATGATAGCAAAGACCCTAGTATCTAGGACGCACTCAAGGTCCTCAAACATAACAAACCTCTAATGAATCATCATCTTAACCCTTCAGGTTTATTTCAACAACTTGTGTTTAGTCCAAGCAAGTCAACTCAAATAAGCACATAATGTCTTGCCAAAGTTGAGTTCTATAAAAGTGGATAGTGTTTTAAGAAAGACACATTTTTTTAAATGCACACAGTGCTCCATACTTCGTATTGTGTAGGAAAACAAGATAGCTACCAATCGCTATTAGCTGCTAAGAATTAACAGCTTAAGTTTTCTGTGTCAAATAACAGCTCATGGGGAAATCATTTACTGCTAGCTATGTTTAAGATCTCTTGGCACGAAGCTTCTTCACAGACACATTACAATGTAAAGCCTTACTGGAAGTGTGATAAACTTAAAATGAAATCCTGGACAGGCTTTTGACAAATAGGAGGGAGTCTCAGATGCTGGAAGATAGAGCAAAGGAAAAACGGTGACTTAACATAAACTCTACTCCATGCTTAATTTTTCCAATACTGTCCCTTCCAATATACACTACCTTGGTGGTTATTAACTTTGGATTATCTGGAAACTCTCAAAAACCTAAAGCCAAGACAGCCAAATATATTTGTGAAAACAAATATACTGGAACCAGGAAAATATTTCAGAAATCAACAGTTTTTCCATGTATAAAACATAGGAGATACAAATGTAAAATATGTGTTCCATCATGAATATCCTCAAAGCTAAGAATTCTTTCTTGTTTAGCTTTGGGGCTCAGCACGATGGCTCAGCTGGGTAATGCTCCACTTGCAAGCACCGGAATTCCATAGGAGTGCTGGTCCTTGTCCCACTGCTCCACTTCCCATTGAACTCCTTGCTTGTGGCCTAGGAAAGTAGTGGAAGATGGCTCAAGTCCTTGGGACCCTGTACCCATGTCAGAGACCTAGAAAAAGCTACTGGATCCTGGCTTCAGATCAGCTGAGTTCTGGCCACTGTGGTCTTTTGGGGAGTGAATCAGCAGATGGAATTTATTTGTTTCTCTCCTCTCTGTAAATCTGCCTTTCCAATAAAAATAAATAAACCTTTAAAAAGAGAATCCTTTCTCACTCAGCATTAATTCTGAGCTCATATTAGGTGTTAAATAAAAGCATTTTGCCAAGAACAGCTCTAAAGCAATTCTAATGATAAAGATAGTTCTATTTTGAGTCTTTTCTCCAGTTACTATACTGTTTGCAGAATTGAGAGTCATTAAGAATCAATTTCTCTCCATGCTTTCACTTTGAGATGAAGAACACAGACTTCAACTTGACTAATATTAAAAAAGATAAGCTGTTTCTATTGTTACAAATATTGTATGTAAATTATTCATTCAGAAGCTAAAAGACACATGTCATTTAAGTACCTTGGGTATTGAAAACCAAGCGGGTTCCATTACAAAAAATGGAGAGGCAAGAAAAAAAGAGACTTACTTAATGATAAAGTACTGTTCTGTCATAATAAAAATATGTAGGCCTTTCTAGGTTATAAATCTTCAGTGGATTTAAATTTGCAAGCATGCAGAAATAAGTATTAAGTAATCCCATAACACATAGATGAGAAAGGAAAGCATTAATAATCCATTAAAATGAATTGGTTTTTGTCGTATTACTGTCTTATCCTGGGGTTCCCTGCAGATGAGTGTCTAAGACAAAGACTGCCTTTTCCGCGAAGGTTAAATGCAGCTTAACAATTCCCCTCTTTCCTTTGCTGATATTAGAAAGTCCAATTCCACGGAGACACCACTGTTAACTGGCCTTTGGAAGATACCACCCACGGAGTCTTTCAAATATTTTACTGCATATTGCCAGGGCTTTTCTTGCTGCCTGGGTTAAAAGTCTTTCCCAGGAGCCTCTGGGAAACATAGGGTATGGGTACACAGATCATACAAGCTAAATTCATTCTAAGGCCCCACTTCCTGAAGGCTTTCTTACTATGCACATCTTTCTGGATCACCACCTCACTTAATGCAGGCTATTCTAGTGTCAAATATTGGTGCCAAATTGAGTTCTCCTTGCCAATATTTTGAACTCTGGATCACAGGTGATTAAATACAAATTTAAAATATGCATTTTTGCTACTCTAAGTATGTATGAAAGCATAAGTAAAGACATAGGTATATAAAACTACAATTGTGTTAATGATAAAGGTCATTCATTCAAATACTGAATAAAGCATGATAATCATATTATCAACAACTTTGCTTCACAAAGGTTTAACTATACATAAAACTGGTTCACTCAATATTGTTTTGACATTGCCACATGCATCACATGCATATTTTTGATAAAAGTAACGTGGAAAATTGTTTGAAATTTAAAATTACTATGTTGAGGTTAATATATTTCATATTTCGTAACAATCTTATTATTAGTATCTCTGAGAGATGCATCTGTCACTGTACATGCCAGGAAATTCTGGATTCAACCCTTTGAAAAATATGAAATTTCAAATTTTGCAGATAATCCTGTTTTGCTTTGGCCATGGAGAAACTCAGAGCTAAATCTGCATTCTACTTTTTGTGAATGATCAGGATTTTATGCTTTGATACTTCTGTAAATTAGTTGTGTCTTCTGGCATTATGTTATTGGTCCACTCTCATTCTACTTCTAATGTTTTATCAATTTACATTTTATTAATGGTTCGTCATATTAGATCCTTAAGTGCTTATTTATACTTAGGTATAAATTCGTCTTGTCAGAAACAATATATGCAGAAAACTACTGAATATATGATCTTACATTTCAAATTAAATGCAGATGAGCTTATTGGCAGTGAGCAATACAGTTAAAGTGGTAGGGTATATATATATATATATGTACATACATTTATACATATATGCACATGGAATTGTAAACTTAAAGAGCAGCTCTGCACTGATGAATAGGAAGTAGTATGAAGTCATTAATCACTAAAGTGTATACTTGTATAAAATGACAACATTGGTAAAATTAGCAATTTGGCATTAGACTTTTGTTTTCTTTCATTACTTAAAGTCCCAATAAAGTCTCCATAGAAAACTAGAAATATTGATTTCGCTCTACATGTTTCATTTACTGCTTATCTATTTAGCTCATGGAATTCATTTAAAGTAAGTATAGTCATGAATAAAAAATGAAAAAATATGAATACTGCAGCTATGATATGACTTTATTTAGTTTGCTGATTGAAGCAACTCAATTTAAAATTGTTGGAGTATGCATTTGCTGGGCATCATGAGAAAGATAACGCTCAAGTCACCTGCATCCCTGAACACAGTGCTTAGGCTTCAGTTTGGACTCTACTCTGGATTTCTGATTCCATATTCCAGCTTCTAACTAATGCATGCCCTGAAAAGCATTAGTGACGCTTCAAGGAATTCAGTCCTTGCCACCCACAAAGAGAGGCCTGGATGGAGTTCCAGGTTCCTAGCTTCAACTTGGCCCGGCTCTAGATGTTGTGGGCATTTGGGAAATGGACTAGTGAATGAGAGTCCTCTCTTTCTCTCTCAATGCTTTTCAAATAAAATACATAAATAAATATTTTTAACATAAATAAAACAATCAATTTTATAATCCTGGTATATAACACATGCAACCCTACATTAAAAGAAATGAAATCCATTTACAAAAATCTTGGAAAACCAATATCTCAGCAAAATATGTCAGAATGTAATAGGCTAAGCTACAAAAGTAAAACATTCTTAGAAGTATGTGCCTAGAAATGACAGGGTCTATTGGAATAATACTTCAGAGTCAAGTTAAATACCTTCATGTTTAGGAAACTATGAAAATAAGATTTACTAAAAAGAATAGAGCAAAAGAATATGATAAACAAGAATCTTGAATTAAGAAGAGGAAAACAGATTCACTCTCTACATGTGTATTCATGTATATATAAAATTATCTGAACATTATAGTGCTCACAACACTTAAAATCATGACTCGTATAGAATGATGTAAGAATATTCCAATCTTAAAATTAGGGCATTTGACAAAATCCTAGTATACCTCCAAAGCTAAGATTCAATTTCCAGGAGAAATGATGGACTTAATGCAGCAATTAATCATAGTGGTGAGGACAAAATTGCAGTGGCATCTCTGTGATCAGCTCAGAGGAGGGTAGAGAAGATCCCTTCGCCACCTGCCTGCCCAGCTAATGATATTAACTGATGGCAGGAGAGGGTTTGGCTAAAAATAAACCCATGCTGCAGTCCTGCTGTGAAACTGCTTCTACTCATCTGTATAAATTAGCTTGGATCAGGCAAAAATACAGTAAATAGTGAGGACACTGATGGCTTTATGTCTTTGTAAGTAACAAGAAAATTATCAATGAGTTACACATGAGGTAAATAAGATTCATTTTAAAATCTTAGCCATCTATAGCATAACCATCTATAACAGCTCTGAGGGGAGAAATAGGTTTGTAAAAGAGTAATAAAAATGCCTGATCAAATATATCTGTTATCATGCACTTAACTGGTAGCAGCCATGAATAAAGCTGCTAGAGCATGAAGATTTATCAGCCATTCAAGAAGAGGTAGGTTGTGTGTGTGAGCCAATTTTGCATACAAAAATTGGAAATTTAGAAACCAAAACTAAATTGTTCCATTATTTATTTCACTCTGTATTTCCTTATCTTTGTATATCTACCTTTCCAATAAAAATAAATAAATCTTACAAAAAAAAAAAAAAGCTAAGGGCCTGGCACAGTGGCTCAGTTGCTAAATCCTTGCCTTACATGTGCTGGGATCCCACATGGGTGCCAATTTGTGTCACAGTTGCTGCACTTCTCATCCAACTCCCTCCCAGTGCCTGGGAAAGCCTAGGGACCCTGCACCTGCATCAGAGACCTGGAAAAGCTCCTGATTTCAGATCGGCTCAGCTCCGGCCATTGTGGCCACTTGGGGAGTGAACCAGCAGATGGAAGATCTTTGTCTCTGCATCTCCTTCTCTCTGTAAATCTGCCCTTCCAGTAAAAACGAATCTTTTAAAAAGAAACAATTCCATTATTGATCATTTAGCTTGCTCACAGTAATTGCATCACATAAATCACAGATATTTATGCGGCTCCTATCATGTGTTAAGACATTTTTTGTGACATTTGTTCATTTAATTATCACAACAAACCTGGAAGTAGGTACTATTATTTTGAGAACGGGTTAAGGGCCATTGTATACAGATAGTTACAAAGCAGTGTTTATAGGATTGAAGCATTTGATCACTCTGGATAGTGCCTCTCAGCTACTCTCCAATTAGTCCTCCAAGAGTGTTAAAAGCCTTGGTTATATTCTAGCTGTTGGATTCTAGAGATAAAAGCTTCTGTGTTATTCAAAAGGAACAAGCCATGAGTGACACAGTATACATGGTGGGACATCCTCTTACTTCATCTCCAAGATACTATCTCCTACACCTCTTCCTTCTTTTACTCCCCTCCTTCATTGTTCCTTGTACTTAAAAATTCAATTTTAGATCAGGAAAGAGACCATTAGCAAGGAACCCTAGAGGCTCTTTTGCCTGGTATTCTCATTACTCTAAAATTATAAAAACAGGGCTAAACTATTTTGGTTGGTAGGCTCCCAGGGTCTAAATGTACCATGTACCATCTAGTTTTATCCCATTGTATTACAGAATTTTTACAGGTATATATGATGAAGGAAAAGTATCACAAAAATAATTTTTTCAGCCTTACTAAAGGAAGCATCACCAATAATATTTGGAATGCTTTCGTGCTGAGCTTCTCTATTTCAAACGTAGGCTAACTGCAACACTGAACACAAATGGTTATAAAAATGAATCTAAGTTCTGTATATGAACTGAAAGAGAGAAAGTAAATGCATGAACATGTCAGAATGGAAATTTAATCCGGAAATAAAAAAGCCACAGGAAATAAAAATGGAAAAACAAAAAGAAGCATAAGAAATGTAAAGGGGAAAAACAGCTATATGCATTAGATTAACATTGTGCTCCCTGCTCAGTTTTTAAGTTTACATTTTTGATCCATCATATACACCTAATAAACTTTTGCCATTATACTGTATATGAAATAATGCTAACACTTACTTAGAAGCATGACAAGTCTATTATAGAAACACCTACTTGATAGCATTCCTTAGGGTGACACTAGCAGTTGGGGTGAAATAATTGTTCCCTGGATAAACTATTCTGTATATATTCTTATTAACTCTGCCTTCTGCCACCCAATTCCAGTGTTTGCACTTAGTCATTGTGGTGACAAGAAAACACCCTTAGGCATATCTAAATTTTGCTTGGGGTTAGGCAACACTTCTCTAAATGAGAAACACTAGGACTGAAGCCATTCTAAGTCCAACTTAAAGAAATTACTAACAACATGGATACACAATTTGATTCAGACATTTTCATTGAGTGTTGGTCAAGGATAAGGGCCTTTGCTAATTGCTGGGAGGTATGCTGGTAACTATGGACAAATTAAAGATTTGCTGTAGTGGAACATGCAAGACAGCATGAGAGACATACTGATGAAATCTTTACACATACACACATACCCATATGATAAAAGCAATTACGAGATATAGTGCTATTAGAAACTCTAGCAGGAGAATGTGCTTATTTGGGCTAGTTTGTGAATTTTGGGGGGGGGGCATTATGCCAGAGCTGATGCCTAAAACATAACTATATTTACTTAGTGCTGATGGAAGACAAACATCTTCCTAGTAGGACCCAGCACGGTAACATAGTGGCTAAAGTCCTCGCCTTGCACAGGCCGGGATCCCATATGGGTGCTGGTTGTAATCCCGGTGGCCCTGCTTTCGATCCAGCTCCCTGCTTGTGGCCTGGGAAAGCAGTTGAGGATGGCCTAAAGCCCTGGGAGACCCAGAAGAAGCTCCTGGATTCTGGCTTCAGATTGGTGCAGCTCTGGTCATTGCAGCCATTTGGGGAGTGAATCAGAAGACAGAAGATCTTCCTCTCTGACTCTCCTTGTTTCTGAAAATCTCACATTCTAATAAAAATAAGTAAACCTTTTCAAAAAAATCTCAGTAAAGTTAATGACACATCCAAATCTCTACTCATGGGACATAGCATAGCAAGTATGAGAATTGGGCTAGCATATATAGACCTGAAAGAATGAGCAGGGATTTTCAGAGATTAGATTTGTGGAGATAAGAAAGGGTCAATTCACATATGACCTTGCTGCTTATGTCAATAAGTAGAATTCCAGACAGGGACAGTGCTACAAGATGAGCAGCCAGCATGCTTGCAGGGTGCCTGCAGAACACAAGGAGTCCAACCCGGTGCTCCTGGGAACCTGGGGATATGGGCTTGTGGGGAAACGGGGATGGAGCTGGTGGGGGGGGGAAGGGGGATGGAGCTGGGGAATCCTGGGGCATCACATCCAGTGAGGAAGAGTGATCCTGGGCATTTCCCTATGTCTGTGGTCTGCAGATTGATGGGGGAGGGGATAAGGAGATCTGTGGGAGGGAAGACCACTGAGGGAATTATGTTGTAGGTGAGGCTTGACTTCTGAGGGACTTGCATAGACAAAGCCATTGTACTTGCAGGTAAGTGAGGGGGCTGACACCAAGCAGTTCAGAGGATGGAAACTGCAGAACTTTAATGGGTCACACATATGCACCAGCCCACGTAGGAGACCTGAGCTTGGCTAGTTAGCATGGCTCACTGCTGACTGCAATCCAGCGGCACACAATAAAGCTAGGACTGGGGGCCTACCTGGAAGGGCTATATCACAGTACCCGCCAGTTAGAGTCAGAACAGGAGACCAATAATGTTAGCCTGTGTCATGACACTAACCAACATACAAGAGAACCAGGGCTGGGGGAAGATTCAGTGGGGGATATGTGGGGCCACCCTGGTACAACTGCAATTTGTGCTTGTTATCTTAATAGCTGGGGGTGGTAGAATAACCAAAACACCAAAACACACAGACCACTCAAGAAATGGGCACAGGAAATGGGAAGACACTTAACAAAGGAACAAACACAAATGGCAATCGAACATATGAAAAAATGCTCAAGCTCTCTGGCAATAAGGGAAATTCAAATTAAGACATCAAATGTGGTACCAGTTAGAACGGCTCACATTCAAAAAACCACCAACAACACTTGTTGGCGAGAATGTGGGGAAAAGGGAACCCTACTTGACTGTTGGTGGGGCTGCAGGTTGGTACAGCCTCTATGGAAATTAGTATGGAGAACACTCAAACAACTGAAAATCTGCATACCATATGATCCAGCAATAGCATTTCTAGGAATATATCCAAAATAACTCTTACACCAGAAACTAACATGCACCCCATGTTCATAGCAGCACAATCAATAATTGCAAAAATTTGGAAGCAACCAAAATGTCCATCAACAGAAGATTGGATAAGAAAGCTATGGTTCATCCACTCCATGGAATACTAATCAGCTATTTAAAAGAAAACAAAACACGAAATGCATTTTTTCATGGCCAAATGGGCCCAATTGGAAACCATTATGCTAAGGGAAATGAACTAATCCCAAAAGGCTAGATGCCACATGTTTGACTTAATTTAAGATGTAATGATGTCATGCTGAAAAATAGTACCTGTAAATTGTAATATTATTTCAACCTCAAACAGCCTGTATCACATGCAGTAAGATATCGTGATGTAACCAATGAACCAACAATCAATGAGAGCCAGACTGCTTAAGATACACATTAAAGAACTGAAAAGCCTGATACGCTTTTAATACCCTATGTTATACTGTAATGGTTTGGGAGAGCAGAGAAATCTTCTACCTTCTTAGAGTGTGGAGGAAGATGTTAAGTAATAACCTATCAAGATTGTAACTGGTGTTCATGAGAGCCAGGGTGGGTGTAGGATGGGCTGGGCTAGGTGTCTGTCTCTGCTGAACAACATGAGAGCTGTGTCTGGGTGTAGACCAGGCATGTCTGGGCTGTAGCACACAAAAGAAAGAACCAAAAATGGGCATGGGCCAGTTGGGCAAAGCCATTGTTCCTGCAAGGATAGGGGATAGATAAACTCGGGCTGGGCCAAGGACCCACTGGTGCAAATGAGATCTGCCACTGGGAGGAGATCTGATAGAGGAGTTTGGGGAACTCCACTGTCAGGACACAGTCTCTGCAGACGAGCAGAGGAACCAAGGCTTGGAACAGCCCAGATCAGGCTGGTTTATAGAACTTGCCAGTGTACGTGTGGGTCAGGGCTGCGGATGGGTCAGGCTGGGCAAGTCCACAGTACCCACTGGCAGATGTGAGGACCAGGACAGGGTGCAGGACAGGTCAGGTTGGACCACAACACCAGTAAGTTCACATTAGGGTCAGGACAGTGGGCTGGCTAGACTGGGCTAGGCTGTAATACTCACTGACACGAGCTGTCCCTGGGAGGAGGTCGGGGTGTCCGGCTGTAGCACCCGTTAAGGTGAGGTAGGACATATCAGACTGGGCCGCAGCACCAATATGTACACCTGCCACCTGGGAAGAAGGGGTGTGAAACCAGTAGGGGTACTGTGAAGTGGTGGCAGAGGGGGGATCTCCTCCTGTGTCACTGTCCTCACTAGTAAGCATGACAGCTGAGATCAGGAGCAGACCCGGCCAGGCAGGATACAACTCTTGTTGCCCTAATGTGAACTTGGTTAGGGAGAGAGCCAGGCTGGGGTAACTAACTGTATTCAATGGTACATGAATAAGCCAGAGGGGAGTGAGTGGGTTGGGTTTTGCTGCAGCATCAGCTGGCAAATGCTGGGATGGGGGGGCGGTGCAAATCCTGTCAAGCTAGAATGCAGAACCAGCAAGAAAGTTCAAGATCTGGGACTAGGAGTGGGCCCAATAAGGAAACTGTGGGCACCCCTCTGAAAGCTGTCATTATCACTGGCGAGCATGAAAACCAGGGCTAGGGCAGGCCTAGTCAGACAGGTGGTGGCATCTGCTGGCATGAATGTAGGCTGGATTGTGGGGTCAGTTGGGCTGAAGTAGGCTCCAATGTCCATTGTCATGTACACAAACTGAGTGAGATATGGGACAGACTGGACCAGTCTGCTGCACATACTGGCAAGCACAGGAAGCAGGACTGGGGGTGGGCCTAATGGGGGTTGTTGGGGTTCACTTCAACTAGGCTATTGTTCCCACTGGTGTATGTGAGTGGTGAGTGTGTGACAGAGAGGGTCAGGCTGGGTCACAGCATCCATTGGTGTGCATAAGAGATAGGGCTGGGGCAATTGGCCCAGCAATTGCCACTACCAATGTGTGCACTGGCTGACACTGGTGATGCACAGACATAGCCAGACCCCATACTGACAAGCACACACAGAGTCAGGTCTGGGATCACCTCTAACGAGGATTCTTTGAGGATCCCCACAACAGAACCACTGGACTCAGAACTCCAATCATGGGGAGAAGTACAGGATCTGTGGACTGACTATGGAGTGTGTGTGTGTGTGTGTGTGTGTGTGTGTGTGTGTGTCCGAACTGGACCTCCTCAGTGGCTTAGATGGAGCAGTGGACATTGTGCCCAGATGTACATGAAGGATATGTCCATTGGATCCTGGAGAGGACATCTGGTACCATAACAGAGGAAGGAAGACAGAACAAATTGGTCAAGTATCTCAGCCAAGCGTTGGCAGCAAATAGCTGTGCGAAAGGGGACACTAAGGTGTACTCTATCAGCCAATGCACCTTGGGAAGATTTCCTCATCTTTTGAATGATGAGACCAAGAGCATTTCAGAACCATAGAAACTACCTAAGCAGAACTATTGGAGCATATGCCACACCAGGGACCCTGGGATAACATCAGGTGGCCGTTACCCATCCTTGGGTACTGAGGTGGTTCAGAGATTGGATGTGCCTTCTCCCTTTATTTCCCTCTTCCCCCTTCTCCCACATACAGTCAGATGAAAAAGGAAAATGTGGAAATAGTAATCTCACCCACTTTCTCCTAACCCTCAACCCTTCCCACCCTAACCAACTACGTAAATATCATCATAAAATAAAACTAAAAAATAAGTAGAATTCCAGGCCTGGCATGCTAGTGTAGCAGTTAAAGTCCTCACCCTGAATGCACCAGGATCCCATATGGGCGCCCGTTCTAATACTGATGGCTCCACTTCCCATCCAGCTCCCTGCCTGAGGCCTGAGAAAGCAGTGGAGGACGGCCAAAAGCCATCCTCGACCTAGAAGAGGCTGCTGGCTTCGGATTGGCTCAGCTCCAGCTGTTGCGGGCACTTGGGGAGTGAACCATCAGACTGAAGATCTTCCTCTCTGTCTCTCCTCCTCTCTGTATATCTATCTGCCTTTCCAATAAAAAAAAAAAAAACTTTTAAAAAAATAAGTAGAATTACTAAGTATAATTAGTGAATCTTGGTAGATGGCCAAAAAAGGATGTAGATTATATAAGACATAAATCTATCAGTGGGTATTGCTCTAAGAATTTGTAATCAAATTGATTCTCATCTGAGTGGAGACAAAGCTAGCACAAATAAGAATAAATTCCATGCATTAGAACTTTGTAGGGTTCAGCCACTCAACCAATTTGGCACCATGTAAGCTTCCATGGAGATTATAATATGGAGTGGTATGTATCTGAGAGGGAACGCTGTGGGAAATCTTAAGACCATGCTGAAAGGTTTAGTGTTGCAGGAACTGGGCCTTTGCACCTAATAGCCAGGAACTGAGTTTTGCTTCTCAATTTTCTTGTCTCATGATAACTCTGACGTACCTTATTAGAATTTTCATTAGTAAAATGCAGACAATATGCCCAGAGGTCTAAGTCTATTAACTCAAATATCAAACAAAAAGAGGGTCTAACTCAACATTTGGCACAACTCAAGTGCACAGTTCACACATTCAACAAGACAAAGCTTTCTTCAGTTATAAAATGAGCATACACACTCTGAGAGTGTTGTCATGAGGTCAAATGGAAAACGCTGGTAAAAGTCACAGGTTATTACTATCATCAATAGTGGGATGTGCCACTCTTAATTTATTATCCCTTTATTTTTCTGACACACAAGTAAATGGCTTTGTGTAATGCCTTTTTCTTCCTAGCCACCAGAAAATTCATGAGTGAAGGGAAGAAGAAATGATGACATGTAATTTTTCACCCTTCTGACAGAAGTACTACCATACTAAGGGTTTAGACTCTAGAAACACAATGCACAAAAATTATTACTGAATGTTTTACAGAAAACAAAATATTATTTAACGTCAAGTCTGGAATAGCCTATGGACTAATAGTCTGTGAAGTGCTGATTGCCCATAGTTCTTTTTCAAATAGATACAGTTGAGAGCACTTTGCATCATGTATCAGCACTGTGGATGCCCAACACTGCTCTCCCTTGTTCCACACCTAAACATACCGACAAGTACAGATGCCAGTTCCCAGAGACAGAGACAAAGATCTGTTCACTGATTCACTTCCCAAGTGGCTGTAACAGCTTGAACTGAGCCAACCCAAAGCTAGGAGCCAGGAGATTTTTCTGGGTCTCCTACGCAGGTGCAGGGTCCAAAGGCTTTGAGCCGACCTCCATTGCTTTCTCAGACCACAAACAGGAAGCTGGAAGAGAAGTGGAGCAGCCAGGGCACAAACCGGCGTCCACAAGGGATCCCAGCACAATTGAGGTGGGGATTTTAGTCACTAGGCTATCTTGCTGTGCCCTGCACTGACTTCTTGACTCACAATGAGCTTTTGGGGAACCCAAACAAGATTTCTGTAACTGTACAGACCATAACGCACAATTTCTATTTTCAATGATATATAGTCCAAAAAGAATTAGTTTCCTATTCACTGTTGAAAATAGACATAGCTACTTTGTATTTCTTCAGAGAAAAGTCCAAATGTAAAGATCCATTCACCAGGATGAAGATTATATACTTACAATATCAACATTTTGATTTTTTTTTTTATTCATTTTATTACAGCCAGATATACACAGAGGAGGAGAGACAGAGAGGAAGATCTTCCATCCGATGATTCACTCCCCAAGTGAGCCGCAACGGGCTGGTGCGCGCCAATCCGATGCCGGGAACCAGGAACCTCTTCCGGGTCTCCCACGCGGGTGCAGGGTCCCAATGCATTGGGCCGTCCTCGACTGCTTTCCCAGGCCACAAGCAGGGAGCTGGATGGGAAGTGGAGCTGCCGGGATTAGAACCGGCGCCCATATGGGATCCCGGGGCTTTCAAGGCGAGGACTTTAGCCGCTAGGCCATGCCGCCGGGCCCAACATTTTGATTTTAAAATGCATTTGAACATTAGGCCTCACAAATGCTCGCAGGCTATTGATGGTCATTAGTTTAAAAGCAGTGAGTGGAAAAGATTCAGCAATTCAACTTGATCCATGAGTTTCTGTCTGAATGTAATTTAATGCCTTTTGATCCTACTTGTGCATATTGTAGGCTTTAAGTTTGGCTTGCTAAATAAAGCCTTGAAGGAGTAAACACTTCATTCGTATGACCTACAACTATCCCCTATGCAAGTTTCTTGGCGTGCTTCCAAAAAAAGATAAACTCTACAACCTTGGTTATTAGCTAATTCAGATAATGAATTAGTGGGGAATATAGACCATAAGCTCAGTGAGGAAAAGAGCAATGCCCGTTTACTTCTGCATCTTAAGTTCTTAACACAATGCCTTGCTTTTACTAAGTGTTCAGTAAATGTTAACTCATTAAGCAAATGAACATGTAAGCAAGTTCCATTTAAATGACTTTACTATTTTCATACGTATTAACATGCAAGAAGATTTTGTATCCAAATGGCTATAGATCTAAGGTTAAAAATATTACTTTACATCTATTCTTTATCTTCAGTGAGAAATTAAAAACAAAAAAAATGTGACCTCACTCTTTTCTGGTTCATTTTCATATCTACTTCTGGGAAAGTGAGAGGCAAATGGAATCTAATAGACTCCAATGTATCAATGACTCTTGAAAGAGTCATTATGGTTTTTGTTTGCCAATTTGTTATGATAATATTTTTCTTGATTAGATAGATGTTAGAAGATGAACTAACCTTCCATTTAAGGGATATAAAATATATTGTCTTGATGTATTATCATTTTAAGTTTTGCCAGGCAAGACTTAACAACATTTTATTAAGAATCTTTCTATCTTTATTTATGTGTTAAGCTGCTTTATAATTTTGCTTTATGTGTTGCTTTTGTCATTTTTGGTATTTGAGGTATAATAATAAAATATGTGAAATAAAAAAAAGAAAGCATTCACCCATGTAAATTACTTGCCTAAAATCACTATCATCTATTCTTTCTGAATAGTTGTATGAGGCAACCATGGGAGCTCAGGTCCAAATCACTTTTGTAGGATGTTCTTCATGCCACAATAGCAGAAAAAGGAGTTCAGAAGACCATGTACTTCAGATTGCAGCAATGAAGCAACAGTTCATCAAGTAACTGTAGATTATCATCTATTTTTAGAAGGTGAATACATGATTGATGAGTGGTATATCTTGGATTATTTTGGATTTTATTTCAGTCTCAGTGAGGCAACGTGTTAGCAAAGTCCAAATAATTACATAAAAAAGGGTTAACCTGCATAAGAAATGAATCTCTAAAGGATGCAGTATTTCGTTGTAATATAGATCAGCCTACTCAATCTAGTTAATTTTTGCAATCTGCCCCCAATCTATCTCAATATAGTAGCCTCAGAAGTTTTGAAATGCTCTCTACTGATACCTAGGTCATCATTGTCTCATGCAATAGTAAAATCTTTAGAATCAGACTTTGCTGTGATGCTTGCTATATCTAGTTCACAGAAATCTAAAGTGTCATTTGAAATATCTCATACCTAGGAACTTCAGACTGCTAGAAAAACTGCCTCAACCTATGAGATAAAGCAAACGAAAACCAGGGGCTTGGATTTGCTTAGGTATAGATACACAATGAAGAAAATGTCCTTCTGTAGACTTGCATATCCAACGATTTGGGAATGTTATTTGAAGAGCAATTATGACAATTCAGCATTTTTAAAACTTCAGTACCTCACTTCTTCTGTTGTGGGCAATTTTGACATGAAAGACTAAGGCAATCTAGGTTCTTGTCTCACACAAAAGAACTTGCACGTGGACAATTTCAGTGAGGAAAGCAACACTAAGTAAGCCAACTAAGGAAAAGCCAGAGTCCTTGTGAAGGTCTAGACTTATAAGCACAATTTTGGGGAGATAGAGGGGAAAAAAATGGATCGATTACAGTTTGGAGAGGCAATTGCCTAGCACGTGTCTAGTTTCTTACTTAAAACAAAAAGGACAGCAGAGGAGTGTGACTGGCAGCCTGCTCTTGGCATTCTCATGATAAGCTGAAACGCCCTTGCTTTCTCCTGATAAAAATGCAGAGATGGGAATTGACATTGTGATTCAAAGAGCTTTTCTGAGACCCTTTGTGTTCCCTTAAAGGGACATCCTGACTCAGCTAGAATTCATATCGGGATGCTACTTAAAGTCTATCTGCTCTTTTCAAGACAAAACCAGGAGCCAGGAGAGAGTACCTTTGCAAAGCAGATAAAGTGGAAGAGAAACAAGATTTTATAGTTTCAAATGAAAATTTCTCCAGGGACTCTAACTACCTATTAGCCCATCTGCATCCTTCCACTTCTACCCAGTCCAATCTGAACAGCTCTGACTGAACCTGAACTTAGAGATGGCCCCTCTGATTCTCCACCACTGCTCCGCATGTGTAAGGCCCACCAAGGATTTTTTCATCACTAACCCTCAACAAACTCACTGTGGCTTGCTCTTTGAGCACCACACAAACGCATCCTTTGCTTAGAATTTGAAAGTGTCTTTTTTCTTTTCCTCCTCTTCTTTAAACAAATGTTTCCCTGGAAGATAAAATTCATCCAGGCCTACTTTTAAGAGCTCCTCCTTTACAAAAGGACAACACGATGATTTAGCCTTTAACCACTAGCTTACTATGACAGACTACTTTGGCAACAGTCTTTAATACCCAGAATGAGAAGCTTCAGCCCGTGTTCCTTTTAGGGGATGCTGACGGCCTGCTGAGTACAGCAGCTTTGTGTTGTAGGATATATGAAGCTTTTCTTTCCATTGCTATGTACAAGGTCAAACTTTTTTTTTTTGCTTGTTTAGCTCACACAATTTGATATTCAATAAACAAATACAGTGTTAATAGTTATAAACATCCATCAACATTTTAGGCTTCTTTGGTTTTAAGGAGAATCACAGAAAAAGGACAAATGTTAAAGGCTGTGTACTAGTAAACAGCCGGCATGATTTGCATAATTGAATCTCTACAGGACTGTGTCTTCCCATCATGCAGATTAGTATGGACTCAATCTGAGAATACCTGCTGTATCATGAGAAAAACATTTACTAATTCGTAGGCAGATAAAATGGGAGCTTCCTGGGGGTGAATGAGGACAGGTTTTTGACTATAATTAATGAGGTGAGTTCTCAAGAATATTACTAAATATTGCAAATGTGAATGGTTTCATCTGGCTTGACATACAAGCCATTGTCTTCATCCATTCATATATATTTATTTTCATTTAAAGAAAGAAAGATACATTTCGCTGCAATAATTTTTCAAAGACCAGAGAAATGGAAATCCTGTGTGTATGTTCTGTCCCAATCTAACTTTTAGCCTTTGTTTAAGTCACTTATTGGACTTCATTATCCATAGCTTAGAGTCAAACATGGTAAATTATAAGACCTTTTGCAACTTCATAGTTCAGTCGTTTTAGAATTATTATGCCAGAATAAAACAAAACAAAAGTCATTTATAAAGAACAGATCCCAAAATACAGCTTCAGTTCTACTGAAAAGCAGAGCATGTGAGGATTCAATTTTTGTAAGCAATTTTCTGAAGTAGTGTTCTCAGGAGAAAACTAAAAGGAATGAGCAAAGCGAGAAAGGGTAGGGGAAAGAGCTGAGCAAAGACAGGATTTCAAAAACAGCCTAACCTCAGTCTGATCCTACAGGAAGTCCTGCAGCATAAGCTGTGCCAGAGAGTTTATCCCACCTTGAAGAAAGGAATATAGGATTTTATGTGTCTGTTATTAATAAGACCAGCACCATGGATCACTTTGGGACACACAGGCAGAACTCCCCAGATGTTTCTGGATGTGGCAATCCTCTGTAGAAGCAGAAGCACAGATGAGCTGCCAGTACCACCAGCTGCTAGGCGATGGATGATCAGGTGTGTTAAAAGAAATCAAAGAGATATCCAAAGACTTTTTCAATCTAATTTTTATATCAAGTATCATTACCAGGTTTCAAAACACTCACATAATTTATCTTGTGCAATCTTATAATTTTTTGACATAGCAGACATTTGGAAAATTCATATTAAAATCATCTTTTACAAAAAAATTCCTTAATAGCTGTAAATTACTTTTTCAATGCTTTTCTTGCCTAAAATATCATGTTAAATGGATATGCTATGAGAAAGAGGAAAATGGGACTGAACAATTAGGGTTTCCTGAAAAAAAATTTAATGGGAAGCAATTAATTTGCAGTAAAATTTCATCTGCATGTAACTAACATGGAAGTTAAAGTACCCTGGAATTTTTCTGTTCTTATATTAAGTGACCTTATTTCAGAAATTCATATTACATTTACAGTTGGCTGATTATTAGATAGCATTTATTAGAACTTCAACACAAAAGAATCAAAAATAACCATGGGTAAATAGCTTGCTTTGCCTAAAAAAACAAAAACCTACCCTCAATCAGAGACAGCAATAGGTTTGTAGCTATATGATATTCTCCTCAAATAGACTACTACTTGAAATATGATTTAGAGATTTAATTCTTTAGCACTCACATAAATGTTTAAAACAGCATGGATAATATTTGAAGCAGTAATAACGGCACAGAAATAATAATGAAGCAAGACCAAAGATATATTCTTTAAAAGGAAATGTAGCACAGGTTACAAGAGAAATGCAAACTAGAGGAAATTTGAGTACAAGTGAAATAGATGTAGTAAAGAAAATGTGGTGATTTCCCCATGTTATCTTGGATAGTGTTAAATAATTCCATAAAATAAAGACCCTTAATCTGTTTCAGGTCACAGCACCTTTTGAGAACCTGATGAAAGTTACAGATTTCCTTTCCATTCCTATTAATGTAGAATAATTATTGAACAGTGAATCCCTACATGAACCACTCTGTACAGAAAACAAGTATATTTGAGACTATGAAAAAGAAATGAAAAGGTAATAGACCCAAAAGGAAATTTCTGCTATGAACACATATTTCCTTAGCTTAGAGAAAATACATCTCAGGTTTGATTATATTAATGAAGCTTAAATGAGTAAGAAATACAGTTAAGCACATCTGACACAATATTCATGAGGAGTTTTCATGAGGAAAAAAGTAATTACAGTTAGGGTTTCATTAGGAGGACCAATGAGATATTTCATGACTGACTAGGCTGCGATTAGATTTCTGAGCCAATAAAAACTACTCATTAGGATTTTTATGGTAAAATGTTGCTTCTATTTTAAAACCATCAAATCATACTCTGTTTAATTACTTTCTTGACATCATTACAGCCTGTTTTATGCATGCAGCCTGACTGGAAACCCCTGGCAAAGCAAACAATTTCTTTGTATCTCCTACTGTCGAGACATGTAAGACACACTACTCTGATTTATGTTGATGTTGGCCTTTAGGTATTCCAGTTTCATTGTAAGCGCTGGAATTTGAGGATCTCCAAGGTACACCCCTTGCCTTTTCTTAAAATGTATTGACTGCCTTGGTTCTGCAAAACCAGACTTTGTGTTCTTCATAATTTATCACTAACATCTTTCTTCTGGTTTTTGATGGCATCAGGTCTCCAGCAAGATCTGTTAAGCAGAATTCTGGAAACAGGTTTTCTAAACAGCTTCAACTCAAGATTGCACATCTTAACATACCATTAAGGCACAATGTTCATATTTAAAGAGAATCTAGTTGCTGCAGATTTTCATTTATATCTAAATTGCATCTAATAGGAGCACTTAATCATGAGATTCACTTATATGCTTTGCAGTGTCCATTTACTCCATGTGCACATAAAAAACCAGATTATTGGGCCCGGCGGCATGGCCTAGCAGCTAAAGTCCTAGCCTTGAAAGCCCCGGGATCCCATATGGGCGCCGGTTCTAATCCCGGCAGCTCCACTTCCCATCCAGCTCCCTGCTTGTGGCCTGGGAAGGCAGTCGAGGACAGCCCAATGCTTTGGGACCCTGCACCCGCGTGGGAGACCTGGAAGAGGTTCCTGGTTCCCGGCATCGGATTGGCGTAGCACTGGCCCGTTGCGGCTCACTTGGGGAGTGAATCATCGGATGGAAGATCTTCCTCTCTGTCTCTCCTCCTCTGTGTATATCTGGCTGTAATAAAATCAATAAATCTTTAAAAAAAAAAAAGAAACCAGATTATTTTTTTCCAAATTATTAAAACAGGTAATGCAGTGTTATTAATGCTAGAACTCACTGAAATAACCATGGGAAATTAATGCTCAAATTAATGCAATTTCAGAGCTTTTTGAGTATATGATTGGTGTATTATTCTTATCCTGAATTGTATGCCATATTTAGCAGTTTTGATTACTATAGAAAATGAGGGATGATTTCTCTGTGGTTTCTGCATGATAACTTGGTTAACTGGCAGTTTTCCTGAAATGAACAGATACCATCCCAACTTGGGATGCCATCATCTTTTTTTTTATTTATTATTTTTAATTCATTAATTACATTGTATTATGTGACACAGTTTCATAGGAACTGGGATTCTCCCCTCTCCTCCCCAAACCCTCCCACCATGGTGGATTCCTCCACCTTGTTGCATAACCACAGTTCAAGTTCAGCTGAGATTCCCCATTGCAAGCGTATACCAGACATAGAGTCCAGCATCTTATTGTCCAGTCAAGTTCAACGGCTTCTTAGGTATACCCTCTCTGGTCTGAAGACAGAGCCAGCAGAGTATCATCCCAGTCAACTGAAAGCTCCAAGATACCATCAGCAAAAATTTACATCATTATGGAATTAATTGACATAGTAATGAGTAACCAATATGTTAAAAGTAAACGCGAGTTCCTAGCCACCTTCTGTGACCACCTCACTTCAATTTTAGTTTATACACAACATATAACATTCAAAACATAACATGTTATACATAACATCATATCATCTTAAATTAAGGCGAACATGTGGTATTTAACCTTTTGGGATTGGCTCATTTCCCTTAGCATTATGGTTTCCAGTTTGGCCCATTTGGCCACAAAGAACTGCTCAAGTTCCCTGGCAATAAGGGAAATCCAAATTAAAACATCAATGAGGTACCACCTAACGCCAGTAAGACTGGCCCACATGAATAAAAGCACCAAAAACACTTGTTGGCGAGGTTGCGGGGAAAAGGGAACCCTACTCCACTGCTGGTGGGGCTGCAGGCTGGTACAGCCTCTATGGAAATCAGTATGGAGAACATTCAAACAACTCAAAATCAACATACCGTATGATCCAGCAATAGTACTCCTAGGAATATATCCAGAACACTTGTTTTATGAGAAACCAACATGCACTCCTATGTTCATAGCAGCACAATCAGTAATTGCAAAAACATGGAAGCAGCCAAAATGCCCATCAGCAGAGGATTGGATAAGAAAACTATGGTTCATCTACTCCATGGAATACTACTCAGCTATTAAAAAAAACAAAATGCAGTTCTTTGTGGCCACCATCTTTTAAGTGATTTCTAGGGGCTGGAATTGGCAGGTTAAGCCACAAGCTGCAAGTGCTGGCATCACATATGGGTACTAGGTTTGAGTCCTGGATATGTCACTTCCATCTCGATCCCTACCAGTGTGCCTGGGAAAGCAGCAGAGGATGGTCCAAGTGCTTGGGCCCAGCACTCATGTCAGGGATCCAGAAGTTTCTCACTCCTGACTCTCGGCTTTGGCCTGGCCCAGCCCCAGTCACTGTAGCAACTTGAAGAGTGACACAGCAGGTGGAAGATTGCTCTTTGTCTTTGTCGCTCCTTCCCCCCCCCTTCCTTTTCTTTTTCTCTCATTCTCTGTCACTGTAACTCTGTCTTTAATAAAAAAGATATTCAGCTAAAATATCAGAGGGCAACAGAAAACTATTTTGTTTGTTAAAATTCTCTAAATCCAGAGATGCGGTGCATGTGCCTTCCCTTATTTAAGCTTTAGTCTCTTAAAAACTTGCACATATGTGAGAGTATTTCAAAAAGCATGTGGGAAAAAATGAAAATAAAAGCTAAGCTTATTTTTATTTTGGTATAAAAATTTAATATCTATATTTTGTTTTTCATACTAGGCAACCAGAATGTAAGTCATGAATGAGTTTCAACTTTCTCTGTATCAAATGAAACATAGCTTTTAATTTTTTGTAAATTTTGTATATTTCCTCATATTAATATGAATATATATACATGCATATATTATGCCAGCCATTATACAACATTTACGGCTTTCCTATGGGGAAGGCAGAACAGGCAGTAACTCCCCTTGTGGCACTTTGTTCTAATGGATAAAGTTCTTTGCTTTAGAGGAGGCAAGACTCTCATTAAGATATGTCAGGATAGAATCTAAAGTGCCCTGGGTTCCTACTTTGGTAATGTGTAGAGGAGGAATGTGATTGCTGTTATCATCAAGAAAGTGCCAGGTAAAGTTACAACCTCAGAGAAAAGAGAAAGGCTGCAAGTAAAAAAGGGTTAAGGGGGAGGATGAGGGTTATACTGGTTTTTGGACACCGGAAAATTGTAATGTTACTGGGCTATGGAAGTTCTAAAGATAATTTAGGTATCAGATAAAGAAGTTCACATGAAATAAATTTGTAGTTTTGTAAATTAATCCTGTCCAAAAAAGTGGTTAAAATGCAGGCAATAAGGAAGGCAAATAGTTGGATTAAACAAGATGAGGTTTTTTGATGAACTCTAAGAAAGTGAGATGGGGCAAGCAATTAGCAGGTGTTTTCAAAGGAGTATACATGAAGGAGAACAAATGTGACCAGGTTAGTCATGAAGAAAGTAATGGAAAGGGAATCATATATAAAAGACCACCCGCAGGAATGGGTTTGAGATAAGAATTTTTCTACACAAAAAAATATTTATCTTTAAAGAAACTATTTAATGGAGGGAGGAGAGAGGGGGGGGAAGGAGAGATGGGAAGGGAAAGAGGGAGAGAAGTAGGAGAGGATGCAGGTGAAGAAAAGAAGGAAACAGGCAGAGAGCCCTCCAAGCCATTACTACAAATTTTAAAGTGAACAACCTGAAAGGAAACCTGAAATAAAAAATCAGCATAGTTACTCTTTCAAAAAAAAATCATTTCTCTGGAACACTGAGAGAGACAGAGAGCATTCCTACCAACTGACTCCCTCCCCAAATGCCCAAAGGCCCAAGACGGGGGCAGAGTGAAGTCCAGAACTCAATTGAAAATCTCCCATATGAGTGGCAGGGACCACATTGTCCAAGAATCTGCATTAGTAGGAAGAGGCAACACTCTGAGGTGGGTTGCAGGCAACATGACCAGCACATTAACTTCTAGACTCCCTGCCCACCTGTTTTTTTTTTTTTTTACATGTTCTTTCAGGCCTTGGTTCAGGGTGATGTGGATTGGAGGAACAGAGCACAGGTGATAGGGATGGGCCAAAGAACTAAGTGGTTTGGGCACAGAGATACTGAAATTGGTGAGCATGATAACAGTGACTGGAGTAGGAAGGTAGACTATGAACCATGTGATAAATTCTCCAGTGAATGAAGTGACCAACAATTTCAAGGAGTATTGACGTTTTCAGGACTAGTATGAAACAGTGGGGTGAGGTGAGATGTCAAAGAAGTGGGAATCTTGGACCTACTCCCTGCAGATTTAACAGGAAAAAAAATCTGTATTTCTATTATTTAGAGAGTTTCTATACTATGTGTTGTATTAAAATACATATCTCTTTTCAAGGCAGAATTACAGAGAGGAAGACACAGAGACAGAAGGATGGAGAGGAAGGGGAGCAGGAGAGGTAGAGAAAGAGAGAGAGGAGGAAAGAAAGAGAGAGGGGGAAAATAGAGAGGAAGGGAGAAAAGAGGTGGGAGAAAAAGAGAGAGAGAACCTTCTGCTGTTTCCCCAAAAGGCTGCGATGACCAAGGCTGCACAATGCTGAAACCAAGAGTCTAGAAATCTGTGTCTCCCACATGGGTGGCAGAGACCCAAGCACTTGGGCCATCTTGCCCTGATTCCCCAGGCACTTTAGCAGGGAGTTGTACAGGAAGTGAAGCAGCTAAGACCTAAACCTGCACCCATATGGAATGCAGTCACGCTGGTGGCATCTTAACACAATGCCAGCCCATCTACACTGTTTTTGTTTAAGTCTAGTTGTAAAAAGAACAACAAGCTGGCATGTTTTCAATTAGAGTGGTGGATCTCAGAGAAAGATCACTAATCTTTCCAGAGAGTGAGCCCTAGTCTTCGTTCTATCATTCACCTCAGTTGTCACACTTCATATCTCAGCAGTACAGTTTCTATTTGTAAACAAGCTCTATGATTTCTCAATTCATAACCTGGTGATAATAAGGCTTGCCTAGGTTGCAGAGACATTCCATTGAGATAATACATGTAGGGCCCGGCAGTGTGGCCTAGCGGCTAAAGTCCTCGCCTTGAAAGCCCCGGGATCCCATATGGGCGCCGGTTCTAATCCCAGCAGCTCCACTTCCCATCCAGCTCCCTGCTTGTGGCCTGGGAAAGCAGTCAAGGACGACCCCAATGCATTGGGACCCTGCACCCGTGTGGAAGACTCGGAAGAGGTTCCTGATTTCCGGCATCGGATTGGCGCAGCACTGGCCCGTTGTGGCTCACTTGGGGAGTGAATCATCGGATGGAAGATCTTCCTCTCTGTCTCTCCTCCTCTGTGTATATCTGGCTGTAATAAAATGAATAAATCTTTAAAAAAAAGAGATAATACATGTAAAGTGCTCTGTTCCAAAAATATGTAATGGGATTTATTTTAACTGTTACCCAGATGAAAGCCTTTTAATCATTGATTCGTAAGTCAGTGGTCTCAGTCATGGATATACTGGGGTCAATAAATCATCTAACACCCAATTCAGTTCATTTTCTGAAAGTTTTCTTATTTGTAGTATATCAGGTTGAAGTGATTATGAAGCCAAATTTTCCCAAAAGCCATCTTTTCAAAGCACAAAAAGCTGTGTGTTCGACTTTTGTCAAATATCCTAACATATGAACACTGAAGTAAAGAACACAGTGCATCTTTTCTAGATTTATTACTGAGAACATGGTCTATTGTGTTGTTGAATATTTCCCATAAAAACACTCCTATTATAGGTTTTTTAATGTTCCTTATGAAAAAAATGGTAAATCTCCTTTGATGAGGGTATATATTCTATTGTGTTTTGCTTTTTGCTTTAGCTGCCTAGAAATTTAGAACAAAATTGAACACTTTGTCATGGTTCCTTGAGTCTTAATACTTTAAAACAGTTATTTTCTTTTAATATCGTTCTTTTTCTATCCATATACAGGCACAAACACGATTTCAATATCTATTTCCAGCAACCTGATAACAAATAAGTCACTTAGTTTGTCTTTTCTCATATTTTTTGAAAATAAAATTAAAACACGCATTAAATTCATTTACTCTATTATACATATTTTCAGTTTTAAAAATCTTCATTCATGTATTTCAGAAGCAACAGAAGGACAGAGATGGACAGGGAGTACCCATCTGCTAATTCACTGCCCAAATGCCCATAGTAGCTAGAACTGGGCCAGGACAAAGCCATTAGTTGGGAACTCTGAGTTTCTCATGCAGAGTGGCAGGAAGGGAAGAGCTTGAGTCATCACTTTCAGCCTCCCAAAAAGTGTATTTAGCAGGAAGACAGGAGGCCGAGTGAAGGGTCTAACTCAATACTCTGACATGGAATATAGGCACTTTTACTGCTACACCATATGTCTGCATTCACCAGGCAAAGGAGGGAAGTGAGTAGCTCTGAGGGAAAGCATTTTACAGCTTGGGTTCATCTCAAAAATTTCTAACCACAGCAATAAAAGCTCTACCTATAAACTGTGCAACTGGAAGATATTCCTTATAGTAATTAGCAGGATATTATTTATTTTTATAATCCAGAGAATCTCTGCTGATTAAACAGAATTCCAAAAGAAAATAAACTTGTCATAGTAAATATTTTAGTCTTTATATTAAAATTATAACATATTCCCAACTGTATTTTCCCTGAGAGTAATGTGCATTTGCAACCAGAACACAGTAGCCCCATCAATGAGACTCTCAAAGAGAACATTTTTCCCTAGGCTGCTGTTGTGGTGCAACAGATCAAGTTACTGCTTAGGATCTCACATTGGAATATTAGTTCAGATCTTTGATAACTGCTTCATATTCAGCTTCCTACTAATGTGCTTGGGAAGGAAGCAGAAGATGGCCCAATTACTTGGATCCCTGCCACACAATGGGAGATTCAGATGGAGTTCCTGGTTGGTTGTTTCAGTCTTGCTCAGACCTGGCTGTTGCAGCCATTTGGAGAGTAAACTAGCAGATGGAAGATCTCTGTCTCTGCTTATTTGTTGTTGCTCTTACAAATAAATAAATCTTTAAAAGGAAGTTTATTTCTAAATGTCAACATTTATAAGATTATATATTCAGTACAAAGTTCAGTGTTTTCTCAAGTACAGGCATATTTTTAAAAATAAATTGACAATGGAATAGGTAAACCAATATGCCAAATCCTTTCAAACTGATTTTATAACTAATGTTATTGGGTTTGGAGACATCTTACTTTCTGTGAAAAAAAATGGAAGTGTATTTCAATGACCAGCTTACTTTAGAAATAGCAGATTTACTTGATATGTTACCTAGATATTGTTAACTACTTCTAAAGTCATGGTTGGAGAACAACTATGTAAGTGTCTTTTCCCCAGGAGTACATTTATAAATTCATAATTAAAGGAAAAAGCAGCAAGGGCTCTGAAAGAAGCATACATTATTACATTATTTTTAAAAAGCAGTGGGTTATTTTGAAACATACCTCTTCCCAAAGAATGGATATGAAAGGAAATCAGCACAGTGGCTTAGCAGGCTAATCCTCAGCCCTGTGGGACTGATATCCCATATGGTCCCTGGTTTAAGTCCTGCCAGCTCCACTTCCCATCCAGCACCCTACTTGTAGCCTGGAAAAGCAGTTGAGGACGGCCCAAGGCTTGGGAGCCTGCACCCAGGTGGAATATCCAGAAGAAGCTCCTGGCTCCTGGCTTCAGATCAGCTCAGCTCTGGGCATTTTAGCAATTTGGGGAGTGAATCAACACATGGAAATGCCCAGTCTCTGTCTCTCCTTTCTCTAAAAATCTGCCTTTTAAATAAAAGTAAATAAATTTTCTAAAAAAGAATAGGATATGAACAAAACCCTAGATTTTTTTATCTATACATTATTACTATTTATTAACCCAAACTGTACACTTTGGGAAATTTGGACATATAAATAACATTGTAATTTTAAAATAACTGATAGTTGGTAAGATGCCAATATCCTTTATTTATTTCATTTTATGACACAGTTTCATAGGCTCTGGGATTGCCCCAAACCCTGCCCCATATAGATTTCCTCCATATTATTACAGCAGTACAGCTCAAAACCAGTCATAATTCCATCATTGCTGGCATGGACCATGTAGGGAGTCCAGTATCTTATTGTCCAGATAAATTCAACAGCTTCATAGGGAGACCACCCTTGGTCTGAAAGTAGAGCTGGCAGAATACCATCCCCTCCAATGAAAAGCCACTACACAACTTCAACAACAGGAAGAAACATGGAAATTAACAACATCATGAAGTCATGGTACTGAGTAACCAATGTGTTAGAAAATGCAAGTTCTTAACCACATCCTGTAACTACTTCATTGACATCTCAATTGTAGTTTATACTTAACCGGCTGCTATAAACCTTAGAATGGTTATAGGGTACTATTCAGCTACCTCGTGTCTTTTTTTTCCTTCATATTTATATTTAGCAGTTTATAGTATTCAAGCATGACTTTTACTGAACTTCATGAATTCTAGGATAGTCCAAACAGGCTTATAACTCTAACAAGCCAAATTTTAATGATTGAGGAGAATAGCTTTATGAGGGGTGTGCAGAGAAGTCTTCAATACCTTAGTGAGAAGTAACTGATCTTTGTGTCCTACCTAGTAAGGTATATGGGAGTCCAGGCTGACTTTTTCCTGTCTCTTCTAAGATTTCCTTATTGGCCTCTATCTGATCTAATTTGGGGGGAGTTCCTGAGCGACCCTAATGGTCATTGCAAGAGAGGGTGGGGATCCAAAGCTGGAACCAAGCAAGGAGCAGAGAAAGCTCCTCTCCCGAGTTTCGAAGGAAGCTTACTGTTCTGTTTCTGAGGACTGCTTAGGGCTACTGGCTGTTGTTCTGATGTCATTAGACCCTGTGAAGAGGGTTCTGGGCTTCTTTCTTCCCATGTGGGAGATCTGATAGGGAATGGTTGACCTCAGAGTTCTTGGCCCTGTGGTTTCCTTGGCGAAAACACTAGATTTTAATTATCCTTACAGATTACCCCTTAACATTTTGAAATCCATACTCTAATAAGAAATTCAAAAGTCATTAATCATTTGAAGCATATTTCATACAAAAATAATATTATTGGGGAGGATGCTTGCCCTAGAAGCTGGGACACCTCTGCCAAAGCAGAGCACCTAGACCTAGCTCTGTTCCAACTTCAGCTTCCTGCTAATGTAAACACTGGGAGACAGCTGGTGATGGCTATGGTGATTGAGCCCTTTGCACTCATGTAGAGGATCTGTTTTGAGTGCTGGTCTCCTGGCTTGATCCAGCCAGTGTGAGAGTCTGAGGAGGAAAAGAGTAGATGGCACTTGTCTATTCATCTGTCTGTTTCTCCATGTATTTTTCCATCTTTGTGTCTCAAACAAAAAGAAATTAAAACAGAAATAAAATTGTTTTTTCTTAAATGGTAAGGGAACAATTTCTTTTAACATTCTGCATTTTAAGCAGTTTTACATTGTCAATATTACCTCTGATATGCTCTAAAAGAAACAATAAACTTTAAAAGATAAAGTACTACAAAAAATTAAATATATTTTTAAGCACTGAAAATATATTGTCTGCAATTTTCAGTTATTAAAAGTAACTTGCTATGTTTTGTTTGAAGATACATGAAAAATTCTGTACAAGATATCCATTAAATGAAATCAGCATATACAAGTGTATAGAGATTCTCAAAAATCTGAAAATCTCTCTCTCATATGATCCAGCCTGTCCATTTCTAGGAATTTGACTAAACGAAATGAAATCAGCATGTAAGAGTTATCAGTAACCTCCCTGTGTTCATAACAGCTCAAGTCACTATGAGTAAGATATGGACTTAAGCCATATGTCCATCAAGTATGACTAAAGAAATTGTGGTATATATACTTGATGGAATACTATTCAACCTTAAAAAAGAATGAAACCCTCATTTGCAACAAAAGGGATACTGCTGGAGACCACTAGGCTTAGTGAAATGGTAGCTCAAAAGGGAAATTTCATGCTTTCCCTGAGTTATGATAACTGATATGTAGACTACAAAATATGTAATACGTGTTTGCAGAATTGACATTTTGACACTTGATTAGTGGTTTTTCTATTTACTAGTTTAATTCATTATTACTGGAGGGTTAAACTTGTCATTATAAAGAAAACTCAAAGTACGTCATTGCTAAAATTAAAAGAAAAATAAGGGATAAAAGGAAGATGAAGGATGACAGGGAGGGAGAGAAGGTGGAAGCAGACACTGGGAAGCATTCTGCTCTTAAAAACGCATATACAAAATGCATGAAATGTGTTCCCTTAATGTAGAAAAACATGTTTTTAACATTAGTAATAAACACTGCAATTCAGGGAGTGGGAGGAAAAATATTCTAGCTAGAGTCACTAATAAAACAACCCAGTACTATTTTCCAAAGTCCTTTTTTCGTTGTGGTTGTTGGTTTTTACAAATAGCCTTAATAAAACGAACTTACTAGAACAGTGAGTCATTCAGGCACCTGATCAGCTAAAATACTGCAGAGAACACAGCATGTAATGGTTGAAACAAAATGAAATTGAGGACAGTGGCTTCTGATTAGACATAAATAAGTGGCTGATGCTAGATCCAGCAGCACATATTTAATTAAGGAAGCAAACATGTAGATGTTTCATCCTTTTCTAATTAATGCAGTTTAAGTAGATTTGAATAAACACAACGTGGGCAGTGTTGCAGTAAAACAGGTTGTTTCAGCCTGTGAAGGACAGTATTGAATATCAGAGTGCATCTTCAAATTCTGGTTGCTCTGCTTCCAATCCAGCTCCCTGCTACTAAACATGAAAAGGCAGACAAAGAAGGTCACAAAGACTTGGGTCCCTGCCATGCATTTGGGAGACCAGGATGAAATTCCTTGCTCCTGGCTTTTGTTTGACTGAAGCCTGGTCCTGGTTATTGTGGCCACCTGGGAAGCAAACCAGCAAATTTCCCTCTCACCCATCCTGTCGAGCTCTCCCTCTTTGTTATTCAGAGATAAATGCTGAAAAAAAGTGAAAGAAATTAAGGAAGAAATGAAAAAAAAGATTATATGAGTGAAAGAGAGATTTTTGTTACTGGTATAGAACATCTGTGCAGGTAGCTTCATGTCTAACCATGGGTTCAGAATGAATTGGAAAATACTTAGCTACCTGATACTTAAAAGTAATGTGCTGTAGAACTTATGGGTTGTGCAGTCTGTACATTTTTCCCCTTCAAAATGAACTCATTCTTTACATCAACATGTATTTGAATGCAACCATTTAACACTTCCACTTCATTTCATATCAAAAAACATTAAAAAGTCTGCAGCATGTTTCATGATAATTGCTTCATTTTAATATTTATTAGTAGTCCAGCTAATCTTCTTTTATCAATCATGGACTTATATAATATAGAACTTTCATTTCATCTAGTATATTTTTAAGTCATTAAGATCTATCACTTTTTCTGAGAATCATTGATATTAGAAATTAATGTTTAACTTAATAAACATCAATTTCACCACTTGAATCCTAGTTGGAACTTAATAACAGGGTGACCGTAGGCAGACTGCTAAACCTCAACAGGTTCAACTACAGAGTTAACACTACTCAGTCATGCAGTACTGCAGTGTTAAATGAAATATTGTCTGTCCAACAGTGCGGTCTGAATTGCAGAATTCACATGGTAATGTACAGACTGAAGACATTATCTTCTCCCTTCCTCTCAGCCTGCTCTTAGTTCCTATAACATGTGTACATATGTACACATAAACCTAAACAGTCTGCTTGCTGCATGTTGGGGCTAGGTTGAGTGCTGGCTCTAAAATTCATGCCTTCTTTGATTCTGTCAATGTGACCTTATTTGGAAATAGAATCACTACAGATACAATTAGTTAAGATGATGCTATCTTGGATTATGTTAGACCCTAAATCAAATATGCTTGTTATCCTCATAAGAACAGGGAGTGGACACAGAAACAGAAAGGCCAAGTGAGGATACAGGCAAACATGGGCATAATGCTTCTTACAAGCCAGGAACAATATCCAGAAATGTGGAGAGACACATGGAGTAGCTTTCTATCTGAAGATGTAAGAGAGAACACAGTATTGCTAAAACCTTGAGAGTGGACTCCAAGCCCCCAGAACTTTCAATTAGCTTCTACTATTTGAGTATTTGAGTCACTCAAGCTTTTTGTATTTTATTACTGAATTTTTAGAAAATCAAGAAACTCTCTTTGAGCTAATCAATGTGATTTAATCTCCTCTTTATCTCTTCCCTTACTTTCTATTTTCATTATCTGGTCAAAATAGTAATATCATGAATAAAAAGAAAAAAGTGATGATGAAGTAGATGAAATATGGCCAAGCATGTTGTCCATCCTAGAAGTATGTAACAATATCAAGTAAACGGTGAAGAATGGGGTAGAGAAAGGAAAGCACCAGAACCGGCACTGTTTGCAAACATAACCCTTTATTCAACATTCTTCACTCTGCATTCCCAGCTTCCACCATTATGGGGAATTAAATCAATCAGAAAAACTTACACCATTCCTTTGAAACCAAACCAAACTACTCTGCCATACTTACACATTGATTTTAATTTTGTTAGTTTCACTTACAAGGTAGACCCAGAGGGAAGGAGAGGGAGAAAATGACAGAGCATGGGTGAGAGAGATCTTCCATTCTCCAAGTGCCCAGAACCAACATCCCAATCTGTCTCATAGAAGTGGCAAATGCCATATAACTTGAACCATTACCGGTTGCCTTCCAGGATGCACATTAGCAGAAAGCTAGATCAGAAGCAAACCTGGGAGTCAAACCAGTTACTCCAATGTGTACTATGGGCATCTAGAGCAGTGTCTTGACTAGTATGCCATATATCCATTTCTCACGCTATTCTATAGTTTAAAAATTATTTATGAGATAGATTTGAGATAGAAGTAGAGAGAAAGGGAGAGAGACAGAGAGACACAGACAGAGACAAAGAGAGAGAAAAAGAGAGAGAGAGAAAGAGAGAGAATAAATCTTCATCTACTAGCTCACTCCCCAAGTTACTGCAATGGCCAGGGTTGGCAGGGTTAGACCAGGCAGAAGCCAGGAGTCAAGTGCTTTAGCTAGGCCTCCCACATCGGTAGTTGGAGCCTAAACATCTGGGACATCTGTTGCTTTTCAAGGTCATCAATAGGGAGCCAGATGAGAAGTGGTGTAACCAGGACTTGAACTGGTGCCCACATGAGACGTCAGCATTAGAGGATGTGGATGCAGCTATTGTACTGCACAGACAGACCTAGCTAGTGTATTTTAATCTGAACACTTGGAACTAAACTGAGCTTTGCCTTATACTATCTGTCTGAGGAAAGGAAATAGTCAACAATTGGATGAAACTGAATCCACTTTGGGGAAATAAGGACTTAGATAAATAAATGCTTTTCAAAATCCTTCATCATTTAGAAAACACAGACAGTGATATTACTGTATCATACTTTCATACACCGTAATACTGTTTTCAAAAGCAACTATACATCACTCTAGTTTCCCTAGTAATGTATCATGGCCCTGATTTCTTGATTTTTTTTCTCACCAACACTTATTATAATCTTATTTTTTAAAATAGTCATCCTTGAGGATGTGAAGTGGTTTACACTGTGGCTTTTATTTATATTCCCCTGATAACCAAGGAAGTTGAACATCCTCTTACATTTCTTTATTTCTTTTTTTTAAGATTTATTTATTTTATTACAAAGTCAGGTATACAGAGAGGAGGAGAGACAGAGAGGAAGATCTTCCATCCGATGATTCACTCCCCAAGTTGAGCCGCAACGGGCCGGTGCTGCGCCGATCCGATGCCGGGAACCTGGAACCTCCTCCGGGTCTCCCACGTGGGTGCAGGGTTCCAAGGCTTTGGGCCGTCCTTGACTGCTTTCCCAGGCCACAAGCAGGGAGCTGGATGGGAAGTAGAGCTGCCGGGATTAGAACCGGCACCCATATGGGATCCTGGGGTGCGTTCAAGGCGAGGACTTTAGCCGCTAGGCCACACTGTCGGGCCCCCTCTTACATTTCTTATTGGTCATCTACATATCTGCTTTGGAGAAGCTTCTATTCAACTGTTCGCCCAGTTTTAATGGAATCATTTGTCTTTTTTTTACTGGGCTGTGAGCATTCCTTATTCTGGAAAATAGTCTGTTATTTACTAATTTGGATAGATTTTCTTTCAGTCTGTGGATTGCCTTCATTTATTTGCTTGTATTATTTGCCAAAAAGCTTCATTTCGAGATTATATGATTTTTTTAATTTTAGAATTACTTTTTGTGCTAAGAAACCATTGCTTAAAATAAGAAAATATTTCCTTAGTGTTTTATGATATAAGGCCTCATATTTAGGGGGTATGTTCCATTTTGACCAAATATTTTATAGTATATATAAGGATCCAAGTTCTTTGTATGGCATATTGGTGTCAGATTAATTATTGCTCATTTTACTATTTGTATGTAATGCATTAAAAAGTACCTATGTAAATTTGGAGATGGAGATGAAGTAAGTGCTGTAGGAATTTTCCATAAGTCAGAAACAAAATTAAAATTTGATAATATTCTACTGAATCTTCATTTTAGCATACTCAATAAAATTTAACATAACATAATTCAAATATGCATTATCAGAGTAAGAACAAACTATCTCAACAGTATGTTAAAGTAAAAAGCACTTTTATTCTTATCACAATATAAAATTATGCTAATAAAAGATTGAGAAGAACTGTGAACAAATTGCAACATGAAAATATTGACTGAGTGCCTTGCACAGAGTTGTAATGATTAGATTAAATGAAGTATTTTTTTGTTGTTAGATTTGGGGGCTGGCCATGTGACACATCAAGATAGTCTTCCATCCTGTGGCAACGGCATCCCACATGGACACCAGTTTGTATCCTGACTGTTCCACTTTCGATCCTGCTCTCTGATTGTGTCCTGGGAAAGCTGCAGAGGATGGCCCAAGTTCTTTGGGACCCTGAACCCACATGGAAGACGAGAAGAAGCTCAAGGTTCTCAGCTTCAGATCAGCTTGGCTCCAGCCATTGTGGCCATTTGGGGAGTGAACCAGTGGATGGGAGATTTTAATTGTCCTTTCCTCTACATATATATAAAAAATCTGTCTTTCAAGTAAGAAAGATTTTTTAAAAAAGATTCATTTTGTTATTCAAAAGGCAGGACGAGGCTCCTGGCTTTGACCTGGCCCAGTCTCTCAGCCATGGGAAGCTGATGTCACAATAGTGGCCTTAATGCACTGTGACACAACACCAGTCCCAGATGTTAATGCTGTATTTGTAACTAATTGAAAATATTTCAGGAAATTCTAGGCCAGATGGCTTCGTCACCAGAAGAGGATGTCACTGTTACAGTTTCCCATTTCTGTGGCTTTTCACTCTGTTGCTCAGCATCTGGAACTCAGATAAAATGTTATATCTTATTCAACCAACAAATTAGAGGACAGAGTTTAGGGGAAACACAACAATAGGGATTTAAAAAAAATAATCTTCAAAAGGTGAGCCATAGACAAGAGGCCCAAACTGAATATATTCTTTAAACACATTTGTAGCTGATCCTTTAGCTATATGTGGCACACAGTTACTAAACACTATGAGCAACCCATCTTGGGCTACAAGAAGTGACAAAGATTTCAGTCACTCCCTGTAACTGGAGTGACAGACTTTCAAATTAGGCTTCAATCAAGTAAATCAAGTACAACCCTCACTTTACACAAAACTGTGTCTACTATTCAGGGAATCATGACACAATACATAGCAAATAAAAAACATTCCTAATACCATCAAAGATGTCATTTAAAGTTATTAGATGGGGCTGATATGGTGGCATTTAAAGTTAAGCCACTGACTGTCATGCCAGCATCCTTTTTATGCTTCGAGTCCCAGCTGCTCTACTTCCATTCCTGTTCACTGTTAATGCATCTGCGAAAGCAGCAAAACAGAGACCTGGAAATAGATCCTGACTCCAGGTGATTCCAAACAACTTGTGTCTGAACCAGTGGACGAAAGATATTTCTCTTAGTGTCTATCTCTCTCTCTCTCTCTCCTTCTCCTCTCTGTAGCTCTGCCTTTTAAGTAAAGAAGAACCACTGAGTATGAAAACAAAACATTTCTATAATGATACTTAAGAAAAATATGTACACAAGTAATATATAGAGAAATGCAATTTCCTTTTTTTTAAAGATTTATTTTATTTTTATTACAAAGTCAGATATACTGAGAGGAGGAGAGATAGAGAGGAAGTGGAGCTGCCGGGATTAGAACCAGCGGCCATATGGGATCAAGGCGAGGACCTTAACCACTAGGCCATGCTGCCAAGCCAAGAAATGCAATTTCAACAGATACATATTTTGGAAATGAATACTCAAGAACTAAGACCAAAAACTAAACATAATATCAGATTGAAAACAACAGTAAGGGCCTGGTGTGGTAGACTAGTGGCTAAAGTCCCTTGACTTGCATGCAATGGGATCCCATATGGGCACCAGTTCTAATCCCGGGAGCCCTGCTTCCCATCCAGCTCCGTGCTTGTGGCCTGGAAAAGTAGTTAAGGAAGGTCCAAAGCCTTGGGACCCTGTACCTGTGTGGGAGACCCAGAAGACGCTCCTGTCTCCTGGCTTCGGATTGGCTCAGCTCAGGCCATTGCAGCCACTTGGGGAGTGAATCATCGGACATAAGATCTTCCTCTCTGTCTCACCTCCTCTTTGTATATCCGCCTTTCCAATAAAAACAAATAAATATTTTTTTAAAAAAGTAAATGAGTTTTATGGATTTAATTGGAATTGGAATTAGAAATGAGAGAAATTTATTTTGGTATAAAGTTTTTGAAATCGATGTATATGTTTTCATAATACATAAAATTATGGAGATCCCTTATGTAGAAATTTACAGTGTTTAGGTTTCTGAATGAATGGAAAGAAAGGTTGATTTTAGTCCATTCTGCTATTTCAAAAATACATTCTAAGTATATCTTGTCTTCTTTTCTCAGTGGCATTGACTTTTGCTGAAATTTAAGTGTTCATGCCAACCCTGTTTCCTTTGTCCTGAAATCGTTTTCCATTTTCAAGGCAAATGAGTGCCCCCTTAATCATTTTGGTATCATTATCATATTTTTTCATATAATACAATTATTTTTCCTCACTGATATTCTCATTAAGACTTGAATCCCTTTATGCTTAATATAATTTTAGTTTTTAATTTCAAAGTATGAGATAATTCATAAAATTTGTAAAAAAAAAATCAAAGTTTTGAAGTATCCTTGTATCACTATTTTTAGGGATGAGACAATCAGCCAGTAAGTATGATTATTCATTTATTTGAGAAGCAGAAAGGCAGACACAGAGAGAGTTCTCAGGCAGTAGTTTACTCCTAAATATCTGAAGCCTTCAAGGTTGACAGGCTGGAGGTGGTAGCTGGGAATTCAAGACAGGTCTCCCACATGGGTGGCAGTAATCCAAACCTGCTGCCTCCTGCCTCCCAGGGTATGCATGCTTTATCAGAAAGATGGAAACAGGAATCATGCCAGGAATCTAATACAGGTAGTGTAATAAGAAATGCGGACACTTTAACCAATATGTCAAACACCCCTTGTCCTCCATTATTATAATTTAATTATTGGGGGAGTGGGAACAAGAAAAAAAGAGGATGCATTTTTATTATATTATATTACATTATATTATATTATATATAAATGATTTGCTTTTCCAGTAAATTTTCTCTTAACGTAACTACATTTTCTTAACTTATGCTGCAAAAGCATAATCAGAAAAATAGTTTCTGTTAAAATTACTGTCTTGTAAAATGTAGATTATTTTTGCATGTACACAGGTGTCATATTACCTGCATAAATACTTCAGTAAACTATCATTGGCATTTACACAGTGCTAACTTTATTACTAGAATTCAGTACCATCATTCGATTTCTACATAAACCACATCTTCTCAGTTGTAAATGAAATGGGAGTAGTCGCTGGGAAATTAGATATTTGCTTAGCAAGTTCAGAGATCTGTAAAACCCTGAGACTCAGGTGTATTCCTTAGACAAGAAAATAATATGAGGCTTTATGGTCATTTTCCTATTGCTATAATCTATTCACCATAATTTTAGCTCTATTTGGAGCATTTCATCTCACTACAGTTGGTAATAATCATGGATGAAAATATAGAAAATTAATTATAATCTTTACTAACTGGTAAGAAACTAGATCAGCATTTGTTTAACAATGGAACCTAACTTTTTAAAAAATAATATGTTCAAATATTTTTACAAATACTGACTTTGAAGAGGCCAAAAAACGAGAACAACCAGAAGGATTTAGGCCCTTGTGTTAATATATGTATATGAATAAAAAATACAAATAGTCCTAGCAACAGGCATGATGTAAACTGATATATTGGCAGGTTAAAATATGTTTTTATGAACATTTTATAATATTTACTTAATGAAAAATGCAGTTTTATTGTATCAGAATATATATAAACATCAGTCCTGAAAAGTCTTCATTTAAGTATCAAAATGCATTTAAGAAATCAAAAAGATAAATATTACGGTATTTGGGCTATATTCCATTGTTATCAATAGCATAAAAGTTTATCTCAGTGTTTTAAACATGCATAGACTATCGTTAAGTGAGATAATGAAGCTAATATCATATAATTGTTGAGAAAATAGGCAGAATCAATACTTTCAATAAATATTAAATTAACAAGGCTCTCATAAAATAGAAACCTGCCTAGCTTATAAACTAGGAGAAACTTTTCAGAGCATTTACATTAGCCTCCAGTTAAAGTCTTTAACTTTGTTAATATTATAGCTGTTGAAGCGTAAAACATTCAAATGAATCAAATAACATTATTTAGCTTCCTAGTCACCTTCAACAAGAATACAAATCAACTCAACAACAGAGATCAGTAATTTTCTGTTTTGTAAATATGAGATTCTTATTGGATCTAATTGATATTTATGCTTATAATTCCCTGACCCCAGGAATAGCTGTTTTACTAATTTATTATGAAAGGCTTCTAGATCTAGAGGTAGGTAAAATTAGCTAGTGCTCTTGAAACTAATTGTGTCTGAATGGCGCTGCTGCACTAATTTATTCGCTGAGTGACCATGGACACACTAATTGACCTCCATGAAACTCGGTTTATTCATCTGTGAAATGGGATTGTAAAAATGTCTGATCGTTTTGGATTGCTGTGAGCCTTAAATTTAAAAACTCATTTCATTTGTGGCAATAACATTTCTCAGCTATTGACTATCTAATGTTGGTAACATTAGAGTGGGAAAGAGAGAGAGAAAATTGAAATCAAGTTAGGCATTGGTTTGTATATATGCCTCAATCTTCTTTGATTGGTTTCTCTCACATGTAGAAGAACAATATTCGGATAATAACACACTGATAAGAATATAACATGCCAACAACTGTAAAATATGGCACAATTTCGAACAATTCAAAACATGACGAAATGTGAGTCACAAAACTGATTTTGTTAATGGTGAATATATACTGAATACACACAATATAGAAAATATTGTTATGAGTTGCACACCTATTATTTATTCTTCATTTAGTAGAAACACATCAATTAACAATTAGCATAATATCCATTTTGCCAAAATTATTTTCCCAAGGCACTCAGCAACACACATGTGGACATCTCAAAATATTTTTGAAGACAGAATAAAAAGATAACTTTACTTTAGAAGAAATTTGTGGCCTACAATGGGTCTTCAAAAAGTTCAGGGAAATGCATATTACTAAGTATTCTGCATGGTTTTCAACATTTTGTACAGTAAAGTAAAAGTTTTTAATCGTTACCTTGAGCTTTTTGAAGTATCCTCAGTTGACTTATAGGTAGGGAGGACTGCAGAACTGAATCTCCTCATATCAAGCCATAGCCATTACCACTAAGGCTACATGCAGCCTGGTGAGATCATTTTATATAGGAGTAAAGAGTGAAGGCATTGAAGGGGGAAAGGGAGAATGAGAACTGTGGGTCATTTTGGTCTCATCTATTATGCTGCAGTGCCTGCCTACTATGGCCTATTTATTTAGTGGTAATGCCTAGTGTTTGAAAGAACTAAAGTAAGTAAATCTTGTCCATTAAGGAAAATTGAATCTGAGAGTAAAGAATTTAAATTATCCCAGTGAGCCAAAGTATCTACAGATTCAATGCAGACCACATTAAAATACATTTTTTTGGAGCTTTCAATTGACTGGGATGATACTCTGCTGGCTCTGTCTTCAGACCAGAGAGGGTATACCTAAGAAGCCGTTGAACTTGACTGGACAATAAGATGCTGGACTCTATGTTTGGTATACGCTTGCAATGGGGGAATCTCAACTGAACTTGAGCTGTGGTTATGCAACTAGGTGGAGGAATCCACCATGGTGGGGGGGTTTGGGGAGGGGTGGGGAGAACCCAAGTATCTATGTAATTGTGTCACATAATACAATGTAATTACTGAAGTTAAATAATAAACAATTAAAAAAATACATTTTTTTCAAAGACAGAACTAGACAAATGATCGCAAAATTCATATAGAATCCCAAAAGCTCAAAATAACTATAGCATCTCTGAGTAAAAAAAAATTCAATGCCTATTTCAAGGAATAATACAGAGTTATTTTAACCAAAAAATCATGATTCAGGCATAAAAACAGATATAAAGGACAATGCAAGAGAAGAGAAAATCCTAAATTAATTCACATATTTGCAGTCAACTGACTTTGTAAAGATGTACTTATGTATTTGAAAGTCATAGAGGAGTAGGGAGAAAGGGAGAATAAAAGGGAGAGGAAGAGATAGGAAAAATGAGGAAAAAGTACAGAGAGATATATAGAGAAAGAGATTTTTCATTCACCAGGTCAATCCTTGGATGTCCACAACAGCCAGGGCTGGGCTGGACCAGGCCAACACCAGGAGCATGGATTTCACCTGGGTCTTCCATCTGGATGGCAGGAGCCCAAAGCACTTGGCTCATCATCTTCTATGTTCCCACCCACAATAGCAGTGCACTAGATCCAAAATGGAGCACCTGGGACTCTCACCAGTCCTCTGACATGAGCACTAGCTTAAACCATCACAATGCAATATCAGTTCCAGCCCATATATTTTTGACAAAGCTGCCAAAAATACACATTGGAGGAGGGATAGACTCTTTTCCCAATTGGGAGAAACTGGACATAAATATGTAGAATTAACCTAGGTTCCTACTTTTCACAATATCTAAAAAATAAACTTAAAATGGGCAAAGACTTAACTGTAAGAGCTAAAGTTATAAAAGTACAAGAGAAAAACAGAAAAAAACACTACAAGGTGTTAAGACAAAGCCTTTGTGTTTTAATATAAGGTCTTCAAAGCACAAGCAACAAAAGCAAAACTACACAAACGATTTATCAAAATAAGAAGCTTCTGTACACCATAAACAGAATGAAGATACAATTTGTAGAATGGGAGAAGACACCTGCAAATTATTCATATGGCAAGGAGTTAATATCCAGAATATATAAGGAAATTAAGCAATTCAGCAAGTAAATATAATCCAATGAAAAATGGGCAAATGATGTGAACAGAAATTTCTCAGCATGATTTATACAAATGGCTCAAGAGCACATGAAAAAATGCTCAATATCACTATCAGGCAATGCAAATTCGAAACTACCAAGAGATATCTCATCTCAGTCATAATGGCTATTACCAAATAGACAAACAATAGTAACATTTGGTTATGATGTCAGGAAAAGGGAACCACTGTGCACCCTTGGATGGGAATGTAAATTAGTACAATCATTGTGAAACACAATATAGAGAGCCCCCAAAATAGAAAAACTATAATCTAGCAATCCCACTACAGTGTATATATCCACAGGAAATGAAATAAGCACAAGGAGATAACTGAATTACAGTGTTTATCACAGCACTGTATATGATAGCTAAGACCAGTAGTCAACAGAGATATCTGAGGACAGATAAGTGGATGAAGAAAATATACTGTACATACAAAATGGAATTAATCAAGACATAAAAGTATAGAATCTTGCCATATGCTGCAACATGTATGGAACTAGAGGACATAATTTTAAGCGAAATAAGTCAGGCACAGAAAGACAAAGATCACATACTTTCATTCATTTGTGGAAACCAAGGAAGATGATAACTAGAAGTAAAAATCAGAACAAAGATGACTAGAGGCTGGGGAAGGGGAATAGTGAGAATGAATAAAAGGTGCCAAACACAGTTGGGAGGAAATAGTTTCATAATGAATGAAATTAATGTAATATGCATTAATAAGACATATTAATGTCAGGATAACATAACTATAATCAGTAACAATCACATACTTCTAAATAAAGGGGAAATATTGGAAATATTTGAAAGTTCGTAACACATAGAAAGTATAATGTTTGAGGGACTGGGAATGATTATTATGCTGGCTTAATCATTATCCATTATACATGCAATTAATTATAATCAACTACTTGAAAAATAAGTACTAATGTCAATTACATAAGAAAATCACTACAATTGAAGCAATGTGAAAAGAAAAAAAGCAAAGCAGCTTTTCCTCACCCATAATTTCAAATGTTTCAGTTTGTTACTCATTGACAACAATGAGCTGAAGATATTAAGTGGAAAATTTCAGAAAGAATCAATTTATAACTTTTAAATTGCATGCCACTATGAACAGTATGATGAAATCTCACTCCAGCCCACCTTGGATGTAAAGCATCCCTTTGTCCAGTGTATTCATGTTGCATATGCTACCTGCCCATTAGTCCCTTCCCAGTATCATAGTGCTTATATTCAAGCAAGCCATCTTTTTGTTAACAATGACACAAAAGCATGACAGTTGTGATGGCAAAACAGATCCCAGGACACAAAACATGGAAGAACAGATTAACTCTGGTACTAAGTAGCAATACTGTCACATACAGCTGCATAGTACTCAAGGATATTTTTAAAAGTTATGGAAAATGTATTATGCAAAACCTAAGAATTCATTTCAAAAATTTTTACACCAAAGTAATTTTAATTTAATTTCCCATGACCTTTATGAAGTGCTCTCATATATAGACTTCAATACTCTGTGGTTTTAGGTTTCCATTGGGAGTCTTGGAATATATTGCCTATAAATACAGTTGTAATATACTTCACTAATAGAACAGTTGCCAAATTCTTGACAATCATTGATCTTTTTACTAATGTCTATAGCTTTAATTTTCCAGAATGTCACACAAATGGAATTGTACAATATGCAGTCTTTCCATATTTGTTTCTTTCACTTAGCAAAATACAATTAGGAATCATCTATTCCTTTCTTTGGTTTGATAGCTCCTTTGTTTTCATCACCAAATGTTATTTCATCATATGGATGTACCATGATTTGTCCGCTCACCTGTTAAGGAATACACTGATTTCTTTTTCATTTTCATTTATGCATTCTATTTGATAATCACAGCAAACCATGTCCAGGTCTCTGAATTTGCCACCTATTTTAAGTCTTCTGTGTCACTGCCTATATTTGTTTTCTTCTGTTTAGAGTTTATCTTATGCTTTCCTTCACTCTTCTGTATACCTCACTCTTAGCCAGATTTTAATGAGTATCCTTCTGAATTTGCCACAAATTATTCTTAATGGATGTATATCTTATAAACAAAAACATGTCAAATAATCTATAACTTATACATCTTTAGCATGGAAATCTGATGGAATGTACACCCTGATCACTTCTCAATGAATATTTATGGATATGCTATAATTCTCCAAGGCAAGCCACGAGAGAAAGATGATAAAACAAGTCCACAGTTATCTATTTTTATGTGAAAACTGTTTCTATCAAAAATATCCAATGAATACTTCCTAGAAAAAAATTAACAAAGGAACACTAGTATCAGATATTTTCCTTTTTTATGCCCTGATTCATAATGAATAGCCACAGAAACAGTCAAGTGACCCCATACAACTGAATTTTTTTTGCCACGTTTCCATACCATTTTCTAGATTTCAGTAGTATAGAACTCTAGTCATCTATACCAAGCATACACCCATAGAGGAAGCACACACTCCAAAACAACCACCTAGGAAAGAATAAAGCAGGAAATATAACTCAAGCTAAAAGCTTTTCAACAGTGAATATATTAATGTTTTTTTCTCCTCAAATAGATGGAATGAATTTAAGTCCTGTGTGCTAAAATCGTTATTCTTCAAAGCTGTGACAGGAACTGAAGCACAAATCGATATTCCCACTTTTCTGCATCACACACATCTAACAACAATTTTCCTCATGCACTTTTTTCCCACCTTAACAGGATGAGTTAACTTCTTCACATATAACAATAATTTTAGAAAAAGTAAGATTTGCATTTTATTGCTTTATTAAAGTATTGTATCTCTCCCTTTAATTACCTATTTGATGTGTCATATCTCACAAGAGAATAAACATTACTTATTGCAACAAAGAACAGAACTCAATAGCAAAACAAAGAAAATGCCAAAAGAAAGATATCAGTTAAATATAATATACAAAATATCTCAACAAAAATAGAGAATAGTGAAATGTGCTAAAACATCCATTTTCTTTGGTCAAACCATTTTGTGGGAAATAATCGTTTAGCACACTTTTTTACACAGATCTAGAAAAGTTGTAGAAATAAGAAGTACATAGCTCTGTAACAGAAAATTACACAAAAAGGCACTGGACTTGCCACACATTCAAGGATTTGCTTAGTAACCCCAGGGGGTTATTTACAGAAATTTAGCTAAGCTTTAATTTACATTTTTCATGTTTCATGGGATTCTAAGAAGTCATGTGCAGATTTTAAAAGCTTAGGACTCATCTCTATGCTCTGTACCACAAAATGCAGTATTTTCAATGATGTGGTAAAATAACAAGTGTGTGAGTACCTCAAACGAACTCAAATTTTATCAGGATCTTCTAGATATTTAATGGTTGTTGTTATAGCATCATGCCTATATTTCACTATTCAATCTTTTTTTGTCCTAATGTTGGGCATTCTGAAATATTCATTGATGCCCAAACCTAAATTATGTATTTTATATACTGCTTCTCTGTAAATAACGCCAAAAATATTTTCCTTCTCTAAATATGTTCTTACATTGTAATGTTTTTAGGCATCTATACACTCTGTTACTTGGAAGAGATGCTGAGTATTTTCTTTGTAGAAAAAAGGAAATAAAAAAGATGGACTCCAAATGAAACTGTTAAATATATCTTAACACTAGAATGCTGGATTTTACTCCATTATCTATACCTACAATGTCAGGATACACTTAATTAGAAGAATGATAGACTTGTGACTGTTGAGGGATTAAACTATTGTTATGATATAGAGAAAACAGTGGGAAGGTGGGGGTTGAGGAAGGAAGGAGAAATCCCTGAGCCTAAGGTATTGTATTGTGAAAAATAAAGAATTTCTTTTGAAAAAGAAATGAAACAAAAAAGACTTCAAAAAAACATAAGCAATTGTTACCCAAACAAAACCAATACATAACTCTGAATGAGTCATGTCTTCATCAAATCCATTAGAAAGAGATAAAGGTACAGTGTTACAAATAGATGGAAATTTGCATTCTCAGAAATTATATATAAGAATAATATTTGTATTCATTAGTGTTCCTGGTAGGAAACATCCATCTGCTAAAAAATTACATATACTAATAAACTAACATTTTTTGTTACTACACATTAATTTCATTTCTCAGATTTAGGGAATTTTCTAATATTTTTTGGAGGAAGTTATCATAAGTGATAACTTTAGTTAGCAAGTTTATTTGGAACAGTAGAAGGAATATGGCACTCTGATATCAAGAAATATCAGATCATCTTGCCACTTTCTCTTCATATGTAATAATATTTACACTCAAAAGATTGAGCTAGGGTTTAAAGTTTTTAAGCTTCACTGTGGTAGCATCAGAAACAGAAAAAACAAATATTCAGTTTATCCTAAAAAATAGTGCTCTCCTATAATTTCAAAGTTCCTCTAATTTTATTAGTGCATTTTTCCTGAAGAGCATCTCTAAAATTGCACTTAAAACAACATATTCATTTCATTTTTCATATGTTACTCTCACATGTCAATGAAGTGGTTTTATTTTTACTGCATTTTGTCAGTATCCAGCATAACAGTTTAATGATTGCATTTTAGTAGTAAACAGTGAGGAAACTGTATGGGCTAGAATCACAAATAGTTACTAAATATGATTCAGGAATTCTATAAAGGCAGTTGAAGAGAACTGATAAAATACAGATAATAACTGAGAGAAGCAAGTAATATAGCCATCAATGTAAAAATTTGGTCCTTTTTCTTCAACACCAGAGAGAGAGAGAGAGAGAGAGAGAGACAGAGAGACAGAGAGACAGAGAGAGAGAGAATTTATTTCCAGGAATATAGACATGCTATGATTCTATGATTTCTTTATATCAGTATGATCATAGATTTAATATAATTTATTTTCTTATTTGTTTGCTTTGTTTTTACTTTGGAAAGAGTTAGAAAGCAACAGTTTTCCTTCTTTGGGACAACACTCAGTATAACCATAACTCATGTTACAGGTAGAAAAGGGAATCCATGGGGCTCGGCAAGGTAGATCAGCGGCTAAAGTCCTTCCTTTGCATGCACCCCGGGATCCCATATGGGTGCCAGTTCTAATCCTGGCAGCACCACTTCCCATCCAGCTCCCTGCTTGTGGCCTGGGAAAGCAGTCGAGGACGGCCCAAAGCTTTGGGACCCTGCACCCTTGTGGGAGACCTAAGAGGAGGCTCCAGGCTCCTTGACTCGGATCAGCGCCGCTCTGGCCCTTGTGGCCACTTGGAGAGTGAATTATCGGATGGAAGATCTTCCTCTGTCTCTCCTTTCTGTACATCTGACATTGCAATAAAAATAATTAAATCTTAAACAAACAAACAAACAAAGGGAATTCATGGGAAAAGTTAGCTTTAGGTCAGATTGAAGCTGTTTTGTTGTTTTTCTTCTTATTAGTCTCCAGTGTAAGTAATGTACCAATATACCAAATAAGTCGAGACTTAATCTTGAGGTGTTTTATGGCACTGGCTGCTCCATCAGTCTTAGATGTTTCAGCAGGTTATACTGAATGAATTTAGATTATCACACACAATTTTTACTTGTCAATGTTATCAGTGTGTAGTTGTCTCTTGATGTAGGTTCAAAGAAAAAGTGACTCATATTAATGCATTAATTCACTCAACACATATGTTTGAACACTAAATGAATGAGTCCAGCTACAGACACTGCAATAAACCAAGTCTTTGTCAATTTGCAACTTACATTTTAATGACACTAATGATATAACTAGAGTCCAAGTATTTTTTGAGCTCTTGGAGCATGGCAGCAGTAATCTAATGATCATAGCCCCAGATACCCTCTCCATTATATTCTTTTTTTTTTTTTAAAGATTCATCTCTTTTCATTGGAAAGTCAGAGATAGAGAAAGGAGAAGATCCTCCTTTCGCTGATTCACTCCCCCTAGTGGCCACAATGGCTGGAGCTACACTGAGCCGAAGCCAGGAGTCAGGAGCTTCTTCCGGGTCTCCCATGTGGGTACAGGATTCCAACACTTTGGGCCATCCTCCTCTACTTTCCCAGGACAGAAACAGGGAGCTGCATGGGAAGTAGAACAGCAGAGACACGAACCAGCACGTGCAAGATGAGGACCTTTAGCCACAAGGCTACCAAGCCAGTCCCTCCATTCTATTTTTGTAGAAAAAAGCTAGCAGTAATAGGCATTAGTGTCTGAATTTATAGTTCCAGCCACTAACTTGTTCCCAATTCCTATATGTTTACAGATAAAGTGAGAGAACTGCCCTATTAGAGACCCATGACTATTCTTTTAGATTTATTTTTAAATGACAGATAATAATTGCACATATTTACAGGTTATACTCTGCTATTTTGGGACATGTATACATGGTATAAAGATCCACTCAGAATACTTACTTTTTCATTATCTCAAACATCTATCATTCCTGTTTGGTGAGAAGTGAACATCATGTTCTTAGAACTGTACATACAAACCATGCTCAATTTGTTTAAAAAATAAGCAAAAATCAAAATTTTAAATTACATAAACACAAAAAATTCTACATTATTCTTATTTATATAATGTTAACTATAATCACCCTTCTGTGTAACAGTTCAGGAGCACTAATTTCTCTTCCCTAGTTGTGACACTGAACTTACTAACTTATCTTTCACAGATAGCTTTTCTGTATTTCAAATTCCTCCATGTTCAGCCACTCAAGGAACTCTAGCTCCCTGATGATTTCAATCAATCCATAGATCCTCTGCGAATAGGCTAAGCTTTTTGTCCATTTTGCCAAAACAATCCATGAAGTTATAGAAAATTCATGCTTTTTAAGCAATTTCTGACAGATTCTAGCCTCTTACATATTCAATGATATTATAATAGAAAATCCCAGTTTCTCATCTTAGCTCCAAATACACTTGAGTGCTTGAGTCAAAATATGTCACAAAATAAAATTAAGCTACTATTTGTAAAGACAGATAATCCTCACAATTGCCTCTTACTGTGTATATTTAAAATAATTAGGAGTCACTACAGGACAGTAGTTCTCTCTATGACCCTCACCCATACATTAAATGCTTCTGAACACCATAATTCCTTTTGTATTTTTCTATTTAGCAAATACAAAATGCAAAGCACAATTTTAAACTTTATACATATCCATTTATTCAAGGCATTTGTTTGCTTATAACATATAAGATCATTATCTCACAGTTGCAAATCCAATCAACTTATCAGTCCCCCTTGCATTTAAGACTTATATGCGTTCCTGTTGGTCCTAATCTTAATCATAAAAACTTTGCTCACGGATTTAAGGTCAAAAATAAAATTAAGAATAATATTTCTTAAAATATTATAAGACTTCAACAATGTGAACTTAAGAAATGCTGGTATCATTTAGCCTTCTATAAACAACAGAATACACATTCATTTGATTAATACAGATAATGACATGATACTCTGATTTCTTATAAAATATCATTCAGTGTTAGAAGAAAAAGTGACCTAAATATCTGTTAAAGTATATGCCAGTTGTGAATGCCACACTGGCATATATAACATAACTTCACCAAACTGTTCCACATTTTCATACAGGTACACTTAGTAAGCCCTACTTAGCTGTAAACACTAGTGTATTTGTTACAGCACTCAAAGTTATAGTAACATTTTTCTAAGAAGAAAATGCATTTTCCAGGTTCAATTTTAAATAACTGGTACTACTAAGTACAATATACATCAAAGACTGTGGTGAGGTAGGTGGCTAGTTCAGGGTCACGAGCTTGGATGTCACTCCCAGCACCTAGGTTTTCCCTCCTGCTCACCTATGACTCTCACCTGAGAGGGGACAGTATTGCATTGTTGTATAAAGGATCATGATAGGGAGGGACTCACTCTCTTGGTCCTATGCTTCCATTGCTCTGGCACTCCGATTCTTGGCCTCCCCAGCACCTCTGAGGACAGGCAGCCCTTGAGCATGGCCCCTGAGTGTTTGTATTCCTCACCCTGTGTTTACTGCTTGGGTTGGACAATGAAGATAGCAATGCTAAGATGCTTTGTATTTCTAATGTGTGTACTATTGGGAGTTCCAGGAGAGGTGAGGCCTAGCAGTAATGGAATGTGGGCAGAGAAGCCAGGGAAAGGTGAATGTCTGCAGCTTTGTAAGTGTGACCAGGTTATTCATTGCATGTCTCTAAGGATAACTTGCATTGCTGGGGAAGCTGGACCCTCACCAAAGATTATCAGTACGGGCACCAAGGACTATATCCCAACTGCCAAGGAGACTACAGAGAATTGGAGTGCCCTTGTAGGCCAAGAACTCTGAGGTCAACCATTCCCTATCAGATCTCCCACATGGGAAGAAAGAAGCCCAGATCTTTCCTCACAGGATCTAATGTCATTGGAAAAACAGCCAGGAGCCCTGAGCGGTCCTCAGAAACAGAACAGTAAGCTTCCTTCGAAACTCGGGAGAGGAGCTTTCTCTGCTCCTTGCTTAGTTCCAGCTTTGGATCCCCACCCTCTCTTGCAATGACCATCAGGGTTGCTCTGGAGCCCCCCAAATTAGATCAGGTAGACAGAGAACAATAAGGAAATCTTAGAACAGACAGGAAAAAGTCAGCCTGGACTCCTATATACCTTACTAGGTAGGACACAAAGATCAGTTACTTCTCACTAAGGTATTGAAGACTTCTCTGCACACCCCTCATAACGCTATTCTCCTCAATCATTAAAATTTGGCTTGTTAGAGTTATAAGCCTATTTGGACTATCCTAGAATTCATGAAGTTCAGTAAAAGTCATGCTTGAATACTCTAAGCTGCTAAATATAAAAATGAAAATACACAACAGACAGCTGAATAGTACCCTATAACCATTCTAAGGTGTATAACAGCCAGTTGTGTATAAACTACAATTGAGATGTCAATGAAGTAGTTACAGAATGTGGTTAAGAACTCGCATTTTCTAACACATTGGTCACTCAATACCACGTCAATTAACTTCATGATGTTGCAAATTGTTGTTGAAGTTGTGTAGTGTCATTTCATTGGAGGGGATGATATTCTGCCAGCTCTACTTTCTGACCAAGGATGGTCTCCCAATGAAACTGTTGAATTTATCTGGACAATAAGATGCTGGACTCTCTGCATGGTCCATGCCTGCAATGAAGGAATCATGCCTGGATATGAACTGTAATACTGTAACAATGTGGAGGAATTCAATATGGGGGCAGGCTTTTTGGAGGGGTTGGGGGAATCCCAGAGCCTATGAAACTGTGTCATAAAACAAAATTTAAAGTTAAGACTCCTTAATAAGTCTTAGACATGTCTGACATGATCTCGCTTGCCCCTCACAACAATACAACTCTAAGATTTCTCATGTCTAAAACATAAAACTATCATTCAGTCCTAAAATTCCACAATTATGTAAATATCTTTTGAAGAATACATATTAAATCTAATTGACAAAGAATGCCAATGTTGTGAATTTTTAAATTATATTCTGCACAAAGTTTTGGTGTGTACTGAATAAAGGCAATATTTTAAAATGCCTTGGCTTTTTTTGTTCCTTGTACATATTAATGGCTTAATGAGCACATGTTCAATGAGTTAAGTAAATTGTTATTACCTGCTTCCTCTATGCCTGACATATAAAGAAGAAAGAAAACAAAGTTATCCAAAGGATAATCCTTGACATTAAATTCTAAAGGCAGACACATGTATAACAAAGTGGATTAGACAAGCAATACACAGAGAATTCTGAGAAACTGGAATTCTTCTGGGATGGATGTCAGATGAAACAGTAATTGATTTGGGCCTTGGAGCATCACTAGACAGATTTATGTAGGCTGAATTCATCATTAAAATAAAGACAATAATTCTAGGACTTATTCTAGCTAATTTTTCTATCTAAAACTTAAACAGGAAGATAGAATGTTGTCTTCTTTTTTTTAATCACTGCATTCAACTCTTCAAAGAGAGTCCACCTATCTCCAATGAGCATATTAACATATTTATTAAAGCTTCACTTATTTGAAAGTTCAGTCAAAGAGAGAGAAGTAGAGGGAGATAGGGAGTGAATAATATCCAATAATATCCAAGAATAATTGCCACATGTACCATTATGGAGATTTCCCCCTACACATTCTTCTCAGTGTTCTATAATTTCTGCCCTTACACCTTTGATCCATTTTTATTTAATTTCTACATAAAGTATAAGTTAAAGGTCTAATGCTATTTTTTGCCCTTGAAAACAGTATTTTCCCAAATGCCATTGATCATGGCCTTCCTCTGAAAAATCATTTGATTGTATATTCAAACATTTACTTGGGGGGCTATTTTATTCCACTAGTTATTACTGTCTTTAATAATTTTTAATACAATAGCTCTCTGATGGTAAGACATAGTTTTAGCTTGGAAAAATTCCTCATAGATCTCACATAGGAGCCAGGATATTCTATCATGTGCTTTACCTACAATGTAGAGAATGGCTATCCATATTTGAAAATCTTTTTGACGTTCTTATAAATACTAATTTCTCTATTATTGCAATATAATACTATCAGATTGCTTCATTTTTTGCTTCATGTTTGAATTCTAAGTAGATTAATGTTTGTGAGTATTGTTGATGAGAGTCTTAAAAATGAATACTATATGATTTAAATTATAGAAAACATGATCTTCCACAAACAATTAATTTTATCTGTTAAATCCAAAAATTAAATTCTTATTTTCGATATTCCAATATATACATTCTAAACATTGATTGGATATTTTTAGAATTGTTTTACTTAAAATATAACAAAAGACCTTTGCATCAAATATATTCCATATTGGGTCCTGGTGCAATGGCTCACTGACTACATCCTAGACTTGCACATGCCAGTATCCCAAATGGGTGATAGTTCATGTCCAGACAATTCCACTTCCCACTCAGCTCCCTGCTTGTGGCCTGGGAAAGCAGTAGAGGATGGCCCAAAACCTTGGGACCCCGCACCCATGTGGGAGACTCAGAAGAAGCTCCTGGCTCCTGGCTTTGGATTGGCTCAGCTCCCTTTGTTGTGGTCATCTGAGGAGTGAACCTGCAGATGAAAGATCTTTCTCTTTGTCTTTCTTCCTGTAAGTCTGCCTTTCTAATGTAAAATAAATAAATCTTAAAAACAAAAAAAGAAAAAATATATTCCATATTGAACCTTGATTATTGAAAAACATTCAGGCAAATTAATCAGTTTCAAAATACAGAAAATAACATCTTTGGAACATCAGTTTTGTGCTACTTGTTGGCTTTGATTTTCAGATGAGTTATCAGAGACTGATCTCAGAACCCAAGCCATCTATACATATGGGAAGAACATGGAGGAGCAATAGACGATTAATTGTTACCAAGTTATAGTTAGGAGAAAGAAGTTCTAGTGTTTCATTGTACAGTAAAGTGATTATAGATAATGTATTTTTAAGGTAGAATGAAGGAGTATGAATTTTTGCCATAAAGAAATGATACATATTTGAGAAATATAGGTTTAGCCTGATTTGGATATTAGGCAATATGTATGTGTATTGAAAAAAAAAACACAGGACAAACCATTCATTCACTGAAAAATAACATGGCACCCAATAATTTTTATATATACATCACCTAAAAATTAATTTTTGAAAAGAAAATTCTGGAACAGCAATGTCTCATTGCAGATTAAGTCATCTCCCTGTGTTGCTGGTTGCTCAAACTCCTAATGTGCTTGGGAAATCAGGGGAGAGTAGATCAAGTTCTTAGGTTCCTGAACCCATGTGGGAGACCCAGAAGAATCACCTAGCACTTGGCTTTGACCTAGCTCAATTCTAGCCATTGAGGTCATCTGGAAAGTGAACAATAAGATGAGAAATCTGTTTCTGTCTATGTCTATTTCTCTCTCTCTCTCCCTCTGCCTCTCTCCCTCCCTCCCTCTTTCTGTACATGTGTGTGTAGCTCTGCTTAAATAAATACACCTTCAATAAAAATTTTTCTAAATTCCATACTTTTAAAATTAATTTTTAAAATGTGGCATATTACGTTGGTAGTTGAACCATGAATACATCAAAAACAAGACTAAATGTAATTCTAGGCTTGAATTACCAATGCATTTACTTCTCATATCTGTACTTTTCATAATCCTAAAATTGAGATGTTCCTTCTTAAAAATAAATGGTATGAAGGTAGAGCCGGTAGAGTGTCATCCCGATCAATTAAAAGCCCCAACATAACATCAGCAACAATTTATAATGTTATGGAATTAGTGGACAGAGTATTGGATAACCAATATGTTAAAAAAAAATACAAGTTCTTAACCACATGAGGTTGAGATAATATTACATTTTACAGGTACTATTTTTCATATTGACATCATTTCATCTTAAATTAAGGCAAACATGTGGTATCTCACCTTTTGGGATTGGCTGAGATGGTCTCCCCAAGAAGCCGTTGAACTTATCTGGACAATAAGAGGCTGGACTCTATGTTTGGTATATGCTTGCAATGAAAGAATCTCAATTGCACTTGAACTATGGCAATGCAGCAGGGTGGAGAAATCCACCATGGGGGGAGGGTTTGGGGAGGGGTGGGGGAATCCCAGTACCTATGAAACTGTGTCACATAATGCAATGTAATAAAAAAAAATGGCACAAGCAATATAGTTCAAAGTAATATATTTTGTATCCATATCATGAATAAACTGAAAAGAGGGGAGAAGAGGATTTGGATGTAAAATTACTTACAGAAATAATGGCTAAATTTTCCTCAAATTTGGAAAGAGATACAAATTCACACATTAAACCATTCAAGGAAATACCAGAAAAGAATAAACTCAAAGAAAATCATGCCAAAATACGTAACAACTAAACTTTGAAACAGTAAAGAGGAAGATAACTAGAAAGCAGCCTGAGAAAAATAACCTTTTACCTATTAGAGAAAAATATTGTATAAAACCACAACATTCCTAACACCACCATGTAGTCCAGAAGGAAGTGGCACACTATTTTTCAAGGTCTAAAGTAAAAGTATTATTAATCCAAAGTATCAGTCTCATTGAAAATAGTCTTAAATAATGAATGACAAAACCAGATACTTTGAGATGAAGGAAAATGAAGAGAATCTGTAGCAAGCAGAGGTACCCTAGAAAACATCTACAAGGGCTCTCCAAACAAAAACACACAGAAAAGAAAGGATCCATGGAATAGCAAGAAGGAAAAGTTTCAACCAAATGATCACTTTATTTATACAACAATATGTCAAAATAAACTATTAAGATTATACACTTAAATATAAGGACATAAAACTTTAGAATATTCAAGATCTGGGACAAAATAACCAGACAAAGCCTTGATACCAAAGGTATAATGCATGAAGTGGAAAAATGAACAAGTTATATATGATCAAAATTAAAAGCCATTGCTCTATTAAAAAAATATGTTGGTTTGATAAAGAGAAAAGCCATAGAATAGAAGAAAATTATTTCAAATTACAGATCTTAACAAAGGACTAGTGTTAATATATATAACACAATATTCAACAATAAAAAGAATTCACAGGCCTGGAGCCATGGCCTAGTGGCTAAAGTCCTAGCCTTGAACGTGCCGGGACCCCATATGGGCGCCGGTTCTAATCCCAGCAGTTCCACTTCCCATCCAGCTCCCTGCTTGTGGCCTGGGAAAGCAGTTGAGGACGGCCCAAAGCCTTGAGACCCTGCACCCACATGGGAGACCTGGAAGAGGTTCCTGGTTCCCGGCTTTGGATCGGCGCATCACCGGCCCGTTGCAGCTCACTTGGGGAGTGAATCATCGGATGGAAGATCTTTCTCTCTGTCTCTCCTCCTCTCTGTATATCTGACTTTGTAATAAAAAATAAATAAATCTTTAAAAAAATAATAATAAATAATTTACAATGTGAGAACAAGACATGGCATGACTCACCAAAGAACATATACTGATAGTAAACAGGCAAATGAAAATATGAACATCTGCATCCTTTAGGTTTATATAAATTAAAACTGCAATAATAAATCACTACATATCTATTACAAAAGATGAAATTTTATTTAATGTCAGGCACCAAATATTGGCAACATAGAATATTGGCAAATTTATAGAGAAACTGGATTACTAATATGTGACTGGTGAGAACATAGAATTTTACACTTTAGTAAGCAGTTTAGAGTTTCTTTTAAACAACTAAACCTGCAAATATGATATGAAACAATTCCTCTCTGGATAGTTATCATAAATAAATGAGACTTTACATTCATACAAAACATGTACAATGTAGAATATATAACACAGCCTTTATAAAGAAAATCCTAACATTTGAGACATGGAGGAACCTAGAAGACATTATGCTACATTAAATAAGCCAGACAAAGAAGGATAGATGCTGCATGATTTCCCCAACTCATACAATTTTAAAAGTCAAATTTATAGAAACAAGTAGAACAGTGGTTATCAGGGACTAGCAGCAGGCTGCCATTGGGAGATGTGTGCATAGGAAACAAAATTTTAGTTGGACAGAAGGAAGAAGTTCAATGAATATTATACAGCATGTTAAGTGTAATTAATAAATGGTACAATTGAAAATTAAGAGATAAGTATCCTCATCTCAAAATATCACGAGGTAATGCATGATAGCTTATTTAACCAGTTTGCAATATATGTATATTTCAAAATATGTTGTATGCCATGAATATATACAAGTTTGTCAATCAAAACTACTTAGACCAAAATCACCAATTTCCATACACAAACATTCATAGTACTTCATTTATTTGTTATATATATGAGAGGGATACTGTTACTGTTCATTATGTTTTACATTGTCTACTTGGCACGAAAGCTGAACTTTTCCTATTAGGATTTGAAAGACCAGTGTATTTGACAATATGTCTCTAGAATTTAACTATCAAATCCAAAATTCTCCAGCTCTATTGCTCCACAATTCAATTAGCCCCCTTTCTCATCCTTCCCTCTCTCCTAATTTTACATTCATTTTCCCATGTGTGGTAATCCGCTAAATCTAGCAGTTTCTTCTTAACTCAAACCCCAATTCTAAATTTCAATTCCTTACCACCAGCTACTGATCTATATCATGTCATCAGTCCCTCTGAAAGTCAACCTTACTGTTAATATCATAGCATCATAGGGCAGACATTTTATAAAGGTTCACAAACACAAAATCAGGGCTAGTATTGTGGCATAGCAGGCAAAGTTGCTGCCTGCAAACATTAGCATTCCATATGGGTGCTGGTTTGTGTTCCAGCTATTGCACTTTCAATTAAACTCTGCTAATGGCCTAGGCAAAAGTAGCTGAGGATAGCAAAAGTGCTTGCACTCATGTACCCCTTGTGGGAGACCCAGATGAGACTTCTAGCGCCTAGATTTGGCCTGGCTCAGTCCTAACCATTGCAGCCATCTGGAGAGTGAAATAAATGGATAAAATCTTTCTCTCTGTGTCTCCTTCTCATTCTGCTACTTTTTTTCAAACAAATCAACAAATCTTAAAAAAATACAAAATTCAGAAAAGGAAATCTAGTGTCCACTGTTACATGTACTATTTATTGAAGGCCTGGTGTTTGAAATCCCCTAGGTCAAGACTGTTTCCTGATTTTTAATAACTTTAGTGAAGTATAATTGATATACAGAAAAACTCCACATATTTGATATGAATAGTTTAATGAGACTAAAATTAGGAACTCTTTTATGAAAAAAGCTTTTCTTCACTTTTTTTTGAAGTTTTGAATCAACTAAAAGCTTAAAGTACCATTTCTAATCCCAGTCTTTCAATGTCAAAACCACCTTGATTAAAGAAGAAATAGTCTTCAATTTACAAAACTACTATCTTCTAAACTCCATGTCAATAACAGCAAAGTTAGTTGTTTTCATCAATCTGTTCTCACTTGGTTACTCTTTCGCACTGGTACAAAATGACATACCTCCTGCCACCCCCACTCGTACGCAATGCCATATGTTTTAGAAAGCAGCCCCCAAAGTAGCTGTTGCTTGGATTGAACCCGTATTGCTGCTGCCATTTCTTTTGCTCTGGACATGTTCTGTTACATCATTCTAAATAACAAAACAGTGAAATGAAGTTTTGGAGTGGAAAAGGAGGATATAACTGTTATTGGAATAGTTCCTGCTTTTTTTTTTTTTAATGGGACCAAAGAAAATAATTGAGGGATGTTTCTCTGGACATTGTTGTATTCAGATGTGATGCTTGGAACTGTGGCAGCCATTGTATAGTTACACAGGGAACTGACCTGAGGATTACTTGACACATAAAGGATAATGCAACAGAAACTAGAAATCCCTGGATCCTTAAAAGTGTCATTGATTCTCTGAGTCAATCAACCCTGAGACAGCCACACCTCCTGCTTTTTACTGATATAAAATCTGTCCTTACTGTTTAAATTCATTTGAATTTATTTGGTTCTATACTCCATCAAATGTAGTCACATTGATACAGAAGGAAATATTCTACTTTCCTCATCTCATCTATGCTAGATTGCTGAGCTAATGACACGTCTAATTTTCCATGCAAAACTTTTGTTATAAAACATTAGACATTACATGTAAGCATTTTGTTTTTCTTCAACAATAGAAGTTTGAATAAGAACATATGGCTCATAAAGAAAAGCATGATCAATAATCTTGTCTGATGTTGAGCTATCTCTACAAAACAGGCCAGAAAAATTCCCTCTGGAGAGTTCAGGTTTTATTCACTCCTTCTTCAGTAACTCACTATCAAAGACAGAATTCCTTATTAAAAAATAAAAATGGATTTTTGCCTTTAACAAGATCAGAGGCACTAACTAAAACTGATGCCAGGAACATCCAAAGTGAAATAACACTATTTTTATACGGTGCGCCAGAATAATACAAATAGAGTTCAGCATGTTTGCTCATAACTTTTAAAAAGTTATAATGAAAATAAAACCATTAAATTAGATCAAATTTAGAGCCTGCAAAACACCATCTTTTTTTCATCCTAGCTTAGAACACTAAATCAAAAATGACAATTACTTCTAACTGTGTTTATCTCAAAGACAGCCAAGTAATTCGACTGGATGTAAGCTTATTCACTCTTGTGAATGTAAATCTAACATTTTGAGATGCTGTCTTCTGTTGTGCATTTGCTTTTTCTTAAGTTAATAGTCTATTCAATTTAATAAATTCGTATCTAATATCTATGCTGGTCAAGTCTGTGTAGTAGTTCTTGAGGGACACAAGGAGGATGGAAACAAGGCAAAAATGAACAAGGCAACTGATGGGCAAGGAAGCTACTTCAAAGCTGTCTGCAAAGCTGATTTAGAACATTAATTTCTGATGCTCTTTAATGCTGTATCCAAACACAACATCAAGGGCCAAGAGAAATGAGATGCTATGTTTAGCTGGGAAGGGAGAACAATCTCAAAGAAAAGTCAACACCTGAATCTGGGAAAAACATTGAGAGTTCAACAAATAAAAAAGTTGGGTGAGGGTTTTTCCTATTAGAAAAAAAACATAACTAAAAATTTTATTCCATAAAATATTCAAAATTTTACGCATTCTATAGCAATAGATTTCAGCTTTGGATGTACATTTCAATCAAATTGCCAGAGAAATTTTGGACATCCTAATGTGCAATCTACACTCAAAACCAGAATTCCCTGGGAAGAACAAGAAATCCCAGGATTTTATAAAAACTATGTGCTGTAGTATACAACCAAGATCCTTTGAACTCTAAGGCCCTCACTGATCTAGCCTCAAGCTGCTACTCACCGCTTACCACACACCCTGCTCCTGCCACTCACTGTGCTCCAGACAGATGGGCTATTTCACAATCAAGTCTTATTTCTGTTGCTCAGAGTTTCACACATACTAGGGTGCTCTTCCTCCCAAACCTTCATCAACACTAATTATATTTCTCATTTGGGATTCAAATGTCAATTCTTACAAACCTGAGTTAAGATTAGAGCCTATTACTAAGTATGCACGTGGCCCCACCCCTTTCCTCAGTGCTCATCACAGCTTACAGTTACAGATAAA